>NC_085059.1:8497449-9131465 GCF_963662255.1 Cinclus cinclus
ATCTACTGAAAGGATTAAGAGCTGCTACCAACAGAATTGAAGATATTCTGGGTCCAGATATTTAATACATACATTAGGGATACCCTCCTGTGTGAGTTTGGCAGTATGCCAGTCCTTTACTTAGGCAGGTTAGTTTTAACCATTTGTGGAAAACAGAAATATAATAATGGAGACTTCTTGATCGAACCATCAAAGACTAAATTATTTTTACAAACCTAAGTATCACAAATTTCATTTAAAATGCACACTTTCAATACTGCAAGTGTTTAACCTCTCCAGCCATTTATTGAGTGGCACCATATACTCAAATTCCAGATATTTTAAAATCCAGAAATAAATTTTGATCAAAACAAAACTCTAGATCATAAGATAAGTTGTATGCCTGTAGTTTTCAGTATGAGAAATGTTGAAGGATAAATGTGGCCATTCAGAAATTTTATTATATAAATTCAAAATTATTCTACATAGAAGACCATTTAGAACACAATGCTAAAAATGCAAAGAACTGAATAAAAACCCATAGTGATTTTAAAAAATTCAGCTTAAACTGATTTGGCTGGTGAGCTTCAGTGGCAACCTGACAGGATACATTGCAAATGAGATAAACCAATGGGCACGAGAATCCCTAAGAAATGTGATTTCTTTTCCCCTCAACTCTGTCCAGTAACAAGGAGGTGATTCAAATCATTCAGCAGACGGCTCAGGTGTAACAACAGCTTGGTAAAAGCAGGATAAAGCTAATTAGAGTATTATGCCTGTGCCTCTACTTTATATTCTACCTCATTCCTCCTTCCTTCCCACCCTCTCCATTTCTCTTTCAAATATCACCCTAAATCTCGGCAGCTCTCTTCTGCAGCAGCAGAAGCACGAGAGGGATGCACCGAGCAGGAGATGTGTCCTAAGCAGGGAGCGCGGAGGCTGCGCCTCGCTCCGGGCAGGGGCGCTGCTCTGTTCAGGTGCTCACAGGGAAGCTGCTGCCTGGCTAAAAGCACCTGTGAATACCCCGTCAGTGGTCATGCACATTGCTGACCGCGTTTCTACGCGCTGCTACCTAAATTAGAATCGTGTGGACACGTAAGGTTGAAGGCCATAGGTTTCACTCACCCAGTAAAATGAAACTATCAAAAGGACATTTGCATCGGAATGGATAAAACTACTGACATTCGCAAGGTTGCACATCTGTACCAGAAAACAGGAAAACCATTTTGTCTTGTGATCCAAGTCAAACCCATGCAAGCAATAAATCCTATCCTGCTTTCATCTTTTTCTTTTTCCATTTTAAGTTATCAGGGGCAAAACCAATGCGTCTGCCTATACTACTTCTCTGTTTTACAGATAGATCATGTTGCCACACATGGCAGGAATTATTGTCCATCTAACGCAGAAATATAAATAATATGAAGCCTGAGACCATCTATTAATTTCTTTCTTTGCTCATACAATTACAAGTGTGATTGTTACTTTTATTTCTTGTCCAAACTTTATCAAGGAAAGGGATGGGGATCTTTTATACAAATCCTTTATATTTACGATAATCTAAATAAGTATTGCTTGAAAAGACTGTTACCCTAGCATAACATAAATGGGTACAAGGATACACCAAGGTCATTTACCATTGTCTTTGTTTTCCCCCCCCCCAACAGAATATACTACAGTCATATCTGTGCAAATCCATTGTGAGATATGCAGTATTACAAGACTTCGTGACTATATATTAAGAGAGCATCAATAGAGCTGAAGAAAAGTGTGAATAAGGATACCTAGATGACAAAAAGCATTTATATATGAGACATGATTTTAATGTGGCATACATAAATGAATTAGTAAATCACACTCTGTAAATTTTTAGAAAGCAGGGTTAAAACAATATTTATTACTGGTTAAAAGCTTGAACTTCAAGTAGACCCGTACTAACAGATTTTGTAAAGCCTCCTAAACTAAATGCAGTTCGATTTTGAAATGTCCCCCAGCATCACAAAACTACCCTGGAGGTACAGAAGCCAGCCATGAATCACCTATCCTGACAATGACTTTTCATAGAAGAAATTGCTAAGATAGAGAAGTGAACAGAGCAGGTACAAGACGTTCAGGTTTCTCTTTGCTACACTCCACCACAGTCATGCATGAAACAGGGACTGGATACAACCATCATAATATAGATCAATACATGAGTAGTTTTAAACTGTTCTTTGGGCTCTATGGATCTCAGAAAAGAATAAACATCTTCCCTTTTCTTAATGAAGTTGTTTCTGACTTAAGATAAAACATTAAGGAATATTTTTTTGTTTCTTAAAATATACACAAGTGTTTGAAATTGCCTCAAGTGGCTTCAACATAACCAAGCCTCCGCAGAACTTTAACATAAACAAAAGGAATTGTAACAGGCCCAATGAAATAACCATGTCCACCGCTCAGGCAAGGTACACACTAATATGAAACAGTGATATCATAAATGTGTTCCAACACATGATTTTTACAAAACTTCAACTACCATATTCAGCAAATGTATTGTTAATCACATTCACTGTTTAAGCTGTAGCTATGCTCAGCTGTCTTAATATAGTTTTGTGCATAATCTAAAAATTTACATAAAATTTCTACATAGCATATAAATGATAATGCAAAGAGTCCAGCCAACTTTATCTTATTTACCTTTATTTATCTAACTTCCAGCAGTGGTTGTATTAACATACCCCTTTTAGGCAAAGATACTGTGAAAACCACCATGTAAATGGAAAAAGCTCTGTACCATATTTTTAGTAAAAAAATCTTCTAGAGAGTAGGCAATCAATACAATGCAATAATTGGAGAGGTTTTAATCATACCATCTCGATTGTAGAATTAACAAGCAAAAGGATGCTCCTACTAGTATCTCTAACAGTAATTGTTATTTTAATTGGCTGAAATAAACTCTGCTGCCCCCTGGGCAGTCATAACACCATGATGGTGTAGACCTGACTTCCCTTCAGAAGGCAGAAGTGCAATGGAAAACTGCCCTGTGAATAAGAAAAAAAACTAAAATAGAGCAGTTACTAATTTTCATAAAGATTGTTAGGGGGTAAAAACAAAACAAAAAACCCCACACCCTAAAAATAAAATGGAAGGCAAAGTCAAACTTTTCTTGGCACTAAAGCTTTCTGGCATTACGCGACTTTTTAATCATGCATCTGGCATGAAAATTAATGCAGAAAGTATAGTCTTGTAACTACTTCATCTTCTGACTTTTCTGACAAGAATCCCATGCAGGTGATAATTATAATGTATCATTTTGGGTGATTTAAAGTTTTTTTGGAAAAAGAGGACATTAAAAATAAATTTAGAAACCGATATTTTACAAAATATCATTGACCATCATATCCAAGGCAGAATCAAGGTCCCTAGACCATTAATCACAGAAATATTTACTTAACTGAATATTTGCATCTTAACAACATAGTATCAGAGTCTTCATCTGTTAATAAAAGATCCATGTTTGGTACTTATCTCACTTTGCTCTGTAGAACACAGCCACAAAACAGCTGTGCTGAAAGGACTCAGGGTATCATCTCACACCTCCCCAAGAACATCCTAACCCCAGCTTTTGTGAGGGCATGTTTACCAACCCCTTGAAACTGGAGCACCAGTCAGATTAAAGATTCCCTATGGATCAGAAGAACATGAACCTAATGAAAGGAGTGAATTCAGACTTTGTAACAACTGATGTCTTTCCACTGCAAAGTGAGTTTTTTTGACACCTGGACCGGAATAAACGATGTCCAAACAAAGGAAATCTTTAACACACTGTTCAGCATTTTCACTTGGGTATTCCAGGAGGCTCTCCACTCAACAGGGTTGCTGTTGTGTTTTCTATATTTTTTTTTTTTTTTGCTGTGTTCTCTCTCCCCAGAGAGTTCTACAGTGCCTTAGGTTGTTGTAACACAGCCTTCTTTCAGATCCAGCCCTTAAGCAGCCTGCCTATCCAAAGCCCAGGTAGCCAGGCCCTTGGTAGGCAGCAGTGTCCTGTCATATTCCAGTTGCTTCAAACTTGAAAAGAGTTGGGATAGGTTAATTCTGGGCGTGAGCAAATACACCAGAAAGAAAAAAAATATACCAAGTGGTTTTGCATCAAAGGCAAGGCTTAACTTAGGTGCCCTTCCTGTCTTGATGTCTAAAAACAATTGTTTACCCTAACTTTACTAACATCTATATTTAACTGTGCCCTGATCTCTTCACTGGGGATAATGATACTAAAACACCTGCGGGATTTTGGCTAACACTGAAAGTGACTGATTTACCTGTTGAGAGAAAAAGCTTTTTCTGCAGGAGATTGTAGCTGTATGAGGCCTCCTACAGACTGTACCCTCCTGAAGGGCTTCAGGACTTCCTGCTATTTCATTTGATCTCTTCACCTCCCAATGCTTAATAACAGTATTTTAGGGGATCAGTAAAGAAACAGAAGTTGTTTTTTTAAAAATGAAATAACTTTAGTAATGTCACCTTGCTGCCCATTGCCACATTTTAAGGTGTAGAATAGACAAACTGTGCTTAGGCAATTAAAAAATGGGTGACCAAGATTAAATCCTCTAGCTTTATTCTATATCCTTATAAATATATATTTTATACTTTGAAACATAGGGTCTTGTTATCAAGGAAGTAAAAGTAGAATTTACATTTTAGAAGATTGAGCTTTAAGATAACTATGGTTGAATGTCTCCTATGTTATAAAAGGTTTTTACAGTAGTTACATTCTGCCTTTATAAAACAACAGAAACAATTATTTACAAGTTCAAGACTTGCCAGATTTTAGCAACAGTAGTGACCCCACATAATGTTTATATCTTTTGTTTGGTGGACTTACACTTATACTTTGGCTCCACGCTTCCACAATAAAAAAAGAAAAATAATTCCAAGAACAAATGTGTTTGGCTCTATCGGAAAGACAAGACATAGCTTTTGTCTGATTAAAAGTTTTGTATCATCCAGACAGTCCAGAGTCTTGCCTGACCTTATTTAGCTCTGGCAGCAATTGCCTAGCAATGAGGTAATTGTTGCTTGAATTAATTATATTTAGTTGTATTTTATAGCGATGACAGGTACTTATTCACCATGGAGAGAATGAACCACAATTCCAGCAGAAGTGCACTCTTGAAGAGGGCTCAGGCAGCACCAACAGAGGCCCCAGAGCAGAAGCACAAATCAGGATCTGTCCAGCAGGACATTTTTTCATTCCCATGAAATCAGTTTAAAAGGAAACTAAGTAAACAAAAAGACTGAACAATGGAACCAATGGAAAGTAAAAAAAAAAAAAACATACGCAGATTAAATTTTATAAAAACAAACCAAATTCACCCTAAAACTGGGAAGGAAGAAACTGCCAATATCAAAGGGTTCCTAAAAGAAGGAAACCATTCTCGCTAACTTTCTCACAGCCCTCCCAACAAAGGCTTCAGGATGCTGACAGCTTTTTTAACTCTTCGCCCCATGATGGGGTCACCCTGGTAAAGTTTACTCTGATTTACCATTCTGAACAACAGATTTCCACAAAAATAGCTCTCAGGACAGGAAAAAAAAAAAAAAAAAAAAAAAAAAAAAAAAAAAAAAAAAGCTGAATTTAAGTTATCCTGGCTCTTCTTATGGATGCTCATTTTTTAACTAGTGCTAATTTACCCTTTTTCATCTGGAGCAGCTCCTTTACTATAGTCAATGGTGTCATGTGGAAACATTAGGAACAGATGTAGGTGATTAATAACTGTAGAAAAGCTAATTTTTTATGATAGACCACATGAACCTCCCTACTATGAGATGTCAGCTCTTCAGTCTGTAGCCTTTGTATAGTTTTTCTGAGGTGTTTGTTGCTTTTTTCCTCCTTTGAAGTACTCAGATGATAAGATACTAATTACGATGATGCACTAATTATCATAGACTTCCAGCATGAAAGACTGATGTTTATTGCCCTTTGCAATTTGAAAACTTAAGAAGTCTTGCAGTCACGTTACCGTGTCAGTAAATAAATAAGGAATTCTATTTGGAAGATGTTATTAGCAAAAATCCCTGTTCTTTAGCACAAAAAAAAATATTATGTAAAATGTTTTAAACTACTGGTGAAGGAGGGAATTGTCCTTTGATGGTATTCTAATATGTCCATAAAGAAAACTTGAGAATATTAAGTTGAAAGAAAATTCAGCAAAATTACTAATTTAATAATAACTCCTACTAAAACCTATCTCAAGCATCTCTCTAACTGGAATGGTATTTAAACCTGTGCTTAAATCATACTGAAGTTACTCTGTGGCTGAATATGTCCTTGCACACTTACTGAATGGGCTTGTAGGAGCTGATACCAGTTGAACAGATCTTGAGATTCAGAAAAATCACTGGTGCTTTCTGCAGTCAGCACACCCCCATCACTTCCTCTATTAATCTGAGGCTATGAAACAGTAATATGAACTAAATTTTACAAGAATAACACTACAGATTCTACTCCTTTACCTTTTGTAAACAATACCTATTTTTTTTTTTTTTTTTTTACTTAAGAAAGAACCATGGTAATATCTGCACATAAAATGTGAGCTTCCCATAACCTATATTAAATTAAATATTGACTTACCAAGTACTATGCCATTCATTATTTACTTCACTCAGTCTGTGGGATTTATTAAAGAATTGATAAGAATGGCTACTGGTAAAATCCCTCCAGGTGGGCTCCCTAGACGAGCCAATTATGAAATAAGGAAACCTACAGTTCCTACAATAAAATGACAGTATTCGATTTTACCAGTTGGTGATATTTTAAAAGGACACTTTGAGACACTTATTTGAAATGAATTAGGTGCAGTTTCATATAAAAAAATTTAAGATTGCTTTTATTCTGTTATTTGTCAGACCTTTCTGCTCCCCTCTGCCCTTTCCTTAAAGTTGATTTCTCATTTTATTAAAAGGGTTTTTTTTCCCTGCATTCCTTCCCTTATGCTCTCTATTTTAAACCCACGTGTACATATCTGAGAAGTGCTCATCAGAGTGCTACAGACCAAACTGCAAGTAACTGTGAAAATACTTTTAAGTGTGAAGACAAGTTTATAGGGGAAAGGGCATTTCCAGCTATCTTTTTTCATTGATGCTAATGGTTAGTGTGCTACAATGCATCCAGGAATGAGTTTTGCATACAATTTGTTATGTATGCAATTCCATGGATACACTGTTCAGTCCTGCATAGGTTTCCATGTTCTTAATTCATATTTCCCATTAAACCCTAAGCAGTGCACACTAAAGGAATAATCAAAAGCATTCTCAGTATTGTTAACTGCACAAAAACCACAACAGGGAACTACTAGTTACAGAATTCATAAACATGCATTTTGTTGTTGTTGTTTTTAATAGATTATTTCTGTTATTAAGACAATAGATATTTTTTAGAGTTATGGGGGAACAATGCACTGTTTGTTGCAAGATACATCCCCTACCCTCCAACCTCGACTTCTTTTATGTTGAGTGAGTCTGTGGTTGCTTTCCAACAGGGATACTTTTACCAGGTTTTGATCCTCAGACTAGGTCAATAACCTTCCAATATAAAGTACCTGTAAATCGTGCAGGAAAAAAAATTACAGTCTCGGGTGGTAATTGTTCACATCCTTGCTTTGAAAGGCTACAGATAGATTGAAAACAGAAAATTAAAGTTGATAAAACCTAACTACTAAGGAGGTTCTGAGTCCAGAGAGCTCCTCTGACCTTGAACCTAACCAAACCCAATGTTCGCGATTTACACATGAAAGCACTGAAATATTCTGTGGAAAAACCACCTTGATTCAGGTCATCATTAGAGAACTTAAACATCAGGCTCTACCTGTAACACCGATGAGTGTTCCTGGGAAGGAAAGGACTCATTCTCCAACAGGTCCCTGTGGGACCAAAGATCCACGCTGAAGTCACCAGGCTGGATGTGGTGGCGTTGTGACAGACACCAGCACACGCTGGGGCAGGGGAGCGCGCACGCACAACACGGAGACATCGCGACAAGTGAAAAGCTCCTGTTCCTGAGCTGCTGCCTCACTCTTAGAACCAGTCTGGCCTAAAAAACTATGTTTGCTCTGGCACAAAAATTTTCTAAGGCTTCGCAGAGATCCAGATGAAAGCAAACAGCATGAGAAGCTAAGTTCACTTCTCATAATGCTTGGATACACTACTACTAAAGATTTCTCAACAGAAAATCATCTGCAACATCATATCTATCAATACCAGCACTCAGACACTAATTTTGTCAACAATAAAAGAGTGATCATAATCTTGCACCTGCATATAAAAATCTTATGGGCTTTTATTTGATAATGAGTTGCAGGGGTGGTGTGGAACTACAAAAAATGTCTCTCCAGGAGACATCTTAAGAATTGACATGCATGCAATTGTAACTGGGGGATATAATGGTACTTTTTTAAAATCAGTGTGTATGGGAAGGAAAGAAAATGAAACCTCACATGTAAGTACAAAACCTACTTAGACATTAATTCTGGGTCTTGATATGAAGTGGACAAGATCAAAGACGTGAATTTTGATAACTACTCAGTTAACTTTAAAATATTTTGTGAAGGTCAATATTATTTACCATGTCAGCATCTTACAACAAGGAGATGAGGACTAGAACTTGGCCTTACTCTTCTAGCAGCATAAAAGCTAACACTTCATTTTCTTAAGGCCAAGAAAAGGAAGAGGAAAATAAGGCTATCCTTTAAAAAATTTAACATTTTTATTTAGCCCTTGTGATTTTATTTTAAAACATCCACATGAGTTATTTTCTTTAAAAGTAGCAACAAGATTTTATAAGATATACCCTAATATTTTTTGAGCCTAAAGAAATTATTGAACTTAGGGTTGAAGCATAATCAAAGGATGGGCATAAACAAGAATCTTGCTAACAGGAATTGGGAATGCTGGGAATCATTCTTGATTCAATGAATCAGTGCACTAGAGAAGAAAACAAGACTGAATCCTCTTCCTGTTTTATTTCATTTTGCCTGCATGGAAACACATTTTCCTACAGAATTTTTCTTTCAAACCGTTCAGAAGCCTGCAGAAACTGTCCAACATCTTTCTGTTCTTTGGGAAAGATTTGCAGGACGGGAGATTTCCATGCTGATCTCTTGGAGATTTCTTGTCTCCTTTACACTCATCTGTTTGAAATGCCGTTTTTAGAGATCAGGAAGCTTCCAAAAGAAATCTAAGGAAGTTTCATATTAAAAATTATTAAGGTATGAAGCAAATGCTATGGGAAGAAAGTGTTATGTGGCAGTTTGCAAAATAATTGGATTCTATAACCATTGTGGAAAAAGGATTAGCTTTTAAATTCTCTAAAATATATGCACAAGCAAACAGCAGATGTTTCTTATATTCTGGAAAGGACATTCTATACATACAGTTTAAAATATTCATCTGAGGCACAGTAGTATATTATGTTTAAAGCTGTGGGGTTTGACTTTGAAATTTTTAAAAGGTTTTGTAAAGGTTTGAAACCTTTGAAATATATATATATTTTATAAATTAAAGTAATTGAAAGAACTAGTTCCAAGCAGCAAAAGAAAACACAGCCATTTAGCTGACATTAAATTATGAAAATATTACAATTTTTTGAACACTGTCCCATGTGTTTGCTACAGATGGGTGCTTTGAGAAAAGATCACAGAGAATTTTTACATTGGAATTATCAAAGTACCCCAAATCATCTCTTTTTACATGGAGTCACGTGCAAAAGAGGAGGGGCAATGGATACAAGTTACTTCTGGGGAGATTCTGATTACACACAAGGAGAAAACTTTTCCCAGTGAGAAGAAACAGCCATTGGCATCATCTCCCCAGGAAATCGATAGATTCCCCAATATCGGACACATTCAAGATTCAGCTGTGCAGGGTGCTGGGCCATCCTATCTACACCATGTTTTTATAATGCTTTTGCCAAGAAAGGTGGAACCAGATTATCCCTGAGGTCCTCCTCCATCCTCCTATCCTGTCCATGCTGTGCAAATCACCTTTTAAACAAGGAATGCCACAAAGGAGTTCCACTACAAGCATGAAAATTTAATTAACAGATACAAAGGGAAAGAATACCCATGACATTTTTCCCCCCTCCTTTAACCTAGGATAATCAAGGCTATTAAAAAAAATCACGACTAACAAATTTAAACCTAACGTTGTTCGTTTAGGGATTTTTTTTCTATTTATATTTTGTGGAAGTTGGAGTGATTGAAATTTACCCTCCAGATACAACCAAACATCCAGAAAATGCTTCAAAGAAAACCACTACAGATACTAATTTTACCTAATGCTGACATAAAACCAACAGCCCAAAACATACTATCCCGTTTTCCTGTATTTTCAGTGAGAATACATGGCAGTTGGTTCAAATATCAGTCAAAGACCAAATTTTTTTAATACCTTTCAAAACGTTTTTATCTAGTTTAGTGGGTATCCTGGTTTTTTTTCTTACATCTGCATGTTCAAGAAATTTATGACATGCATGAAATATTTGCTTTTATTGTTTGCTTCCTACTTACCTTATAGGAAGGAGAATTAGAGAGACTCACAGGTATTTAAAGTAGACTGAGAATGATATTCCCATTGTGAAAATTTTCATTAGGTGTGTAATAAAATGAGAGTGAGAGCGGAGCGGGGGAGAGGTGACATCCTCACGAGGATGGTCTCTGCTCATTTCCAACCAGAACAGGGGCTGCAGTGTTGAATTTCTGACCTCCCTGGGATAATGTGGAGCTGGACCTGGGATCCAGGCTCTAGCAAAGCCCAGCACAGCCCATGAGTCTCTGCGTGAGGTCCTTAACAAGTGACTGAACATTGCTTTTCAATCCCAGAAACCCAGGTGTGTTGTAGATTAGCACAACTTACAAGCAGCGTGTGGAAATTTATTATGATAATTGTTGCTTTTATTTTTTATTTCCCTGAACTCAAAGATAATTAACGCCAGTATGTGTCCTGGTGTCTGACTCCCTTAATTGGCCCTGTGGTGCCTTGGGTTAGAAAATTCACTCACTTAAAGGCTTTTTTTTTCTTTTTCTTTTGACTTGTTTTCCTGGAGCTGTTCATTAGTGCCTAAAATATTTGATTACATTTAATTGTAATGTCTTCAATTCTGTGCACCTGCTGCAATTTATGTAGTGGTGAAAAATAAGACCTACAGAAGCTAAAAAGTGACATGAAGAATTGAATGTTAAAAAGAATTCCCCTGCAAAGGGTAATTGGTGTTAAATATGGAAACAAATCAAACATTCTCAGGTGGGGTTTCCTACCTGCTATAGTAACACCAAAATGATTTATTGCATAATGGTTTCCTTTTCAGTGCTCACATTCTAAGGTTTCATATAAATTTTAACATTCCTAATTATTTTAAACCATCTCTAGCATGACAAAGCCCACATGGTCCTGCAGAGCTGCAGTCCTGAGCCCCACTCCTACATGAAGATGTATTGCTTTTGTACATCTTTCCCAGTCTTGCCATCTGTCTTAACAAAAGATGTACATTTTGATACTTTTTTTTTCCCCCCATACAATTCCTGAAATGGTTACAATTTTCCTGGCTGACACTTTAGTTTTAAAACACAGCTTACAGCATTTGTGCATCAGTCAATAATACTAACAGAAACTAGCATCACTGAGTACTCAAATTCCCCTGACATCACTGGAGGAGGAATAAGGGATAGAGCAAAAGAGGAAAAGCTTGTGTATTTTTAAGAAGGAAATTACATTAGAAGGTTTTTTTAAGCTGTATAATGCTTTCCCATTTATCTGCAAGGGAGGGTGTAAACCTGTAGAATAGGTTCTAAAACATTTTTCAGAATAAAACTAATTAGACCAGTATTAACACTTCAATATTAGCAATAAAACATTTTTCAGAATAAAACTAATTAGATCAGTTTTAATACGTCAATATTAGCATGATGTGAAAAATTCTTATTTCAGCACTGCAGAGGAGAAGCAAAGAACAAAACTCTCACCTGCTGATGTCTATGATAGCTCACAGCACAGTCCTCACTGCTGTGACCCATAAAGTACTCTGCCAAGGGAATTCCACAATTCTTATGCAGTAGCATCCCACTGCTTTTATTTATTTCTCTGTTTGGCAAATATTACCTGGGGCATTTTAAAGCAACAGTTAGTGATCCAGACAAATCAAGGTCACAGATACATTTATCCCTGCCATCTCTTACTAAGTATAGCACAGACTGAAAAACACAAACACTGGTATCTCTGCTTTCAGAACAATATTAGTAATAGTCACAAGCTGTAATAAACTGTCAGGGCTACCAAGAATGTTACCACACAGTGAACATTTTATGTTAATATCTATATTTCACTCTATTGGGGAAACCACAGAGCTGTCAACAAATGCTAGAAATTAATCTTACATTGAATCAGAGACAGCAAAACATTGATGAGAGATGTGATGACAAACACTCCTCTCTAGTCATTCCCAACAAGCCTTTAAACAAATGTTACAGCAAATGTGTGGCATATTTTTACCTCAATTCAAGAACTGCCCCTGACGTCAACAACAGAAGACTGCTCTACAACTGACGGCATGGGACCAACAGGGAGCAGGACAGCATTTTAGTCTCTAAATTTAAGACAGATTTCCTGTCAAGACACTTGATTTATGTTTCCCTGACCACCTGTGTAAAATGGAAATAAATTATGCTTTTTGCCAGTTTTTAATCACAGCACATTTGGTACCCCCCAGAAGCCACTGCTTTTAACTTCCTTACAACCACACTCTAACAGTCACACTAAATTACAGGGTTTCTGAGATGAGAAAATCAATTCAATGTTTCAATTTTTTTCTTGCAAACAAGCCTGAGTAATCACCTCAAAATAGGTGATAAGACGCATTTAATGAATTAAGATCAGTCTCATTATTACTATTTTGGAATCTTGAGATTGTCTGACACTTAGAGACAAAAAGTGGCCAGAGCTGTAATGTCCAGCAGTTATGGATGATGTGGAACTGATGTACAAAGTGGCTGAAGTACATGCACAAGCAACGTGCAACTCTTATTATTGCAAGCAAATATTTTCAATTTTAGACTTTACTATAACTTGATAAAGCAAAACCAATTAGGTTTTTGGTATTCATTTTCATTAATCAAATAAAAGGATGCAAAAACTGTCTACAAAAGAACTTTGGTTTCAAAAAAAGCAAGTAAAACTAAGATATGCCATGCGGTTGACAGTGAGGGAAAGAAAAACAAAATAAAAAACCCTGAAAAAGGAAAACCCACCAACAAAGTGTCTTTTCCTCATGTGATAAAATCAAGCAAATATGAGCCAGGCATGTCCATTTCACAACCATTTCAGAAAAGACCACGAGTTTCCAGCTTAATATTCATGCAGGGCAAACCCCAGTCTGTGAAACAGCACTTTTAGGCAACTGGTCCTGCATCAGCTCTTTAGATCTAACAGGGCTTCAGATATTTCTTTATAGAGAAGGTTGTGCTTATATTGTATCTGATATTACATTCAACATAAAGACAGGCTATAATCTCTGCCTGAGACACTGCACTGGAGTCTTCTGTCTTAGCTATTGAGTGAATCTGAAGTTTATCAGATTAAGTAGCTTTGTACTGCTGGGTTTAGAACTGTTCCAGCAATCCTTTTTCCTCTGCTCCCTGCTGCCATAGGGCCAACAGACAGCAGGGCTGGCACTGGGTACAGCCCCACCCAGCCTGCACTTCTGCACTTGTTACTAACACCTGAATAAAAAACTGCGCCAAAGCAAAATGGGCAATAAGAGTTTTAAGTTGAAATGTAAAGAAACACTAAATGGTTCTTGCAGAGGCGAGGAGCAGAGTGACTGACAGCTGAGAATATGTCCAGCACGTGGCTGTATGGGTATGGCTGAAGCTGCATGTGAGGCTATCCCAGAGGGGAGTGCATTTACACACAAGAGACCTAGTCAATACTTGCAAACTTCCTGGAATGTAGTAACAAGGTAACACAGAGTACTAGTAGCAAAGGTTTAAATATATATGCATTGTCACAGCTAGCTAAAATTTTGGAGCTTTGCTTTTCAAACTCTTCTATTGAACTCATCATGATGGCATCTTCTGCACAGCTCATTCTACAGAGTTCTCCTCCATGATGCTCTCTGAAATATTCCAGCCTGTTTACTCAGGGGCTCATACAGAACTCACTCTATTATAAAGACTTAAATAAGTATTCCTGTGTATGGCTTAGAAAAGAAGGATAAATTCCATTCTACGACTCTACCTTCAGGTTTTTCTAAGTTCTAAATACTGGCAATGGCTCTTGTCTCTTATTTTTCTAGGTTCTAATGAAACTTTGGCAGAACCTAGAAGCTTTTTGGAACAATCAGTGGTTTCTTGATTTTTCAGACCAATGCACTTTTTAAATTTTCCTAGTTCAATCTTACGATATCAAACTTGAACAATTTTGAAGATGTTGTAATCTTGAACATTTTAAAAAGCATATGTGCTATTTTAGCACTAATATCCCTCTAGCATATAAAGGCATGATGAAGGATTGAGTTTTTTTATTACAACTTCTGAGTTGTGTAAAAATATTCTTACAAATATTTCAAAGTGAATAAAGAACTCAGTAATCTTCTTTTGTGGGCATTATGAATATTTAGAGATGCAGAACAAAAGCCTTTCTTACATGGAAAAACCTGAAGACTGTTAGACTCCTCCCCTTGAAAACCAGGTTCAAGCACAAAGGTTTAGGAAGGAAGGAGTAAACATAGTCCAAAAACAATCCATGACTGATCTAATTATGAACTGTCTCTAAGAATTCTGTTCTTTCTAGGTAAGTCAACCAGATCTGTTGTTTTATTTATTCCAAGTATTAAAATAATTAAAGAGGAAGATGCAGGAGGCACAGATAGGCGAATGTCAAGAACGCTTGATGCAACACCCTAATGATGAATGTTCCAGCATACTCAAAGAAACAGGTTTCTCTAGAGACTGTTTGAATGAAAATAATGTAATTGCACAAATAGCATAAGCTGAGTGTGTGTGTGCAGAAGAAATAAAAGGAGAGAAACAGGCAGCAGTCATGTTTCTTGTAGTTGGTGGCATATAGTGAATAATTGATCATTCCTTCCTTCCCTTTGATGAGTTCCTAATTCTCTCAGTGCCACACTCCTGCAAGTGTCACGATCACTATTAAACCAGCAGAAGAACCCAACAAGCCCCTGAGAATACTTACTGTCTGGGATGCCTTTTAAAGCACCAACTGAAAAATTACATGTGAAAAGCAAGAACATGATTCTGATGTCGCCTTCACGTTTGCTGTGTACTCTAATGCTGTAATTGATAGGCACTGTGCCACAGCCCAACACTGAATTTATGGCACCTGCAATTTGTAATAATAGAAGGGAAAGTAGATAGAGTCATTCAGTTTGTCGAAAAACAGCATTAACTGCTTATTTTATATGCAGTCAATTAACAGCACTATTAAAACTTAAAAACTATTTGTGAGTCAATTTGCACTTTTGAAAACGATGGGCATATAGCAGCCAAAAGTATTCAGTATTATTTCAGACTGAATAAATTCCCTTATGAGATAATGAATTAAGGACATTGCTCATTTCAGAACCTGAAGGCAAAGCTGCCTTGTGCTTTAGTCTGTGCTTCAAGATATTGCAGAAGATAGGGTTTTTGTCTGGTTTCAGTGAGCCATAGAAACTATCCAAAGATAAATTCTTTTTCCTAAATTCAGTAAGATGCTCACTGCCTTATTTTTCAGGATGTTAAAGAGTCCAAGAGCTCAGATGGACAAAGCTGTGGGTACACACCTGAGTCACCTAATAGGATTCCTGTATGAGTAAGGGCAGATTTGCCTCAAAACACTCTGGTAAATAAAATACTCCCAGCAACAATAGCACACTTTTTTTTACAATATCAACCCTCACATAGGCTCACAATATCAGCTCCTCACATAGAAGCAAGAAAGCTATTTTACAAATGAAGTGGCAACTAAAAGTTCTAGCACTGCTAGGTAGGTATCCCATTCTGTTAGAAGAGTCCTCCAAATAGAGAAGGAAACAAAACGAAACCAGATAAATCAGGAAAATCAAACCCAGAACTGGGCTGACAAACAACAATATGGGAAACCACCTGTACAAAAAATAAGCAAAGCTGAACATAATGATGGCAGTAAAAAAATGTGTAGCATGTGTACAGTCCATGTGCAGAAAGAAAAATATGCCAGATTTTGAGCGAAAGGCATTCACCTACCAGTCTGTCAAAACAGAGAAGCATTATTATAAAGCATGGCAGGTTACTTTGTCAGAAAACAAACCGAATATGGTACTGCTGAGTTTATTACTGTTCAACATCATCCCCTTCTTGTTGGTATGAATGATACCCCTTTTTGCCCACGGAAGGTTTATGACATCTAGTAGAGAAGTCACATGGCACAAATCAAGAAGCTGTCTGGGCACTCACAGGAATGATGGAACAATATATTTTAAACATACACTTGGACTCCATGAAACCACAGTCACGTGCCTCACAGCCAAAGCAAAAGGCTTGAATTTATGCTAAGACTGTACATGGGGCCATTCCTGCTTTGCAGCTCCAGTGGGTGAGGAACACATCCCCAGTCTGTTACCCTGGCTAAGGGGCCCTGGGGATGGGACTGCCTGCCATGGCCTGTCTGTACCTCCTGCTCCAGCAGGAATGCTCAGCATGCATGGACACACACAGACATTGCTCTGGCAGGAGAAGACCATAAGAACTTAATTCCATGGAGAAGACTGCACTTTTCTGACATTTGCAGACAAATAAACAGCAGAGCAGAACATAAATGTATCACAAGCTTCCTTCCAATCTATCATCTCCACCATTTTCATATAAACCTTGAAAAAGATATTTATGTGGAGACCCAACTATGGCCTGATGTCCACAGACACCTATGGGACAGGCCACATGTAGATATACCTAAATCCCAAGCCACTGTTTCGATGACACTTAGATGTCTTCCTCGAAACAGGCTTTGCCCTTATTTCTGTATGCTCAGTTCTGCATTAAAGGCCAACTGGCAAGGTAGGCTGCTATAGTTTTATCCTACTAACTATAGGAATCCTTCATCCTTAATGTGAGGATTAATCAAGGGAGTTATCCTAATGTTCTTTGCATCTTACTGGAAATTCCAGGTCAGTTTAGAGAAACCATTTACATGCTGATACTTTGCATAACAGCATGTTAACTGAGAAGTAGATATGCAGAGATCACGTTAACTGAAAGCAATTGCTATATAACCAAGTTTTCTTTGATATTGCTCACCTTCTTATTTTCAGGCACATTGTATCTTATGTTCAGCATTGGAAATTATGATGTTTATTAATGGGGATGAATAAAGGTTAAAAAGAAATAGTTTTTCCATCTCTGAACATCCCTGATATAGCAAACACTTCATCTTGAATTCAAGGAAGAAAAAACTAAAAGTTAAAAATTAAAATCATGTGAATGATTCAGAAAACTTAATTTCTGTTTCAAAATTCATTATCTGTTATACTACAGAATATCTTAATTTAATACAAAATTGCTTCAACCAGAATAGAGAAGTATTTAATTAAAAACATTCAAAAGAGATATTCCTACATATTAATTTTTTTTTCTGAAATAGAAACCATGAAAGCTTATACTTTCCTACAAATACTACTTTTGATTTCCCTAGTTTCTCCACTGCATTAAATCTAGTTCCAGCGATGAGTCAAGTGTCACAAGTTTCTAGAGAAGCACATGTTGAACATGAGAACTGTTATTTCTTGGAGATATTGTTCCTACATTCTAAAGGAGGGGATCAAATAAATCCATTTACTCATGCTTTTAGCTAATGCTGTTAGCTGACATCGCCACAAGAATTTCAGATGAAATAGGTACATTAAGCTCAAGGACACACAGTCAAGGCAAACAAGCACAGACTGAACTAAAACCCCAACAAAATCCCAACACCTCCAAGTCTTATCAGGGCAGTAAGAGCACAAGACACACTCAGAAAAGTAGATTCCAAGTAGGACATAATTTAAGAGTGCAACACTCATGAAATCTTGTTTTCTCGAGAGTAATGCAGAGAGGATTTAGTATTCCTCACAGAATGGCAGCATTTCTCTTAAAGCTTATTTCCCCAATCTTAGCAAATGAAAACTGGAAATGTATAAAGATCAAAAGTAACTTATGCCAGTTCAGACACAATAAAATACTTCTACAGAAGTTGTTCCTTGCATTCATCACCTTCATAGCTATGAAACACTACTTTTGACACATATAAAGTACACACTAAATGTCTAATTTGGGAAACATATCCTTTTTTTAGAGACTTCCTTGAAAAATATATTTAGGAATAAAAACAAAATCAACCAAACTGAAGACCCCATAAAGTGTACCCTGGTTTGAAGAATCAGAAATAGAGACTAACTTTGCCAATCTTGATTTTTAAAGAGGGCAGAGAAGACCCTCAAATATTTTTAGTTAAAACATACAAATGAAACCTGACAGACTGGATATGCAGTAATAATAGCTCTAATAAAAACAATTTAGAGTATTTATTTTTAGAGATTCACTGTTTGGAGAAAGAGAGCAGGTAGCATATTTACATAACCTGATTCACAGTTGTTTATTTCATTACAACTCTTTCGCTTTCCCACAGAACCCTGTAAAGGAGGATATTCATTTGCTCTGCATATCCTGCAGAAAGTGAACTTGAATACTGCCATTCATATTTATTGGTTCATCATTTGAAAAGCTTACAGCAAACAAAGAAACAAATACAGGATTTATAGTGTAATTTTAAAGCCCAGAAAACAGGAAACAAACTCCTACTGGACAAAAATTTCTTTCCTCTGCCCTGCCAGAAGTATTAACAAGAATCCTAGATGAAGAACTGAGTTAATTTTTTTTTTCTTGGAATTTCATTACAAATCTCTATGCATACTTTTGCGTATTTTCAGGCAACATTTTTTAAAGAAAAGTTAATCCTACTATTTAGTCATAAGCAGGCCAAACAGGCATTCCTTCAGTCAAGTGTTACAAAAATTTACCTGTAAATTATTTAATTGAAATAAAGGTCTCTCACCTTTTAGATACATTCTGTGTTTTCATTTCTGATCACATGGCCAGATCCTCAACAACACCATGACTACATAACTCTAACTACTTGCGCTTACAATCATTTAAAGTAACTCTCTGGACTACACAGTGGAATAACAAAAAAAAAAAAAAACCTTAAGAGAGACTTCCCCCACCATTACAGGTTGGGTTCTGAGCAACCTTCTTAACATTAAGTCATCTTTTAATGAAGGAATCCAAAATGAGCTGTAATGCCCAAAGAGCAGTGTAGTTGATTTTGTAGTGTGTAGTTGCTTTTGTGAAATATCTTGCATGGACTATTAGGGTTCAGACTCTCCCCACTCTGCCAGACACTTTTCTTACTTAAAATGCAAACCCTGGGGCACTGCTCTCCCACAGGGATTCATGCATTGCTAACTCAGCCGGTGTAGCTCCACTTTGATAGAATTTTGTTACTTTTTTAATAGCTCAGAAAGTGCATTGAGGGCTTGTACATATATTAATATGTTCCCCAACACCATGTTTAAAAATGCATAAGTGATCAGATAAAAGAAAACCTGCAATTTATCTACTTGTACCAATATCATATCCCACAGGATATTTTTTCTCTGATTCCAGCTGAACTGCTGTACTCTTAATGTCAATACATACTCTATCTGGAATTTACTCCCAAATTTCAGTTCTTCCTTACATCCCTTTCCACTTCCTTGAAGAAACAACTGCTGTTCTGATAGTCTAAGCAGCATTTGTTGACCTTGATGGATTAACCCAGAGTTTCTTGATTCAGTAAAAAAGGGAGAAGTCCATACAACTCACTCCTTGGCAATATAAATTCTCCCTAGGCAATAAACATCCAGCAAAGTAATTCTGTTCATGAGGTACTTTTATACTACTTTGTACTCTACTGATAAAATTAACATGTCAGTCATATCAAGTGGATATAATTCGTCACTTTTTAAATCAAAGCTGTAAATAACTATTTTAAATGGTTTTTGATCAAAATTGCATACAACTATAATCAATGACTATGAGAGTCACTGAAGATTTAGATAACTACAAAGACTGATGCACTAATTTTAAACATCACTTTTTTCCCCCTAGATGCGTATCATTAAGATCTAAATTATATATTAATTATTAAACCTTATAGACTGCTTAGACTTCACACACTATATCAGTAAAACATTATCACTTAAGCTGTCACACCTGGCTTACTGCAAATTAGTATTCCTAAATCTTTCTACTCTAGTGCATATAATTTAAAAAGGTCAACTGCTTCCCTAAAGAGTTTTCATCATTTGTTTTGTATCCTCAGAGAATTTCTAAGCCTCACTGCTTGTTTTTCTCTACATTCATCAGTAGCACTTAAGTTCTTCACTAATCAGCAGTGCACACATCTTCAAGCTATAGAAACCAATATGAGATATAATTTCCATAAGCATCAAGTACAGGTTCACTGCTTCATTGTCCTTCACTTGAGGCCAATGGGATTTGTGGCACTACTTCACTTGGGTTCTACTAAAAATTCTACCCATGCCCTACAGGAGCCTTTGCTATTTGCTCTTTAAAATAGCATTTCTGGTTTGGTTTTTTTTTTTTTTTTCCTATTCTGCTCCACAAAAATCCACTCCAAACAGATCAATGCTATGTGACCACATGGAGATAGATCTATCAACAGGATTTCCAGGACAACATGGAAGCTTAGGTTATCAAGCAACAAATGAACAGATGGTCCTGTCATTCCTTATTTCAGAAAAGGTGATTGCACTGATAACATCTGTTAATAAGCCTTTCTTGAGTATCCTTTAGAAAGTCAGCAAGCAATGGTGTTAGAAATGAAAGATCAAATTGGGTCAGACATGCTCTTCTCAAGGTGCACTGTAGCTTTCATAAAGGTAATAGCAAAATGGATTGAATGTTCACATCAGCTGCTCTGAAAGGACTAAAAGTATGTGCAGGATGCAGTATACACAAGGTGTGTGGATTAGAAGAGAAGTACCTGTCCTACACAGAATGTTCATCAGCATAAAAATGTCCCAGGGTTAATTGCCTGGTATTGTCCCAGCTTTTTCATTTTTTGATTCTTTAGGTCAAGTTTAAAATATTTTTTCTACTGCTGGAATGACTGAAAGTCTATAAAGGAGACAGAAACCTGAACTCCAAATTTCTCTGTAAATGTGTTACACTATAAGGTATTCTAACTATTGTACTATTTGACCATTATAAAAACAGTCTAAATATTACGAAAAGCAGGTGAAATAAACAGTTGAAAACAATTAGTTTGCATTTAAAAATTATCCTATCAGTGATAATTTAATAGACTTCCCATCTTTGAATATTATGATGCAATCAGACTTTCAAGGTATTAGACAACTACCAGATGAGTAATATTGTCAAAACTCCTATATATTAATTTCCATAAAATTCCATGGGCTTAGGCATCTATGTACTTGCATAGTTAGATAGGCAATTACTACTTTTTAATATAAAGAATTTTGGGACAATTTTAAGTATCTAATTGTCTACAAAACCCCACAATTCTTCACTGTCCTTTATTGTTATCTGTGGTGAAGCATTGCAAATTCATAAATTTGCTGGTGGTTTGGTTTTGAGTTTTTTATTTGGTTGGTTGGGGGAGGGGGGGGTGGTGTTGTTGTTTTCTTTATTTCATTATTCAGATAAGATGAGGGTTAGCTATAATATCCTCCATTTATTCTCCCATCCAGGAGACAAGTCCTAACTGTATCTCATCTCTTCAGCAGGATTCATATTCCAGGACAGCTGAGCCTTTGCAATCAAGGTTACCCTCTGCTGTTCAGGGAAAGAGACTAAGAATTACCATTATGACAACAATTGAATAGAGTTCATTTGAAATCTCTGAGAAACTTCCACATAAAGAGCACTGAAAGAGGCTCTGCTCAGCATTTTCATACAGATTTTCCACAATGAATACATTTTAATACAGGTTTTTGTAAAGCAGGATTAGTGTTTGAGCTCATTTTGCAGTAAAAGCTGAACAAACATATGAGGCACTGCTGGTCTAAAGGTCCTTATATTCAGCCATGTTCTTCAGTTTCAGAACTGAGATGTTTCCCATGAAAACCCATCTGTCTCTGGTTTCTGGAGCTGCTCAGCTTATGTCAAATAACAAATCTGAGGATGAATTAGCAAAGAAAGATTGGTAAACATTACCAGCACCAATTATCCAATGTGTCACCTTACCAACACTGGGGAGAATAAGGAGACACTCCCTGAGACTGTAATGAGCACAGACAAAAAGTGTACCCCGTTTCCAGTTGTGGTGTACATTCCTCCAAATGTGTTCTACTTGTTTAGAGTAAAGAGATACTAAAGAAAAACTGTCAGTGGGTGAACATGCTTAGCAGCACTATTTACAGCAAATTCAGCTGGTGACTTCAGAAAAGCCATCCCAATTCTTTCCAGCTGAAGCCAAAGTGCCATTTCCTCTGATCAGATTAAAATGAGGACAATTATTCATTTTAGCCAAGATAGATCAGGGATACCACTACTGCTCTATGCCAGTACACCCTGATCCAGTCATATCTGAAAAAGATATTATTCTTATATAATGTCTACCATAACCAGCTGCTTTCATTGCTTTATTGTTCTCAACATGTCATAATTCAATTTTATTTTACAACTAATTGTTCTTATTATATGGATGAGGAACCAGTGGTGAATTTCAGTTTTTCTTGTTGGTTTTCTCATGATTAGGATGTCATTCACATTCTACCCAACCTTTTGTTCAGCTTATGCTATATGGCAGAGAGAAGGCTAATAGAATTATTTCTTCTAAAGTATTTTAGATACAATGGGATGAATTACAAGCTTAATTTTGTTTAGTTACCACAACTAGTGGAGGGTAGGATGAAAGGCTGCAGAGCTTGTTTATGAGATCATAAATACTGAAATGGTAATAAGCAATCTTATAATCTGCTATTCTCTTTACATAAGACAGTGAAGCCCAGGATGTACAGTGACAGGTGAAATACAAACCCCAGTGGATATAATATCAAAAGAGGCTTTTTTAAGGAACATACTTTCACTTTTCTGTAACTGTTTACAATGCATTCACGTGTTGTGGAAGAGAAATAAAACTAGGTAAAACTGTGTTACTGCTATGCTACACAACTTAAAAAACTTTAAATAGACTGCTTTACAATTCTGTTGCAATAACTTTCCTGAATGTTAATATGTTCATTAATATATATGCAAACAGTCAGATATCTTGAACTATTTGTAAAGTAGTAATACTTTACTAGGGAAATATCATCTTAATTATAGTACTATGAAATGCAATCTGATTAATTTATTTACTTACTAAACTCTTTTGGAACTAAGTGCTTCAATTACAGTCATTACAATCCAAAACAACAGGTAAATAAAGACAATAAAATATACGAGTTCCAAATCGAGCCTCAGTGATCGCAAACCCAAGCTCCCATCCAACGAAATAGCTGGAAAGGTGTTGGTTAGAGCTGGGCCCTTCAGATTAGAAAGCCATTCAAACCTAGTCAGAGAACTAAACCTACCAAGGCAACGCCAAAAGAAGCAAATCTCCAAAACCCCAGAGCAGGCATTCCCTGACAAGCTCCCGCTGCCGTGGCCGATGCTCCTGGGGCAGCTCCCAAGTCTCTGCAGGCACCACAGTCCTGTTTCCACACTAACCATGGCACTGCCAGGTGTGCAGAGGAGCATTCAAAGCTTTCTGCTGGCTTCCAAAGTTGTTTAATCTATCTAAAATCTCTACACACAGGGCCACAGAGAGCAGTAGGGGATGATGCTCGTGCCTCAGAGATGCGGCCACGCTGCTCACAGACAGCAGAGCCCCAGCACTACTGGGACAAACGGGCTCTACACACTGCTTTGGGAGCTGGCTGCAGTTCCAGACAAATACACTGTTCACACATCTACAGAAAGCAAAGATTGCTTTCAATTGACTTGAATATGCACAGTCTGAATTGAATGGAACTACTAAAGGAAAATAGGTATTTGCAGAAAATTTGCACATCTGGCATTTCAGAGGTCCCACCTTTCAGTGGACTATCAGTCAGAGACAAGCAAGGAGATTCTTGTTTTGAATGAAAACAAGCATAAAATACTAGATTTCTTAAAGCATTACATGGGGCAGATACACTTATTTCTAATATCCAACTGCTTCATGAAAGATAAATTCTTTACCAGCCTATATTGATAAGAATTATCTACATTTTATGGAATTACACTTTAAATTCTCACTTATTCAGACACATGGAAGAGAATATGTCTATATTATGCTATATTAATCTATATTATGCTTTGCTATAGTCTAATAATGAAAGATTTCAGGTTTTTTCAACTTTACAAATATATCCCAGTGTTATAAAATATTTTTTAACATGAAATAAATGAAGATGTGCTCGAGCAGAGAGGTTGGACTAGGTGACCTCAGTGGTCTCTTCAAATCTTAACTATTCTATGAATCATTGACACAAAATCCCAAATGTAAATGCAGCACCAGAAGTAAATTCCTTCATTCTTTCTTCAAACAGATTATATACATGCAACAAAGTGTAACCTAGAAAGGTCCCCAAATGAATGACTCACACTTTTTAAGATGAAAGACTAATGTTTGTCTTCTTTCATGCTTAAATTTATTAAAAAAAAGTTGGCTATGATGCTCAGGCTGTACTTCAATCTGTGTCAATACTCTAATGGTACTTAACACACTTTTCCATTCAAAGTCAGAAGTGCTGAAGCACTCAGATGAACTGGGGCCAATATACAATAATCAGTAACAGATCTTCTAATCAGTACAGGCCATTATTAAAAGAGTACCATAGGAGGAGGATAAGTACATTGTCCTGCTGCTTTGTGTCATTAGCAGATTTAGGTCACAGGAAAGACTCCTGAAAAATGAAACAGCACAAACTTGGGTACAGCCTAGATACAGATCTGAGGAGAAAACATTACAGGCCACCTGCCAGAAAGCATTCCTTCTCTTTAAACAGCTTGCCATTCTGGCTCAAATTCCACAGCATGGAAACTATAACTAATTTTTCAAAAAGTTTTTTTTTCATGACCAACCATTAAATGAAGAAGTATAAGAAGACTTGTATTTAAATGCAAAGTAGGTACTCATAAGGCTTGATTCCAAGCTAGTGAAGAAATCTTATCAGATGCTTCAAATACTCTCAGAGATAACACAGCTCCAACAACAGATATGGAAACCACTGATGGGTCCTCAATTAAGAATCTGGAATGGGATTTTTAAAAGAACTTGAAATAAATATCCAGCTTAACAGAAATACAGGAATACCCTGGCAACATTAGTAGCAGCAACACTAGCAGCAGCAACAGTCCATACATTCAAAAATATTTGAGAGAGCAGTTGAAGATTTTAACACCACCTAATATTGATAAACTTCTAATGTTCAATCAGTCAAATTGGAGAATGCTTTAAGGCCAGTTTTCAGAGATAAAATTCCCCCTGCTAAAAACCACTTGGTATTACTGGTAATAAAATTTCATATATGGAAAACTCCATTAAATTTTCTTCAAAGTGCTGTCCTAGATGCAATAGTAAATACTCACAAGACTGTTCATAGAAAGGCAGAAATATAACAGGACAACAGGGCATTAGAGTGTTCCTAATTCATTCCAATTCACAGAGGAATGCATCCTGGTTTCCAATATCAGAATCCAATCCACTTGATATGTTGAAATGAAATCACAGCACCAGAAAATTGTGCTATTATCTATTTTGCTAAATAGAGAAGTACTATAAAAATGGCTTTCCTCTTTTTCTTAAATAGTGGTGGGCTCTACTTATCAAAACACATTATGGCAGTATATCTAAGCTATTCACCTCTTCTGTTTGACAACTATAGTCTAGTTTGCTCTACACTTACACCTTGGAAAGCAATTACTCTATGACATCTGTGGACTTATCATAGATTTTTTTGGTTTTTACTTGTCTTTCTTACTAGGTCTTAATACATACCTGTTTGTTGTGATTCATACAGGACATGTATACAGGATAATCAATATTCATATTAGAAAGCAGAAACATAAACCTTGGTTTACTATGAATTGTAACAAGCTCTAGGAGAATCCCAGTTTAGATTACAGTTCTGTTTTTATTAGTATTAGCAGAAACCTGAAGTAAAAGTAGCACATTGTTGGAACAGGACTCAAACTGCCCTCTTAAATGTTCTTCCCATTTTTAAGTTGATTTTCTGAAGAAAATATTCGACCCATTTTTATTTATGTTGTACCATGCAAGAATACACCACACTCTTATTTGATACAGCAAACTAAGCCAGTAAATCTTTTTTGAAGAATGTTGGTAATGTGCATTTTCCATGGGACTTGGGCTTCTAAAGACTTAAGTGCCTTTATACATTCTTCCTCTAAGTCTTTGCCATGTAGAAAATATCACAATTTTTAATAACTATCCACTAAAACTTTGCATGCATATAACTAAATTGCCTTTATATTGACCCATCTACTCTGGGTTCTGTATAACAACTCTAAACTCCCTATATAAAGCTCTTCAAAATTGTCTGGTGGGTGATTTCCCACCTGTCTTTTTGCATGACTGAAATAATAATATAGACCACAAAGATATTTTATTAGCAGGTATAAGCAGTGTCACTACTCATAGGATAGCACAGCACAAACATGCATTTGTCAGTATTTTATGCTCTCGCTCTTCAAGTACAAGTGTGGAGTTAGCACTGAGCAATTTATAACATCCTGAACTGTGTATTAGTGTATCTAATACATATTTAAGACCTTGACAGAACAGGCAATTTTGATAAACAAGACCTAAAGATGAACAGAGGTATAATCACGTTTATTGCAGAATCAACTCATTCCCACAAAAGCAAAAATGGCTGTGTCACTGAATTCCAGTCAGGATTAACACTTCCTATTTCTCTATACACCCACTGTAAAAGACATGTTGCTGTATTATGATGCAGGAGATGAACTGGGGAAGAGACCTTGATTTCTAAACCATGTTTGTAGATCTCTGCAGCAATATTAGATTAAACATGAGAATTAAATGAAAGAACTGCTAAAAAAATACATTGGATTCTTTATTTATTAATTTCTTAAATATTGGAGTTTTCTCCTGTGCTGCAAGCTAGAATTCAAGTTTTATATATAAGATAAATGGTTGTAATTTAACTACACTATAATAATCAGACAAATATGCTCATTAGTGAATCTACATTTAAGCCAAATTAATTTTCATCCAAACCTAGCTCAACCCCAATAATATACCATAGAGCAAACCACACACAATATCCTGCAATTAGAACACTGAACTTGCTTCATCTTAAACTATCCTATCTTGGGTCACATAAGAGACTAAAACACTGAAATTCACCTTGAATATTAGTACATTACTCGCCCCTTTTATGACCTGACATTTTAACAGTACAATCCAAATGCTATCAGTAAGTATTAGCAAAAGTGTATCCTTGATTTGCACTTATTTTAGTTCACTAAAGGTCCCATTTGTTTTTATTGAGGTTAATGGATCTGTGAATACAGATCCATTAACCTCAGAATTTTTAAATGTTAAATCAGCAGCTTTAAATAAATGTTAACATGAGGCAGCAATTACTGATACTGTAATCCCAACTGGAGGGCAAAGTTTGGAGCACAGGCTCCTGAGAATATGTTAAACAACCCAAAATCCTTTATTAGCAAGAGTAAAAAAAAAAAAAGAAAAAAGAAAAGAAAAAAAAGCACTGAATATTCTCTGGAGCTACAAGCACTAAAAGCATATTTCCTTAAACAAAAAATAGAACCATGCAGCATTTAATTGAGGGCTTACATATCTGCTAATTCATCTGCTATTTTGGCTTTGAACAACTGTCTTAATGCAAAAACTGTGTCTGCAAAGTGATAATTTACACACTCACCCTGTGGCTATTATTACTTTCAAAAGTAACACGTCACAATCAGCACTTATTAAAGAATGTTTGTTATCTCCCAAATGATGATTATATAGCATTTAAACAGCTTGACATTCAGAAGCAGAGTTTATTGCAGACCAACTATTTGATATCCATGGCAACTGCTATAGGGAAGAACAGCTCTCAGGGAAGTCGGAGCTTTATAATTTGTGAGAACTGTGTTGTGCACCTACCTTAGCTCTAAGACAGGTCCTTGAACAGTGACCTGGGAGCATCCTATTCCAGATTTCCACTGCTCTTCGCAGAAATAGAAAAGCAGTTGCCACAAAACACACACACATGATTAGATCAGATATTTCAAACTTGATGACGAGGTACTTTTTAAGGGAATACACCTGCTTTTTAGCTACTAAAAGTATTTTTTTTAAACTAGCAGCATGTCTTAAACCAACAGAAAGTAATGTCTTTTCCTAGAGACACATATAGATTCAACAGGATTTTTTAGAGTTGTGTAGCCTCCTGAATTGCAGTCCAGAGTCACAGTAGTAGACCCATGGACTACTTCCAATCCTCACAGAGGAGGATAAACACATCTGCAAATGGTGTGAGAACTGTCCAGGGCTATTCCACGTGGGAAGAACACAGAATGGCACTAAGCAGACACTTGGAGTATCATGGAAAGGCCAAAACAAGTGTTTATCAAGTTAACATGCTTCCACTACTTGCAAATGGATCCAAACACAAAAAGGAGAAATAAAGAGAAATTCATGGTGAGCAAACAGCATCCTCACCTTCTTCTGTTACACACAACCAGCCTGCCTTCTTACACCATATGTCAGCACACAGGACTCTTAGGGTAGGTTGAATTCACCTTCATTCCTGAGCAAGGGAAGAGTGGTACTTGTGCATGTTCAAACAGGAAGAACATTTCCAGACAAGTCCCTGGGACAGAGACCCATATGTGGAGTCAAAGGTTTGTGCTGAACCTCTCTGCCCTAGGTTTCTTTCAGAACACATAGGAAGTGTTTTGTCTCATTCTAGCTAATAGTTCACCCCCCTGTCACTCAGTGCCAACAGTATGTTTTGCATTATATCACCATGTCTAAAGCTTCATTATTTTTCAGTGAGGTACCATTTCAAAACTGCCATATAGACTGTGGTCTCCCACAGTGAAAACCTTTGATTTTCTTATTATACAGTGTAAGGGATGAGCCTGGATGAATAAAAATGGTACACAAGCCACTTGACAATATTGCACAACCTCTCACAGTAGGTCATAACAGGAAAATTAATTTTGTGAGCTTCCTGGTGTAGAGCAGACATTCAGCTAAACAAACAACAGTATCATCACAGAATAAAGACACTTAGCTTGAGGTATATCCTTTGAAGAAATACTTGTCAGTCCATATAATGAATACAATGAAGTAATTAAAAAAATCCAACCTTAAAAACCTCATTTCCACTTTAACCTTACAGAAATGAGGCATAGTAGTAGCACTTTATTTTTTCAGTACATGAGCTTCTTTATTCTAGAAGTTCAGGGGCCACCTTCAGTAGAGAAGAATAATCAGGGGAGGAAGAGATATTTGCTGTTTTCAGTCTTTTCCATTTGGCTGGTCATAGGCAGGACCTTCCCAAATTCTCAGTATTTATGAAACAATACTTTCATATTAATCTAACAGCTTCATTTTGAAGGAAAGCATCCACTTAAGAAGTGCTTTCTCCCTTAAGGAAAAAAAATATAGTCAATCATAACACAATCAGTTACTTGCTTTCTAAGAGTCCATACAGGCATTCTCTGCCTGTTACAATAGTGCACCCCTACAAGCTCATTTATCTTATTACTACCTTAGGTATTTACCAGCTTCTCAAGTCTCAGCAAAATCCCTATAATTTCATGTTTTGACCCACAACTACGGATAATAAAAATATAATTCTATAAGCATCACTACAAGAAAGAAACAAAGCAATAAAGAACTAAATCCAGCCTTCTCCATAAGAACACATCCACAGCCAGAGCTCCATAGGCAAGAACACAGAACAGTTTCTTAAAATATAACACAAATAGCCATAGCACTCAGACAGCAGAGTAAACTACATAGTAATTTCAAAATACATTTCATTTAGGTAACCCTTTCCCAAAATAAATACTGAAACTTTCATTCACTTCAACACAGATTTCAGCGACCAACACTGACAAAGTCTTGGCTGATACAAAAACCTATCCAATATTATCTTTGGAAATTTATCTACACACTCATTTGGCACAGACTGAGACCAGAACCACAGTCAGTTGAAATAATTTCTGATGACATGAACAAATAAGACCCACTGAAATAGTCTGTATATTGAAGCCACACATCATAGTAAGATGAATAAATTTGATGTCAAACCCATGCTGGATACACACAATGGGAAAAAAAATTAAAATAGTAGTCGAGGATAAAAGTGTGTATGTAGGAAATTACTTCAATCCCCTTTGCATCTCCTCCAGTCCCAGAACAGAGTGTAACACTTCATTCATAGCTAAAAAAAAAACAAGTATATCAAGCCTACTACAAAACCACTGGCTGTTCAACATTATCTGTAATTAAACTGGAACGGGAATATGTTTCTTCACACAACTCCCTCTAACTTCCCCCCACCCCATTAAAATACAGTGCTGAAGTCATCCTCTGAGTGGGGATCTTCACACTGATAGTAGAAGTCCTAATTACATAGGGTGCTGTAAGTTCTGTGCAGTTGCTACCTAGTCCTTGCACGTGATTTGGGAGAAACTGAACTTACACAACGGAAAAATGGGGACATTGCAGAATATTCCCTGTTTGAAGGGACCCATAAGGATCAAGTCTAACTCATTTATGAGTGTCCCATACAGGCATCTACCCCACAGCTGTGGTGTTATTAGCACTGTGCTCTAACCAGCTGATCTGGAGGCATCTTCCACACCACTCAATATCCTATCATAGAACATTAAATATAATCCATTTGTTATGCAGTGCCTGTTGTACTTTACGGGATAAATCCCAATGTACAGGTGTTTGATGACAGCACTGTAGACTTGCCTTCTTACTCATACAGCCCACAGAGTAAAACACTGTCCCAAACCAAAACAACTTGGTGTGGCAGGAATTTCACAGCCACCAACCACACCATTGCGCTTTTCTCTCTTGAAAGTCAAGTGGATGTCTGATAAAGCGAACATCTACTCATTCCATCTGTGAACTTTCCACTAGCTTTCAGACAGTATTTCACAGAGTATCTGCTGTATTAAAAGAGGTCCTGAGAAATAGACTTAAAGGCAAGCAAGAGAGGATGGAGACAGTATTCCCACATCAATAATACAGATGGGAGAGAACACAAACATTGTGTTAAGTAATCCCCTTGAACCACCTGCACCTTCAAAATACAGAGGTTAATTTGGGAAAGGAAGTTTTTACTGAACTCATTTCTGGAGATTTCTTTGATAGAAAAGTTTAGAGTATGAGTTTCAGCACGTCTGGTGAGGATACTGTTGTGAACAATATGTGCTTATTGAAAAATGAATGCAAACCCTTAAAATCAGAATATTCATCTATCAGAAAAGAATAATATAATGTTTGTGGCTCCCAAACAAGATTGATGACAAAATACTGAGTTTTTAATTTGCAGAGGCACAGCAACTGAAATACTGCAAATCATCTGGTAAAAACCCCAGAAAGAGGCCTGAAGATGTCAGTACTCATTACAGGTGCACTGATTTGCTACTCCTACATGAAAAGCACATGTATTTCCTGTGAAGGTGGCCCCTGCAATGTAGGAATTGATGACAGATTCAGAAGTTTGTTGTTTGCCCACTGGCACCAAGACAGGTGGTGCAGTGCATGAGCCAAGCTCCAGAGATTATGTTTTATTGAGATTATGCATGTGTCGTAGTACTCTCCAGGTAAAACACAAATGACACCCAAGATATCACAAAGTATCTAACACCTGATTCATTCCCCACATGGAAGAAGGGGATCCACAGCCCCTGCACACACAGTATGCTGTGTCACTGCTGCACAATGCCAGCAGTCATATCTGCTTCATGGGAAGGGGGAACCCAACCTATTTTAACAATAAACAGCAGGATTTATGAGATCAGAGACTGAAAAATATTGGCAGTACAAAAATCTATTTTGAAGAACTTGCTACAACTATTTGCTTGTATCCTGAGCAAAGTTTTTTAATGCCATTGATTTTTTTTTTTCCCCCAAAGCATTACTAACAACCTAAGTAATCAAGTACAGAGCTAGGAATCTGAAGGGTATGACTTGTGTTTTTTCTTGCTTAGGATACATTAGCACTGCAACTTCAAGTAAATATATCCTCAGCCATACAGAGCTTTCAATTGGTTGTATGAATTTGTGGACTATAAGACATACTAAGGAAAGTATGGGCAAGAAATCACAAAGACTTTCAAATATTAAAAAACAGGAAGCATGAAATGAAATGTCAAAATGAAAACATAAAATTACAATGTAATCTTAATGCAAAACAATGTATTTTTCAGAATAGTCTTTTGATTTATAACAAAAGAGTAACAAAAAAGACCTAATTTCATGTGTGCATAATCACAAGCTTCTGATTATTTTTCTAGCGTTATTACTGCAACTTGCTCTGAATCTCCTACATATATTGGAACCAGCATCCTGTAATGAATTGAATTTTCAATTTTCAGAGATCCCAGGAAGGGAAGAAACAGAAGTCCTGCTGCTCAAAGCTTGCAGGCAAGTGACGTCAACTCTCCTGTGTCACTTCACTACAGATGGATTCACAGTTCAACAAGACACAGGCTCTTCATTACCAAATTCTGCTACCTTCTGTTGGGGATACACCAGGTAATTCAGATCTTTCCCATCCAAACCTGTCTTGTCTCAGCACTTTTCATCCCAACAGACCTTGGGAGATGCCATTACTGTCCATTTTATAATTTTCTGCTCAAGCTCTATTAACCGGAACAACAAAGCTCTTGAACTGGAGGCTCTTGCAGGGGTTTCCCCACCTCCAGTGGGTCATTTTCAGGAACTGTCTTTATCTCTCCAACACAGAGGTCTCATGCTGTGAGGTGGGGAATGGGTGTGAGCTCAGAGGGAATAGGGAGCCTATGTGGGCAGGAGTCATGCAGCAGTATATTTTCACCCTTATTTTAATATATATACACCTCCTGACTATCAACGTTATCCAGATTGCTTACCCACATATTATATATATCATGATACACTGAAAGATTATTTTTTTCATATTAAAAATAGTAGTGGGATATTTATGGATTTATATTAGGTCAGGCTTTATTACAAAAATCTCTTAGACTTACAAGTATTTTTAAATAGATCTACCAGAAAAGTTTCTGATAACATTGAGGATTAGGAAACAAAAGCTATATAATGATCCTAAACTGAAAGGAAAAAAAGTTAAGCAATTCCATTTAAGAAAGTAAAGGACATCAACAAAAACTTTACTAAGAATCTTTTGCTGAAGCCATTTTTTCTTGCTCATATGTAAAGCACCTAATCTTTTCAACTCTAGACATAGATCTAATAAAACCACTCAGCTGTGATGCTCTAATTCATAGAGATCTAGGCAGATTTGGTAGATGCAATGCTCCATTTTAACAGGTAATTGCTAGCAAAGATGGTCCCTACTTTCCTTCTCTGATAGCGTTAAACATGTATTGACAGGATGCCTCTCTGTACTGCTCTATGTTTGGCACTCAGGAGAAGTTCAATTAACCAACCTTTCATCTGTATTTCCACATAAAATACAGCTTTACTTTCCTGTGCTAATTGCTAAACCCAGAGTACTTACTGCCTCTGCAATTCTAAAGCCTGGCTATTCACTTGGGAGCACTAAGCATGTTCTCTGCTGCAAAGAGCTGGCACAGATAACCAGAATAACTTTTCACACCAGCTTCTTGTCCTCTCCCTGTGGAAGCTTTTGTCCACGCTGGCTGGAACAAGGAGAGTGCCTAATTTACAGGACTCCCTGCACATCTGCACTCAGTGAAGTTAACGCACCGTACTTAATCCTGAAAGCGTGTGGGTACTGTATTTCCTAGCATGAATGAGATTTCAAAACATTCACGTTTTATATAAGGATAAAAGCCAAATCATACTTGTAAACCAATTAAAATGTTGTCTCAGTGCTCGGAGGTTAACATGCTTGGGAGTTTAGAAGTGGGTACTTCTAGTAGAAATAATGAGTGGATGGTAGACAAAGAACTAATAAATTATCTTAGTCTGTATTTGTTTACAAATATACAATCCTTGCAGATGGCTTTGAACAGGAAGGGGTGTTAGTGGCATAATTTAAGCACACACAAAAGCGATTATCAGCCAACACTTCAATCAGCAGTTTCTTCTTGGACAATTCCCTGCATGCCTTTGTTCCTGCAGAGAAAAGACTATTCTCTATGAACAGCACCATCAATATTGCTCTCTGTATGCTTTTGCTCTGAGTTCCAAAATATAGCTAATAACTAACTCTTTAATCACATTCAAGATAAGTTTTAAATTTTCTCCAATGCCATGTTTTCCCTGACAAAGAAGGAGAAAGTTTTCTAGTGTCAAATTTAGCTTAGCTGACATGGTAGGCAGCATTCTCATTTAAGTACTGGCATCTGAAAACAACTGAGGAAATATAGTTTTCCATTTCCATATAAGAAATAGGTTCAATAAACAATGAATAGCAATAGCAATGCAGCTCTGGACAAAGAGCAACCCTGAGTAACTGACATTAATTTCTGAAGCTCAGAAATCAGAGAATAAATATATGAAATCCAGTATTTTATTATTAATGTAAACACTAAGGTGTTACTTTAATACCTGAATAAAGGGTTTTCTTAGATTCCAGACTGCACTGACTTCAATTGCAGAAGCCACTCAGGTTTCCAAGGCTGACAGTTTTCTGACCCATGGTCAAATTAGGAATGGGACTTCAGGAGCTGTACTGAGCACAGCTCAAAAAGAAAAAAAGCCCTAGAGGGTTCCTTTTGCTGCTCCTTTTAAAAGTATGTAGCTAAAATAAACTAGCCAACCTTAACCCAGATGTATCAAAAAGCACAAAGAGGATGATACTATTTAGCACATTACCAAATACAGCTAAAAAAGTTTTAAAAAGCACAAAGACCTACTCATCTACCACGCAAGATGTATAAAAAAGACAACTTATGACTGAAAAAGCATTTTCTTTTCCTCCTCCTTAAAAGAGGAGGAAATTGTCCCAAAGTGGTCTAAAACTCAACAACCTTACTATAGATACAATTCTAGTATTTTTCAAATTCTCAGCATTACAACAGAAATATTTTATATTATACCAAGTTCAGGACATCACTAAACTACACCTTTTGGGAAGATCAAAAAGAAACCAACAAAACCCTTCTCTTGTTATCATATAGTCTGAATAAACAAGTCAGAAAGTTAAAAGTACAGAAAAATCAGCTTTGTGTTTTGAAAGGTAAGTTGGTAGATAACTGTTGAAAGGTTCACACCAAAAAATGTTAGGAGGGGCCAAAATGCACCACAACCTTCAACATACCTTACACATTATTTTTCAGGGAAGAAAATTGTGACAATGAAGTGCAGATTTATAGTTGCATTTAGGTTATAAGTATATTCTGTTTCCCTTCAGAAAACCTGCAGAAAGACTGAACCACTATTGCTGGTTATGATTATAGAAATTAAATAGAAGCTTCATTGCTGCATTGAAATCATTCAAACTTAACACGTTTACCAGCTCTTTGGTGACCAAGAAGGAAATAGTATGCTCTAATCCTGACTGCAGACTACTCCAAAATATTCTCATTTCACTGAAGTACCAGTTGCTTAAACCAATCTTGTCATTATGGCTTAACAGCTTCCATCTATTAACAAGACCAAATAACTTTAGTACATTTGTATCTTAGTTATCAAGAAGAGTACTGTGGCATGAACACTAATTTAACATGGAAACTACTTCATGAAACAAGTGATTTATTCTTTGAAAAACTAAATTTTTATCAGCATTTGCTCTTGTCATAGAAACAACTCCATTTCCACAGAAACAGTAGGAATGAGTAGCATATGGCTTTTTTCCTTGCCTCTAGCCCCTGAGTCAATGTTTTTGCAATTCAGTATCACTGAAGTATTTGCCTAAGTTCCTGGTTCTTTAATCACTAGATTGAAAGATACCACTTGCAACTTTTCCTGCATAATTGTACAGGCCAAGATTACTTTTGCTTTCTGCATTTAATGTAAGCTTTAAAAAAATGAAATTGCAGTACAAGTTGGCATTTTTATTAAATACCCATCACACGTGCTTACATTCCAGACACCTGAAGCACAAGGGGTTAACCGAAAGACAACAATCCAAAACTGGAGACTCAGATTCCCTGACCCCAAACATGCCTTTTCTCATGTCAGTCTATCATCCCTGCCTCTGCTGTTTGTTATTTAAGCAAGATGTTATCCAAATTAATACAAGGCACAAGTCACCAAACCCCTCAGCAAAGACTGATGAACAGCGGACAAGGGGGAAGACTCAAATGACGTATGAGATGACAGATTCCAAAGCCATGCCTCTTCTCAAAAAGACACAGCTCACGTAGAAATGAAACTAATTCTAGAACATTGCTGCTATGGGGAATCGAAAATATTGTCAAGTAACAGAATCTGCTCAGTGTGTAAAATAATTTTTATTTGACAATTCTGTAGATAGAGCAGGAAATAAAAGATGACTAGTAACTTTTTTTCAACTCAAACAAGAGGCTCTATTATATAATATTTGGTCCTGCTTAAAGGTTTACAGACAGTGCAGGAGAAAAAAAAAAAGGTTTTTTTAAAAATAGGAAAAAGGAAAACTTTAATTGCTGTGAACTATTTATTTCCCAATTCCTTTTCAGTCTCTGAAATTTTCTACTGTTCACAGACTGGATATTAAAATTGAAATTGAGATCAAATAAACACTACAAAATGACACTAGCTATCTATTAGTAGTGTATTTTTAACTGCACCATTTTCCTTTAGACAGTATTTTAGCAGTAACATTCTGCATGTGTTTATTTGTTTTGTTTTAAATCAAGACTATATTAGTTTAATTGATTATCCACACATGTATGCTTGGCAGACTAATTTGTTCTGAGCTCTTTTGGGGAGATACATTTGAGGCTCTGTTTTGTGATTTGCATGACTACAGAACTGCCTGGAATCAAAGCTTAGGAAAAATAAATCAGAATAACTACACAAAGTAGGCTAATTATCCCAAACCAGCAGTAAGTAGTTTGGCCACCCTTGGAGCTGGAAGGATACTTGATTTCCCAAGACTGCCACCTCCCATTTCAATACTCCAGTATATTTTCCACCTAGGTAGAAAAATGATGGAAAGGAGAAATACCAGCTAACCAAGTTCTGGTAGTTAACTAGAAATCTACCAGTTGAATAATAAATCCCCACATCCTGGAGACATTTTATTACCATACATTTACTGAGAATAATTGAGTTATTGGAAAATGACTTTTACCTCCTCAGCTTTATTAATGCACCTAGGCACATTTCAATTTTTAAAATCACTATCCAAAACCAGCATCAAAACAAATCAGCTGCAGAATTTAAATCCAGTGCAGAAACGTATTAGATAGATCGTGATAGGAAAAATGTATCCTTAGATTAATTAGGCAATTACCACAATTCACAGCTGCTTTGAGAACTGATTCAGTAGATCTGAATTAATAAGAGATACTTTCTATACACTTTCTACAAATATAAGTTTATAGAAACATTTATTTCTTTGACACTTGTCAGGAAAGCTAATTAAAAAAAAGACTGTATACTCAAACTAGTCTCCTGTGCAAAAAGTATGAACAAAAGGTAGTTCTTATAGCCATGCTTCTCTAATATGCTGCATTCAATAATGAATTGAGAATGCTTATGATATCCATTTACTTCAAGAGAACGTCTCTTTCTCCAAGATTCATTGAAGACAGAATTGGGCCCAATTTCATTTTTATAGCCAGTGTGCTTTTCAAGCCACTTCTTTCAACAAAACAAAAGTTCGTACAGTGCCTTATTAACAGATTACCTAAAATAGAGAAATTAAATATGAGAATCTGACCTTCAAAGGGCAAGGCAGGTATAAACTGAGATATCCCAGGTCATCACCTGTTCACTGATCCTACTCCTGTTGGTGAAGTTACGGGACAAAAATCATCAACAGTAGCATACAGCTATTTATCCAAATCACACTTCTTGAAGTCCAAAATTGATGGAGGACACATGTCTGACACCATGAATGGTCTCAAGCACAGCATTTCTTCTCTTTGAGTTCCATCACCTCTTCTTTGCAACTCTGTAGCTATTTCACCTGTCCTTGTTGAAGAGTGGGTAGAAGCTACAAGAAGGGCAGTCTGTGCATTCACTCTCACACCGTTCCATTTATGCCAAATGAGAAAAGTGCTTAGGGTTTCACACTTAATGCCTTTCCTCTGTAAAATTTGCAGCAGAACGTCCAAAATAGATTCTTCATCTACTGATATCCGAGCCCCTGTTATTATGCTTTCCAGTCACTCACCTAGGCCCCAGAGTGTCTCTATGTTCATAAGGTGTCTGGACATTCAGGTGCTCTGGTCCGCTTGCTTTGTTAGACTGGGCTCCTCCACCACTGCTCTCTGGTCCACTGTTCTTCGTTAAAATCACCTCAGCATCACACCAGGGGGAATCACCATCTTACACTAGACACACAACTAACCCTATGAATGATTTCCTGCATCAGCACTTCCTTATTCCCCCAGTACAACTTTTTATGCCCTTCTCACATGCATAACACCTGTGTGCCCTTTTACTCTTTTGTGATTGGTCACTACACGTCAGCATTCTCTGCTTCTTTTCCTTCAATGCTGTTCACCTGTCTTATACAGCTGCAACTTATTTGGGCAAGACTGCCTGCAGCACTATATCCTTTTACAATCCATTCTCCCACACAAAATAAAGCTAAGACATGAATGGGATCCCTGATATTTATGCCCCTTCAGAGGAATCCTTCAGTTTATCCTCCAACTTTTTACTTCAAGTTAAATTCATTTTTATCATCTCCTTGTATTGAGATAAAAAATATAATCAGTTTTTCAAACAGTAAAACCATCCCAAGAACAAAACCCAAAGCAAACCAAACCCATCACTGGTGTTTGCTTTCGTATGAATTTTCAAATGAACATCTAAATACAAATTCAAACACCTTTCTTTTATTTTTTTCATTAAGTGGGATTGATATAAGGGTAAGGATGTTCTGCTCTAGTGCTCTGAGAATAAGATGAATACCCAGAAAAAATTATTCAAGCCAAAAGAAAGCCCGTCATTAAAGTATTAGTGCAAGATGAACACAGGATTGACAGAGATGAAATGAGGAAAGTTGGGTTGACTAATGGCCAAACAAGGAAACCGAAATATGTCATAGGGAGAAGTCCTTGCCTGGGAGAACTCAAAAGCTATTTATTAATTTTCTGCTAGGCAGAGCCTTTGCAAGCTCTCAGCTTTAGTCAGCATTTTACATAATCTCCTTACTTAAAGCTACACAAGCCTCTCTAGCAAATTCTGAAAGCTGCTTTTACATCTTGTACAAACAGCATCACCCTCCCAGATTTAGAAATTTCTTCTCTGTGAGGAATGATTCAACTTTCTTGGCCAAATCCCTGCTGAATTTTGTGGATATTCATGAAGGATAAATACAGCTCATAAAGGACAAAGCAAATTTGCTTTTACAGTCAGTAGGCAGGATTGCTCAAATACCATTAACAGAAGAGAGAGGGGGAAGGGATACATTTCCTCAGAGAAATTCTGAAGTAACTTCTTTAGAAACTCATAAAGGCAGAGTTTCTAAAGCAAAGGCTTCACAGGACAGTTAGAATACCATTTTTTAATACCAACAGAAAATAGAGAGTGGTTCTGCACTTAAATTTATGTTATTTAATTTCATTGTATTCTCTTCCAGAATGTGAAACTCAAGAAACATCATTTAAGAACAAACAAACAAAAGAAACCCCAAGAATAATAAAGAGCCAGGGAATATAATTTGGGACAATTGTAGCAAGACTTAAGCATTAGCTATCATTCTTTAAACTACTGTAAACATTTAAATTGCTACAAGTTTGCCACATTATGATCTGGACAGAAGTGTCTTTCTTTGCAGTTACTGCTTCACGTGACAGATCTCATGATCCACTTATATTTTTTTATTCCTTACCCTTATTGTTGATGTAACAGAAGGACATATGCTGCACTATTTGCTGCTATTTGTTTTTCCCTGAATCTCTGCACTTTTTAACTGTATATGGGGTATATTGGAAGACAGCAAAAACATGACTCCCTGTAATCTTCAAAGATGTTCCTTAGCATGTACAAAGGTACATGATTTATGTGACCTCATGCAAACCCTAAACATACTGGAAAAAGAAAGACAGCAAGGAACAGAGTAGAAGATGCTGTGCTTTCACTGCTCAAAGGAAAAATCAATCCCCCTGGTTTGGACTGAGCTCTGTTATGAACATGGAACTATGCTCTCTACATGCTCTCTGGTCTGAAATTCCACAAAGACAATAAAAAAGCTCCTCCTGCTCAGGTTTTATCTCACCCAGCCCATGTTCAGATCTGATGGATGCTGGCAGCACCACAAGACCAGACTTGGGGCCAGGGACACCAGGATGAAGGATGTATAGACTCCCTAAATAAGGAAGAAAATGTGTATTAAGAAGCATCAAAGTATCATCACTAGGTTATTTCTACTTTTAAGGCATTTTAATCTTTAATAGTAATACAGCTACATAGTTACAATTGCAAACCAACAGATTCACTTCTCTTTTCCATAGGGAAAGCAGCATTATTCATAACTCAAGAATTCAATATGGTAAAAAGGTTTCTTTCTGTTCCCTCTAAGAAATAAAGGACAGCCTCATATTACATGATGGAACTCTATGGAGCATGGTGAGATGGACGAGCAGTTCCAAGACTACTTTTGCTGTCAAAGGAAAACTTGTTTTTATCATGCGATAACTAATACCTAAAAACTTTCCCTTGCAAGAGAACAGTGGAGTCAAAGCATTTCACACAAGGTAAGCTAAGCAACATGAAATGATCACATCCAGAGGAATGCAGTTTATCTTGCTGCTCTTTATAGCAGCCTCAGAGGATTCAAAATGCTCCTATTTAAATTTTTGCACTGGCAGAGTTGACATCATTTATTTAATAACAAATTAAAGCAAACTATTTGGAGCCCATGAGGAAAACACTGAAGTTAACAAACCCTAAGATAGCAATAAGCTTTAGAGGCAGAACCAGTATGTGTGCAGCACAGCCACCAAACAGGCAAAAGGTAGAATGCCAAAAGCAACACAGAGAAACAAGCAGCATTATTTGTCAAACAAAACTTGGATGGATAGCAAGGCAACAAAATGCATTACTGTCTCTTGATTTATGCCACAACATATTTTTTTCCACTAGTCACGACTACACAGATATTAAATTATTTCTATTGTCCGTAGTGGTTTCCAAATCCCACTCCTAAATCTATTCAATTGAATTTCCAGGATACCTGCCACTAAATGCTTGCTTGCCAGCAGCTGATGAACAAGGTAATAGTACTTTCTGTTCTCTAGGTTGGTGAAGGGAAATGCATAAGCACAACAGCAGCGTCTGTTTCTGGGCTTTGCAACATTTCACAGCCATGGCCACGTCTCCTCTGCAAGCGGAGAAACCACAAGCTGTTATCTGCCTTTCACACTACTAAAAATGTGTGAGCCCTCTACACAATCGGGGCTCAAAACAAGAATGCATTCATTTGTGCACAGAACTGATGAATTGGGATGAGGTTCAATAACGTGTGAGCACCTGCATTTAGCTATATCAGCATCTTCCTTCTTCCCTCCTTATACCACCAAATATTTATGATGTTCACTGGTACTCTGTATGACAGAGTTAGGTGGTAACCAAGCACCCAGAGGAAGCATTAGTGGATGAATAAGAATATGAACATTAATGGGAGCCTTATCTTGTAGAGTTATGTTCTGACTTGGAATGTAGGGCAACTTCAGACATACTTTGGGTGGGGTTGTTTTTTTTTTTATGGTCTTTGAACAAGGTCTGAAAAGCTCTCTCTCTCTCTTCTTCCATGAAGCATTCCACTGGGAAGAAAAGTACATAGATCTAGTCTCCAGTGGTAAAACCATGCTCCCTAATACACTCTCACTCTCTTCTGGTCTGCTGAACCAAAAGCAACTCCTGCCTTATAACACTATAAAAAGAAAAGTTAAGTGTTGCAAACTCCTTTTCTTATCTTACAGCTGGCTGAAAATACAGCTGATGTGGATATAAATATCTTGAAAGGGAGAAGGTACTGAAACAAAAGCTGTGCTTCAACCATGGCATAGCAGGAAAACACAATCATTTATTGGGCTGAGAAAAGCAAAACGGTAGCTGACGACCTGTACTTAATGTGTGACACAAGAAAGATCCAAGCTGTTTGGTCCTTTCAAGAAAAGGCTTTAGAAAAGCAATATACATTGACAAAATATCCCTATTTCTTTTTAAATTCCTGATACCATACCTATGAATTCTGATAACAGAGATGTAGAGGAGACATTTTTTAGGACTGCACATTTGGCTGCATATTTTATTTCATCACTTTTCTACCTTCTAGCACTCAAATTCCATCTCTCCGTCTTATCCTTATGAAGTGGATTTCTCACTCCTAGAACTGAAAAGATGCTATTACATAAGCCTTGACTAATGCATATCTAGACCAAACCACCACTTGAAATGAAGTTAAACTATCTTTCTATAAATCTGAAGAAAGTAGATCTCATACTGTGGAACATTTTTGAGACTCCGTGACATGGCCAGAACAAATCTCATTAGCCAGTTAATTCTGTATAACCCCTTGAAAACTAAATTATGTTTTTGAACAAGTAATTTTCACATCTTTAATTATAAGGGATTAATTTTTTAATCTATCTTATTTTTGTCCATCTTGAAAAATGGCCTAATCTCTCCACACTCTTTATTACCTTGCATTTCATCCTTCATCGCACTGGACATCAGTTCTTCATTACTGCTGAAGATTTTTAGGTGGGAATTCTTCATCATTAACTTCACATTCTCATCCTCATTGTCAATTACTTGGATAATTTTAATTTGATTGCCATCATCAACCCAATGCATTTCTGCCAGTTACAGAATCCATGACACTCCCTTGAGGAGATGGCAACTGGAATACGGCCCTCAGTTGCAACTTTCCTTAGGGATCAATTCTCTCATTGTCTTCTTGCATAGTGCTTTGGATTTTTTTCTTTATGATTTTAACAGCATAGTCATACCTTTCCAAAAATCAATACTCAATTCAATCCCTTTCACTGCAAATCAGGCCACATGATATAAAAAGAATTTTTCTTTTGCTCCTGAAACCCTTCTTTTTAAATTCTGTCCACATTCTCTATAGTCACTTTTCTCTAATTTCTTTCTTGGTCCTCAACTTTTTACATTAATTTTCCATTTCCTTTTGATGTTTTCAAAATATTTTTTTTTTAATAAAAGACATGCCCATTGACAGCTGAGTTACATTCTGTCCACTTCAAGAAAAAAATGTATTTATCTTACATTATTAGCCCTTCAGCTATATGTTCAAAGGAAAAAATATAAGCTCAGGTGGTATTCTAAAGTGTTTTCTGTGAAAAAAACATGAATAATGTCAAAGGAGTTTAATATTTTCAGAGAGAACTAATTTGTATACACCAAGCTATATCTTGGCACATGGTAGAAGTCACCACTTCACTACAGTGAAACTCCCTTGGTGAGGATTTTTTATTTATAAAACCAAAGTCAAAGATGAATAAAGAATTTCACAGATCATCTATTCCAAACTTATGAGAAAGAATCATCCAAAAATATATATAATTTATGTATATATAAACCAGCACCTGAATATCACAGAATCACAGAATGACTAGGTTGGAAGAAACCTCCAAGATCATCAAGTCCAACCCATGCCCTAATACCTCAACTAGACCATGGCACCAAGTGCCACATCCAGTCTTATTTTAAACACATCCAGGTACAGTGACTCCACCACCTTCCCAGGCAAAGCATTCCCATATTTCATTATTCTTTCAGTGAATTTTTTTTTTCCTAATATCCAACCTATATCTCCCCTGGCGCAGCTTGAGACTGTGTCCTCTCATTCTGTCACTTGCTGCCTGGAGAAGGAAACAACCCCACCTGACTACAGCCACCTTTCAGGAAGTTGTAGAGAGTGATAAGGTCACCTCTGAGTCTCCTCCATGCTAAACAACCCCAGCTCCCACAGTCGCTCCCCACAGGACTTGTGTTCCAAACCCTTCACCAGCCTTGTTGCCTCCTCTGGATGCACTCAAGCATCTCCACATCCTTCCTAAACTGAGGGGCCCAGAACTGGACACAGCACTCAAGGTGTGGCCTCACCAGTGCTGAGTGCAGGGGAAGAATGACCTCCCTGCTCCTGCTGGCCACACCATTCCTGATCCAGGCCAGGATGGCATTCTTGGCCACCAGGGCACACTGCTGGCTCATGTTCAGTCAGCTGTTCACCAGTGCCCCCAGGTCCCTTTCCACCTGGGCACTGTCCAGCCACACTGTCCCCAACCTGTAATGTTGCAGGGGTTATTGTGGCCAAAATGCAGAATTTGGCATTTGGACTCATTAAACCTCATCCCATTGGACTCTGCCCATCTACCCAACCCTTCCAGGTCTCTCTGCAGAGACCTCCTACCTTCCAACAGATCAACACATGCTCCCAGCTTAGTGTCATCTGCAAATTTACTAGACTCAATACACTCACCTATGTATATGTATATATATATATATATATATATATATATATATGTATATAATATATGCAACTAAAGTTTCCATGACCTTGGACACATCAAATGACTATTAACCCTCAGTAGGAAGGAGATGGAGAAATTGGTAAATTCTGAAATAACAAAACTATGAATCTTTTATCCAGTACAGCTGCAAGGCATAGAACGAATTGGGTGTTGGTGATAAGAACTGACCTTACAAACTAATATCAGATGAGGTCACCGCTTTACTAATACCACCCAGCACTGTCAAATGATGTGTGGGGGCTGTTGTATGGGGATTTTTTTTGGCTTTGCTTCATATCTTCTAGTAAATTAGCTAATTTATCACAAAGAAGATATTGCAGAGATAGAACCCAAGGACATATCTGCTCTGCAAAGCTCTCATTGTCCAACCAGACAATGAGATGTGTGTACCCTTGACAGAGGCCACGTGGTTGAGCTTCTCGCAGCTCCTTCAGAGAGTTTTGCTTCCTCTAAAATATCTGCATGAAATGGTATTACAGTTTAAAGCTCCGAGGAAGGTGATGCACTTGAGACACAGAAGGAAAGATTTTAGCAAAGTACACTTATGCATCTCACAAAGTTTGAGCCAAATCTGGATTTACAGAAAGAGAGAAGCCACTTCGAATGCTGAACTTGGCAGGAAAGTTCCATCAGCCTTAAGAGAGCTCATAAGTGATGAGCAGGTGGGATGGTTAACACTGCTCACCAGTGGATTGATTAGAAAATCACCAAAGACTGATTTATCTCATCCTAAACTGAGGATTACCAGAGTCACTTGTTCTGTTCCTTGCTGGGAGGAGGAACACTGTACCTGACAGCACCCTGAGGAAGCAAAACCACAGCAGCACCTGCAGATGGGTCAAACTCAGCTCAGAGTGCAGGAAAACAGGGGCTGACACCACAACCCTACATCTTCTGTTTCAACATATATTAAAGAAGTAAAATAAGTAGATAGTACTTTACTAATTAGACCAAACTGTCTGAGAAATTTTGCTGGTCCAGACTATGGATCATTGCCCCTGTTTGTTCAAATTTTTTTAAGACCATGCTGTAAAAGTGATCAATAAATTAGAGTTAAACCCAGCAAGCAAACAAAACCCAGGAAAAAAGCAAGAAAGTACTGACAAGAACAAAGGAAGGCACCTCTATTTATATTTTTCTAGATTTACCCACATAATGTTCCAAAATTTATATAAAATCTTCATTCTAGAAAATGTTTATTTCTATTTGCCTGTGTTTAGGGTTGTTATCAACTGTTATTTCTCCTGTTCAAAAAAGACAGCTTGATAGATAACTGCACAGCACAAGACTTAAATCAACTGTGCCAACCCCCTTTCAAAATTCCACCAACAAAAAAAAGTGGAAAAAGTAAAAGTGGAAAAAGTCTTTAAGATGAGTGTTAATAATTTCCAATAATTTCACTGTCAAGACAGACATGTAGGACTTTCCATATCCTGAAATGCAAAAGTTTAATGCACAACATACTCAGTTGTTGCTAAATCCCCAACATGAATACATGTACGTGTATACATACACATATATATAAATCCAGTGTACAAACTCCAAAATAAACTAAAGTAAGAGCAAAATATGCTCCTCTTTTCAAGTTAAGATATACTAGTTTGAATTTTATTTTTTTTCTGTACTGGGTTTACAAGTGCATCAAGAATTGAGCTAATCAATCCTGTAGTTCTTCCTCAGTTTCAAGCCTCAGTGCTCTCTATGCTACCAGCACAAGTGAAAGGATGGCGAGCCCAACTGCTGCAGATTTGACTGGCTCCTTAAAAGCCCTTTTTAGTTTGCATTCCACTTCCCAATTCTCAACATGCAGAGGAAACATCACACTATTTCTTTGGATTTATTCAGCAAAATTGTAAATAAAATTCAAAACTCAAGACTTTTTTTTTTTTTCACCACAAATGCAGCAATATTCAAAGAAGCTCTAAAACGAGTTCTAGATTAGCACATGGAGTAATTCAGTTACAGATCAGCTTTAAATGGGTAAGCCCTCCAATGTGGCTTTGACCTAGACAAACTTTTCAGCACAAAAAAGTCAGCTGAATAAGAGTGAGCATGAACATCAAGCTTCCACAATATTCATAATACTCTATGCATAAAAGTGATAATAAGAAAATTATGCAATTTTAAGGAAAATAAAGTAGTATTGACTAACATTATTCTAAATACTGCTATTTGATCCAGAAATTAATGTAATGATACAAAAATATAATTAACAGAAATTCCTACCTGATTCCCTTATTTGAAAAAACTTAAATTATCCTGCTAAAGAGAATTCCCATCACAAAGGTTCCATGTTAAACCATAGATAATGTAACATTTTGAATTAATTTTCATATTTCTCAGTGGTATTTTAAATTATTTGAAGAATTCTCTTCAGAGCCAATAATTCTTTAGATATGTTTTATCCCCAAGATGAAGTTTTTCTTACAATTGCAGGCAGAGCCCATACAACAAAATGGTAAAGTAAATACTGTGGAGTTTCATTTTTTCTCTTATTGTAGTTATAGACATATTAAGAAACACAGCTTCTACAGTTTTAAGTCACCTAGACAGTTTGCTAATTAAATAAAATGGATTCTGTGCATGTTTATTTAATTAGACTTGTGATCCTTAAACTTTTGAGTGAAGTTATAGAAAACAGCAACAAGAAATCATACGAGGTTATAAACCTCTCAAGCCAAAATAATAGGATTATTTTATAACTACAGAATAAAATAAAACAAGTCCACAATATCATTAGGTAATATTTGGAAATTTATTCCAAAGAAACCTTGGGATATTCTGCATTACACACTGATTCAAGTGGGAAGGGGCATGTCATTAAAAAAACCAAAGCACCAGGTACTGAAAGGAAGAGTATGAAGTTGTACATAACATTCAAAGTACAAGACTCCCTACAAAGAACAATTATCCATGAGAAACAGTCTCAAATTATAAAAGGCTCCCAAATTATACAGTGTGCAGTCTCCAGCAGTACCAAACACAACAAATAAACAAATAAAGCATCTCACTTGCACTACACAAAACCTTCAGAATATAATCCTTCACACCACAAAATGGCAAAGAAAAATTACTTTCTTTTTCCTAGTGTTTGTTGTTTTCTCCATATCTTGGTACATGGTGCCTTTTCTGGCACCTGTAATAAGTCTTTTATTTCAGGCTAGAGTTTATTCCTGGCTATTCTATTGTTGTACTGACAAAATGACTATTCCTACCACTCATTACAGCTTCTCTGACACACAAGGACTTCCAGAAATCTACATTTCCCTGAGAAAGGAAAGTAAGAGAAAGGGAAGGGACAATATTTTAAATTATGTATGAAACCAGTTACCATTGTACTTGTTACCTAAAATTTTAGGAGTGAGCTCCCTATCACATCATCTTAATATTTAATTTAAAATTTTATGGGTAGCCTCCTGACATACTTTTTTTTTTTAATAGAGAAATGATGCAAACAAAACCAACAAACCAAAAAATTATGAAGGTGTTGATGGCAGGAAAAGCTACCTGGTAAGCAACAGATTGTAAACAAGCACTTGAACAGATTATCATAAAGCTCCACTGAGTGCAGTTTGCTTAGTGATATCTAAACTTCTATATGAAAACTAAAAACAAAATTTTCCATCAGAAGTCAAGATCATGAAGTTAAGATTGCTGATTGCCTCCTGATTAAATGCAATTAGATATCAATGGCACTTTAGAATTCTTTTTCCTGAAACAAAGCAGTGAAACAAGATACAAACACAGGCAAATAAAAACATGTATAAAGTTTACTTCCAGTTTAACAGCAACAATTTTGTATCTTCTTTACTGTTAAATGTTATTATTTTATATGGACTAAGTTATTTGTCTGTGGATAAGTTGATAAAACTGCATTGAAGTGCATGTACTCAATTCTTTCTTGAGGCTTCAGCAAACAGATGACCCACAGTGTGCACATGCCTGTACAGACATCCACTTGAGATCTGTAATATACACCTCACACAAGACTGTTTCCAAAATTACTTCCCTTTCAGAAACTGTAAACTTCAAAACCCACATATCAATCTATGAATTTAAATATACTTAATACTTCCCCATTTATTCAGAAATTTACTGGTTTGTAGCAGAGGGTTACATTTAAATTCATTCACTTTGTCCAGGCACATATGTGGAAGTAGGAATGCATTGCTACCTTTAATGCAACAGTTTTTAATCCTTCTGTATTGTATTACATATTCTCCTCTTGAAAATGTAATCCCTTCAAAGAATTATCTTGCTAAGTAAGGCATTTTCCTTTTTTTTTCTGCTATAGAATTCTGCTTTCACAAGTTGCAGCAAATATACTCATTCACACTTTAGCTTCCGCATTAAATGTATGTAAAATACACTGCCACATACTCATTTTATCACTTACTGCACTAAAAGTGCAATATTGTAGATATAAGTGCAATAATTTTAGCCATTTTATGTAAAAAACGTTAAAAATAAAGACTCTTATATTCAGCTAAATATATTTATTCACACAACTAATATTGCATCTACTGCCGTACATTTATCCCACAGTGTGCTTTGCCATGGTGTTCTGTAAGTAGGCTTCCACTTAGAAATTGTATCTTAAATTAGTCCAACAGTTATACATGGAAAATTAGAGAAGCACTGGAAAAAACTACTCTCTTTGGATGTTTAAAATAAAGACTATTTAGAATGTTTTAAAATGATTAATTTTAAAATTGTGGTTGATTCAAATCCACAGGAAGGTAGCAAAACTAATGGGAAATTGCTACCAGCAATAGGAACACAACCAAGCTATGAATCCAGCAATTCTTCCTTTGGAGAAGAGACTGAGCTGGAGTCAAGATCATCTCTATACTAACAGGTCAAAGTCAATACAGAAAACAAGAGCAACAGAGAAAAAACAGACCTGACAAACTAAGTTGGGTTTGCTAGCAAAGCAAATAAGAAAACTGAGATTAAACAGAGCATAAAAGTAATGCCAAACCTGGATCCAAAGTGTGAAACAGCTTACAAAAAATCCTCACAGGTAAAGTGTACTGGAAATACAAAGAATCAGACATAAAGGACAAGACATTTGATTGAAGTGTACAAAAACACAAATAGAGCATTAACCTGTGGCATGCAACATGGGTAATTGGGCAAAGTACAAAGAATGAATTAAAGAAAGAAAAAAATTAGAAACTGAAGCAAGAGCCTCTCCCCAACCCCACTGTGTTCAATGCCCATGAGGGATGATGTTACAGACCACAGTGATGAAGCCATTACATAAAGCCACTCATACTTTATGTCCCAGTTTCACTGAAGCCATTGCAGTGAGCCCATAATTATCTCTTGAGAAGGGAGGATGGGCATAGGGTCATAATAAACTGGATTGTCTTAAAAGATTCAAAAGAAAATGTCACTAAACCTAAACCAACAAAACAAACTCAAAACTAAAAACTCAACCCAAAGTTTTACTTAACTGGGAGGTTGCAGCAAACTACTGATGACAGAAAGTGCTTAAGGTTCTTTGAGTAGTGAAGAGGTCCTCAGTTCTAAGTCAAAGAGCCACTCCCCCCACATCTATTTCACAGACTTGGAACAGGCTCAAAGCTTGCTAAAAATACACATTCCCCATATGATATCTCTCCATGACGCATCATGCCTGGGTAAGAATAAAACTTGCCTTGCTGTTGCAGCAAACATAGTCCTCCACTGAAGAAGACCTTACATTAAATCTTATGAAAGTAAAACTACAGCATGACAGAAGAAAGAGCCTAGCTACACAGCAGCCCTTACTCACTTCTTTAACTTGGTGTCTGTATAAGATAAAGAGTACAGCTCTCAGAAACAATCTCCAAGGTTAATTGGAATGTGAATGGAATACAATACAGAGAACCATATCATTTTGTAGTTTTATTTTCCCCCTACAGTAATAGATACAGAATTTTTAGCTTCTTTTTGCATCTAATGAATATACCAGGACACTCACAGAACAGAGCAGACTATTGTTTTTCACAGCCTTATTTACTCAGCTTTTGTTTATTCAATTGAAGATAGCTGGGGAGTTTGCATTCAGCATGACATATTTACTTGTGCTGGTAACAGGATACTCTGCAAGATATTAAGTGTTGAAATAAAGCAACTGCTTTCACTGTTTAAGTGTCCCTGGTTCACTTACCATGTATAACACATTTCAAAGGCACACAAAGTGCACGAGCTCATGGAATAAAATCTTCTACTGAGCATTTTCACATACATTGGAGAAACTGATTCTCCTCTCTGTATTTATACTATCTAAGAACTGACTAATACTAGCATTTACTGAATGGACAACTGAATTTTAGATACAAGTTTAATAAAAGTAATACAAGACAGGAAATAAACATGGGGGGAAAATCTATGTCTCTTTCCTTAGGCTTCTGCAACTGAGTAGTCCTAGATGTAATGGGTTCTCTGGCATGTAACTGTTCAAAACATAATCACAATTTATCTTTTTCCCCCTCAGAACATTTACAAGCATAAGGCAAATGTATGCAGATAGAACTCACTAAAAAATTACATTAAAAAGCAGGAGCTACTGAGCAAAGTTATGCAGGGTTTGGAGATTTGGATTCACTACTCTGATTAAACAGCCTCAACATCCTGAAGTTTTCATCATTCATGTTGTTCAAGTCCATTGTATTTAAAGATGACCATGCCACAGTAGGAATAGGAGAGTCAACCTCGGTGGATGTATGTTCAGCCAATCAAAGCTACAGACAGCAAACCTTTTTGGATGCTATCACACTATCATTTAAGTATTCCAAAATGCTACTGTTGTACACATCCTTCACCTGGTACAACTTTCTCCCTGCCCTCTGACTCCCCCCAGTAAAAATCAAGGTTCTGCGCAATGATATTTCTGCTGCTCTTCAACTCAGTGTTCTATTTTGCAGCTCAAACCATCAACTCTTTAGCTGAACTAGAATATCCTCAATAGATGTTCTTGTGTAACCATGCTTCCAGCTGGACTCTAGACAGCTGCTGGCACGTGTACCTAGTCAGTCCAAAATACTTGCCTATCTCATGGAATGGATGGACGGAATTTAGTTTCCCTGAGGAAACTAAAAGAACACTTTAGAACACTTCACCTCTCCCCAAGACAATTGAAAGCATCCTCTGTGCAGCATCCAGGTCTCGAAAGGATCACAGCCACGTAGCAATCATCACAACATCCCTTCAGGAATGGTGGAGAATAGGATCCCTTTGTCTCTGCTAACAGCTTTGAATTCCTGAGTAAGGCAGCTTCTAGGCTCGCTTACAGGCGCCACAAGTCAGTCTGGCGGCAGGTGAAGGCTCCTTTGGAACCTGTGCAGAGTCTTAAGGATCGTTTACAGGAAGATTAAGCCTAAAACCAATAATCTGCAAGTTCCAATTTAGTCTCACTGCCCACTTTAGGTACCAGTACCCTGTGTAGATAATGCATTCTAATTTGGCATTCCTTGTCAGACAGGACACACAAACAGAGGTTCCTGATGCAGTTGATGGAAGCTTGTCTTAAATTGCACAGAAAATGCCCTGGAGATGTACTTTTTTAAACCTGTAATACTCCAAAATTCAAGTTAGTTTATATTCTCAGACACTTACATGCCTAAAAGCCACAAAGATTTTCCTTTCTGATGTTGTCTGAGATAAAAAGCAGTAGAAGTATGACAGTTTTATTAAATATTTACACTTGGGATATTTTCTCTGTATAAATTCCAGCAACACTGATTCCAATGGGATTCAAACAGGTCTTTAAACACCCACTGCCAGCAGAGCTCCCACTGCCTGTACAACACAGTGTACACATGGAGTAAAGAAAGGTAAATCTGATATTAGTCAGGTCTTGCGGAACTGAAGAGGGAAAATAACAATTTTTAAATACCAGGTGAAACCTGTAAGTGGAAACATTGGTCCAAATGCTCACTCAGGACATTTCAATCAATGCAGCTTTCAACAGAAATGCCAAATGGGACAAACACTCTATCTCCTTTCATGACTGCCACTGAATAAAATGAAAATAATTATGATAAATTTCCTGCATGACTGTTAATTTATTTTGAATAATAGAGAGTACTTGAGTGAGAAGTCAGAGTCCCATGTCCAGACAGAGGAGGAACAACACTTCACCTACAAGAAACCAGAAGCAAACACATAAAGAAAATGTCTAAGTCTATAAGAATGGGCTCCTTCACATCTGGGACCATAACTATTTAGAACATCTGAAACAGGCGAGCTAGTGATCACTAGAAATGCCACTAGAACAAAGTAGAAAGGTTTGGGTTAAAATCTTTCTTAATTAACAGAGCCAGATGAAAAGGCACAACTCACTAGCTGTTCATCTCAGAGACATTCCTCAATCAGCATTTTCCTCCAGTATCTGCTTCAATCCTGAGCATGAGCCTAGAGGCAAAGCTTTATACTTCTTCCTTCCAGTCTTTCACAAACATTGACCACTGATGAGCCTGCTCCTTACTTCCAAAATACATAATGGTATTTATTTCTAGTTTGGCACTTCCTTTGAAAGTACAAGAATTTATAATTTTTCAGTTCTCACTCTATACACCCACCTTTTCATGACTGTCTTGCAAGCTCTCTCTTTCTCTTACATAGCAAATATTGCTATGTAGACAATGTACTGACAGAATTTCCTTTTTTATGTGCATCTCAGTACATCCTGTATACTTCACTGTTACTTCATTCCTTATATATAAAAATACATATATAAATCTTTGAGTTCTTATGTACCAAAACTAATAGTACATATTAGTGTACTATTTTCACATGCCTTTACTAAAAAGCCAATTGATTTATATACCTGCTTGATCTCCTACACTGTTCTTTTACACACTCCCAACAAGCACATATATAGTCTAATCAGACTTGGTTACTGTCTGAAGCAGATATTGCCTGGTCAGTTTATGATTAGATTTTCAGCTGGATATTTCCTCATATATAACCATGCCCAACTTTATAATTTTTTAGACCTTTTAACCCATCTCAAACCTATAGTTCCCCTCAGTAGAAATTTCACCTCCTGCTGTGTTGGATGTCATTTCTTCAAGTTCTTGAGCTTTGGAAATAAACCTTCAATGCAATTTACTTAGACTGCCAACCTATGTTATCACAGACCAGCACAACACTAAGACAGAGGCTCAATAAATGATACAGTTGTGCAATTCATTACAAAGTCAGATGAGCTCTTTGTCATTTAAGTGGACAGGAGAGACTGACATTAGAATAGGGTTCATTAAAAGTGAATTTGAGCCTCAGCATTCACTGTACCAAAACATCTGGAGGCAGCCTAATTTTTACTGGAGTGCCTCAGAAAATACTTGATCTTTTAACTAACCACAGGGGATTTGCCAAGTAAAATGCTGCCTTTTTTTGTATCACTACATACTTGAGGAGGACTTTTTTTATGAATATCACAGTATTTCCCCATGAACGGCAAAACCATGGACCCAGCCCCATGGACTATTTGTATTAAGACACATGATTTCAGAAAATACCACAAACTGTTTGCTTTGGCAAACAGGAAAATATGCAGTTAAGATCCTGTGTATTCTTCAATTTATTTTAAATATTTATCACTTTTGTCTAGATATGAAAGAAAAAAAATCAGTTTATTCCTTCTGGCTGTTCTGAACAGACAGTGATATTTTTGTGATGTTCTTCTTTCTTGACCCTCATGTTTCATTATTCTATGGTACCTTCTTGGATCTTTAGGACTACAGACAGGTCAGATAAAGGAAAAACTTTAAAGACTTCAGTAAACAGATCACAATCTAGCTCAAAGAACCTTTATAGGTTGATAATCAGGTTTTCAAAGTGCCTTGGAAGCAGCTAGCATCTGTTTTTTAATGCTTTTCCCTTTCCTTTAAGAGAAAACTTGTTACTTCTTTATCAAAAAGAAAAAAGCAAAGGAAAAAGAGTGAGAAAAACGTAACAACTGAAATCAGCACATCAAGGCAGGTGGGTATACCGATGAAATTCTATACTTCTCTTTAGATGTACATTTATTGTGTTTTGTGAATAGATCAGAACTGTTTATTTGAGTTGGGCATATGTAGTTTCATACTATCTTTTGATCAGGAAAGGCACCGTGAGAGGCAGAGCCATGAATGCTCATGTAGGATAGCTAGGGAGTTTCACATTGTCAGCTGATTTCAGGAGCCAAAGGAAAACACTCCAACAACATAACACAGCAATGATATGTAGCTAGACACCAAAATCTTTCATTCCAACCTTGATTTGCACTTGTCTATTTAATCTTGTTTAAATAACGAGATCTTTCCTGACAATTTATGTTTTAAAGTATTTTAAATTCATGCTTTATCATCTATAGTAAAATCTAATTTATGTAAGTTTATGATACTGAAAAAATGTCATATGGGTTAACTTATGATCTTATGGGTTATCTTATGATCAGGAATGGAATGTCTTGGGGTTTTGGGGTCTTCTATTGTTCTTTTGAAAAAAAATTATAAAGCCTCATTATCTTTCATAACTCAGTCTGTCTTCTTATGGCTCTTTATCCAGAAAGTTATTTCCAAATGTGTTTACTATTAACTTTTAACTTTAACCCAGCAATTTTAATGCTAGGCTTTTGTAATTAGCAAATGATGGAGCATGAAACACTCAAATTCACTGTGCTAATCACTTCACAGTTCAAAGGTAAACCTTACACTTTTTACAACAGTATCAGCTGTTGTCAAGATGTAAAACATATGTGAAAGCAAACAACATAATGCAATTAGTTAATTTTGGTAGATTTGCACAAGTGTTACCAAAGCAGAATTTGATCCAAATACATTTTAAAATTACAATGAAAAAAAATTCTGCAGATTCCTGAATGCACACATATATTACATTTTATTTTTGATATCACTTATTTCTATATCACTGAACAAAAGAATAAGATAAATAATTCAGTATTGGTTCTTGAATTGTCGGACAGAATGACTTCCTATTGATTTTCCTGCTGCTGTTCTGTTCAGGGTACAATTGAAAGACATGCAAGTAGTTTACAGTTTTCTAAAGGAAGTAAACATTTTGACACTGAAACACAGAATGAGACCTTGGAGGTAAAGTAGCTGAAGAACACACAACAAAGTAAATCAGTAGCCTTGACACTGTCTACCTGAGAAAGTATTTAATTGAAATTTGAACAGCCACGTGGGCTGTAGGCAGAGATGTGATCCAGTATCAAGTAGCATTAGGGATTTTGCACTGCTGAAGTAAATTTCATGCAGTCTGAAAAATGACCAAATGCAATTTCTATCCACAGATCCACGGATTCTCTCCTACCATTCCCAGTTCTACTACTAATTACAACTCATTGCAATTATTAGCAGAAATATGTGAACTTAGAACTGAAAATTTCCTGTGTTGTACCTTGATGCTTTCCAAAAGCACAGTTGTGAGCACTACTTCTTCTAATTATCAATGCAACTGATAAAGCATATACAGAGCTGTTTAAATATCAAAAGCATCAAAAACTGTGCTTTGGTTAAAATGCCCTTTTCCATGGTACTTATTGCATAAGCCTTAGAGCACAAAGCTGCTTTTATTGAATTTCCAAGTGTGACTTCACAGCTGTTAGCCTTGGTAGCAGTCAATATTTGTATATTACTTTAATGAGTTCCTCGTAACCCAAACTCCTAAGGCACAGCTGTGCCCCTGGAACCAAACATGCAATTCCCATGGATTTCAGTTACCAGAACTGCATTGCTTATTCCCCTCCTTTTTTCCTTTCCTTTTCTGGCACTTCAAGTAAGGGGTTTTTTCCCCTTCTCTTTCCTCCATGCTTTGCAAAGGAGTCCAGTGAGAAGAGATGGTGTTTGGTGGCTCTATTGAGCAGGCTGGGAGACCTTGATATCTGCTGGAGCCCAGCTGTAAATGTGGACAGAATGGATAAGTCAAAGCTCAACAGACTACATTTTTTTAATGTGTACTGGGTTTCTTTCAGGAAAACCTGAGCTAAGATTGTTTCCAGAGAAACAAACCTTAGCAATACCTGTTAATGAGCCTTGACCAATACTCAATTTTTGTGAGTTTGGGGACCAGTTTACACACTCTCCTTAACTTTCATTTGGCAGTGTGTGGAAAAGTCTTGAGCACTAAGAACTAGTCATATAATGCATAGAGATTTATAAATAACTCCTACGTTTACAAGAAGTGCTGCTTGTTTTTACTGCTTAAGAAAACTTTTCCCTTCCTTGTTATAGTGAGAGGTCAATCATGACCTCAATCATTAATGAAGCTCAGCAGTACCCAGCACAAAGTTCAAAGTGACTATCACTTTCCAGCACCCACAGCAGGAGCAAATGGCCAGTTCTGAAAGATAAATCTGTTTAGAAAATGGGAAGAAGGAATTCTTTCACAGTCTTTCCTAAGCACATACATATTTACTTTTTGATAGGCAATGTACAAGCACTTCTTCTAAAGATTCATTCTCTATTTTCACTAAGATCAGTACCAAACACCTCAGTGCAGGGTGATGTATACAAATGTTTCTCCCAGAATAAAGCATATAAATTCACAAATATTCCTCAGGTCTTTCCTTGCTATTCCCACCACTATAGAAAAAACACAAACCCACAGGGTGACATTTATGTTTGTCTGTCTCCAACCATTTATGCTTAGCAAAATCCTTCAAAATTTAAAATCTTTCAGAAGAGCTGTGTCACAAGAAAGACAACATTGAGCACATAGAAAAGAAGTGAGGGGAAAAATGCTTAAGTCTCAGAAACAGAAAATGTAGTTGCACACCAAAATGAAATACTTTTAGAGAAATTTCTTTTTTTTTTTTTTTTATCTATGGGTTCACTTCAAAACTGCCTGTATCTTTCTGCAGACTTAAGAGGCAACATATATTTTGTTTAGGCTTTTTAAAAATTAAATTTTGGTTCATAATTCCCAATAATGCTTCTGTCAAATGTGGAGTTCAATGTCCAGTCTTTCACTAATACTGCTCCACTAAACATTAACAATATTTCAGTAGGAGGATACACACATGCAATTCTAAGAAGCAGTGATCAGTTAAACAAATCCTAGATTATTCCAGGTACTTTGGATAGTGGAAAAAGTTCTCTTGAATAATCAATAAAACTTTTTAGAAGGAATATTGCCTCTTCATCCAGACTGGTTTTATTTAGAAAAAGCAAGATTTGAGCGAAGCGAACTCATTCAATAGTGATTAATTTTGGGAAAAAAATCCAAGCAGATATTTCATTTTCTGGAAAGTCATTGCAGGTTTTTTTGATGCAATTGAAAAGAAAGTATTATTTCAAATGTGGGTTCCTACTTCTCTAATATGTATCAGGTTTCAGCATAATTAAAAAAAAAATGTGTGGGAAGAGAGGGAGAAGTGATAAAATGATCATTCAAAGGAATACAGAAAATCCATCTAGAAAGTTGGCTGTTTCATTTAACATAAGCTGTTTTCCTGGCTAAGTCTGGGGGAAACTCATCAATGTGTGGCACTTTCTTGATTCTCCTCTGCTGATCAGATCTCCACCACAAACTCAAGCCAAATGAATCAGAAATCAACCTGATTTCCTAAACCTGATCATCGCATAACATAGTTTCTCAAAATACCAGGCAACCTATCACAGGTATGACCTGTGACCTTTGGTTGGATGGGGCTAAGGTACTGCAATCCCTACATAAGTATTTTTCCTGTTTCAAAGCAAGGCATCTAAAATTCAAGCTTGAATGCAGCGTCAGAGCATCTTGGTGACTGTGGGAAGGGACAGGAAAGCAATTTTTTTTTTCCTTTCAGTTTGATTCCCTTTGCCCCTATGAGGGGTACTTATACCTTCTTGTTTAAACTGTTACTTTTCAAAAATAGCACAGCTTACACCTCAATTCACAAGCGCTGCTTCTGCTGTCTTATGCTTTGCTTAGTGATAAGAGAGATGATGGGTAAAAATAAGAGCATGGCTTTTATGAAAAACACATCATATAAGTGCTCTTTTACGAAGGACTTTCAAGACATGCCTGCATGGCTCTAAGGTCAGTACTACTTCCTATAATCAGAGAGTTAATTAATTAATTTTCAGGTGCTATTTTTTATCACGTTTTCTTGATTGAACTGGGCTCTCCCACTTAGTCCAGAGAACCTGCACCACTAGATGTCACTGCAAGCAGGACATTGGGAATCGCACACTCATGGAATTTACAGTCTCCTGCTTTACTGATCTATTTTTTTAAAACAGGAGTTAGAAATGAGGTATTTTCTAGTCATATTTACTTTCTCATTTAGTTGAAGGTGAATTGATGCCAAATTTCAAATACATGTTGAATCCCCAGTGTCTGACTCTAAAGGTATGATGAGTAAAAGCATTGACCATATAAGAGTTGAAGGATGGGGATGATTAGAAAAGCCAGCAGAACCTCATTTACAGCCTGATAATGTCCTGCACAGCAGTCAGTTTATTATTATTTCTTAAAAAGCATTGCAAGCCTCTATATCATTAGAGAGCAGGAGTAGCATACTGATTAATGTGCATATGCTACAATATTAATTAGAGAATAAGATTTTGCAGAAGATTGATAATTTCATAGTGACAATTGCTGCTGCAATTAACTGAATCTTTTCTGGAAATCTGATGAGACAACATGAAGAGAAATGAAAAGAAAATCAAAATCCAGATTGAGGTAGAAAGAAGGTGGGAATTATCTTCAGCATAAGACAAAAATGCCTCTCAACAAAGTGGAATTTGCACAATGATTTTGCAGTTAGATTTCATTGTCTGAACTGGCTTCTAATGGAGAAAATGAAAAATCAGGCCACATTAAAAAAAACTCCAGCTTGTTTTTAACAACAAACAAAGGTTCCAATCAGTCATATAAGCAATCAGCACTTAAAATATCCTTAATAATAGGATAGTGGCAACAGAATAATAGTAAGGAAAATAACTATTCAAATTACTCTGCTCAACTGACATTTAATAAATTCATATTTTAAAAATGACATTTAGAGAACTAGATGATAATGCAAATGAGGGATATATTTATGAAGGGGTGAAAAAACAGCTTCTAGTCTCAAGTATAAGAATATCCTAGTTATGGTACCTGGCAAAAAATATCAGAACTTCCTGATGGATAGTGATCTGGTGCAATTATACACTATTCTGAGCTAAATGCCATGTATTCTTCATCTGCCCTTACTGTCTGGCACAAATAACTTTCTGGCACTGGCTCCTTCTTGTTTAATCACGTCACCCTCTTGACATGAGGTGTTTTTTTCTGAATACAAAAAGGCCCAATAAGCCAAAAGGAGCTGCTGTAATTAATGTGCTTGAACACTGCACTGTGCCAAACAGGAGTCTGGCTACTAACTTTCCTACCATAATTCAGAATGTGGATGTCTCAGTGCCTTTATGAATATATATTTTACATTTCTATCCTGCCTCACAGTTTCCACTATAACAAGGATATTACATTTCTTTAAGAGCATTTTCATTGTCTTAGTCCTCTCAGATTTAGCAGAAGATTTTTGCATTCCCTTTTGCTCAACCACAAAAACACACCAGGAACATTTCCAGGAACACAGTAAAAGTTACTTAAAAGCATTCAAATGCAAAACAGTGGTGGTATTGCCCTTGATCCACTAATCTGCCTTGGAGCAAGGAATCCAAAGAATTCCCTTGAGCCAGGTCATAGTTTTGTTTCCCATCACATTTTTCCAATAAGTACTTTAAAAAAACCCAACCCAACCCAAAAGCTTGATGCTCACTTGCATTTCATTGTTACTGAAAACAATTCTGTACTCCCAGCACATCATTGCTAAATGGGATTACACAGTTTTTAACCTGATCCAAAATTCCAGATGATGCCTGGTAATGGATTACTTTGTCTCAGATTATGATATAGATGTCATTTTCCTGCTCCCCCACTATTCCTCAAAAAGGATGGCACTGTTGGTCTTGGGGGGTTGTTTTTTAAAGAAAGGATGTCTCTGTTTAGCACCAGCCAGTGCTGAGTACTAAGTGACAATGACATCATCTAATGTTGAATTAAAGGCATAGAATTCATTTAATAACTGTATTTTAGACAGCCTCTAATTTGTCTATTTAAAAACAAAAGTGGCTTAACTTTTAGCTATACCCTTGAAGTATATTACAAAAACAGAGGTGTTACATGCAGTTTCCCTGGGGAACACTGTAATTAAATCTTAAACAAAATTTTAAGAAGCCTAAGCCTTGCATCATACTCAGCTTGAAAGTCTTCCCATTACACAGTTGAGATTATATCTGCTTAATAGAAGAGCCACTTCCATTTTGTCACAACACAAATGTTAATTTGAGCTTTAAATGTTTAAATGCTAATTGAGAGCTTTAAAATGAATGTTTGAATCTTAGATCAAAAAATCACCAATACATGAATCAAGACAAAGTGATCAATACAGCTGCTGTAATATTTGTGGCATTCCAAATATCCAATAATATTCCAATTCCAATATCTATATAAAAAACCCAGACAAAAAAATCTCAAAATGAAATAATCAACATCAGTTTTTTAAATCAAATTCACTAGCTTTCAGACTGTTTAAGACTCATGACTACAACTGATTAAGTATGAACTTCAGGCATATTTAATTGCAGAAACAAATCCCAACCTCTTTGCTGGTGTTTAACTTAGTAATATCTTATTTCAAAGTATTAATAAAGCAGTATTCAATTACTATAAAACTCTTGGAATAAAATTGGTAAAAGTCTGGAAATCACCTTACAAACGTGGCACTTGAGAACAAAGGAAGAATTCAATCTCTCACGATTAACACTACAGCACATTTTCTAGAGATTCTTGGAAGTTCATCCTCAGGTGTGGATACCTTCTGCCAGGGTAGGACTGTAATCTTTTTTTATTTGGAGGAGTTGGCATTCTGGTCGTGTTTCCCTAATGGATTTTAAGCCATTCCCTCCCTCCACCCCAGCCCACTCCCTTCCCCACAGAGTCTTGCCCAGCTCAGATGAAACATTATACATAACTGCTAAACCTTAGATTACAAAATCCTGTATAAGACTAATCATTGATATTTATAGTCTACACAAACTTTGTTTACTCATCCATGGTAAGCATTTAATAAAGCTAGTTCATCTGGAAAGAAGTTAAATTAAATAATCCAAAATGAACGTGATGCATACTCAGAAAAATATGGTGTTCAGAACTAACAATAATGAAATTCAGGCCTTAGGAAATAATAGTAATAGTAATAGTAATAGTAATAGTAATAGTAATAGTAATAATAACAAAACAACAAAAACCAAAAAAACAAAAAACAAACAAACAAACAAAAAAAAAAACCACTACCAAGTCTGTAATTTGTTTCATTCTTTCCCCCATTCCTTTCTTCCTATGACCAAGGGGAAAAAAATTAAAGGCTAATATTTTACAAGCTTGGTAATTTTTTATTGTCCCTTTCTATTTAAGGTGCCAGCTAAGATTAGAAGAAAGATGCAAATTATAAATTTTGAGAAATTCAGAAGTATTATAATTTTCCTCCCAGTAAAAGACCCAAAATGCTGAAACTTGTCAATCTATTCCCTGCCACAAACACTCCTACTGAAGCCAACAGCTAAGGATCCACATGAGAAAGGAAAAGGTGAGCACATCACCAGGAAAAGGATATAAAATAGGACATGTGTGGATGTGCAAAACAATTTTAACTACATTATGGAGACTCCTTCTGTGTAGTAGGACTCATCTTTTCTATTTTCTGTAACAATTTAATCCACATCAGTAAAAATAATCCTGCATTTCTTCTTTTAGGCTTTGAGTCTAATAGCAATATCATCTTTTCACATAAGGTGTGTTTCCTTTGTGACTGTAAAAGGATGTATGACATCATGCTGTGCTGTCTGCCAACTCAGTCATGAAGTTATTTGTATACACTGAGCTCAGGTAGAAATTCCTTAAGTCCAAAGAAAGGTGAGGATTTCATTTCATAGACTGTGTTAACAAGAAAAGGTCACAATTACCAAGCTTATGATACTTTCAGGAGAGCACACAAGAGTGAAGACATGACATATATTAATATCACCCAACAACTTCAGAGAACTTACAAGGCATAACCTGCTACAAAAACTCCTACTGCTCTATGCTATTTATCATAGAACAATTTCTAATTTATTGTATGCTACTCCCTGTATTCATAACTTTAAACCAAGACTTACTTCTGCAGTCCCATGTATCATACTATCATAACATAAAATATATAAAGTCATATTTTATACTGTAAATCTAATAGAATTGCACATTCTTTACTTTAGGAGCCTGTAATTTTTTGCTGTGATTCATGGTAACTTTAGGAGTAACATGAAAATCAAGAGTTAGAAACTGGATATGGAAGTTCTGTCATTCAGAGATGCAGACATTTCATGCCATCAATGGGGGCATTGTGAACTGAGAAAATGTCACTTTTCCTTCAAAGAAGTGTAAGGAAAGAAAGAATCATCATGACCCAAATGATACCTCCACATTTTTGCAGCCAAGATTGAGGAGTTAAAATGCCAGGAATTATTCAATTTCTGATGGGTGCTCATGCGACCTTGAGCATACTCACACTTCCCCCAAGCTGAGATAGTTATACCAGTTATAGTTTGAAAAACAATGTCAAAGTTACTATGGATTTTCCTTATATTCTTTTTCTCACTTTCTCTTAACAACATTGAAACTTCTGTTCTTCAACATTTCTCTTTGCTTCTTGTGTCAGTTTATCAGGAGAACCAATATCACTAATATTTGTTTAATAGTGTTTGTGCTCATCTTCTATTCCAAGCTTAAATTAATAGTGATACCTACACATTTTATAGTTGGTGAATAAAAAAGTGCCATCTTATACTTACTGACAGATCTGAATTTTAGATCAGTTTGTCTCATTACATCTGGGGCATTCTATCTACTCTGACAGGTTTAGCTTCTTCTGAGAAATATTCCTCTGAAGCTGCCAGTGTTTGGATTCACACACTTGCTGCAGGTGGCTGGAAAACTATACTGGGATTTATGGGATTTATTTCCCTTTCATGTAACACTGGGCCCTTTCTCTATAACCTTAGTGTTTTGATTGCATATGCATAATCAAATTGATTGTTAATGACAAAAGTGAGCCCTTCCCACCCCAAACAAACCTGTTTATACTTTTTTGGGTACAGTTGTGATGAGACCTGTCCCTCAAAATGAAAGGCACTTGGAGTGGGCAACACACGCAGATTTTCCATGCTGCTGTTGGATAATCACCTCTAAGTGTGCCTACATTAGGATTCTGTTTTGGGTCAGGTGTGTTGTTTGTTTTGTTTTTAATGCTAATTTCACAATAAAATCTGCTATGTCATATGAACCAAATTACAATCAGGAGAGAGTGCACAAACAAAATACCTTTCACCTTAAAGGAAGCTAGGTGTGCCAGATTTACACATAAATCCTTCCCATCCAGAATGAGTGTTCCATTTGGAAAACCAGCCTAGAATTAGCACAGAATATAATCCCTGTTTAAAAAAATAAAAATGTTAGTGTAAATGTCATGTCCAAGACACCATCTCTTTCACTTTGCACATTCATTATTTAGCCTGCACTGCCTCCTAACGTGGATTTTGAACGTGGACTTTGTCACTAAGTATTGTCATGACCTATAAAGATTGGTTTGGCATTTTTTTAAAGCACCAAAAAGAAAGGTTTAACGTTGGTTTACAGATATACTTTATTTTTTATATCCTAGCAGAGTTCCAAGTGAAGAAGCACAGTCCAGTCTTGAAACATGACTTGAGTTCCCAGCAGTATCCATGCTAGGAAAGCAGTTCTTGGGATGGTCTTAGCACTACTGTTCAAAACTCAAAAGATTTGGTTTGCTTCCTTACATTCACTTCAGTCACATGGCTTGTGAAAAAACCCCCCAAAAAACAGAAACACCAACAAAACCTGACTACAAGTTACTGTCGTGCAAAAACTATTACTTGAAATTGGAAAAATGTGCTTTCATCTAGGATGCTGGAGCAAAGCTTAATATTTTTATGAAGTAATCTTTTATTACTGACTTTAAATTTGCCATGAAATATCATAATTCTAGTGATCTGGATACTGTCAGAGCATATTTTCTAATTTAACTTCAATATCCAGCTCATGTAATCTACAATTTAATGATAGTGGAGGAGATAATCTTGAACAGTTCTTCAGGAAGATTGAGAGCTCTTTTGAAGCTATTAATATCATTAGTATTTGCTGAGCATGCTAACACATCTTCTTTATTTTTACTCCTAAATATAACCCTCCAGAAGGGGAATAAGTCAACTACATCTAAAACTTCTAATATGCCAAAACATGAGGCAAATTAGCTGCCAACTTCCCTTCAGATTCAGGGGTATCCGAAATCAGATCTAATACCCCACAAGTGCAGTACAATTCAAATTGCAGCTTTTGCCCTGAAACATGGCATGACTAAAAGTATGCAAAGGCCCTGAAGCTGTGGATAACTGAGGACCATTATGTATGTTCAGTTCCCAAGCTCAAAAATTCTTTTTAGCATTTTGTTTGGCATCTCTACTCTTTACAGCGTTTTCAGTAATTTTCAAATTACAGCTATGGAAACCTTGTCTTTCTTTTCCAGCCTATTACCATACTAAATTTCTCCTTAGAACCTTTTATTTTACATTTTTTCCCCTCCACTCTCAGTTCTTAGGGAAACAGCAGCATGGAGCAAGAGAGGAAATTACAGGCAAGCAAGTACAAGAGACACAAAGAATGGCAGAACAAAATGGGTGTAAGGATGCAGAGAAATTATTTAGGTTTTTTTTCAGTGAATAATGTCGAATCCAACATCTAGTGAGATATTTATTTGGTTTTATATAGACAGGATATGATCCTTCTGAATTGTCTAATATGCTTCATATTCCTGAGTAAAGGAAAATATAATGTGTGTGTCCTGGTGTACACATCCAGAAATTAAAATGTGTCCACATGGAAACATGCAAATAGATATAATTGCAAGTGGTTAACATGCTGAGAGGGTTCCTACAATGTTTCCCCAGCATGTTAGTAAGATTAAAATTAAAACCAGCCATACATCTCTCTATCTTTGCATCTAGTGGCAAAAGCTTCAATGTTATTAACCCCTTACAGTTACACACTATATGGATACCTGCATGACTTGACTTATTTTCAGCCTGTTGTCAAATTTACAGCTCTGTATCACTCTTCCTAGCCTTGATTTAAAAATGAAGGAGTCACATGCACATTTTCCTGGGTATCAGTATTCCTTGTCAAGCTCACAATCCTGGAAACCTTACCATATGGACATCAAGACTGAGGTAAATAAGCCATTATTATGTTGTTAGAAAACAAATACAAATAAGCAAAACTACACATTTCATACTTTCTTCATTCAGTTATTGTTACAGCAGAAGTTAGAAGTCCAAATGTGAAAGACTTGGAAATAAAAAGGAAACACCATTCTGTAAACTGTACTATAAAAAAAAATAAATAAATGCTTCCTAGAAACTTGATAGTTCTGAAAAATCAGGACAGGAAAAGATGCCCTTTGAATGTACTATTTACGAACAGTGGAAACAGTACCCTACAGCAAATTAAATGCTTGGTTTTCAAGGTCAGTTTTGGTGGTATTTTTTAAATTCCTTTTAAAACATACCTGTGGTTTGTTTCATAAATATGAAAATGCAAGGAAAAAGGCTTTTTTATCCCCTTAATAATACAAGTATTGATAATAGTATATCAAAACTTACAACATGAGATCATGAAAAACCCTACACACAAAAGTGTCTCCAGAGGCATCAGTCATATCCCAAAGCGTTTCTGCATGGCTAACTTTAAAGGAGAAGTGATACTCCTGTTATTGCCAGCACTGAGGGCTACTCAGAGAAATAAAACACCTATATAAAATATACACACAGAGTGATACAACTCCCTGAAGTCCCTTGTAACACAGAAACAGCAGCGGGCAGCCTCTTCCTCCACTGGTATTGCTTCCCGTGCCTATCGTCTGGAACAGGCAGATTTGTCCAGCTTGCACCTCCAGAGCACTTCTGCACAAGAAGCCATGCAGGCAAGGAACACAGACCTGAGCACAGCAGCATCCCGCAAAACCTAGTCTGTATTTACTAGTGGGGGTTTTCAGCTTTGCGAGCTCTGTACCCAGCAGTCCCTCAGCAGGGTCACTACGCACATCACTGAAAACAGCTCTTGTAAGTGCTCGTTCTTAGACTGCAGCACCGCTGCAGCACCGCATGTTTCCAGAAGCTCTGCCCGCACAGTGCTCCCAGCAGCTGCTCCTTCGGCACCGGGGCTCCTGTGAGGGCCAGCACCGAGCTCAGCCCCGCGCCGGCCCTGCATGGCCCCGGCGCTCCCGGCCCGTGCCCAGCACGGCCCTCCAGGGACACCCCTCCTCAGGGACACCCATCCTCAGGGACACCCCTCCTAAGGGACACCCCTCCTAAGGGACACCCCTCCTTAGGGACACCCCTCCTAAGGGACACCCATCCTCAGGGACACCCCTCCTAAGGGACACCCCTCCTAAGGGACACCCATCCTCAGGGACACCCCTCCTCAGGGACACCCATCCTCAGGGACACCCCTCCTCAGGGACACCCATCCTCAGGGACACCCCTCCTCAGGGACACCCCTCCTAAGGGACACCCCTCCTCAGGGACACCCCTCCTCAGGGACACCCCTCCTAAGGGACACCCCTCCTCAGGGACACTCCTCCTAAGGGACACCCATCCTAAGGGACGCCCCTCCTTAGGGACACCCCTCCTCAGGGACACTCCTCCTAAGGGACACCCATCCTAAGGGACGCCCCTCCTTAGGGACACCCCTCCTTAGGGACACCCCTCCTCAGGGACACCCATCCTAAGGGACACTCCTCCTCAGGGACACCCCTCCTCAGGGACACCCCTCCTCAGGGACACCCCTCCTAAGGGACACCCCTCCTCAGGGACACCCCTCCTAAGGGACACTCCTCCTAAGGGACACCCCTCCTTAGGGACACTCCTCCTCAGGGACACCCCTCCTCAGGGACACTCCTCCTAAGGGACACCCCTCCTCAGGGACACCCCTCCTTAGGGACACTCCTCCTCTGGGACACTCCTCCTCAGGGACACCCCTCCTAAGGGACACCCATCCTCAGGGACACCCCTCCTCAGGGACACCCCTCCTAAGGGACACCCTTCCTCAGGGACACCCCTCCTCAGGGACACTCCTCCTCAGGGACACCTCTCCTCAGGGACACCCCTCCTCAGGGACACTCCTCCTAAGGGACACCCCTCCTCAGGGACACCCCTCCTTAGGGACACTCCTCCTCTGGGACACTCCTCCTCAGGGACACCCCTCCTAAGGGACACCCATCCTCAGGGACACCCCTCCTCAGGGACACCCCTCCTAAGGGACACCCATCCTCAGGGACACCCCTCCTCAGGGACACTCCTCCTCAGGGACACTCCTCCTCAGGGACACCCCTCCTTAGGGACACTCCTCCTAAGGGACACCCATCCTCAGGGACACCCTTCCTCAGGGACACCCCTCCTCAGGGACACCCCTCCTTAGGGACACTCCTCCTCAGGGACACCCCTCCTCAGGGACACACCTCCTAAGGGACACCCCTCCTCAGGGACACCCCTCCTTAGGGACACTCCTCCTCTGGGACACTCCTCCTCAGGGACACCCCTCCTCAGGGACACCCATCCTCAGGGACACCCCTCCTCAGGGACACCCATCCTCAGGGACACCCCTCCTCAGGGACACCCCTCCTAAGGGACACTCCTCCTCAGGGACACCCCTCCTCAGGGACACCCCTCCTCAGGGACACCCCTCCTCAGGGACACTCCTCCTCAGGGACACCTCTCCTCAGGGACACCCCTCCTCAGGGACACCCCTCCTTAGGGACACTCCTCCTCAGGGACACCCCTCCTCAGGGACACCTCTCCTCAGGGACACAGCCGCCCTCTGCCCGCTCTCCTCGGCCTCTCTGATGGGCCTGTCGTGTGTGCCCGTGGTGTCCCCGGCAGCCCTCCTGCCATGGCAGCCACCCCTCACTTCTGCTCCCCTGTGCTGCACTCGGCTCTACATTTCCCCGGCCTGTAGCAGCGTTCAGTGACGCAACATTAGTGATTACTCTTTCATACTGCTTAATGTTAAATGGGATGTTAAACGCCAGCAATGTAAACATAACATGGGAAACAGTGATCCCAAAGGTCTTTTCTGGCCTGGGCAGCTGTGGTTTTGTGAGCTCCCTGAGGCAGCAGGTGCGATCCAAGCTGCCACGGTTCCAGGAGCAACCTTCTAGAAGGAGACGTCCAACAGCTGCTGTTGAACGTGTTAAACTCTGAAATGTTCCATAAATGCCAACTTAGTGCCAGGCATAACATTTGCAAAAATTTCAATATAATTTTTTTTTTTTTGCCTCTCTCCCAGCTTCCACATCTTTCCAGAGCCGCGTGCTGCCTCCAGCAGGGCTGAGTGTTGGCCCTCACTGACTCACTGCAGGCACTCACTGACCTGAATCACAGCCATACCAGACCTTTTCTAAATTACACCGTGGTAAAAAATATGCTAAAATTTAGCATGTAGACAACCAATTCCTGCTTTGCTGAATACAAAATGGAAAAACAGATAAAAGAACACTAATTTCTGAATAGCCCTAATTAAAGCAGAGACTCCTGGAATAAATACAGTGCAACACTGTGCTAGGAATGCTGAGGTTTATGCTTCTCTAGGCCCAGCCCAAAACTCCAGGGATCTAAAACCAACCTAACTTCTAAAAAATAACATAAACCACCAGATTCTGAATTTTAGTAACTCTTTTGCTCTATACCTAAAAATTAAAGCCTCCAAGGAAGGCTGAAGCATTTTTTAAAAGATGCTGTGAAGATATGAAAAGAATAAAAGGTCATAGGAACCAGTGATTTAACAGATTGCAGGTGGAGAGGTTTTTGTGCTTCTGATAATTAATTGGCAGGTTTAGAGAGCACAGTTCTTAATTAAACTGTAAATGTGTGTTGATGAGCATCGTGATTTAATAATGATTAATGGCTTTATCCTGTTACCATAAGAACATACAAAATGGATTTAGTTCTTCCATAATTTAGCAGACACATTCATAATTTTTCTCACTAATTTCATAGAAACAGAGAGTGTCTTTCTGTAAACATAAATGCTGTGAACTTCAATAGGAAGGTATGGCATGAATCATGTAAAATGTGGATGGCCAAACATAGTAAGCAAGAGGCAGAAGGGGGGAAACTAATTGTTTCTGAGGACTGCAGTGTCCATGAATTTGGATGAGATGGCATGTTTGTTATTTTCCTTTCATTTCCTTCAGGAATTTATTATTTGTGCTGAAAGAAACCAGCCTTCTGCAGCAACAGAAGCTCTGCTTTGGTGGAGATGTTGTTAGAAAGGAGAACTAGCATACCTAAACTTTGTGTCTGTTCACATGCATGGAAAAACAGATCATGCACCACAGGAGACAGTATGTGGGGGATATTCTTGAGTCTCAAGAAGCAGGGGAAACTTCTGCTTTTACAGAGATAAGTCAATAAAAGCAAAGGTTTTGCAGTTCCAAGAAATCTTTTATTCAGCCTGCACGCAGTTACTGATTGCAAGCTTGTTGCAGGGAGAACTGGAAAGACAACTATGTTTAGCAAGAAAAATGTCTGATACAACATAATTATTCTAACTCAAAGGACTGCTTTTTACACAAGAAATAACAGAATACTCAATGAGAAAGAAAAGGAATGTGTCTGTCCTTCCCAATGGTTAGTAGGCAATTGATGTAACACTTAGAACTGTTTCCCATGATGCAGCCTCTTCCTTTTTTTCCTTTTCCCCTAGCAAAATTGAAGAGAATGAGACTTTGGGAGAATTTGTTTGGTTGTTTTTTTTGTTTGTTTGTTTGTTTGTTTTTTGTTTGTTTTTCTTTTTTTTGTTTCTTTTTTTTTTTTTTTTTGCAAGAGATGCTACTTCCAAAGCAAAAAAAAAAAAAAAGGAGTATTCATTTGAATTACTTGAGAATTATGCTCTAAAAGAAACTGGGTTCCTGCAATTTTTTGCAATTACAAAGGGTATGGACCTGGAAATAAAACCCCAAGCAAACAGAAGAAAAATGTATAGAGGCTTGCAAATTACTGAAAATTCTAAACTGTAGCCATAATATATGGGTTTTTTAGCTAGAAACTTCCACACATATTCTTCCTACTGAAAATGGTACAAGTTCACAAGTTTTCTGATGGGATCTTTGAAAAAGTTTGTGTCAATCTCAAGGATTTAAAACCTGCTTGAAGAACTTGAGCTTAACTGTGGAGCTGCTGAGGTCTCTCTCTATAAATTTTACATAAGTTTACAATGCCACAGTGTTGCCTGGTGGTTCACAGCAGTTAAAGAGCAGTCCCTACCCACACCTCACAACCACAATTGCCTATGACAAGACAACTTGGAGGGGGCAGGAGGGGAAGACAAGACTTTGTTAAAACCTCCCTGTGGTATCTCATGGTAATTGACTGAGAAACACTGAGCTTTTTCTTAGGAAAGCAGTATTTTAAACAACACTGCCTTGCAGCGCACGAGATGGTGAATAGAAAGCAGCAGAACATCTCAGAAGCCTGCAGTAAACAATTCTTGTTTGGTAATATTTTTGGAAGAATATATTAAAAGAGTAACCAAACAAATCTTTGACTTTGAAATAAAAAGCTTACTTTACTCTTGGACCATTTGCAAAAGCTGTAGTGAAGATGATTAAAAAGGAGCAAAAAGGAAACAGTATTTGCATTCATTCTGATAATAGAATATGAAATTAAAGCATGAAGGGATTAATGTTTTAAAGCTTGACTTGCAGTGATAAAGCTAAGGTATTAGAAGAGACAACATAACCGTTACAGGATAGACAAGCAAAGAAAAAGCAGCGCATGCCTTAAAGATGAGCAAGGCAACCTAGAATGGAATTACAAAATGATTAATCAATACAAATGAGAAAGTTTACAAGGAAAGAGAGCTTGGTGAGGCTTCTTATGGGACTCAACTCTGCAGCCGCTTAAAGATAATGAAAAGAGCATAGCAAAGCCAAAGAAATGCTTTCATTCAGTAGCAAAGTCATTTGTGAACAGTTTAAATTACCCTAATCACCTCCCCTCCAGCCGTCAGTATGCTCTGTCTCTTTAGTTATTAAAAAAAAAGAGTTTGGGGAAATGAGTTCTGCAAATCTAAGCTGCAAAATAATTATACACACACCATTTTAGCATTTTAACAATGCAATCCCAAACATTTGTTCTCATTAGAATGCAAATCGACTCATTTAATAATCCCACATGAGAATTCCACCACACTCAGCTTAAAAAGCGCAGTGGTATTCAAAATATTATTAATAAATGCCAAATATGGAACAGCCAGTTTGTTTTGCCAGCAGCTCAGGGTAGATAAAAGATATATAGAACATTTTTTCCAACCAAATTTGTTTAATTGAAATTTAACAGTGGGAATGGGCTGGGTTGGTCTCTAAAAATATGAAGGTGACAGTACCCTCTTAACACAGATACATTCGCATTCTCTAAAGGATGAGCACTACAGCCTGTCCTACAAATCAATGACATCAATTTGCTTCAAGTAGCGTCCAATTTCAGTAAGGTACTTTACTATGAATAGTTTTAACCTCTGGTACTGGTTCAAAGCGCTGACCTGAAATATGTCATTTCCGATTTATCAATCCAAGTGGTGGTTTCATATTTTCAGTACTACTGCAGAATTTTGATAATTAGAGGACTGAAAAAACCCTTAGCAGGGGAAACAACAGCAACAAAAAAAAGACTTAGCAATACTATAATAATCAGAACTTTTCTATGGTATTTACCATCCTATTCTTATCCTGGAATGCTATACACTTCTATTGCTCAATAAAGTATAATATTTCATAGCCATCACAAGGAGATCTAGTTTAGAACAGAAATCAGATATATTCAAATGGCACTCTCTAAATAATTAAGAAACCTGGAATGACCAGGACTGATATAATTAAAGAAAATCTGACCCTGAGGCATCTGTATTAATGAGTAACTCTCATGTCTATATATATGACAAGCAAGGTAGATAGCAACAATACATTCCCCAAGTTCCCAATATCCATAAGAATTTCAAATTAAATACACCCTGTGCCATTCTTGGAGTGAGCATACAGAATTTTAGTAGATAAAATTACTGCTCTGATCTGCTTGCAAGCCCATGATTCAGGCCTGATTCATGGGGACTTAGGGAACAATTTGCTTTTTCTCTGAGAGGGACAAGTTGCGTCCCTTTATTCATTCAGAACAGCATGTTCTGAACACAGCTAACTCCACATCCCAATGAGTAAGTAGGTCAGTAGGGCCATGGGCATAAATGACTGGATACGGTTGGAAACAGCAATGAGAGCTGCTGTTTCCTGCTCTGTTCCTCCAAGTTTCATTCGTGTGGATTCTGCTGCTTCCAGAAACTAATATGGTACACAGGACACTCATCTAGGGATGAGCAGGGAGTGACCCGAAGAACATGTTGGGCGTATTGTGTATATGCAGTACTGAAAGTTTTCTCAGTAATGATTAGGGCAATGCAGCAGCTGCTGAAATATTAAAAGTCTTTTAGAGTTAATACAGTATGACAACAAAAACAAATTAAATATTGTAATATGACATGGAGTATAAATTGTCCTTGACACAAAGTTATAAATATCTGGAGAATCTTTATTTGTTTTGAAAATGTCAGCTTGTCAGAAATTTTCTTCTTAATTACCTCTATAGTGATGCACATTTAAGCCACAATAAACATTTTTAGAAATCTCAGCTTCGGGTTACGCAACTATGTTGTTAACATTTTAAGACAAATTCAAAGGATTTCACGTTTTCTGCCTCAGAATGCCGATATAGAATCCACTTCTTCCTGTTACATAAAGCTCTCTATCACGTACTGATCACTCAACTAAGCTGCAGACATGTATAAAATAATCCAAAGCATTCATCTACAGGGAGGCAATGCCAACTCTCTTTCTGTTAATCACAAAGTGTGTAATGAAGTTCATAGAATGGTGTTTAACTCCTGAGCCTCGGCTGAGGGAGACAAGACAATGTGATGGATGAGGATGTTGTACAATGAGCTGCACGTATGCCACACCTCCAAATTCATTATTCAGTCTTTTAACCACTAGGTATTTCTGCTTCACATGAGTAAAAATATACCATAATGTAATTAACTGAATATCCTAGAGACACATAATCCACAGATGGACTAATTTAGTTTACTGGCAATATAATTGCCCAGTAGCAGTGAAGCAATGGATACTGATCCATTGTAAGCTACTGTTAAGTATGTCCTAATAGATTGGTTTCACTGATTTTTTTCCTGGGTATTTATACAACCTCCTCCATTACATTTTCTGAGCACCTAAAACCTTCAGTGAACTTGTCTTCACAATTCTCTTAGAAGGTAAATAGCACAATTTTCATTTTACTGAGGAATAAATAAAGAAGTGAATTTATTCCAAAGCATTCATGTGCCAGCTGGGCACTGCAACTTTGCACACTCTCTTGTATGTCAGCAAAGTATTCTAGAAGAAGATGGGCTATGGCACATGGATGCACAGGGCACCACTACAGAATGAAGTTGCTCTGGTCATGGAACAGCACAATTAGGCACAACGTCTTTGAATGGACTGTACTTCTGGAGTTGGGCACAGCACAACACCCACAACTTCAAGTTCTAAGACTGTCCTTGAGAGAAGAAAACATTCACAATGGGCCTGAAAATAAAAACGCACTCCTGAGGTTCATGGAAAAAGAGGAATACCAGCACAGCAGTGTTTTTATTTAATTAAAGATGCCTGCCTGCTTATGTTTTGTATACTTTGTGTAACAGCCAATCACACATGACAGTATACAATTATTCTAGGAAAACTTGCTTAGACTACATTTGCCTCATGGTTTCAACCATTCCAGACATGCAATTATTATACAGTTGTGCCTGAGAAATTATCAAAACAGTATGGCATTTATAAAAGTGAGAGAAAGCCCACATACACATTATCAAATTAAACTGTGCTAATATGCTTTTTCACATGACTAAAATTTTTTTCTAACATAATTCTGAAATATCTTGTTGCTTCACAAAGTTCTTCCACTTAGTCGGTAAAAATCTCTCATTCACATTTTTATGCCCAAAACACTGCAGGTTTAAAAAGAAACTAGTATAACTTCAATTACTTGATCAATATACAATGAAATTATGAAAATCACAATCTTGGAAGCCTCAGAGCTTTGTCCATCCCAGTTTCCTGGCTGCATTCCGCACCTATGATTTAACACATAGCTTCATAAGGAATTACAGTATTTTAAAAGTGCATCACAGCTTTCCAACAAATCACCTACAAGAGGATTTACAAAACAAGTTAGATTTCAGTCATCTGAAATTATAACAGTCCTTCGTTGTAGCTGTATCCACACATATGGTTTTATTCTGGCTACATCCTTGGTGTATGCCTGGATACAGCCAGTATCCAGTGCCTTAGCACTGTCAGTATAGAAGCCCGGGGTGCTGGAACTACTTTTCATGCTAAGCAGTCATGACAATAACCTCTACTTGAGTCTTGAAGATGATAATCTCTTTATCACACAGCATAGTGGAGAGGAGGAGGAGGAGAATCAGAATAAAATGAATTCTGTCCTTTCACATCCCTTTTCCTCTGTCCCAAGTCAAGTAACACAAACTCCACCCTGGTTAAGTGAAGGTGCTGTGCACTCCAAAGCTCCAAGCACAGTTCAGCATTGTACTGAACTGGAAGAGCATGGGTTTCTAGACGCCTGTCATCTAAACCTCATTAAATGGAAGAAAGCTCAACTGATATTTTCTCCTGAGGGTGTTACGTACTGGGTTTTTTTAATTTTTGTTTGGGTTTTTAAATTTTGTTTTGGGTTTTCTTTTGGGCAAGGGGCTGTTTGGGGTTGTTTTTTGGACAAGCAAAAAATCATTCCAAAGGGAAATACCAGCTAAAAGTAAAAAAGTATAATTTGTAACATTTTTTATTAATTTCCTAATATTTTGCAATGAACATGGAAAAACTGAAAGAAGGGTGCTAAGGCAGCTTACTGTTTGCTTTTCTGAATTGCATTCATGTAGATTAACTTAATATTACTTTTACTAGCATACTTTTGCTTATGCATGACTCTAAGAAGAAAAAAAAAATACAAGAGAAGAAAGATTTCTTACTGAAAAAAATTGCATGTTAACATTTGCCAGAGTTGCTCACTATTGACCTCTTCTCCTGGAAGAAGTTCTGCTGTGGAGATTTCATGGCAGTCTTTGACTGTGACAGTCCTTTACTCCCATACAAGAAGCTGCTAAATGCTTCATTAGTTGCTAAGAGATTCATTATTTACAGTCACAGAATATCTAACACACTGATATTCACCAGTATTCCCAATATAAACAATATCATCAGATTTCCACATGAGAACCTCCCACAGTTATTGCGGTAGAATAATTAAGTTGATTAAGTTTTCTTGTTCTGTTTTCTGATTAAGTTTTCTCATTCTGTTTCCTAAAGTGGACATCCCATTACGTCCCACTTGGGATTTTTTCTAACTTTTTTTCTTCTGCAAAATATTTCTCAGCAAAATTAATAGCAGTCCACTGTAGTCATGAAGCTTCCTAATACAAATTGTAAAGGTCAAGGTTGTTCAAAGGTGCCAGGATAGGTGCTAATTGTCAAGTTTAAAAGTCAGTGTCTTCTAAAGTGATTCAGGTAAGAGAACACATAGAGGGGTAAGGAGGTTAGTTCTGCTCTCTCTGAATCCTTCAAAGATGAGAATTTTAAAAGGTTTTTCACATCCTTTTCTTTGAGTAACAGGATACAGACCTCAGAAGCTCAGAAGATGCAGCAGACAATTAAGAGTTACTATACAGATCTATATTTTTCTCACCAATTTCACCTTTTCTTTACAAATATTATTAGAAAATAAAATCCTCAAAAAAAAAAAAAAAAGGGGGGGATTTTAAAGAGCATCCTTGCTCACTGTTCCAAATATAGTATTATACATGTGCTGTTCTAGGGTTGGGTTTTTTTCAGGATTCTCTGAATTTAGTTCCTTATGATCCTGTGACATAAATGCACTGGATGTGCTTGAGCTGCTGCATAACTATTAATTCAGAATGTATTGGAAGGCATTTTTGATAAAGCAAATATAAAAGCATATATGCCTCTTTCTGTGAATGTATTTGTAATTTGTTTTAAAATGCCATTAATACCTCCTCATCTGAGTGCATGGTTCTCCATTATAAATATCTGAACACTGAATCTCTTTACCAAAAGACCTACAGAGGCCACATTTCAGCAACCTCAACCAATAAACAAGTAAAAAAAACCCCTAATCATCTAAGAAAGAAATTATGACAGGTTCAATAACTGCCTCTATCATCCTTTGCTACATTAGTTATTCCTGTTATAGTTTTGTTAAATTTGTAGTTGCTGGTGGGTTTTGTTGTTTTTTTAAATATACATGTTACAGATCAAGAGACTCATAGGAAACTTTAGGTAAAGCTAACAACCCATTTACAAATCCCTCATTTCCAACAGCATTAAAATTCTGAAGGCTTCTGCTTCTTAATTGTACATAGGCAGGACAATTTGCTCCAAGGTTTTATTACATTAATTTTGTATAACATTGTTATGCATTATTAGATTCTTACTAAACTACACACTGCTGAAGCATGAAGTAGAGAGCTCAGACTAAAAGCCATCCTGGAGTTTACAGTACTGCCTGGTGTAAAAAGTTTAAAGTATAGCATTTGTATTTTAAATATTTGTAACCACGTAACTTGGGAAAATGAGAACGCATGGTTGAAGGAACACCAGTGCCATAGCAGACCTTGCAAAAAGAACAGAAAAACTATTCTAACTTTGGAAATGCATGCATATTCTTCTGTAACTAGTTTGAATAGGAGCAATGGTAATATATACTGGTATAATTGAAGATATCCTTGTAGTCTCTTTGGAAAAGATAACAGTTCTAGGCAAATTTGATGTTTCAGAATAAAATAGGAAATTACTTAGGAAATTGGAAAATGTAGGGGGAAAATCCCTGTTCTGTTAATTGCAACATATCTATTTGAACATTCTCATTAATTTCTTCATGTTTAGTCTTAGGGATTTATTTCTTATGCCTGTACCACAAAGTGGTCTAAGGGGATGGTATTCAGTTTTCACCCAGAGATCTGAATCTTCACTCAGAATGATCTTGTCCGATCCTTTTGCCTCTGCAGATCTGAGCACAGCTCCTTGAGAAAGCCTCAAAACATCCTAAACCTCCCTAGAGCTCTCTGTTTAGACAGGTAATTAGAACAAGCTGCCACCGAAGTATGGCTGGGGGAAGCAGGGATAGGACTGAAGGTGACAGGGAACAGAGAGGGGAGAGGAACCAGACTCCTCCAGCCTGACAGATGCTGTGGTCCAGTGGCTGCTGTGAAGTTCAAACAGCCCTGCTGAAATCAAAATGTCCCTGAGACTCCCGGCAGCCACGGACAGGAGAAAAGGATGGAAAACTGGCTGGGCTCTCAGGCTTGCAAGGGTCACTTTTTGCCAGTGGTAGAAAAGGCAATTGGTGATTGGTGTCACTCAGACACTCATGCCAGTAATGTTGAATGTCCTTATTTACAGCCTGGACAGTGGGAATGAAGCACACGCCTTGGCAATTACACTTTCCAGCTGGCTTACAAGCTTTTTTTAGAATTGATTGAGAAAGTCTTATTATTCAAAACACATAAAAGAAGAAATGAGATGATTGGCCTACTTCTCTATATGTACATTTTGTAGAATAACTAACTGATTATACTGTCTGTATCAAATATGACCACTTATATATTTCATTGTGAAATAATAAATTATTATGTTTATTTAAAATATTTATAATGAGCACCTTGTACTTGCAAATCAATGTCTTTATTCAAACATTATCTATTACTACAGGAAGACAGGCTGGTATTTGGAACTGCTTTTGTCAGAGTACCTTCCATCATCACTTTTGCAAAACAAATGCAAAAATAGAAGGTTTTTGTTTTTTGTTTTTTGGGTTTTTTTACCAATACCTATGGTATACTAGGGAAATGAGAAGGTTAAGTGCAGAATTGTGGGTTTGATTAATGCACTTATATGTGTGTATATGTATATATATATATATACATATTCAGAAAATGGTAAAACAAGCAAATTATAAATATGATCCCAGAATCTCTATTGCAGTAAAGAACCAATGAGGATAAATATTGGAGTCTGTAAGTAAAGAGTCTCTCTGAATTCTTCAGAGAGAAATCAGAGTGCAGGGACTGAATTAAAACCTTTGGATGGATTGAAGTATGTTAAGCCACGCACACATAGATGTAAGTTTAAGTTATAGAATAATTAAGCAAGTTAGCAAGTAATTAAGAATAAGCTTTAAGTGCTTTTAGTGGATAAAAGGTCTCAGATGCCAGAGTAGAAGTGTGAGTTCTAGGGAAGGTTGAAAAACATTGTCCTAGTCTTCCTAGTGGAGGCTCCAGGAACATAGTTTTAGACATAATAAAACTATAGTAAGAACATTGCTTACATTTTTCAGCTAGAACAAGACAGACCGTATGTGTAGTTTATACGTAACCTGGTGTGCTAAGAAACTAGAACTCTAATAGGTGAAGAAGTAGTGGTTTGAGTTTGTGTCTGTAGCTTGTTGGGAAGTTCCTATATAGGAAGCGATATACTGGGGAGAGAGGGGCCTGTGTTTCACTTCACCTTTTGCTTTATTCCTGCTCTCTCCTCATCATCGGGCCATCACCATCGCCCACAGAAGACAGGAGCTGGCACAGCAACGTCAGCCGTGCTGGAACCCTCGGGAGCAGCTTCTGTTTCTATCTGGGACTCTATACCAAAACTTTAGCATGGACTTCAATGTTTATGACCCTTTGCCTTTTGAGACTGATGTACCTTTGCAATAGACAACTTTACAGCAACTACTGGCTGCTTGGCTCTTTAAAGAAGACAACCACAACCCAACAAATGGTGCCTAGAGCACCAGAGAAATAACCCCACAGATAAAAATTATTAGATTCTCTTAATCAATGAAGAATCAAAAGCAACATTACCAAAAAGTTGCTTGGTAAAAATGTTGCTGCTAGAGCTCATACACGGATGGTGGTACACACTTACTAACTGCAAACCCAGAATATTTCAGAGGAAAGGTATAATTGTTCATTACGGCCTGATATGTGATTGAAGGCAGAAATATCACAGTTCAAAGTATAATTCAATCTAAAAAAAACATTTCAGCTATTTTCTGTAACTTGGATAAATATTGGTTAATTCTTTAGGGAAGATATTTGACTTTTGCGGGTCCATGAATCTGTGAGAGGAGGACAGATCAGGACAAAATGAAGGAGCTGAAGTTATTTTTTATTGGACACAAAATGGAGTTATTTTTCTGAATTTGTGCAGGGAGACATTCTCATGAGGAAAGATGGTCAGGTTGTGCTTCTTCAGTATTGAGTCTTCCCACTGGCAAGGAAGGATAAGTTTTAGAAGAAATCTAGGAAATGTATTCTCATGGTTTCTATATTTTTCATTAACAGAACCCAAACAACAAAACAAAAACACAACATAAACAAACCAACAAAAATCCAAACACTTATGTTTCAAAAAGACTGTTTGGTAACCAATTCCCATTACTGTCATCACTCAGAGGGAAAAGAACACCAGTGTTTAATCTACAATTAAAATAGATTAGCTAATTCAGGGATTATCCAAGGATACAGCTCCATTGAGACCCTATTGATGAATAGTGCTCTGAGACCTGACTGATGAATGGGCAAAGGAAGCCTCCTGCACTGAACAAACAACTGCGAACAGCAGCTCAGGAGGTGGGAAAACTAGATCCACCCAAATGGGAGCTCTGTCAGAAGGGAGACAAACTTACTGCCACTTGCATAAACCAGTAAGTATTTCAGTAATTTATTGCAATTTATCCTCACAAAGAATTTCTTTGAAGAATACCAGAAATAAAGGCAGTCTGAAAAGGAATAATTATGCAACTTTCCTGTATAGTACTATCATGGTTTGACCCTGGCCAAACACCAGGCACTCACTCACTCACTCACTCACTCACTCACTCACTCACTCACTCACTCACTCACTCACTCACTCACTCTCCCCTGCCACTGCTGGGCAGAGGAGAGAAAAATCTAAGGGTTCATGAGTTGAGATAAGGACCAGGAGATAACACTCCAAGGGCAAAACAGGTGCAGCTTAGAAGTACAATGTGAATTTATTACTAACAGTCAGAGGAGGATAATGAGAAGTAAAATAGGCCCTTAAAACACCTTTTTGCCTCCAACCCCTCCCTCCTTCCCACCGACAGCCCAGGGGACAGGTGTGGGGGTTTTGGTCAGTTTGTCACCCAAGGTTTTCTTCTGTCACTCAGGGAGAGGAGCCCTTCCCCTGCTATGCTGTGGGGTCCCTCCCTTGCCAGAACTGCTGCAATGTGACTCCCTCCTAAACCTGCTGCAACACGAGTCCCTCACAGAACTGCTGGGGTGTGGGTCACTCTTCCATGGGGTGCAGTGCTCCAAGGACAGGCTGCTCCAGCCTGGAACCAGGGCCCCTCTCTCCACTGGGTCTCCCACTGGGTCACAGCCTCCTCCAGCATCCACCTGCTCTGGCATGGACACCTTCCCCATGGGCTGTGTGTGGATCCCCGCATCCCCTGGGGATCCCCTCTGGCTGTGTGTGGATCCCCACATCCCCATGGATCCCCACGGGCTGTGTGTGGATCCCCACGGGCTGTGTGTGGATCCCTGCATCCCCTGGGGATCCCCTCTGGCTGTGTGTGGATCCCTGCATCCCCTGTGGATCCCCACGGGCTGTGTGTGGATCCCCACATCCCCTGTGGATCCCCACGGGCTGTGTGTGGATCCCTGCATCCCCTGGGGATCCCCTCTGGCTGTGTGTGGATCCCTGCATCCCCACGGATCCCCACGGGCTGTGTGTGGATCCCCACATCCCCATGGATCCCCACGGGCTGTGTGTGGATCCCCACATCCCCTGTGGATCCCCACGGGCTGTGTGTGGATCCCCACATCCCCATGGATCCCCACGGGCTGTGTGTGGATCCCCACATCCCCTGTGGATCCCCACGGGCTGTGTGTGGATCCCCACATCCCCTGTGGATCCCCACGGGCTGTGTGTGGATCCCCACATCCCCTGTGGATCCCCATGGGCTGCAGGGGCACAGCTGCTTCACCATGGTCTCACCACAGCCTGCAGAGCAATCTCAGCTCTGGCCCCTGGAGCATTTCCTTCCCCTTCTCCACTGACCTTGGTGTCTCTGTGTTGTTTCCCTCACATGTTCTCACCTCCCCTCTTCTCTAGCTGGAATTAACACTGCCCCCACTTCATTTTGATTTTCTTCTCAAATATGTTATCACAGAGGCATTACCAACCTCTGTCACTGGCCCAGGTTTGGCCAGTGGCAGGTCCATCTTCAGAGCCATCAGGGACTGGCTCTGCTGGACACGGTGGAAGCTTCCAGCAGCTCCTCACAGAAGACACCTCTGTTGTCCCTGCCCCGTCAAAAACCAGGCAACGTGTAAGCAACACAAGTACTTACAAAAGTTATTCTAAAGCTAATAGATTGCAGAAAGAACTGGAATAATTGCTCAATGCTTTCTTCTAACTGAAAGGTTCATTATTTCTTTTACATCACTAAATGCCAAAAACTTGACTAATTACGTATTATTTACTTGTCATATTTTTAAATGGCTTTTTGTAGGCTTCCTCTGAAAGGTTATGATGTACTACTTATCATTATCATCAGTGCTAACACAGAGGTTAAATGTTCTTTCTTCCAAATAGAAAGAGCAATAAAGGGCAGTGGAAAGGGCAGTACTTCTTTTAAATATACTTTTGACTTCCCAGTATTGTTGAGTAACTTACCTTATGTATTCTCCAAAGCTGAAGAAATTATCCTAACAGAAATAATATTCAACTTTGGCATTTATATTCTTTTGTCTTCATGTCAGTAATAATTACTAAATTAATTTAAGTGTCTAGCTTATTGAATAATTGTTTGGTGTGTTTTTCTTCAAGATATAAACATTCAAAATGTAACCTTTCAAAACACACTTCACACAGCATGCTTTAATTCAGTCTTTACAATAAACTCTCAACTAATTCCAGTCATGCTTTTAGAATTCTATCATTACTTCAGCACTGTTACTGTCACTTCATATATTATGACAGTTGGGTAGAGCACTGATTTAAATTTCCTCTCAAACTAATTTTAGTTGTCTGGTGGGAGAAGTAAAACAACATAAACTGAAAGAAATTAAGAGATCTGGAACAAAAATTTCAGACAACTACCACTCAAACATTTTGGGAACTGTGTGTTTAGAAAGAAGGGATACATTGGATACAACTCTAGCCAGACCTGATGCCATGCCACATGGAAGTCTCCCTTCTCCTAAACTGCTACTGTACTTTTCCTGAAATAGAATCACCATTCAGCCTCTGACACCTTGCAAGTCACCAGAGAAAGCAGTGAGCTCTACTGGCATTCTTCTTGCAGGAGTTAATTTTCATCTCCTGTTAGCTCAACTGCATGCTTGCCTTGTCTTATGGCATCATTTTATGCACTTTTATTGGAAATAAAATATCAGCAGGCTCTGACCCAAACAAGTCAGTGGATGAGAATAGAAGCAAAGGGTATCTGATATCTTACTTCCTTGAGGATTTTGGCAGAAAGAGTTCCCATATGCCTTGTAGTAAGGACATAAATTCCATATCAAGCAGACTTAATGTTAAATAAATCATTTAACAAGGCAATCAATTCCAAGATGCACACATTTTTGGGAAGGAACAGCAAGAAATTCTACTGAGTAGGATTCTGCTTCCAAATGTATCAGTCACATGGAAGTGAATAAGTGTATGGTTGATTTAAAAATGTCCAATTCCCAAGGTCTATGAAAACATTATCTCTTATCTCTAAGAAGGAATTTGACAGGAAATGTCAGATCTGCCAATGGTATGGAAAAATGATAAACAAAATCAGAGGAGAAAAAGAAATGGAAATTATAAACACATTTCAGTGAAGTGTCTGAAAAGATACAGAAAATGCAATTGTAGTAATATTTGAAGAAATTAGAGGCATTATATCTGACAGGGTAAAAAGCACTTAGGGGAATGTAGAGGTCAGTAGAACAAACAGCCACTACAGTGGCTGTTTACAGTCTCCTAAGACACTTGGCTAATGGTTTCCCATGACACAATATTGAGCCAGCATTGTATTCAAGAAGAGAGAAGATATTACCCACCAAAATCACTCAGAAAGATACTGACCACTTCACTAGGACTTGATTCAGGTCTTAACTTGGGTGAAATATGGCAAGATTTAATGAACATATTTTTGCAGTACCTAAGGAAAAGCTTTGTGAAGTCAAATATTGATCAATGCTGGCTTCTCGTTCTCAGGACCTTCAATTTATTATTGTGCACATTGCTGGCTTATAAAAAACGTTAACACATTTGACACTGCTAATCTACTTTTAAAACTTTTTTTACTTATTTAGCATAAGTATATCCTCTTAGTACACCTAAATGTACTTCCAGTGCACATAATAATTCTTTGTCTTCAAAGATGTAAACGAAAAAAAGAAAGATGGAAACTAGTACTTTCTTAACTTGCAGGGAGACATTCTGCTGGTGTGATTATTTACTTTTTTCTTAGAATCACAATTTGCCCTGCTGTCTTTATGTGAGTGGCTTGCAGTAATGGAAAATCTATTTGCTTTTAGTAGAGCATAAGGTATTCAACCACCATAAAGCTTATTGTCAAACTAGTGCTGGCTCTGCACAAAATGATTTCTAATGTTCTTCATTTTACTATGTTAAATGAATTCTCTGGTGCAATTATTTTGCAGTGGATCATGGGGGTAATAAGCTAATTGTTACTTGTTTTAACTGCTTAAGTATGAAGTGTCAGTGATTTATAAGTAATGAAGAAGCTGAGATGAAGTCATAAAATACTAAATGTCCATAAGATCAAGCAGTGCACTTCTGCAATGAGGAAGACTTTATTTCCCAATGGCAAAACTGCTGTATGCCCAGCCTCTCAGTACTAAGCTAAGGACAGGAGAAGGAAAGAATTGTGGCTCCTTTCTTCAGCATAGCTGCTTTTCAAGCAATGGCAAGTTCCCTTCAGTAAAATCACTGGCACGGTGCTAACAGTACATATTTCATACAGTGCACACAAAAAGGATGGCATGAACATTACTCTGCAGGGACTGGATGAAAATATTTTTGCTAAGCTTTATGCAGTCAATGGACCTAAACCAGTGTTCAATCAGTTGCACCTGTTTCGAACTGGAATGCAGTTGCTTTAACAAGTGATTTATATTAGCATGATCAAGTAGAGTTTAGCTTTGCATGATACAGAACAATGTCTTATTATTTGTTCACACTGTTTATAATGAAGCTGTCATACAGTGTATGCTTGTCCTTGGTCCAAAATATATAACTATGAAAATCAGATGGAAATGCATAATTCTCTATTGCGTTGGTCCACAGAGATGGATGAGGAGAAAGCTGGTTTGTTTCTTGACTTAATATTTTAAGCAAGGTTCTAAATTTCAAAGACTTCACATAAACTCTGTGTGTGAATTTACAAATTATATTTTAAAATATTAGAGGATTGATGTTCAATAACTCTTCAAAATTGTGCAAATTACAGAAAGTAGAACAAAATTTTATGACATCAGAACAAGTTGATAAAATATATCTTTTAATTTGCTTATCCCCAGTGCAAACTGCAGAACACATAACTTTGATTCTAGTCCATAAGCTCAAGGAACATGGAAAACTTTCACCCCATCTAATCTGAACTTCAAGACTTTAAAGCTTAATCATTTCCAGAAATCAGATTTCTGAAATATAATCAGAGTATTTTTTACATAGCCTATCTGAAGGAAGAACATGTTGATAAACTGATATGAAATTTCTCCTGTGTTAAAAAGTGAGAATATTCTGCTTTCTCTAACCCAAATATCCTAAGATTTAAGTAGGGCTTTCTAGCTCTGCACTAAATTAGCAAGAAAAGTATCAAAATACCCAAATCCACCACCAATGAAAACCAAATCCAGAAGAGGACAAGAATATATATGGTATGGACTTTAGGAAATGTAACAGTTGGAGAGTGGGAATTTTGCTTTTTTGGAATGAGTTCCACTTTAGTGAAGTTATTAAATATTTCTTATCAAGAAAGAGACATAAAGATAATGGCTACATAGGAAGAGGGTGGTCATTGTCCAAGATCCTCCTGGATCTTGGATCTATTCTTTTGACTTTTGTATTTTAAATAAATGTCACATCCCAGAATTAAATTTTATCAAAAATGACAGATTTGTATTACAAGTTTCACTTTGTGACCACTATTTTTCAAGAAAAAGAACATCAATAAAAAGCCCTCTGTTCATCTTCATGACAATCCAAGTGCGAGTCAACAAGAAAGCAACAAATTGCACCATTTCAGAGTGACCTGCAAACTTCACTGTGTGATCTTTAATCACTTATAGTTGTATCACACACATCTACTCTGCACATATACACAAAGTTGGAATATAAGAGTGACCAAACTCAAGTAAGACTATTTTCTCACAAACATATGAATTTTTCAGTTTTCTGCTTAAAGGGCTTTTGTGTAAAATGTATATTTGAGTTAGCAGTAGCATAAACCAGTAACTAGTGCAATAACAGATTAACACGAGTACAGAAGAATTGCTCTGTTGAAATTATTATAATTTTACAAATTCAAAATACATTATTATAATCAATATAATAAAAAACACTATCATTATGATTAAAAATTATTATATTTTCCAAAGGAACCTGTCCTTACATGTTCAGTTACTATTCAAATCTCACTAAGAACTCCCTAGCTGGTTATAAAATAATACCTCTTGGTTTTGTAAACATTTGCTTAATACTTGAAAATAGAGCTTTTCTAAGACCATGACCCATAATCACTAATTTGAAAAAAATATTTAAGTTATTGAACATTTGTGCTCCTCTCATTATTATATTTATTTTGGGCATACTGACAGACCAAAATTCGTGCCTCCCTGCACCGTACCTGCCCTGAGCAATTTGCAATCTGATGTTTGGGCAAAAGAGCAACAGCAGCAGAAAGCTAAATGTAGGCAGGAAACGTCAACCTTTTTGCACTTACAGAGTATACAGAAGCTAAATTTCTCCTGCTCATTTTATTAACTCATTAAAAATCCATCCATAGATGTGGAATTTCATCATTATCCCAAACTTTCAGTATAAAGAAAACACCCAGCTGTTAGTATTTGTTTACATACACACCAGCTCCAGCCATTCTGCTAAAGGGATCCAGAGCTGCACTCTGCAGGAACAAGTGAAACAGAGACATTATTTTTTATCTATATGATACAAGACTTTACAATCTATGGTCAAGTAAAAATATGAATGAAAACTTGTTTGCTTCAATAAACAAGATCTTTTTTTGGCTGTACAGGTCAGAAGATTTCTCCCCATTGCTTCTGTTCTGCTTCTGTTGAAAATGGTGTTAGGCTCCACTGAGTTTGCAAGCCCAAAATTAAGTATTTTGTCAAAATGTCTCTTTCTCTGAGTAAATAATGAACTTCAGGATCACAATAGGCATTAAAAGCCAGGGTTTTTTGGTTTTGTTTTCTGGGTTTTTGTTTTCTGGGTTTTTGCTTTGGTTTGTTTTGGTTTTGTTTTTGTTTATTTTTTTTTTGGTTTTTTTTTTGAGTTTAAAAGAATACCTTTCACATTGCACAATTCTTATAACACTGCACATGTCCAGAGCAACGTGAGCACAGTACGGTATCTGAACGGCCATTTACCTTCTGTTATAGAGCTGAAGAGGAAATTGAGCTATATATGTTTTTTATTGGCTTGGTATATATACCTACTATCTGAAATTACTTCTATTTCCATATCCATTATGTGAATTGGATGTGGAAATTATAGTCTCACGTTTCTCGTGGCATCTGCATGCTTATGCTGATAGCATGTGGACTCAACACCCCTTGGAAATAATTGTATGAGATCACTCACACCATTACTTTTGATGCATTAGGTCCATTTTACATACTCCCAGAGATCTCTGTCCTCAGTACTGTAAGCAATATCTTGATAGTGCTGGTATCAAGGAGAGAAATTCACCTCTTATTTAATCATAATAAATGTGATGTTTCGGGGTAAAAGCAGTTCCTGAAAGAAATCAACTTCTTGGTCACAGCAGATTTGCTGATCTCAGCCTACACAGGACAGGTATCTTTTCTCTCTTTTGTAATAACAAACATCAAGGAAAAGACCCTTACTGATCATCTGATAAAGCTGTTTGGGCTTTCTTCAGTCAGCAGAAAATCATACACATCCATTAGTCATGAAATGGTGCACAGAGATAACAAGCCAAGGCAGAAGTTCTGCTTTAAGGGGTGTAGTACCTAAACACACCCCTGGACTGAAAATGAGCTGCAGCTTGGAGCGTTTTGGGCCGATGAGTTTACCAGGACACAATGTAGTGGGAGTGTAACCGTGCATCTGTGTACATAGCTACTCAGATTCCATAGGGAAATTCCAAGAGTTGCTGGTAAAACATGGCGATCCCATGCCTAACCCTTTAATTACAAGACAGAGAAGTTTAAGTTACATTTTTTTGCAAAGGAGTTGCAAAAAAATGAACTTTTCACACAAAATATCATTTACCTTCCCTGAATTTCCTTGTTCCTGCTTTTTCTGGGAATGTAACACCACAAGCACTGCTTCAGGCTACGGTGATTTAAATCAAACACATACAATAAATCTCTTTGGGGTTTCCTTGGTGGCTTGTTTCAACTGTTACAAAGATTTTTTGAACTTTGGAAAGGCGGAACAGTAGGACAGAATATATGTTCAGCTACTTCCACAGATGAATCAGGATTTATCTGAGGATAATGGCTTCATTCACCAATTCCAAAGATGAAAGCCACATGATAGAACAGGTACCAAAGTCAGTGTGGGACAGTTCTTCACAAAGCACCCTCAGTACCAGGAAGCAGGAAGAAGAATACTTGAGTGAAAGTGAATTTCAAAATTAGGAGAAGTTGAATTTAGGCAAATATCTGATAACTGACCATGGTTAAATGGAAGAATATCAACTATGTGAGTAGATAATATTTCAGAAAGGCAATCTAAAATTTTTGAACCTATAGCTTTTAAGTCCTAAAAGATGATATGATTTTAATTTCCTTCTATGAAGATAATTTTCCCCATTGGAAAATGAAAGGGCATGCTACACTTTACTAAATGGTTTGCATTTTATAGACTGCAGTGCTAACTGTGTTGATGTTTTCAAAGCCTTTTAAATAAGACAAATGCCAAAATTTCCAGAGTTTAGGATGAAACAAGAAAGGGGGAACAATTTGGTTTTGTCTTCTATGCTGTTCTGGTACAATTAGATGTCCCTCTGCTTTGCTGAGTGTAAAACAGATGTGTGAGAACAGAGAAAAGAAGTCCTCTAGCTCCTCTAGTGCTTTGGTAACCAGCAGGATTCTGAGATGGAAAGAGTTCTGAAGTATTTATGCCTTCATTCTGAATTTTTGAAATTCTATGTAAATCAGATAATCCTAAACATATATACAATAAATTATGCAGATGCTCCACACAAACACATTCCACTTTGCTCTTGAAATTATGTAACATTAAGAGTTTAACCATTTCCACCATGTAACACAGTGAGGTTGATCGAAATATAATGAGAAAACTCAAGATTGCAAGACACTAGCAAACCCACTCTATTAGACACTAACCATAATTCATAGACAAAAAACAAACAAACAAACAAAACAAACAGACACAAAGCAGCAATCCATGACCATTAGTCATAGTCAAACCAAGTCATCAAGATCAGAAAGACTTCATGCAGCTTTTATTGAAATACTGAAACTCAGGCCAAGAATATCTTGGTTATATGAATATGTTAGTGAACATCTGAATATCAGAATACATTAGTGAACTAACAGGGTTTAGCTTAACAGTGAGTCTTAACTGGAAGCATTTATGGAGTGGGGGAAAAAAAAAGAAAAAAGAAGAAAATAAATTGGTGTATAGAAATAATGTTTATTTTCCAAAGTCATATTGCATTTCAAATGCAGATACACAAAGGAGCCAAATGCAGTTTGCTTCAGAGTACAGGCTGAGAGGAGTCTGCAAACTGAGACCACTGCCAAGATAGTTTGCATATCTTTTGGGCTTGATTTCTTTTCCAGGCTTTATGGGGAAAAAGGGAAGCAATTTCCTCTAGAGAGATTTTTATTTAGCATTATCTTTTGAGTCTTATGTTAAGAGGAAAACATCACAGATGCCACAAGAAATTATTGATGAAGCTGCATTATTTCCTCACCATATGTTATTAAGCAACAAAACATCAGTTGAATATGTCTTTTCAGGAAAGATTTTGAAAGACTCAGGAGCTTTGTCAAAACAGTATAATCCTCTCAGATGTTTTAACACTGAAATAAATTTTATTACTTCTGGAATTAAGAAGTACAAAATTGAATAGGGGGGAAATAATTAAACAGTTTGATTTTGTGTGTTCCTTTTCCTATCAATCTCAAATGTTCGTATTCAGAAGAACTCTTATTTTATCTCTCAAATTTTAAGTACCAGCCATCTGTATTATCCACAGTGTTTGTAGATAGATAGATATGAACAGTGTTTATATGAACATCTTAGAAGACATGATTTGCACTTTCAGCTGTTGGAAAATATTAGTTGAACACATTAAGCATGATAATATGAATTCAAAGATGTCAGCTCTCATCATGTGCTATCATCTAAAGAGGAACCCAAAATTACAGTCTAATGAGAATAATGACTAGGTTAAATCTGTGTCAATGCCCACTTTCATAATAATTTCATCTGGTTTTGACATCTTCTTTCAAAAACCAGACCTATCGTAGTTACATTTTATGCTAGATATTCTGACTTAAACCTGCATATTACTTAAACCTTTCAAGAATCTGGGGAGGCCATTCCACTTGTATTGTGGATTAGGTGTTAATGTGAGCACAGGCAAAAGGAAGAAAGGGATGGACAACAAACTACAGAAAATATAAAGGGAAGCATTTTCTGTTATATTTCATAGAGGATATTAGATAAAAATTCAACTACTTTTTAGCGAGGGACTGCTACTAAAATGGAAAACAGAACAAAAAATCCTCTGCTATGAACAACATTTAATGTTTGGGTTTTTCTAATGTTACTTATATATGAAAATTCCCTATGGATATCTCAGGAAATATGTCTCAGTCTATTTCCTATTGACAGGTAGTGTAAACCAAATGTGGTATTATGAATTCAAATTGGATTTCAACTGCTCATTCATCCTCTGGCTTTTGAACAGTCTGAAGCTATTATAGCCTAAAAGCCATAATGAAAATTAGTATCTTCTGTGCCATTTTCTAGTCTCTTTTTTTAATTTTTTAAGAGGATGGATTTATGATGTCCATTTAATATTTATCATCTCAGAAATGTATTATTATGTACTGTATACATGTGTTACTTTCAACAGCAATTAATGCATGCTCCATAGTACATGAAAATAAAGCAATTGTGTGGGAGTGGTATTTAACATGGACAAGTGTCAAATCCATAGGACTAGTTTTCAGCCATTAGGTACAGAAATGTGGCCATAATGTTATAGTAGGGGTTACCAGTCTCAAAATAGCTATACATTATTTTTTGGAAAAAAAATAATTATATGTATTTACTCCAAACACAGGCTAATTTTGTTAGTCCGATAAACACGTCACGTGCAAACAAAATCCACACCACATTCCTTTTTTCACAATTTAATTTCAATCTTCTTGATCTTCCAGTTTGTTCCTTTGTTAAGAATTATGCAATCCATAACCACATTTTTATGCCGGAGAATATAAACAGCAGTACAGACCCAGAGATGCCCCTACTAACAATGCACAGAAAGAAATCACTTGCCTGTAACAATGAAAGAGAGAAGCTACTGTCAGAAAGAGGGAAAATATCTCCACTAAACTTCTGTCATGTTCACTAAGGAACTTTCCCCCTTATCCTCTTACTTATCTTTGTGCTTTCTGCTGATGGCTAAAGCAGCAGTACAAAGTCTCACTATAACAATACAGCTGGGAAAGAAGCAGCTGCAAAATGTGCTGGGATGGCAGTCCTGGAGGGGCAGGAATCAGTGCAGAGACCAAGAGCCCACAGAAGCAAGGGCTCACTGAGGTCTGTTCTTCCAGAAGGAGCTAAAAATAGCATGAACATCCCACAGATGTGAACCATCCAGGTGACTCTGCTGTCACTATTGCTATGCATTGAGTTAAACTTCTTGTTTATATATACACAAAGCCCCAGTGAGCATTTTAAAGCCAACCATGCCAAAATTTAGCTCTGCAATTCCCCGGAAGGTGTCTGAGCTAGTCTCTGCTCAGTGCAAAGGACAGACAGATAGTGCTAATTAATACCAGCAGCTGTGATGGTACATCCACAGAAGCAAGACTTTGTTACAAAGAGCTTCCATCTCATATTAATTTTTAAATAGTAAGCTCCAGCTATCAAAGTATTCACCAATTTTTAATTATTTCACAAATAATCCACTGTGAGCATTTCATAGATCCATACAGAATAACTTAAACTGTCATTTGAAGTTCCTATTACAAAGGAAATGTTTCTTAATTCACCGAAACAAGTGAAAGCTATCTGATTCAAAATTAACAATTTTTTTTTTTTTAATCTTCCTGTGTACAATTCAGCTCAAAAGATCAGGGTGTCTTTCTTTACTGTTGTTAATAAAATACAATTGTTCATGATATTTTGAAAGATTAAACATAAATGCAAGAAGAGAAAGGACTGCTCAGCCTTTCCGAAGATGAAAAGAGCCCATGTACCTTTCTAATAGCTCCTAATTTAATTAATATATTCCTCAGACCATCTGGTCTGACTCACTCAAAATATAACCAAGTAGATCACAATTACAACACTATAAATCTAATTCAACTTTAGAGAGAACACTTTGGATTAGAGCATCATGGTTAAAAGCTGGGCTGTCAGCAATGTGACAGATGATTCCATGGAAGCTAATTCAGCAGACACTTTATAATGCTTTCTTTGTTAAAAGCATCTGTATATTGATTTCCATATTTGTATTTTAAGGCAATCTCATGCTTAAAAAACAAGATCTCAATGTAATAAATGAGGCATGGAATATGTGTCACTTGTCAGATCTGGACTGAAATCTGCAGACATAAACTGTCAGGAAATAAAATGTTTTACATATTTAGCAATTAACCAGGTAATTATTGCTCCATTTCTTTTCTGGAAAAAAAAGCAGAAAATGGGAGGAAAAATCATATTTGGCTTAGTTTTGATAAGTCTCTCTTTCCTTTTAGATACCAACGTATTTGAAAACAGCATCATTGTGAGATGCATATACCTCTTTTCCCATTAAGTTTCACTATAATTCAAAACTCATTTTGCACTTTTCAATATTAATTTAATTTCTATCAAAATTTTTACAAATGGACCTTACATTATCAAAGTCCATGACCAGGTCAACAAATGAAGGAGAGACATGTTAATTGTACTTATCTGTTTTTGGTCAAAAGTGGTTCAGGTCACACTGACAGAACTAAAATCAATATGTAAAACCCTTTCTTCAAATGCAAAATAAGTAAAATCAGAATGACAGTAATAATTACTGTTATTTCTCTGGACCATCTATTTGCAGATAGGATGTGAAAATATATGGATAGAAACATTTATTTTTGCCTATCCCAAGCTCACCCTTCATTTTAATGAAATACAGCACTGCTTCTTGTCACAAGCCAGGTCATTTTTCTACCAAGTGGGCAGAAATCAGTAATTTGCAAACCACGATAGCCTTGGGAAAATGGGAGGGATTTTCTGCATGACTGACCCGCCAAAGACAGAACAATTGTCCCAAACACAGGCAGCTGGGGCTAGTTCCTCTATGGAAATTACCACGTGCTTTCCCAAACTGCTACTGGTGAAGAAATCTCCTTAATTTTGAAGAGATAAGTAACACAAGACAAAAATATCATTTGGAATAACTTTAAATAGCACACTTTAATATAAGTATATATTATATACCTTAAGACATAACAATATTTAAAGAGCAATCCTCAATACTTATTGTAGCATATGTAGTAAATTCTACCCTGGTCTATCAGAAACAGTAAACCTGATGGGTTTTTTTTCCTTTTATATATACATTCCTTCTGCTCAACACCTTTCACTAGAATTAAAAGCCTTCAGTCCATAGGATTTGTGAGAAAAAGAAAGTCCTTTTAAAATAGGAAATAGAAAAAGGATTGATGATTTGATTCCAGATTTATATTTGCAGAGAACACAGAAAAATCGCTGTCCTGGGTGTGATGCCACCTACTGAGAATCTGTAGGGCATAAATGGTAATATTTGCTTTAAGTTTTTTTGTTTGTTTGTTTGTTTTTGTTTTTGCTTTTTTTTTTTTTTTTGCTTATCATTCAAAGTGCAGGAAAAAGGAGAAAGTGAAATTACAGATTGACGGAACACTGTCAGCAGCCTGTGGGTGCACTTCCCCAGTCTAACTTTGACTCTGCTTGGGCTGTAACAGAAGAATATATTTGCATATTATCACTACCCATCAGAGAATCAGTCCTTCCCTACCCTGCCAACACAGGGAAAAGAGAGGTTTCTTTTTTCTACTAACATCAGTTAATTTATCCTATTTAACGTACTATAGTTTTGAATTAGATGTAATTGAAAACCTGCAAAACAGGGTGAAATGGAGTTTTAGCTGAAAATGTAAATAATGAGAGATAAAGTGATGCATGTTACCAAATACCATCTATCTTGATTCCCACCAGTTAAACAAATGTCAGGGTATTGATCTGTTCATGCAATAGCTCAGGGGCCCTGTCTTGAATTTCCTGTGGCTCTCAAGGAAGCCAGCAGCAGCTCTCGTGCCAGGGCTGTATTCTGTGCTAGAGGACTGTGCTGGTGGAGGCTGGGGGGCTTTGCACGGAGGCCTGGCTGCTGCAAAGACAAAAGATCTATGGATTTCTTTGATAAACTTCAGAGACTCAACTGCACACTGAGGTAGGACACACAGCACCCTTGGAAGAGCATCAGCCCTCAGCAATCTGCTCCCAGAGCTCTTCCCCACTCCCCATTGTACGCGCTGGTGTAATAAATGCACAGGAGGACTTCATTACTTTAGGAACCTTTTGGATTTTGTCCAGTTCAGCACAGAAACTTGGCCACCTCCCCATAAGGCAGTAGACTGCTTTATGTTCTATATTCATAGCTACTGGAGATTTAATAAAAGGGGCCAAATACTGAGAGAGGCCCCCAAGAAACAGACCATGACAAAGCAAAGCCCAAGGTGGAAGAGCTCCCCAGGCCACTCCACAGACAACAGGACCAGCAGAGAGGGCAGCTTCTCTCTGCCTGGAGCTCCTTTGTCCATCACACCCAGGGAAGGCACATTTCTTCACCAAACTTCTCTGCCTTACTGTGGAACTCAAAACCCATTCTTTAAGGACTTTTGTGAATCAGCTACTAAATACTTAGGTTGGGAAGCCTGGATTAAAAAGTATATATCAAGTGTACCTAGGACTCAAACTAGTCCATCCAGTGCTGTTTCACTTAAAAGGAGCCAAATCCAAAACATTAGCAGCATCTTATTTTGAATATCTGTTCAGTCTTTCTATGAGCTGTATTTTACTATCTCAGGCAGGCATGACTTGATTTGTGAAGAGAATTTAGAAGCATAGGAGATATGTTAATTTCCCAGCTTATTATCCTGCCTGACTTCCCTGTTATTTTTTCCTTTTATTCCTGTCATGAACTGAGAAGGTCCCAGATAGAATTTCTAAATGAAAGCATTTGTGTCCACTGCTCCCTGCAGAAATAACATTGAGGGAGAAAGTCTGTGGGAGTACAAAGATTGGGCGAGGAGTTAAAGGGAGGACAAAAGGCATCAGTGGGAATATAGATGAAAACAGGCAGGAACTGAGAAGAAAAAAGACGAAGCATGAAAGAATAAATATTAACTGCCCTCCTATACATATATGCCCTTTCCACAGAATATGAAGCTCCTCAAACTACTCTTCCCCCACTTCATACTAAAAGAGTCAAACCCAGTTTTCAGCTTTTATTAAAAAGTAGATAAATAGTTCTTCCAACAATTAATCTGAACCTTTTTCGTCTATCTTTGCTTACAATAAATGCATTTCTAATTGAAACATGCATTCAGCTGCTTTGTACCCTATTCACTTTTAAATGCAAACTGAGTGGTGTCAGGAGCAGGAGGAGACGTGGAGTTTGCTGGCAGTGTGAGTGCTTCCAGCTGGCTTTAGCAGTGCTGATCCCAGCCCAGAGCTGAGCCCAGAGCTGAGCCCAGAGCTGAGCCCAGCTCCCCAGCCTCAGGCTCAGCAAGGCACAGCACGCTCACAGCACCTCTGCTCTGTCACTTCCACCTCCTTGAGGTTTATTGCTGAAAACTTCTGCTCATAAACATCACCACCATAATTTTATTACAAACACTTAGTATAGGCAAAGTGCATTAGGGCGGTATTTTGCTTTTAGCTCTCTTGTTACTTGTAATGACCGTACCAGGCAATAAAATCTGTTATTAATGTTTAGCTTGGTTTAATCAACACCAGACCACAGCAAGGCACAGAATTGCTGATCCAATGACCTCACTGTGCTGTGTTTAGATCCTGCTCGCTGATGATTTCCAGCTGCATGTTCCCTGGCCTGTGTTAATGTAGAGTGAGCTGACCACTTTCAGAATCGTAACAGTAATTAGGAGACTATTCTGTAGCTTCAAGGGAAAGGTAATAAAAGGGATTCTAAAATACTCTTTTGCTGAAGAGGAAGTGGTAGGGCTTTGTTTAATAAACTTGCATGCGCCAAGGAAAAATTCTGGGTTTCCCCGTTAGACAGATACCCTGTCACCTTTTACCCAAACCCCAGTGAATGAAGACAATGGCTCTGAAAGGGGGAGTGGAAACAAATGAGATGAAACACATCATCCAGAGCTCACTGAAATCACCTGCAGAGCTGGAAGAGATGAATGTGGGACATCCATACAGATTTTAGAGCCACTAGTATTTTACTTTTCTCCTTCCTGACTCGCAGGGAACACATAATTACATGTAGTGATTTGCTTTAGAGAGTGGATGTGTGTTTCTTTCGTTATTCAATCACTGGTTAGATTAACTTTGTGTATGAAGACATACATAAAAATGTAATAATTTCATTGACAGGAGCCTTAAGCTAACATTAATTACAGCTTGAAACTTCGATTATTAATGCATCTTTACCTATTGAAGTGTGAAATAAGCAATAGTAGTTGGAATGCACCAATTTAATTAGCTTTTGAGATTAGAATTCATAAACAGGATACTATGTTGTATTTACAGTTAAAATTGTAACACAGCATGCAAGAGGTGGAGGGTTCTGTGTTCTAAACAACAATACACCTTAACATTCATTCAAAGAGGAAAAATGTTGGCCTTTTTCCATAAACCTATTGCTAAATTTTAAATATTCAAGCTTTATGTCCTGTGGAAGCAGATGCTATATTTGTTCTATTCCATCAACTATTACAAAAATCAAATTCACCTTTTTCATAAATCTTGCATAATACACACACCCATGGGCCTTATGAAAGCAAATGGATTCTATAGCCAGAACTAAGCAAATATTGAATACAGGTATTCAAGAATGATCATTCAAAGAATTAATAGAATTCTCTGTTAGCTAATAACTTTTTTCTGTTGGTTTTCTGAGTTTGTTCATTTCACTTTGCTGAGTTGGAAAGTCAACAGTACAAAAATGTATCACCTAATTAGTTAATATCATAAATACTTGGAGGAAAAAATGTGTGTACAAATTACAGAGAAGCAATAATGTTTTACCTGTACTGTACCTGTTTAAGGACAAAGGAAAATTAAATTTACTTAAACAGATAAAGCTTTAAGGAGCAACAGACTTCAGCTTCAGTAGAACATATGATATCCGTTTCAATTCCTTTCAAAATTCCAGTTCACTTGTGCAGTTCTGAAAATTTACTGTCTTTGGTCTAACCACAGAACAAAATTCCCCCTTATGTCTTTCTCTCCTCATAATTTCTCTCTCCCTTTGTACTAACAAATTTACTGAGTGGTTACTTACCTTTCAGTACTTATTCCATATTATTGCTTTTTAAAATCAGTATTTAATCGATTTTCATCTTTCCCAGTATCCCTATCTTTTTTTCAGCCAACTTTCCTACCCATATAAAACACCTAGGAAAGGCAGTGGGATTTCTAAAATGCTACACATACACAGTTGTAGCGATTATTGGAAGAACTTCCTGATCTTGCCATACAAATTAAGAAATCAGCCATCACACTGTACACATGAAGAGGTTTTAGACACATGCTTTGAACAAATGCTCACTTAGGAGAATGCACTTGATAATGGGATCATAATTTTTGGTCCACTTCTGTACTATCTTTTACATGTTTGTTACAATAGAAATTGTCAAATCATTCTTAATTTAAATTAAATGAAATTTCTACAGGGTATAAATTGTTAAAATTTCATTCCAAAGAGAGATTTGAGCAGGTTATTACTTTTTTTCTTCCCAGAGGACACTTGGCATTCTTAAGTGATTATCACTGACAGCAATGAACTCTGCACCTCAGTACCCCATGAGCAGCAGATAAAGCATTGTTTGCTTAATTGACTTATCTGCCATTAAAAGCAACAATTCTTTTTGGACATCAGTCCTTGCATGAGTCCATACATGATTAAGTCACATGTAGTTTTGAAGCTTAGAAATCTTGACTTAAAAGCTTCATTTTAATTTGTGAGGTTTTTTTTTTTTTTTAAGAAATATTTTTGTGCAACAAATTACTCATTATTAGTAACAGACAGCTTTAATTACAGGTACTGACTTAGAGAGAGAGAAAAAGTCTGCACAAAGTGATCTAATAAATTAGATATGTACAATAATCATGAAATGACAACCTGAATTTAGCAACATAAAAGCAAATTGTTCTCCAAATTTTCAAGTAGATGATAAGCTTAAACTTAAACAAAGAATATGTATTTTCAGTGCCTCTTAGAAACTCACTCCTTTGAAAGTGACACCAGAAAACTTATTATTCATAAGGGTCCAAAAAGTGGGGATGAATGAGCAATAATGAAGAGCAGTTCAGAGAAGGATTTTCAACAGCTTTCTGAAGGCAAGAGTACACTAGAGAAAAAATCTTTAGAGAGTGAAAAGAGTGTGGAAAATTCAAATCCTACAGGAGACAAAACTTAATCCAACATAACATTAGTGACATGCACAGATGACATCTCATCTCCAAAAAATCCTCATACAAAATTAGTCAGTCAAAACAATTTAAATGCTTTTGAATTGAATTTATTGCTTTTGGGGTTTTCTTTCACTATATTGCTGATCCCCAGTTTCAGTGGATGACAGGAAAGAGACAGAATCCAAATTGGGGCTGTGGTGACAGACAGTAGTTTAGAAGGAATCAATGATACATTAGATTAGTGGAAAACTGATTAATTAGTTACTTTGTCAGTGTGCTGGACACGTTAGAGGAAAACTGCTGTTCAGTGTCTGGGGGGATCTAGGGCAGAGCTGGAAACTGGCAGGGGTGGCAGAGATCATTCACTTTCCCCTCCCAGGTACTCCTGTCCTATTTCATCCCAAACAGCCAAAATTCAGAATGCCAAGTCTGTTGGGATAAATACAATTCTCAGACAATAATGACTTGACACCCACAACCTTCTTTTAAAAAGGATATCAAAGTCCTGTAAAACTATTCAGGAAACAGATTTTTTTCCTTCCTTTACAGTTTTAAATGCCCTGATTTCTTTCCTTGGGGCCAGGGCTATGACATGTCCTTACTGCCTTCCCTGTGTCCTTCATGTAAGAAACATCTCCTGCAATAAAAAAAGCCTTGGTGCTCATATAACTCACCTTCCTGAGCAGCCCTGGGCAGAATCTAAAGTTTGGTTAACACCTCCAAAGCTTTTAATAGGGCCTTGCAACTTGGTCAGACAGAGAAGCATAATCCCCCACATCAGCTCTACTTACACCCCTTCCTCTTCCTCTTCCAATAATCAAGTATGGAGTTCGACCAATAAATTATCAAATTTGATCACAGATTTTATTTTGGACCCAAAAGGACTGTCTTAATGAAAGAGAAAAAATATGCTTTTATGAGAACTCATATGTTTTAATAACTGACAATTCCCACAAAGAAAAAAAAAAATCCTATAATAATTTAAAGAATTCAGCAATTATTTTTCATTGCTCTACTATACCAATCCAGCTCAGGTTAAACATCTCTTGACCTGAAGATGTTAACTTTTCTTAGGCTTTGAACTAACTTTAAAAATTATTTATTTTCTGTCTCACAGAGCAGCACTATGGCTCTAGCCCTGAGTGAGCACAAAAGCCTACAGTCAGTGATTTCTGTGTGCAATGACTTCAACATCTTCAATCTTGAACACAAAGCTCATAATACATGTCCCTAGGTTTCGGGAACATAATCATTTAGGTCAAATCTTTAAAACTTTACCATACCTGCACTGCATTTAGACCTCATTTCTTCCATGCCTGCTTCTCAACCAAACCCTTATTTCACTCTTAACTACCAACTCAATGTCTCTTTGAGCCACAATCAATTTTTCAATCCTTCTCATCTCTACTGCCTGCCCAGAGCAAGCCTTTTTCATCCCCTACGATCTCATTTGCCTGGTTTCATTCCTTTTGCCAAGGCCTTTGCTAGGTCTGGCAGTTCCCTCCTCTGAGCCAACCATGCTCACCGAGTAAAGTTACCATGGATGTAACAGAATATTTTCCCCATTTTAATCAAGTTCTAGTTTCAAAGGTAGTCTATGTCCATGAGAGTAAACTCAACCTTTAAAACACTTTTCTGGGGGGAATTTGGTATTCAAAAACACTGCTGAATATGCCATGGGACATGCTTAAGTAGGAGGAAATTATGTGTTGCATAGAACTCCCAATTTGGAAAAACAGTTTCAGATCAAGTAAAAAAAGATAAACAGAAGACTACTACCAAAGATCCTTAAAACCCTACACAGAAATTTATATGGTGTTTCTGCATTTAGTTGAAGACCTGGAAGCATAATGCAACTCTCAGAGGACCACAACGGTTTCAGCAGATTTTCAGTTGAGCAAGTTTATATGGACCTTGTGCTTATGCTCTGCCTGATGCAGGTGAGTGCCATTCACCTACTTCCCAGAATATTGAAGGGATTCATTAAATTTTGGAAAAAGAAAGAAATCCTCTAAGTCCAGCTTTTACTGGCAAAAAAGTTTTACTTGGTGTGATTTTGCTGCATATTTTATCTCCATTCATTGATGAATAACTGAGTCACATTCCAATGCCATAACAATCCTAACAATCTGCTATTAAATGTAGCAACAACATATCTCAGGAAGAAACAGGGCTGGCTGAAGTCATGACCAATTTTGAAAAATGACAATTAAGATAGAAAAAAGTTACAAACAACAGTAATGGATGAATAGAAAAATCAATGAGGGCCACTCCATTTTGGGCAATATTTTAACAGATAGAGATGAACTTAATCTTACATAAACTTAGCCTGTCATGGAAATGAAAAACATTATTGAACTCCAATGTCTTCACCAAGCCTAGTCTGAGTCCACCCACTGGTATTTTTAGGACGTGCTGGATGATGGATAGATTCTCTCAGCAGCTCCTACGATGTCTGAATGCCAAAAAACCCATGGCCAGCTGCGTGTTGAGCTTTCATAAGGGTCACATTGCAGTGGTGCAGAGACAGAAATAACGTAAGAATAAAGCTTTGGGTTTAGATGGGATTTTTTTCCTTCCATGCATTCTCCTGGGCACAAAACATGACTTAACAATCACAGAGCCTTTGAACTCATAAAGGTTCACAAAGTGTGAAGGAAGAAAATTAGGAAAGACAAAGCTTGTTTCATACCTGTGTTTCCTGAAAAATGCAACAGTATGCATTAAAAGCATCAATAAATCTAATAAATATATTTCTGTAAGTAGCCATTACACAAAACCATGGACCTGAATTATCTCTTTTATTATGCCTGGTAGGAAAGAGCTCTTCAATTTAGAAAACAAAGCAGAAATTCTAAGTTCAGATTTCAGGCAGAGGGGGAATCCAGGAGTGACTTAGAAGTAATCAGAACAAACAGAATGTCTTAATCAAAAAAACAACCAACACAACCCAAAGAAGCAGAAGAGTAACCAGAGCAGTGATACAGCTCCTGCAGTTCTGCTTACCTCACCTCCTTTGCACATGTAAACATGAACACCTTGGTCACAATGGGTCATTAAGGTCTAAAATACCTCTGCTTCAGAGATAGGTTTTAAGACACAATAAGATAAAATACAATAGACAGTTATATAAGGCTAGATACAATATACAATTTTGTCATAATCTTCTTCAACAACTAGCACCATAATGTGACAAGCTTTTAATTATTTGAGGTATTGTTTGCAAATTCTTACTATCAACTATGCATCTAACTTTTGTGAGTACTACTAAATACTTGGCTACCAGGATAACTTTTTTACAAAACTTCTGCTTTTTTTTTTTTTTTTAACTCCTACTAGAATATTTTAGCTTGGAATTGGTCCAATTAGAAACAATATCTTCAAGACAGAAAGCTAGGGTTCAAAAATGCAGTGATGATTAAAAGAAAATCACATTAAGATACTAAGTATAGCCATCAGTTAGCATCAGGTGACTTCAGAATATATTTTCTTTTTTAATTTCAAGCATAAATTCAAAGTATTATTTTGTTCATGATTTAGCCTTCTACATACACCACCACCTTGGTAACAGAAATAAATGATAAATATATAAAACGTGAATTAAAAACCTGAATTGCATCCAAATTTCCCAGCCTTCTCTCAAAATCACTCTGAATCAGTAGAAGTGATAAAATCTTAAATGAGTACCATCAATTAAATGCAGTTATAACGAAATAAGATGTATAATAATGCCATTTGAGCAGTGCAAACCTTGGAGGATGAAGCCTCAAATGAGAAAATGGTGCTGGCAGAGATTTCTAACAGGATGTAGATAAAACTTGCTCACTTTTACCTGAAATGAGGACTTACAATCCCATTTTACTTTATGGTACAACTATTCTAGCTTCTCTACCTTCTTCCTTCATTCCCCCAAAATTTGTGAAACACCTGCAAATGAGAGTGCACCTACAGCAAACTGAATTGGGCACACTTGTGACTATAAAAGAGAAAATCTTTAAAGAAAGACATCATTTAGCATTTTCTTTGAGCTCTGTGTTAGGCTGCTTCTCTAAGAGAACAACTCCAAAGAAGGGATGCAGCTGTTTGAATATTAGGGGAAATAATGAATAGATTTCATTCCACTTGTAAGCCACACTGGATCACTGATCAGAAATAAAACCAAAAAGTGCAAATCATTTCAGAGTACTGATGTGGCCTCAGAAGATTTCCTTGCCCATATTTGTTGCTTTGGGTTATGTCAGTTTGTTTTATAGCTGCAGTAATTTTAAATGCATTTTTCTCTCTTGTGAGATGCACTCTTTCAACTTTCCTTGAGGAAGCTTGAGGCACTGATTTATGGTGAGATATGTGTGAATATATCTGACCATAAAACACACTGTATGTTAGTACATACTGCTAGAAGACAGACAATATTCCAGATTCAGTGTCTGAGTTATGTCAACCCTCTCTCTTGCTGTATGCAGGCGCCATCCTGTTAAAACTAAAACAGAATCTGGTTTATTAAATTATTTCTAAAGGTTTTGCAAATGTAGGATTTCAACCTCCATTAATGGTAAAAAAGGGAGACCTCCAATATTGCAGTTTTACTTATAAAGGATTCTTAAGTTTGGAATTTTCAACCCATCTATTGTTAAAATACGGATGCTAAAAACATTTGAAATTTCCATGCTCAGATTTAAAACATACAGTTTTCTTATGCTTATAAAGAATAAAAAGTGAATAATGGTATTAAGGAGTCAGAAATGTGAAGCTGAATCTGAGTTCAGGCTGGGGGTGTTCTGTTGTGCTGCATTTGCTACATGGTTGTGTGGTGGGACTACCATTCTTGGTCAGTGGGAGGGTAGAAGTAAATTATTTTCCTTGAAGTCTATTATTTATTTAATGTAGTAACACTTGAATTACTAAGAAATACAGACTCATTCATGCAATGTGACTAGAAAGAATGAAAAATTTCTCTGACTTCGTAATTAAGTACTCAGATTTAAAATACTGAACCCTAGATGTGCTGTGTGATCTAGACTTGTGACTTCTATGAGAGAAGTAGCGAGCAAATAATGCAGCATGAGAACTTGAACCTTATGAAAGAAGTATTAAATATTTGAAGAAAACATTCTCAGTTCATGAGATCGCAATAATATTTATAATAGTAGCTGCAGAAAAGCTCACGGGCAGTAAAGGAGAGTTTCACAGAATCATGGAAAGAGTGCCAGACTCTAAGATCTCTAAAGGATCAGTCCCTGCCCTTCCCATCATAAGACTATAAACCAAATACCTGTGATTACAATGCCTAAAGCAGATGTAAAATCTCCAGCACACCAAAATCAGTGTCTCTAATAATCTAGAAGTTTTCAGTTCTGCTATATTCTTTTGCAAATCATAACTCAACTAATATCTATTGAAAAGTGTCCACAAATCACCATTTTTCTACTGCAGAGCTACTTCCAAGCCCAGCTGTTGTTCCTGTTTTTATTATCAATAATACATGGTCTGTCAGGTGGCAACAATCATAAATGCCAGTGTTGCAAAGTGCTGCTTCTAACAGCAAGGCAGACAAAAATTTTCCATGATGTCCACAGGCAGCTCAAAAATGGTCATGTGCCTTCAGCAGTACAACTGGGTGCTGATTGTTAGGGTCAACTTCAAGGCTTCTTGCTTGGAAACAGGCTTGTTCTGTAGGAATCAGTCCACAGAATATTCAGAATTTTGCCCTTTCCTTTGTTCTTCTTCTAATTGAGGGACATTAGAAAGAAGAAATGTGAACCACAGAAGGTCCAGAAGTTATTGGGGGATACTATACATAGGTGTGTCTTGTGTGCAGACTTACAGCAAATCCTGATCCATACAATTAAAAACCTGTTCCCTGATTCCTCATAAGATAACAGGTATTATCTGTGAGAAGAACTGCTACAGCCAGCAGTTTAAAGCTGCACTGAGACTGCATGCTTCATGTGGAATAAATATTGCCTGAATTCTGGCCACTTAACTGCTCTGCATTTAACTGCTCTGATAGCTGCATGTGCTGAGACATAACAATTTATGATCCAAATACTTCTCCTTAAGTACAGTCAGTGGAACTAATTTTGGCACCAATGTAGCTATTTAATGTTAAGGGATGAGTCAACAGCATTTAAAAACCAAACAAACCACAAACAAAAAAAAACCCCAAACAACAACAAAAACATCTTTACAAAAATCAATTTAAATTTAAATTAAATTCTTAGCAACTGAAATCACAGAGACAGTTATACAATAATTTGAACAGCTATGATGAGCTGTCATTTCTCTGCTTCCTTCATGACATACATGACATGTATGTCCCAGCACTGTCTACACACTTGCACAACTAATTTCAAATTCCTGAACCTCCTGAGGTTATCAGCCATGCAAGCAACAGAAGCACGTGTCTCTCTATTATTACTGTCTTCATTTGGACAAAAAGCTGACCTATACAGGAGAGGAGACATGTCAGAATTCCACAGTGCAATCTGGGGAGGATGGAAAGGGGGTCAAACGTGATACAGAACGTATGAGCAGAACAAGGGTTCTGTGTTCTCATGCAGAGACATCTGTAACATCTGCATTACCATGGATAGGACTGAATAAGAAATTGCTTTTTATTACCAAATACCTGCCTTGCCAACCCATGAGTATTGGGCTTAGAGCTTCTGAGGTTAAGATTTGACCCACAAAAAGCGATGCAGTTTGGCCAGACTTGCTATCATAAGGATTTCTTGTCTGTCTTGTCCCACAATACACCTTGTTTAGCACACAATACATATCATTCACTTTTTTATGTTACAGCTAACAAGGTTCAGGATTCACTGTATCTGAGCTTTTATGTGTAAAACTACCTCATAATTCAGAACCTCTTCAAACACAAAATGTTTTTTTCTCAAATGTAGACATCAGGCTGACATTTAGGCAATTCCTTGCTTTGTTTAGCCTCTAATCCATTAATGGAAAAACTCCTTAATTTTTTGAATTGTACCTTCCTCATTCCTCCAAGTCTTGAAAATGCTACTGTGATTTTCTAACTGAGAAGCTGATAGACTCTAATATAGTACTTGACTGAGGCATGTTTCTAATTTATACAACTCCTCCATTATGTAAACAAGAGCAGTGTAAGTGGAACAGTTTGCATCACTTAATGCAAGAAACCATTATGGAACCCACTGCTTGGCTGACAGAGAAAGCTTCATTAAAGCAGCAATAATAAACATGCTTTTTTGGATTGTTCATTACCTTTTAAAGAAATCTTCAAGAAGAAAGTTACCCCTTAAATATCAGATTAAAGAAATTACCAAGGGAGCCTTTTCAGCTCATTTGAAGTCTGAAGGCTATTGTACATATTTTTTAAACCTGATCAAAATTCAGTCTGCTGTTTGTTACTAAATTATGTATCTCTGAAGCATAAATGTGTTAGCTTTAGAAAGTTACAAATTACTGTATTTCCATACAGCTTGGGAAAATATAATTTTAACCGCTTTGTTTTGGGTAGGAAAAATATTGCTTGTATTATAAACACAGGGGAGCTGTCAGTAAACATGGCCAGGCAGATTTTTTGGCAGCAAGATTCTCAGGGCCTTACAAGCAAATTACCTAGAATTATTAACAGTATTTAATATAATGGCTGGTTTTATATTTTTTTTTAATAGAAATACACATTTTATCATTGAATTGTTTATATGAAGACATTTTATTTTAAGGTCCATCTTCCTACTCTAAAAGAAACTACTTTGACCCAGAATATTTGCTTCCTCTATGTCTACTTGAGTCTATAAACTCTGAGCATTTGCAACTGAATAGTTTTGTACTCGTTTATCTTATAGTGACAATTTGGTTACACTGCCTAAACTCTTGAAGCAGAACTGATGACTTCAAAAAGTGCCATCAATAAAAGAAATAAAGGCCAACTGTTACTGTAATCAGAAAAGGTTGCCATGGATTTCAGTGGCTTTAGGATCAGGATTTATGGCAGGAGGTAAGAAGCAAACTAATTAAAATAGATGACATATATGAAAAAAGAAATAATAAAAGAGAGACAGATAAATGGACCAAAGGGAAAAGGAAGGAAATAAAAGAGTTAAATCAGGGGAAGTCAGGAAGAAAACTGGATAATAAAATTTTTCAAAAATAACATTTGCAAAATGAAATAAAACTAACAGAAAAAAGTACGGATAAAAAAGACAATTCCCCTTCTCAAGCATATATTTTATCAGGCTAAACAGCAGAAACCCAGGGCATATCATAGTAGTTTTAATTTCAAGTCTTCAAAGCTGGGAAAAGAAACAATGACTTCAAGCTGGAGTACCAAAAGAAAAATTTGAGATTAGACCACAGCTTTTATGTTAACACTGTTTATTTTCACTAATGGCTACAGTATTAAAATCCATCCCATTTTTGACACCTGCAGCATGGTGTTCCTCATAAGAGTGTGTCAGCCATTGTTCTAGAGGCTGGATGTTTTTCCTGTTTTATCTCCAGGATATGAAGGAATAATGTGATTTTTGCAATTAGTAGCTGTGTAGAAAGAGGATTACTAATGCTGATGATCAGAATTCATAGTTTTAACAATAAATCTACTGAGCTATCAAACAAAGGACTTTCTTGAACAAGATTTGGAAATCTGAAGGATGAGTAAAAGCTACAAATTTCTTTGTGTTTATCCTTTTCTACCCATAGAAGATAAGTCAGCTAGTAACTATGATGGCTGATTTTTATTTCTGACATGACAATTGCAGCTCTATTCAAAAACATTTAAAAGGCAGCAACAAAATCAATGACAGGGATATTTTTGTTCCTTTTTAAGAACTCTTTGTGTCACAACTTCAGCTTCTTTGAAAACATTTCGCAGTGAAAACTATTTAAATCTGCAATCTCTTTGCAGACTCATCTTGTTAGCAAGAGGGGCAGTGACCTCACATCTTCTTTGCTGATAGAATATTATTTAATTTGGAAAAGTGAAACTGGTAAAGCTTCACCTCTCACTTATCTTGCCTATTTTTTTAAGTAAATCAATGATTTTAAAAAATGTTTAGCTTCCACTTGGCAATGTTGCAAAGAAATGCTTAAGTGTAACACTTGAAGTATTTTTTTTTTTCTTTCACAAATGGCACCAATGCCATGTCACATTTTCTAGCTGGTCCAAAGTCTACAGCAGTTAGGAGGAAGGCTGCAGTTCATATGGGTTCTATCTCCATGGTAACTTGTTTACAGGGACTGATATACATGCTGAAAATTCAAGGTTAGCTTTCCCTTTGTTCCTGTTTTGATGTTTTTGGCAATATGAATAATGTGGGCATAATCCTAAATTCAAACAGTTTCATGGCAGACTGAATCAAAACAAAACTCTAAACAAAATGTGCTTTCATCACCCCCATTAGAAAAAGACAATTCAAAAGGGTGCCTAATCTGACCCATCACGTTATCTCTTCCGTTTAATCTCCAGAACAACCATCCTTGTTCTGCATTTCAGTTTTGTATCTCAAGGAAGGAGACTGCCTAAAGATTTATATTTTTATACTGTCTAAAGATTTATACTTTTATGACATGATAACTCAGGGTACATGAGTGTCTGTGTTGCACTCGTACCATAATCTAAAGAATTTTCTTTGTCTAAAATCACTGCAGAAGTGAAAATGAACATGAACCTTTTCTGAACTTAAGCTGAATCACATGATGGGTGTATTTTGTGTTCAAAAAATCAAACTAATATCAACAGGCAGTTGCTTCATCCCTCACACAGTGAAAACAATGATTGGAAGTGCCCCCCTTGCAGAAACCTTCAAGGGCTGAGGTGACTTTGCTATCTCATGTGATTAGTTTAGGTATGATTAGAAGTCCTCAGCATTCATCCAATGTAATGTTGGAAAGAGCCATCCTTAAAAAAATAAAGTTTAAACCTCCTGAACTTTTTTTTTTACAGCTTAAATATAAAGAAGATAAATTATGTTGTGAATGAGGCACTCCCCCCCCCCCCCCAGTTTGTCCTAACCCCATTTGCAGCAAATAGCTTTGATATTATTTATCAGCTGATAATATGCTTGCTTACTATATATTGTTCCAAACAGAACTTTACAAAATCAACTGAAAATCATATACTACTTTTGTTGGCACAGAATGCAACACCTATTATGATAAAAGGTTTGGAAGACTTTTACCGAAGTTCCTTTGCAGTACCTTTATTTCTTTTTAAAGACACCTTGCTTCTCCTTCCTATTCATTAAAACTGGAAATTCCTATCATTCCCTTTCTGTTAGAAGAGAAATGCTATAAAAATGGCTGGATAAAATTCACCTTTTGAACAAGGCAGTTATTTTATAGCTGCTCGATCTGATATACAGTGCCTGCTCTTGATGCACTCATTAGACAAGCAGTTAAAAGCTGTCAAGGTGCTGGATAGATCAAATTCTGCAGGATTTGAAACTAAAGCTACTGAAACAAGGAAAGGCATTAAGAATTCAGTCACTACATTAGGATCTCTATCCAAAACAGAATATTCTGTGTGTTCAGAGTTACACATGCAGAGCTCTACTCTGGCTGTGAAAAGAAAGTGAAGAAGATATTCCTTTAGTTCCAGGTCTGAGAAAAGCAAAAAGCCTTTAGAGCCATTACTGTTGAGTTTTAACCTAGACTAGGAAAAGCTGTGTTAGTACCATTTAATGTTTTCAGCATTATTAGTAATGCTTACATCACTTCTTTAAGCCAAACAAATGCATTTGGGAGAGAAGAGTATGGAAATATCTATATTATGTGTTTTGATAGTACAAAATGAATACTAATTATAAAAATCAATGTAATTCAAAAAATGTGTATTTGTTCTGAAAATTTCTTTTAATAAAGCTTTCTACCATCTACTTTATCTAACAGAATCATAATTTTACCACATTAGAAATATTAGGCATTTTAATCAAATTAGCATCCATGAGCTGGTGAACAGATATCTAATAGATAAGTAGAATACTTTACTTTGTCCTGCTTGGTACTAACTGAAACAGTGAAGGTTTTGGTCTGTAAAGGAATACTTGTACCACTTAGTTAAGGTGCAGCTCCTGTTCCCATTGCCATTTTTCTTGAAATATTGCTCATTGAATGGTTCCTAATTGCCACTGGGACTGCTGGGTGCTGCTGCCATCCCAAGTCAGCAATCTGCACACAGCAGGACTTGACACTTGGCCAAGCAAGACTGACTTGGACAGGTCTTTTATAGCAACAGAAAACAAACATTCTTTCATCCTTCCTATATATATTTCTTGATTGGTTTAACTGAGATAACATAGACATTGTTTGTTAACAAAAGATATTTTAAAATAATTGCCTTTTTCCAAATTCGTCTTTTCTTCCATGTTTACTTCTCTGTATGGTATAGCTGAAATGTGAAGTACTGTGGAATTTCTTTGTCTGCTTAAAGTTGCTACCCCTGGCTGTATATTATTTTTTTGTATTGCTAAGAAATCATAAGATCCAAAGCTTTTTAGCTGAAGTGCAAACAAAACAGTGAAAGAAAATAGCTTTTGGTCCCCTGATGCAGTGCCTGACAGCTGACTCGGCATAGCACAATGAACAAGACATGCATCACTTGAGAGGAGACAGAAAATGTCAGCTGGGGCTATTCATATAGTGAATGGGATGTGATAACCTTTAAATACATATAAACAATGTGTCCTCACATACTGTGCTTTGCTGTTCTCTTCAGAAAGATACTGTCCAACAGTTCTGCCTTTGGTACGGAAAGCAGCATGCCTACCCATGGAAAGTTAATGGCTTGCTTCAAACACAGAAATAAAGCTTTCTGAAGGTCTAGTTAGTTATCATGGCAAGGGGAGGCAGTCAGAATTTTGATTATTGATGTGGTCCAAGCACCAGATAAATATAATTCCAATCTGGATCGACAGAATTTACAGAAGGAAATGTCAATATGCACACACAAACCCATGACATTACACTGCCTTCCTCCATCTCTGTTTTCAGAGGAAAGCTAATCCCACAAGCTCTGATTGGTTCACAGGGTTAATGAGTGAAAAAAAAAATATTCCAAGGAAGCATTCTAGATTTGGCCCTGAAACTTTGCCTGGGGTTAGAAATCCATCAGTCATGCTCTCCCCATCTCCAGTATTCATGGTCACTCATTAAGGAGCTGTAACAGATTCTGTGTCTGTAGCACTCACTTCTCCAATGACCATGAAAATCCCTTGTGCTTATCACTGTTTAATAAAGCTGTGACTAATTTAGGATATCTGGATTATTTTCATCCTTAAATGTATATACAGATACTGATTTTGAAGAATCAACACTTTTCTATCTTCAGATAATATGCTGGTGCCTTCTGTAGAATGAATCTTTCTCACTCCCATCAAGACTTTGATATGCCTGGGAAAGATTACAGTTTGTATTCATTTCTATCATAATCATTTGGAAGAGTTATATGAGATTTGGGATACCAAAGTCTGAGAAAAAAATTTAGTATTTTAAATAGCTGCAGCTAAAAAAAGTCTGCAAAGATGTCTAAGTGACAGTATTTGCTCTGGGAAAATACAGTAAAGAGACTGATTTACAGAAAATAGTGTAGGATTGCAGTGCTTAAAATGGTAATGTAAAAGTGTGGATATACACATATTCAAATAAAATGGCAATAAAATTTTAAGTAACTAAAGTTAAACCACTGTAAGAAAAACAAACAATATTTGGATGCCTTTGGATGTGTTGATTAACACTGGTTCAATGACTATTTTCCATCAAAGCTAAGAAGTCACAAGGTGAGGTGATAAACTGTTCGTTACATTTTAATTTCTTTTGCATTAATTCAAAAGCCTAATGCAGAAATAAAAGAATGAGGAGGAATCTTGGTCATCAAATCCAACTCCAGACTGTCACAGACATTCCCATTATATAAGACCATTCACAATCTTTTTAAGGTTCATCACAGAATGTTTCCTCCACCTGAAAGACTATTCCAGAAACCATCATTCTTATGGTAAGAAATCCTCTCATTTCTGCCCTGCTTTCATTCAAGTCTGATGATAGCTATTTACCACTATGCCATTATCACCCTTCTGCATAAAGAGTTCTTTGCCTTTCTCTGTGTTTATGCCCTTGATAGATTTAGAGACAGAAAATCACTCTCCATCTCAACCCCTTTAAGCTATTTAGGCAAGGCAAGTTCATCCAGCCTGCTGCACACCATAAGCTCCCCACCCCTCAGGTCATTCTAATAACCCACTTGGGTATTTTTCAGTCCCCCTGTACTCTACCTGGGACTGACTTGCTGCCTGTAATTGTTGTAGCATTCCTGACCTCTGAGCACCTGCAGCTAACTGCTTTCTTTCTGCCTCTCTGTTGTGAAGAACTAGAAAATATTATCTGTTTCTTATAAAATGTGACATACCTATTCCCATAAAGGTGGTGACTAATGTGCAAAAAATTGCTTTTCCAGTTTGGTGGGTAAGTCAAAATACATAAGGAAATCCAAGCAGAAATACTTCCTGCCCAACTTTGTTTCTAAGGCATAGAATAATTTGTTACCTTCCAATCCAGTAGAAGGAATTAATCCATGCTTTTGTTAAACAATAAACTAATCTTTACTAAGATCATCTGACTTTAATTCCCTTTCTTGCTCTGATAGTATGTCCTGGACCCCAAAAGAGCATCCCAATCACCACATTTCTAGAAGGGCTGAAGAGTCACAAGTTCTTTTTGTGACACGTGATGACACTGGGGGACTCAGGTCTCCTCCCTGATATCTAAATCAGACTCTGTCATTTGGGAGGGCAGGCTCCCTCTCGTTCCTTCCAGACAAACCTGTTCCTCGATGTGGAACACCTATACTTTCACTCCACCCACAGGAGTGAGGGAGCCTGCATCCTCAAAATTTCACCAAGCTTAGACAAAAATTCAGGTTCATTCCCTGACTGAGTCAGACACTGAAATTTTTGCCTCAGAATAATAAAAATTGTAGTTTTACTTTGTCAAATTTACACGTGTCTTGTCTTATTATGTATAAATCTAAACAAATACTATTAATACTTAATTTATAGACACATATATATGTACATCAACATATATATATATATTATATATATATATTCTTGCTTCTGGTGGGTGACTATCTGAAGCACACAAATCTTGAATGGTAGGCTTATCAATGCAATTATTTCAAATTAGTGACAGTCATGCATTTCACACTTAAACTAAGACAGGAGTATACATTTTCTCTTTCACCTTGAAAAACTAGAAATTTAAACCACTTTTCAAATAATCAACTTATTTCCAAGGGAGGAAAAAAGTATGACAGTATTTTTTTTTCAGAATAAAAGTAATTATGTCAACACTCTTCTTATTTAAATGAGGTTATACCAAAGCTGACAAGTTTAAATATATTAAATTAGACAACTGAACAATTTACTTATGGGGGAGAAATAGCACATAACACTTAAGTAGGGCTAAGACTTTCAAATCTATCTAAGAATTCTTCTTGTCTTCAGGATTAAGCAAAAGAGTTGACCTTTAGCCTGATGATCTAATAGAGATATGTCAATCATTTTTTTCCAACATTTTGGCAATTGTAACTTTGTTCTAGATTTCACAATCACCAGATTCAGCACTTGACTTTATTTGCCCAACTCTTGGCCTCTCACTTCCTGGGTCTGCCACCATTCCCTTCTCCTCTCCATCTCATCAGCATCTCCTGCCTGTTCCCAGGCTGGCTCTGGAACTGCTGCAGAACTGCCAGCATTCGTTTGTCACTGATTTAAGTCACACTGATTTAAGTCACACTGATTTAAGTCACACTGATTTAAGCCTCCAAAAGCATGGTCCTGCTCTCCTGTGTTCCCCCACTCCCTGTACTAGCACTCCAAATGGCTTAAAATTAGCTCTCACCCAGCTGGTTTCATTTGCAGGGCTCAAAATGAATTTTTTGGGGTTGGTTTAGTTTTCAGCCTTACTGGTTCTGATCCACAGACTGGGTCTAATGGATTGCAAATCTGCACCCTGGACTAAGCACATCTGGCTTGCTTTGGTCAGCTTTTCTTCCCCTGTATTGGAGCACCCTCTGCCCCTGGGCCAGCCCAGCTCCTCATCAGTTTGCTGGGATCCATTCCTTCCACCGAGACACCACGAAGAGCTGTCCCTCTTCTCAGTCCTACCTCTGCTTCACATTAAAACCACCCAACAAACCCCCAACAAGCCTCAAACCCGTTCCCTCTGCAAGAGCCCTGTGGGGGCTGCAGGGGCTTTGCCATCCCCAGAGGTTCCTGATGGTCAGAACAAGGAACAAACAATGCTGACCTTCCCTCAGCACACACACTTGGTGTCTGTGCACACAGAGGGACACACAGACCTAATTATATTCTACAGAATTAGACACACACCCCTAAGGATGGCAAATAAATTCCAATAGTTACCCAAATGTTTTTATTAGGAGTTCAGGTTATAAAAAGATAATAAATTGCTATGATTTTCTACTTAAACAGCACATATTCTGCTCTCTTCAGTCTGCTGTTTTCACAGTCCTGAAGATTTAATGGCACCCACTATAACCTCCAGTTTTCAATATTCAATGTCCTGTCTTGTTCCTGTTTCAGGCAGTGGGAGTTTTGCTGTTATCTCAGAAGAGCAGGGGTGAGCATGTGGTTAGTATGGCATTTGCACAATATTAAAATAACGTCTCATGATTGGAACACTGTGCCATAGTTAATTAAATATATGAATGACTTGTTTGAACAATCTTCTGTTTGCATTCTGGATCGTAGCCATACAATCTGCTGATGGTGCCAGGGTTATCTCTGCTGCTGCTTAGACTTTCTCTGGTTTGTTCTGCTTACTGTGGTTTGTTAAGCATATGTTCTTGCGAGTGTTTCTAACCCCAACCTCCACTTTTTTTTATACTTATATAAACTGAAAGTGACAAGCCATTTGTTTACTGTGGTTCTAAATTAATTAGGATTCTCCAAGGCGTATTTCATACTGTTTGTTGCAGATCCAGTTTACTAAGCACTGCAGTAGCACTTTGCACCCTACACATAATTTTACAAAAGAAAAATTACATATATTTTCAAAGAATCTCAGAATATTTTGTTATAAAATGCAATTATATTATAAAATATGGAGATACACAAACACAGAGATGAGGTATTAATGTGCAGCAATTTAGTGACACAACTGAGGAAAAAACGCTTGATTGTCTATATTATGTTCATAACTGATGAGTAATTACTGTAATGATGATGCCACATGCTTATTCTCATGCCCCATAGCACATCTTGCTACAGCAAGGACTCTTCAGTATCAGTGAGATCTAAAATAGAAGATACTGAGGTTCTTACTTTGTTATCTCCTTTATTTAAACCTCAGCTCAACAGCATTTGCCATTTCATTGACATAATTTGTAGGGGATATCATGCAAGATTTCATTTGCAATGGTTAGATCTGTATAACCCTAAACTCCAGTGATTAAATTCCTGTTGGACTCTCACACCCAGGCACATAATACTGCTGCTCACCTTCAAAAACGTTCATTAATGAAGGGAGAATTAGACCATCTGTAGAATTCTTACTGGTTTTCATTTTGCAGTTAACTACACAGTCAAGTATATTAAAAAGTCAGTAAGTATAAACAATCATTAAAACATTCCTATTTACTAGTCCTTAATAAAACAATAATTTTGTTAATTTGCTGTAGTTCATGGTTCCAGGACAATGGCAGACAGTAGAAGTGACACAGCAAACCTGTCTAGAACAAAAGAAAATGATAAAACTCCTTGAGAACAGTCATATGACTATTGGCTGATGTCTTACCTCTCCCACTGAGCAATCCAAGCCACCTAACAATTGAAAATCTAATACTAGCAACCACTTAAAGCTTAACCTGTGGAACATCTGGGATATCTCTTCCAAAAGCTTTTCCAAGCCCTAAAGCTACACTGCTGCTATTTTTATGGTGATTCAAGCAATGGAAGCTCTCATATTGGAAAGACCCATGTGGGAGAAGTCCATGTAGGACTGTCTCCCATGAGAAGGACCCCAGGGTAGAGCAGGGCAAGGGTGTGAGGAGTCCTGGCCCTGAGGAGGAAGGAGCATGTGATGGACTGGGCAACTGACTGCAGCCCCTATTCCCTGTTCCCTGTGCTCAGGGGAGCAGCAGGGAGGGAAAACTAGCAATAAAATTGAGCCCAGCAAGAAGGGAAGGGTAGGGGGAAGGTGTTTTGAGATTTGATTTTATTCTTCATTATCCTTCTCTGATGTGATTGATAATAACTTCATTTGTCCCCAAGTCAACTCTTGCCTGTGATGGTAAGGAGTGAGGGATCTCTCCCTGTCCTTACCTCTGCCCAGGAATCTTTTGTATATTTTCTTCCCTGTGTAGATGAATAAGGTGGGAAGGAATAGATGCCTCGGGGAGCACCTAGCATCCAGCCAGGGTCAGCCCACCACAGGCTGTTGCTAAATACCAGATCATCATATGTGTGCAAACAGGAAATAAATATAATATAAATGCACATTTAAAAAAGGTATTAAAAATTAAAAAGTCTGATTGAGTACTAACCATCCACTTAAAAGAAAAAAGACATTTTTATGCTCAGTATTATTTGCTTTCTTTACACAAGAATGGTCCTGTCTCTAGACTCTAAGCTGTTTGCTCAGCCTAGACAAAAGGCACAGCACCTGTTATTAATAAGTGTATCTCTTCCTTCTCCATGCAGGATTAGGTTGCAGTTAAGAACATATTTACATTTTTCCTCTATAGCTTGAGTTACTTTGTGGGAATCCTTAAAATCAGAGGGCTTTGGGAAAGCTGCAAAAAAGCAGGCCTCAGAGACAGCAATCTGCAATTAGAGCTAAGTGGAAAGCATAAGGCATGTCAGCAGAAAAGTTATATGAGATGTAGAAAGCAAGGACAAACAGAACAATGGTCTGTGTATTAACACCTGGCTAGAATAACTCTCTAAGCTGCAGAAAAGTATATCTAGCACGATATTAGGAAGGTCTAAGGTTAATCATGGAGCTCTGTGCATTGTATTTTAAGGCTTACAAGTAGGCATTGTATTTGAAATAAGTGAGCATTGTTTTAACCAAAGGTACTTGGACTTATAGTGGTTGGATAAAACTACTAGTCAATATGTTTTTGCATTTGTGATTGGTCTAAAAACTTTCAAAGTGCATTGTAACATCACATTCTCTGGCTGTTGCTGAAGATGTGAGCTGCTGGCATCTTCCTGCTGTCCCAACCATGTAATGAGACTGATGCTTGGGAGGAAAAAAAATAATAAAGCAGCTTGAGATGGGTTCCACAGCAGTCCTGTCCTGTTTGTGCTTCTGTGCTTAAACCCCTGGCTGTCATTATTACTTCATAACAGTCAAAGGCTTGCTTCAAACACTGAAATCAACTCATAAATGAAACCCAGATTCATCAGAAACAGATCTTTTGTAATACTATAATAAAGATTCTGTGATAAGGAAGATCCAAAAAGGCTAAAAACTATGGGGAGCAATTCTTTATTTAGAGGATACAGCTAGAAAACAATTTTCTAGAAAATTAGAGCTGAATTGTTTTCTGTAAATGGTGCAAAATCTGCCTCTTTATTAAACCTTTCCTGCTATGATGCCTTACAATGCAAAAACACTTACTATCATAATCAACCCCCACCCATAAGCAGAGATTTCATCTCAAAGAGAAAAAAATAATAGGGCTCCACACAGTCTATTATAAATCATTCTACTGGTATAGGTTAGATTGTGAAACACAATTGTTAGGTAGAATCATAGAGAACACAGTGATTTTGCCTTAAAATCTATGCAATATCTAGTACAAACCTCACTGGAATTAGCTTAGTTAAGTCTTCCCAAGTAAACCTCAGCCTTTAAGAACATCTGCACAAAACTGTGAGTCACAAAATGAGCCAGGTGTCCATGCAGACCAATGTTCTGGCTTTTACTCTGAGCTGTGATAGTGTCTGATAAATTGCAGATATTCTTCTCTTGGAAGACAGCTATTTGTCCAAAGCAAATGCCCATGGAAAGGATGATTATGACAAAATCACACAGAGAGAAACAATTCAGAAAAATATATTTTTTTTTTAAGTGAAAGAGATTTCTTAGGTCTTTTAGGAATGTGTATTTCTTTTTTCAGAATTTTTTCACCTTTTTCTAACAATATAAGTCATAGAATTGACTGATACTTTTGAGGACAATTTCTCCATTATTTTGATGGCATTTTAGAAGAGAAGAAGTGTAATTAAATCCCAAGATAAAACATCAACCTCTGTTTTTTGGTCTACTTGAACTGTAGATGTCAAGCGTACTGAGCTCTTAAAACCATTGTTATACCTCTTATATATATGAACTTTCTCTATTTGTAATCTGGCTTTTAAAATGAAAAAATCTATTAATAAAATGATATTGTTAGGATGCGAGTCCTAATGTCCTTAGCAATGAGTTTAGAACAGAAGAGAAGCAGCATCTAGCAGTGATGCAGGCTCTCACAGTGAAAACGACATGTAGGGACTCTTATCTGATTAAGATGCTGTTCCATTAGCCATTTTGGAGAGGAAATCTCTTCATTATAATTTAAAAATCAGTGTCAAAAGCCATTCATCAAGGTTTCTCTTCTAGTTTAGTTACTTATACTCAACTTTATGTACACAAATCATCGCCATTACTGTCAGAGCAGATGTGAGCCTCTGCAGCAGTACTTGGCTTGAGAGTATTTATTTGAGTTTTGATCCAATTACTACCTAGACTGTGTGTAATAACAGATGTCCTGGTTTGGTTTGACATTGCCTCGTTCTGCATGTTCACTAATAGCAAATGCCTCCACTTTGCATTTTTTTTTCTCACTCCAGAAAGCCCAGTACTGTTCCTGGTCCTACAGTGAACCAGCAAATTGCCTGCGTGATCCTGAATGCTGCAGAGCACTGGAATTGGTGATGGCCCAGCCTTTGATAAGAACAAATTTGTCAGAGTTTGGGTAAATTTTGAAGAACCCAGAGATTTAGCTGTGGTGGCATGTGAGCCCCAGCAGGGGACTGTTAATGACATTTTCCATTACACTGCAAGTTAAAAGTAAGCTGTGAGTTGTAACTCTCCTTTTACAGCCTTTCAGAGTTGAAATTTTTAACATTCCTATTTCATCACTAGGTTTCAAAGATCAGAATACAGTTAGTGAAGAAGTAGTAACTGCTAGAACTTTGCATTTAATGCAAATCAGAGGAGACAAACAACGTTGGGGAAGGTATTCTACTGATAAAAATCATTGTCACTGCACATTGGTCTGATACCAGAAATGTGGTGGAAAAAACCATCAGTTTCCAGTTACACTGCAGTTATACTGCAGTTACAGACAAGGCTTCTTAAGTAATATTTCACATGTAATTCCAACTTTGAAATTCTTAAATCTAGTACTAGTCTTTAAGCATTTGTGAGTGCAGTTGTGCCCATACAACTATGTCTAAGCTTCTAAACTAGTTAATGTTTCATTCCCAGAAAAGACTGGTACAATCTTGATGGGTTTTGAATCTCAGCTATAATGCAAAAATAGGATACTTGTCTGGCATTCATCTGCTATCTGTCAGCCTCCACTTGTTTTCTAATACAGTTAATTTTCTACCACTTGATAGAAATATAGAAGAGACAGGCAAAGAGAATGTATAAGAACAAGGGAGAACAGAAAAAAGAATAACAGACTTATTCACAATTATGCCAAGCTTCACTTGAGACAGCAAGTGAGAACCTTGCTTGGATGCTGATGACAGCATTCCCCTCCATGACAACTCTCAAATAAAAACTGTTCCAGGGCCCACCAACTTCCAGCACGCAAACATATCTGGAGTTTGTCAAATACTGTCCATGCCATAGCTAATGATTAATAACAACGGTGTGGTTTCTGTTTTCACCATTAATGAAACAGAGCAATATTAGGTACTCTTCAAGCAGAAGTCTTGCTTCAAGAACAAAATCGATCTCGTGCGACCCAGAGATAAAACATAAGAATTTTTTTACAAATAAACTGACCTTTCTGGAGCTGGGTAGAAATTATTAGATGTTTGAGACTAAGAGTAATAGAGAACAGTGTACTTTTACTGACTATACTGGCTCATTTTTGAGTACTTTTTCAGCATTTTTCAAAAAGTCATTGTAATAAAATATAATTCATATTTCTTTTCACACTGTGGCATATTTATTGAGCTGGATGCTTGTGCTGCAGTGCAAAACTTAAGAATACAAAGGTTCACTTTCCTTAGAAAAGTAAGTTAAGCTCAAAACAGCAGCTGTGCTATATTCCAGAACTTAAATTTGGTGGCTGCGAAATTTAAACATCCAAATTGTCTAGATGTTGTTTTTTTTTTAAACTATCCCTGTAAACATATGAAGATTTTATACACACAGGGGAAAAAGAGGCTCTTGAAGATTTGAAGAGTGTTGAAAATTTGAAGGCACATTCAGGACACTCAACTATACTTTTTTGGATACTCAGTGAATTCCTCATGGATCAGAGAAAACAGCAAATGAACCAGTAATGCCATCAGCAAAGACCAGCAGGCTGCAAAATGTACCTCGGTAATTCCTCATATGGTTTAAAACATCATTCCTGACAACTTCAGACACTCAAATATTTGAGTAAAAAGAACTTAATATGCATGAAATCATTCACCAAAAAACAAAGGATAATTAACAGTATAGAAAAATTACTTTATTTACAAGCTACCAGGGAACAGGCATTGTGCTACAATTTAACTAGCACCGAAATATTTATTAAAGCTATTGATGAATTCGATCATACTTGGATGCAACAAAATACAGCACGTAAAGCAGTATGTTTGTTACACTTTGAGGGGGGGGGGAAGGGAATTAAGGATCTAGGTTAGATATTATAATATATAATATATATATATTATAATATATATTGTGGAACGGAATAATTAGCTCTAAAGCCTTCGAAGGCAAAGGACAGGATGAACATCTATGAGTAAAATCAGGTCTGTTGTAATGCAGGAGTAAAAACCCTTGAGGTTCTTTAAAAATTCATTCTATACTTAAAAATACTAAAGCATTCAAGATACCACAGCAAAATCATTTTATTAACCTTACAAGCTCAAAGCTTCCTAGTCATCAAAATTGTATTCGTGAAATTAAGTTCTTTAAAGCAAATAAGCCTAACCACATTGTTTTATAAGCTTCCCAGGTTATAACCCCAAAATATTATCAGCAGTTTTATTACCATTTTCCATCTGTAAATTTATATCATGTTAAGAAGATATATCCTTCAAACTAAATGGTTATGGCTGAGGAATGTTCAGTAGACCATAAACTTAGAAATCATTGTTCATACACCTATTGTTTTTAAACAAAATTGCTGTCATTTATATAATTGCTATAAAACTCCTACTGTGTCAAATGGAAAGCAAGGAGCATTTGCTGAGTCTTAAGATCATTTAGTTGTTTTTAACTTGGCAAGCTCCTGGATGATATTGCTTAATGCAAACTTCACGTAATTAAGAGTGTACAAATTATCTTCTTTAAAAACCACTTCCTCAGAACTCAAACAGCAAGTGATTTGTTCAGTTAATTGTCTCCATTGGTCTCGGAAAAAAAAAAAAAAAAACAAAAAAAAAACCACAGAAAACAAACCAAACCAAACCAAAACACAACAACAAAAATACCCAAACCCCGAAAAAGCACAAAAAACACCAGCAAACCCCAAACCAGCAGCGCTCCACATGATGATGGCTTTCCCTTCTTTAATTTGCCATCAGCCTCCAAGGGCGGAGCACCAAGGGAGCAATCGTGGAGTCCCTCTGTGCCTGCCAGCCCTTGGGGAACTGCAGATGGTGAGGGCTGTGCACACAGCAGCGGCACCTGTGAATTAGCAGGTACACAGCATATGGGCAACCCTTTATGGTGTCCCCCACCAACCCACAAAGTTCAGCCCCTTGCAAAGGGGGGTTCCAGCATTCCAGCCCCCAGGTCACCCCAGCACACAGTCCTCACTCTTGGCATGAGGTAAAAGAAAATCCGTCACACGCACTGACACACAGACACAGACAGACACACACACACACTCACAGACACACAGACACAGACACACAGACACAGACAGACACACACACACTCACAGACACACAGACACAGACACACAGACACAGACAGACACACACACACACTCACAGACACACAGACACAGACACACAGACACAGACAGACACACACACACACTCACAGACACACAGACACAGACACACAGACACAGACAGACACACACACACACTCACAGACACACAGACACAGACACACAGACACAGACATACACACACTCACAGACACACACAGACACAAAGACATACACAGATACACACAGACACACAGACAGAGACACACACAGACACACAGACACAAAGACATACACAGATACACACAGACACACACAGAGACAGACAGACACACACACAAACACACACACACACACACAGACACAAAGACATACACAGATACACACAGACACACACAGAGAGACAGAGAGACACACACAGACACACACACATACACACGCACACACACAGATAAACACACACACGGAGACACACACACAGGTAAACACACACACAGACACACAGACACACAGACACACAGAGAGACAGAAACACACACACAAACACACAAACACACACACACATACACACACAGACACACAGACATACATAGATACACACAGATACACAGATACACACAGACACACAAACACACACACATACACACACACAGTCACACACACACAAACACACACACAAACACACAAACACACACACACATACACAGACACACAGACATACATAGATACACACAGATATACAGATACACACAGACACACAAACACACACACACACATATACACACATATACACACATACACAGACACACACACAGACACACACACAGTCACACACACAAACACACACACATACACACACATACACACACAGACACACACACACTCACACTCCCATACACACGCACAGATACACACACACACACTCACACACACATCATCTCATCATAAATCCTTTCAAAAACTTGTAGAAAATGCTAGAAAAAAATTGGATGTGATATTTATATCAAAATATGACATTATCAAAATAGTATCACAGGGAAGAGTTGGTTAAAATATATAAATCTTACATATTGGATCTTTTTGTCCCTGCTGATGAAGAATTTGACTTGTACTCCAGAGCACTATCCTAAGTTACCTGTTATTTCTAATGTCAGCATATCACCTGATGTTGCAAAAAACACTGAGCAAAAATCCCCTCATTTTTTGTCATTTTAAATTGCACACACGTTGTCAGAAATAGCAAACTACCCAATCTATTTGCAGATTGGCAGGGACCCAAGGTTTGCCATTTCCCAAATCACAACTGATTCTTCTGGCAGACCTCTAGCTATGCCTCTGTTCTCAGTGCAGTGAGGACATAAAGCTCTGCCTTGTTTATAACTCTTTAAAAGTATGCTGTTGTAGTAGGAACAGCAACCAAAATAAAGAAACCCTATACAGTGGAATTCAAACACAGGATGTTAAGCCAGTATAAGGACAGTATGATGTTATCCTTATCCTGGTGGTCAGCACAACTCCTACCCCAAGACACTGCAAAATTGAGAGCAGCTTGTCACTTCTACAAACTGTAGTAATTCCTTACTCTAGAGAACTCTGCAGGACATGTACCTTCATATGTTACATTTTCCTTATCAGTTAAGTGAAAGGAAAACAAAGGGAACTGTGAAAGAAGGTCCATCTAGCATACAGTACAAAAATATGTGCTCTGAAATGAGTAGTTTAGAAAAAAATAGACTTAGTTCCTCCCCAGATTTGTTTTCAATAGGTGTGTTGTTAGCCGTGTCCTTCATTGAGGCACTTGCAAAGTGAAAGGTTAATTTTGCCACACAGATCCTCTTGTTTCAAAGTACATATTTGGCTATAGAGAGTCTGGCAGTAAATGAATAACACTTTTACAAGCCAGTCTATTAATCCCTTGCTACCATTCTGAAAAATCCTGCTCAGTTGAGCTGAGTGTGTGGACTCATTAGCTTCAAAAACTTTTGAAGTAAAAAGCATTTCAAATTCATGTTACTCTAAATTATGATGTATGTACAAATAATAGGATTTTTTTTGATCGTCTCTTTTGTGAGTCTTTGGCTTTCGACATTCTGGAAACTCAGGATGGATTAGAGCAAATACTACTTGAACCAGAGCATAAATGATTAGTTAAAAGGCTCCAAATGCAAGTGTTCACGCTGCAAAACATTAATGAGAAGTCTCATAAAATATTTTAAACCTGCAGGAACACCCATTTTATTATCAGCAACAAATATATATATGTGATGTCAGGTGTAAACAGTCATAAACAGCTAGAAATTATGGCAAGAAGCCCTAGTATGGTGTCATAAAGGGAAACACATGGGTTTGCAGCTGAAGCAGTACAAATAAAGCCCCCTGAGCACAGAGGTGTTTGGATCACTCAGGTAAATCAGCCCAGCAGTGCCTGCAGAGCAGAGAGCAGCTTGGGGAGCTCTGGGCCAGAGCCCGGCACAGCTCTCAATGATGCTCCTCGGGTTGTGTGTCTCTTAACACTGTGATTACATGCAAAAAGCTCTCAGAATATAAAGTGCCAAACACGACAGCAGCTCACCCACATCTTTGGGCTGCATTGCAGAGAATGTTGCTGCTAAGGCCAAGATGAAAGGAACAAAGGTGGGGATGAGACCCCTGATTCCCCATCCAAACCTCTGGGTGGCAGACTTAACTTTGTTCCTGATAGAGGACACAATCTTAGTGCTTTGTGTGGATCATTGTGCACCAATATTTGTGCAATTAATTCTACCAAGACAAGCCAAGAGTTCAAATCTATAAATATTTACTTCTCACCTCGTTGACTTTCTATTTATTCCTTTGGAGCTACCATGACAGAGGTTTTAACATTCCTTTTCACAGCCTTTGCCTGAGCAGCTTTACTCATCATGCTGTACCAAGGTCGAAAGAGCATTACCATGTAACTCACAGAAGGCTTCTAAGGGTACTAAATGCCTCTTTATTGACTTGAATAGCCTGTGTATAACAAGTGCATTCCTCTCTCCCAACTAGAGTCCTGAACAGATGATCGTTCCTGGAATAAATAGGAGATAGAAGAAATTTTTTTCTTAAACACACTGGGATTGTCCTGCAGCTTTAAAATATTCCTTGTTCCTGGACAAGACAAAAGAAGTCTAACTTTTCCTCAAGTGCTTGTGAAACATCCAAGAGTACATAGTGAAAATTCAAGGTAGTTGTTAGCAGGTAATTTAAGGAGAAATTATTGTCAGCAAAGCATCATTTACTCCAAACACAAAGATTAACTGTTCTACTCTGACATTTGACAAAAATGGTTTCCACTGTCAGTGAAACAGATTAAAAAATGAAACTTCTACTTGTAATGAAAGTGAATTTAAACATACTGGTATTTTGGGCATATCCCTTCCATGAGCAATAGGAAAAATCTTAGTAACTTTGGTACTAATAGGCTATTGAATGTCAAGAAGGGATGCAAAGGCAGTAATTTCTGCTTGAACCATTGCACAGCTAATTGTTACTGCGTGGTGTTGGGGAATATCTTTACCAGAAATTAAATATAGACATAAAAGTCAGAGGGTGAAAAGAATATTTCTTTTTGTCTGATTATGCATAATCTCATTAATCTTATATTAAACTCTTCTTCCTAAGGTAATGTTTGAAATATGAAAGTGGTACTGCTACTGAGGAATGGTGGAGGAGAAAAAAAAACAAAAAACAAAAAAAACCCCAAAGAAATTCAAGTAAAGAAACAACACTGACTTTGGAGCAAATATTCCTGTAATGGTTATACAAATGTAGGGCATTATTTTTGGACATGATGAATTCTGCCATCTTTTTCCACTAATGCACTTATTGTAGTTACAAGGTACAAATCTTATTGAAAGTGCACCAATTCTTTTAGAGAGCAGCAAGCCATGCCAATAACAGCATCTGCTTAATAGAAAGGTCTAAGTTGAAGTTTGAGTATTTATTGCATGGAAAAAGCATCATTGTGAAATTGTTTCCAGCTTTTAACTGTCAGTTTTTTCTTTCCAGTGTTGAACTCCTTTTATTTTGCCATTTTAAAGGGCTCCAAATGGTCGCTGCTTTATTATGACTCACAAGGGAAAAGTGCATGTTTGAATTATGAAGCTCAGCCATTCTCTGGGGAACTGTATATGTATTACAAGAGTGGGTTTTCCACTGATTGATTGAAAACTATTGTTTCTGAGCTGCTGATTGCAGGATATGTCAATTTACAGACCCACTAAAAGGTTCGTCACAAAATTATACATTGCATTTAAAATAAGCCCACAGTAAGTACTTTAAAAAGTTAGCATCAATACAGTATTACAGAGCAGTTCTATTGCCACCAAAAATTGTATTTTTGAAGCTTTAAGGAAAAAAGTCTAGTGACTGTGTCAAGCTGAAAGGTAAAAAATTCAATTTCTTTATCAAATGAGGAATGGAATTATTTCAGTGTTTCTACAGTCAAATCTTGACCAGTAATATTGAAGTCCTTTGTACTGAAAAGTAGAGTTTCAATACAGAAAGCAAAACCATCCACCATGTGTGTATTTCTTCTGTCAGAGATAGCAGTTTGCTTTCTATATCAACATTCATGTAACCTTACTCCGATCCTTATAATTCTGTATAATCTGGAAAAAGAAAAATCTGATACCCTATTTTCCAATGTAGATGTAGTAGGAAAAAATTGGCTAATATATTATCTAACTTCAAATGTAGTTTTTAATTTAGAGTTTAGACAGAAGTACAAATAAGATACAGAAGAAATAACCTTTGAATTTTATCAAAAGCATATAAAAATGTACTAGCACTACATCTTCCCATGTGGTCAGTTTGCAAAAAATCTTTTAAAATCTCTGGTTTTTTGATATCTTATAAATTTTAATTATCTCAACCTTACTAGGATGTAGTTTTGGACTGATGCTTTTAGCAAATATCCTGTACACTGTATTCACCTTGCCATACATGCAGGAGGTCAGCAACAGATAAAAACTCAAAAACTAAAATGTCTTCTGACTATTTTTCACATTCTGTTAAAATGTTCTGATACAGCACTGTGACATAATTCTCTCAGTGCTTTAGCTCATGGACTTTAAATGATTCCCTTGTTCAGCTTAGATAATACAAACTGGAAGAGGTCAGTTGGAGAAAACGAGAAAAGATTTGTAGGTCTAACAGAGAATAGGAAATGACATTCCCCCTCTTCAAGAAAAGAACAGAAGGTTTGAACTATCCTTTAACTCATATATTTATCAATTTAATTTAATAAAAAGAGGGCAAAAGGATGGAGAATAATTCAGGGAACTGGTGATGGGTTAAAGCTGCTCTTCATCTGCAGAAGTTACTTTTTAATAAAGAAGGTTGTGCAGTTTCTTGTAGACTTTATAGAAAACACAGAATATGTGAGAGTGAAAATTCATCTGAAATGCCAGGAAGACTTGAAGAACTCAGTTTAAGTTGCATTGTACCTTAATAAAGAAATAGTGTATGGAATGCCAAGGATGCAAAGAAATCTTTGGATGAAAGCTATCAAATAAGAGATGGCATTTTATGACTAATTAACTTCTCTGACTAAAGCTGTTATATCAAAGTGCAAAGAAAGGCACTGCTAGAAATATCTTACAACAAAAATCCCCAAGTTCAGCCACTGTTGGTGCAGACTGTGAGTAGCTGGCAATGCTCCCCCAGGGCTCACTGGAGTATCTCTACAACTGCTCATCTCACATGGATGTGGCTCAAAAAGTTTGTGCACACCTGATGCTGAAATGCTGCTGTCACCTGTACCAAAAATGAGAGACACCAGGCCCATTGTAGGTGTTTCATCTCAACACTGCCTCTGTAAGAAAACAACTTGTTCCATGGCTTTATTAAGTAGGGGCTGATCATGTAAACAAAGCACACTTGTGCAGTTGTATACAATTTGGATTAATTACTCTCAAATTCAATATGTTCTTCTCTTTTCAAAGATGGAGAGACACTACAATCTAAAAAAGGCAACACCTAAAGTCAGCAGTACATGGCATCATTAACAAGTGCTCACCTACTGTAAGTTCTACACTGTATAATCTATTTGGCTTGTCTGTACATACATATGGGTACATTTTTTTCCATTTTGGGGACTACATATATAGAGATAGATATATGTAAACAAACTTATTCTAGAGTTGGAGGATGACTAATGTTCAAAGTGAACTATGTGTATGAAACAATCCCTTAATTTGCTACAGTAATTTGAGGTCTGATTCCAAAAAGTCAAAGGCATGGTTATAAAAAGAGCACAGCAGAGTGTTTGTCTTTCATGTGCCTCGTAAGCATTTTGTTTGTCTTGATTGCTATACTGGTACTGCTGCTTGTTTCCAAGTTGCAACACACCATAGCTGGAAATTCATGAATTTGAAAACATTTATGGTTTCCTAAGCTTAGGCAGGGTTTTTGAATTTTACATCCAACTGTTTTCAAGGATTATTCTGTGTTATGTTTTCTGCATAACAAATTTTGCTAACATCCTTGCACTTCTCTGCTTTCTCTTGATCACATTATAAAATAACCACAGTAGTTTAAATACAACTGTGGGAATGAATACATGAGATTTCCAGCCACCATCTGAGATAAATATTTGCATAATATTTAAAATATTTAAATCTCTACTGAAAAGAATAAGACCTCTTATCACTGTCCAGATGGAATCCTGAATTTATCAAAGCATACAACACCTTTACTGATATTAATTTACATATTTAGAAAACCTAAAGTCAGTTTCCATTCACAGAGGTTTTCTAGAAGTGAAAGGGCACTGCAATGATCCTTAAAAATCATCAGAGACAGTTTCATCTCCAGGCAATGCTTGAAACCTTGTTGTACTTCATTTTGCCATCTAAAAGTGCAATATTAAAAACTTTAAATCTCTCTGGATTAAAATATGTTACAATTTTTTTTTAAAGAAAAAAGTATTGTTAATCAAATGTCAAAATAAATGGTTCTGTATGAAGCTGATAAAGACAGCTAGTTTCTTCTGCAAACTTACTTTGCTAAACATCTGATTATCTACCTAGGTAAGTTATAGTCCCTCAACACTCACTAGACATCCAGCAGTAAAATAGAAGAGCATTAAACTCAGACACTTAGGAAGATCCAAAAAAGAATAAGCAAAAGAAAATGTGACTAAATGTCAAATCCATTGTTTGTCCTACCTCCTGCAGCTTCTGGAGATAACCTGTTCCATTAATAATGACAACCAACAATGCAAGTGTGTCTGCTGGGAAATATCCACACTATTCCTTTTACTGCAGCAGCATATTCTATTTCCAGACAGAAAAAACATCCTTAATGTTAAAGTAAGTGAGGACAAATTTTTTATTTCATTCTCATAGCAGATTTCCTTGGTTAAATTCCTCAGGTGGCAGTGGGTCTGTCGATTCCCTGCTATATCCAACAGTATCTACTTCAATGAAAAGTCAGGAAGCCAGGCTACTATTGGATTATTTAGTACTTTCTATGGGTAATATTTAGAGTACTATTGATAAAAAGAGCATGTGCAAGTACAGTGAATATTTCAGTATTTATTTATGGCAACTAATGTTTTGGCAATAATTTTTGTCTTTTTAGACTGGACATACCTCCAGAAGGGGAGGGCAAAGAGTTAAGAAAGGGACTAAATTTTCATCTAATTAAAAGCCTTCATAAATATTGCATAGAAAGGACCAGAGTGATGACTGGTTTGTTCTGAGCCTATTTATCCTGTAAATATTTGGATACTTGACTCTGTAAACCTTAATGTTCTTAAGAGTGGCACACATTTGCACATGGATAGACTGCAAAGGTGATGGGTAATCCCAGCATCAATGACAATGGTGGGAATTGTTTCTTTTATTATGTTCACATCCCACAGTGTCAAGGACATCATTGCACAGGACCAACATAGATAAGATCACAGCCAAAAGCTACAGAAATAGGGATGGCAGAAGATTCCTTCCCCAGGGTGGAATTCAAAGCTAATGAAACCTAAAGCTTAATCCCCCATCAATTTTGCTGGCAGATACTTGAAAAGTGCAGCAGAATTTACAAAAGTACACTTTTGTACATTTTTATTTTTAATTTCAAAGTTTGTTAAAATATTTAGATACAAAATTTTATTTTGGAGTAAGTGAAAGGATGTAAATGATTCTGTTTACAACTCTGTTCTTGAAAATTACACCCTATAGTAAAGTTAAATAGAATATTCTATCACAATGATTTAGTAACATGTCACATTTATTTATCACTGGTGAAAACCAATCACACAAGATGCTGAGCACAAAGGACTGAGGCCCAGAATTCTTTTATAAGAAGAGCAGTGGGACTGACCTCACCAGGTAACAAGCCTTTCTCTGTATGGGCTTCCAGAAGTTTGCATCCTATTCACTCACCCCAGCAGAGCACTCAAACCATTTGACAGTTCAGTTTCACCAGGGCAGCTTGGACATATTTTGACCTTGGACTAACCTAAATATTAAAAAACAATACAACAGACCCAAATTACAATAAAGTCTACTTGCCTTTTGAGTTCAGTGCTGCGAATAGTTATACTGTTATGTGGCTCCAGGTGAGAAAAGCATCTAAAACTGCATCATTATTTCATTTTTTAAAAGCTACAGGTAGAATATATGCAATCCAGAAATGCATATGTGTACATATAAGTGTGTCTATGTAAGCATAAATAGCTTACAGAAATAGACAATTGATCAGTGCTGGTTTTTGAGCCTCATCTCAGTTTAGTGGCTGCAGGTACAGTTAGGGCTCTTGCAGTTGTCTGGAGGAACACTCTCCAGAAATTCTCATCCATATGAAAAGATTTACCCTCCTGAGTGTTCTCTCAACTGAATGAGTACGACAAATGATAAACCTCAGCAACATGCACTCTTGCTGTTTCATGGGTCTGCTTAGGGAAGCACACAGCCAGAGCTGAGCTGATCCCCGGGCGATAGTGACCCTCACTGCCCCAGGAGCTCACAGCAGAAGAGCCTTTGAAGAGGAGTTATCCATCCCTGACCCCAGGCTGCAATGTGCAGGGCTCAGTTCAGTTCAGGCAGGACTGCAGGAGGAAGGAGAAACCTCTGCAGCAAGGGCTGAGCAGTCCTGAAGAGCCCCCTGTGCTGGCCCTGTCCCCACCAGACACAGACTGGGATCTGTGAGACCAGGCAACACAACCACCAGAAATGACCTAACTGAGGCAAGAGAGCTTTCTGTGAGCAGGGGAGGCTTGAATTCTCTTGACACATATCCCAGTGCCCTCAGACTCCTGACACTCCTGCAGCAGTGCCAAGGTCAGAGATCTTTGAATTCCAAGTGCACAGGGCACTTTCACCTGCCTTAATAAGAGAATTCCCGCTCAGTCAAAGCTGGATGCAGAACTTACTTCCAGGTTGTGAGAAAATCATGCACAACTATTTTTTTTTTTATTTATTTACTCAAGTCAATAGATTTTTCCAGAGACTTAAAAGCAGACCTGAAATATATAAGGCTGAAGGAAATGGATTTAAATTAGATATGATCTGAGGCTTGAATTTATTTTTTTTTCCAAAAGAAAGTGTGGGTTTTGGAAAACGTAAAGCTCAAGAGGAGAAAGCAAGCCAACAGAAAGTCCTGCTTCTTCAGAAACTGTGAAATTTGTTGAAATTACCTTTTTCTGAACAAAGAAGGGATCTGGGTTCCTTTTGAAGCAGGAAGATCTCTCCTAAAAAGCACAGCTGCAGGTCCCCCTGGGCAGCACAGTAGCTGCACTTACCCCCACAGATCCACGTGCTGAGCCTGGAGCTGGATGCAGCAGCTGTGAGTCTGCAGTGCCTTGCACAGGTCTGGATTTGTCATTAGTTTCCAGAATTATGATTTGTAGGATGTGTTGGTTTGCACAGGGGACAAGATAAATACAGTGACATTTGGTTCAAGAGGTGACTGTACTCAAGGAGGTGGACTAATGCATTGTCACAGTGTTTCCAACCCTGCTAATAACCCCTTCCATGAGAAAGCCTGGCTGAGTTGCCTGGTTTCTCTACATCCACAGCACAGTTAAAGTGGAGTCTGGATAATGTGCATGCCTCTAAACAGTTTCTGTTTTCCCAATGATTATTTGTAGAACCAATGTGTGAAGCCTTTCTGCTACAGACACTAGCTGATCCTTGTGACATCTGATTTCATATGACTGGAATCGATCATTTCTGTGCCCTTATCACATATCATTTTCTTTCCTGCCTTCCCCAACTGAACTTAAACCCCGACCTCTGTTCAGGCAGCTGCAACATTTTCATTTGGTGCTATGAGCAGTCTCAGAGCTATTGCAACTGTTTGAAGATAGCAGCATTACTCATTACCTCTCTTCATGTTCGACATTAAAATGCATTTTCAAACACTCAACAACTTATTGTTTAAATTAATCATGGACAGATATACTGACATCCATTTTTCCCTTTGTTTCACTGAGCTGAACTTCTTTGATTCATGTGCTAATGGAAACAAACTATATAATCCACAATGAATAATTTTGCTCTGCTTGAGATGTGCAAGCAATAATAAAAAAGTAAACACAAGTTATCAGAATTTCTTGTAAATTCTACAACTGCTTTCTTTGTAATGACAACAGATATTTATCTGCTGCCTACTTTTCATTTATATGCAACATAATGAAGCAAGTGAAAATGTGTTTCCTTTTGAGAACAAAAATTTCCAGGATTAACAATTCATACCAAACCATGGATGATCATTTTCACTGTGTGTATCAGCCCTGTCTATCAGCAGGTTAAATAAACTTGATTTAAAATTCTTCTCTGCCCATCACTTACGCTTGCATGATGAAGATTTTGCAGTAGGAGGATTTTCAGAGTCATGTTTATCCATATATGCCTCAGACCTAATCTATATCTAATTTTATACTTAGAGCAAGGTAGAAAAGGGTTTTTCTAGGGTAAGAATACGTAGAATAGTTTTTATATTACACTAGAAACAATACTCAAAAGCAAAGGTCAGAGAAGTCAGAGCCTGTTACAATAATACAACCTCCTCACTTCAGAGTGAGAGTACGAAGGAGATACTGGCTGCAACCAACATGATCTTAGCAAAAGTTTTCATTTCTGCAAACAGAAACTACAGAACTCTTCAAAAAATACTTGCAAATAGCAAGTATAATGAACCTGAATTTGTTACCTTAATGGTAACAAATACGGCTGAGAGAGATGCTAACGCCCTTACCACCATATCAGTATTTGTTCAGGGGGGCACCATGATATCAATATCCAAATCTGTTAAGCACTGAAGGCTGGTGAAGAACATGCTTTGTCCTGGAATTCAAACATGATTTAAACAAGTGCTGGTGCATCAGATCCTGCTGTCCCTGGCCTTATTCTACAGCACAACAAAGGCAAATAACTGCAGGCAAATAGGAAGAGGCAAATGAGGATAACGATTTTTTGAATCATCACAGTTATATTTTTCACAGTTCACTGATTTTCACCCAAAAATCTGGTTTTTACAACAGTACTGCCAAGAGAGCTTGGACATCTTCCTAAACTGTGCCCTTTAGGCACAGAGACCAGCCTGGTGATTTCATTTCTCCCGATCACACCTCATCTCCTGTCTTCCCATCTTTTCAACCTCCACAAGCAGGACTTAGACACTGCTCCTAGAAATAGCTGCTCACATTGCTCTTGCATGAAAGAAACTATTTTTTTGCCGCACATATTTGCTGTCCAATTCACTGTCTAAAAACTATTCAAATTCAAAGTGCACATGACCCTGGACAGTGAAAAAATGTTAATATTTGGCCAAAGAATTCCTCTTCCTCCCTCTCTCTCATTTTTTATTTTTCAGTATCAAACCATTCCTATTTAAATGAACCAGATTATTACCTTAAATCAAACCAAAACACTCAAGTCATAATTATAAATTAATGAGTCTAAAACGAGAGCTTGGAAAAGAAGCATTTAAGTCATAGAAAAATATTCTTCAATAGTAAGATATGCTCTACTTATTCCAATCAAAATGCTTCATAAATCTGCTTAATAGTCACAGGAAAGCAGACAGAAATAAAACCAAGTGTTTTGGTTTGAGCATGTATAAAGGGAAGAAAACATAATGCTGAGGAAAGGGGAATAAACAAAAAGTAATCTATGTGAACTAACAAAAACTGATTTATATTCCCAGTCTGAGAAAACGATCAGAAGGAAACCAAAATAAGATTGTTTGACCTATGTACGAGTCATAGCATATGCTTTCAAGAGGAGGAAAAAATAAAAATGATTGCAATGTATCCCTTATTACCTTCCATTGCTTTGATATGTCCAGGGAGAAGATGTATGAGATACATTTCTGGGGCTGATTTTTTCAAAAACAGTTTGACAAATTAAACAATCACAGAAATATAAGATTTCCATGGTCTCAGGTAGAATTCTCCATAAGTGATATATTGTTCTCATTAGAGTTTTAAAAACAGTTTTATGTACAAAAATAGATGCTTAAGGAGAGGAAAGAAAACAAAATGTGTTATATAGTCTTTTGGTTTTTTTTCCCATCTGCCTATGAAGTGAAATAATAAACCTTTCCCAAGTTCTCTAAAAATTTTTTGGAGTTCTGAGGGAACAACCTTCAGTAAGAAATTTTTGCAGTTGTATTTTCTCCAACATGGCCCAGAGATATGAGATATTCTTAGATATTAGAATCAAGAATATTAGCTTCTACATTTAACATTTTTGTTTTGCATATGATAATATTCTTCCAACTTCTTCGATAGGTCTGGATTTAAAAGTGAACCAACCCCCCCCTCTGTTATGTTCAGTTCCTTCAGTCTGGGTGTTAGCACACTTGTTTTTGGAGGGGACATGATTATCTATTCTGGAAAACCTGGCCCATTTTTCAGGCTGATTCTACAATCCCTCATCACGTGTGAGTAGTCACTGCTGCCATCTTAGGTGGTGCAAGAAACTGTGAAAACAACTTCTAGGAAAGTGTGTTCCTAATTTCAGTAAATTGGAATTAAATAAATGAAAAAAAATAATCTGCCTTTTAAATCCCCAGTGAGAGCTGTTTATATAGAGCATGGTTATTCCTTGTTACAGAAATATAATTCATGTCAACTGGACCTACATTTCCCAACATTGAACAGAATGCAGATCTTCAGTCATCTATTTTTCCAGTAAACTATTTGAAATTCTCTTCCAAACTCTTAGAAGATTACAGATTAAAATTTTGACGTGAAGACAAGCATGAAAAATATGCATTTCCATCACAACACCCCCAAACCAAATTTGTTTGGTTTTTTTGTGGTTTTTTGTTTGTTTGTGTTTATTTTTTTTTTAAACTTTAGAAGAGCTCTCTATTTAGAGTTTCAATCTTCCATTTAAGAATATGTCACTGTGATATAAAGGTCAAAAATGGCTAAACAGTGAAAAACATTGAAATATCTTTCTCTCCTAGCATGAATCAAGGAAGAAAAAAATCAGGTAACACAAGATTAGAATAAAAGAATGTTTTATTGTCTCCTTGATGTAGTTTGTAGAAAATAGGTTTTTTTTCTAATGAACAAGCAAGAACTTTGAGTTAAGAGAGAACAATACTGATACATTCCCAACAAATAAACAAGTTCAATATTTTAGTACCCCAGTAGCATACAGTGAATAATTGATTGATTTGTGTTTGTTCTCCTGCTTAACCTAAAAAAGTAAGCCCTCCAATCATGAGAGGTACTTAGAAAGTGAAATATTTTTTCTTTCATTCACAAATGTGCAGGGCTTTTCATTAATAAATAATACAAGGCTGTACTTAATTAAGTTCATTGCAATTTTACTTTTGATTGCACCTAATTGTATTCCAACACAAAATATCATTCTGATATGAAAATTCAAAGTAGTTTAATCATGTCCAAATGAAATATTCAGATTTAAATTTACCCTCCCCACTTTGCTTTCTTTTCTTTTCTTTTTTCCTTTTTTTTTTAAATAGAAAGTAATGTGCTATTACTTAGATTAATTATATTATATTAGTCTTGGCAAAAATATTTTCTTTGAATATTTCTTGTATTGAGTTATTGTATCTAAGACATCTGTAGATTTATATGAATACTAGAATAACAAACACATATAAACTTTTGTGTCACTTCACACACAATAGTAATTGTACGACTAATGATAATCTGCAGGTGGTTGTTTTGATTTCAGCCACTCTGTGAATCTTGAGTTTCCTCTATTTCAGTGGATTAGTTTACAACCACTCATTTTCCCTAACATTAACCTTTCCCTCCTCGTTGTCTAACAGACAGCAGAACTATCACCTGTGACTGATCACAGACAGATAAGATTAACCCAGCAAGCCTTCAAATCAGTCCCCTCTACTGAGGGCAACTTAGAGGACAGTAAAGTTTGGGCAAAATGATTATCATTTAATACTGGACGTATTCAGCCTTTCAGAAAGACTTGTCAAACCATAAGATGATCAGCATGCCCAAGCTGGGGGGGAAGCCTGTGTGAAGCAAGAGGCAGCATTCACAAACTGTCCAAGTGAAGGAAAAAGAGCCACACATTCTGGCCACTGAAACAAGAAAAGCCCACAACAAAGCAAACTAGAAAAGGCCAGAGAGAACTTTCTCTAAGGGGAGTGAAAAGAAATCATGAGAGAAAGGTCAGTATCATTACAGTATCAGGAAGTCCTTTATAAGACACAGTGGAGCTTGTACACTGTGCATGGCCCTGCCCCAAAATGCTAAAAGTTTACAGAGCTCTAAAGCCCAAGACACAGTTTCAGAGCTATAAAAGGCAGGAAGGTCTACTAAAAGAGGCTCAGAAAAGCCCAGAACCACCTGCTACTGGGAGCTACAGCTGCTGTGGGGTGGTACTGCCATGGACTGCTCTCCCCTCACCTTCCACCCAGAGCAGCACTGGAGATAAAAACTGGAGATCTTGTCACGAAAATAGTCACAACTGTAACAGCTACTAAAATTATTTTTCTACAATTTTTGTCCTCATTTGTTTCATTTTACTTCACAATTTTCCTTTAAAATTAAGTGTTTTGTCATGTGAATTAATGTTTTCAGGTAATGGATGTGAAGAGAAATTTGGAGGTCTCAGTTCTAACACAATCAGTTTTCAGCAAACAACTTTATAAGCTATTTTTCAGGGAGTCTTTAATTCTATGTCTTAGACCTGACCAAGTTTATTAATGACTGTAATTACGCAGATTATAGGTGCAATACCCAAACATATAAACATAAACATTTTACAGTTACAGGCAAATACAAGTCTCCAATTCAAAACCCTGTTACCTATTATCCTGTACCATCCCAGCATTCAGCTCTTCTCACTGAGTGTTCTAATCCATGATCAGATCCTGTGAGAGTAATACTGATAGACACACTCTTTGGCTGTTTAATGACACTCACATAATTGCAGACACAGAGATTTAAGTGAAGAAGAAAGAACGGCTGTCTTCAACTCACTATTTGCCTTGCACTTTCTAGGGCAAGAGGTGGTCAGTTCTGCTCGGTTTTAAAAGGTACAATCTGCCCAAGAGTTACACGGTTTACAACACAGCTGCTGTTCTGGATCAGCTGGTTCCCAGCAGAGGAATCAAGTCTGGTGTTGGCTTCACAGAATAACACTCAGACTAAGGTGCCTTAACAATATTAAGTTCTCTATTTGCAAATAACTTTATTCTGCATTTACTCCTAACATTCAAACATTTTAGTGTGATTCCTTTGTAAAGCTGCTTGTATCTGTTACGTGAGGAATATTAGGACTGTGAGAAACCAAATTTGTCAGTCTACTCAACTTTTAAACACACTCCAGACTGGTTTACCTCTTTCCCCTTCATTTTTCCCTGGTAAATCCTAATCAGAAAAAGGCCATCACTAAGGTCGAGAGAGAATATCAGAGTGACTGTGTGACTCAAGGAGATACCTGCACTGAACATATCTTCCACATACTAAAACAGCACTAATTAATTCTTTCATCACTCTAAGTTAATTAATATTCTCTTTAGCATTTGAATGCCACTGTCAGGTAAATAACAATAAAAGGGCAGCTATATTTAGAGTATCGCAAATATATAGTTTTAGATCTAAGGCTCTGCATTTTACACAGTATCAAATAATCAGTAGCATTATCCTGCATATTTCAGGAAAATACCCCACAGAAGTTAACAGTATAAAAATTTGAAACCTTGTCGAGGTTCCCTATAATTTTACAAATAAGATTTAATTATTCAGTTTTCTGAAATTACCAACTTTAACATTTGTGGCTTATAGTGTTCATATCAAGTATTCCCAGAAAAAAAAAAAAGAAATCACTTCATATCTAATACATCCAAATATGACAGGCACTGGAGGACTGACTTCTATTTGGTGCTTTCAGGGGGAGAAGTACAAAGCACTTGTGAGAGGGGCAGATACTCTGATACACACAACAGCTGATTTTCTGAAACGTAAAGGCTGAGTTATTGTGCTACAAGGGAAAAAACCCAACAGAGCAACACAACCCAAACAACAGCTTAAAGAAAGAAAATACCCATTCTCTGAAAAGTATGAAAATAACAAAAGTGCAATTCCTTGTATAAAGTGGATTTTCTGTTCTCTTTCTATTTGAGACAATTTCTGTAAGAGAATGATGTTTCCATGTGCATCACATAGACACCCCAGAGTTATTGCTCAAATTATCTCCTCAGAGATACTTGAATGTTGTCTACTTCTCCAGTCAATTGCAGTTCTGATGTTCCACACTGTTACCCCACTTGGATTCCATTAACACCTAATTTACAAGCATAAACCATGTAAATGGTTGGAGCAGATGCAGAAAAATAATTTGGACTGAAGTCTTCATTTCCCAACCTAATTCAGTAACAATAAAATTATCTCTCCAAAGAGTAGACAGAAAGGCTTTAGGCACAAACCCAACTAAATAAATAGTTACAGCCATGGGCACTTCATTTCTGGATGCAGCCTATGAATGGAAGGGCAATGTCCCAAATTATGAGACAAGCAATGCAGGACGTTGTTCTCTAGCTAAGAATTACAATGAAAAGATAATAATGGAATAGGAAATTTTTATTCATAGCTTTAAAATACACAGTACTTGGTTCCAAGGTAAGTTTCCTGGGTGCTGAAGAAATTTTCAACCAGGTCCTACCTCAATCTACAGATTGAGAAGCTCTTTCTCCTTTTGAATTGATTTTGTGCAAGAACTTAACATCATGTATCTCACAAAACCCAGCACAAAGCCCAGAGAGTTTTGCTGATGTCACCTGATAAGGAAAGGACAGCATTACCTCACAATGAGTTCAGCCCTGGTCTCTGGAATCACTCTCAAGTAGTTTCCAGAGGCAAACACTTGGGTGGTGGAACAAATGCTGTCTCTACAAAATCTGTATTAACTTCCTTCTGGCAATAAGCCTGAACTTTTGTAATTTGAAGTTGTTCTGACATCCATCCACTCCAAAGTTTTCATCACGTCCCTTTCTTTCTCTGTCACGTTTTGTACCAATGCACACCCATCAGTGCACTGCACTAGCCAAGTGCCAAAGTTCACTTTGTCAGGAGATGAGCTTATGAGTTTTAGTCAGATGAGAGATGCTACCAGCCTCACTCCAGGATACACAGACCATATGAACCATGGGATAAATCAATAGCGTGTGAAGAAAGGAAATGCTATAGTTATGCAAATGCTGCAAATGTAGATCATAATCTCTGCTCCTAAAATTTTACTGTGCTAGGTTACTTTGGAATTAATAACAATGGTCATTGATGATTAGATAATTAAAAGAACAGAACTAAATTAAATTAGCAAAAACTTCCACAAACTTTTAAAGGATTAAACATTTTTATCCTATTCAAAAACTCTTCTTTACTTGCACATTGATTTAACATATTAATTCATGTGTGCGACTACACTCAGCATCTTTACATACTATTTTCAAAAAAGTCCTGATAATCAGTACAAGGATACTTATTTGATGGCAATGAAAATACACTGAGAATCAAAAAAAAGGATGCTACAAACAATCCACAATCAATTAATGAAGTTTAAAACATACACAGTAATGTCCTGCTTATGCTTATTTCACAGACAGAAAGGCTGAGTCACTGTTGGCATTATTTATGATACACTATCTGTGTAATTTCAACAACAGTGAATTTTATTTATTTCCTAAATTGCAGGGAAAATTAAATATTCAATATTTTCTATTTCAAAAATATAACTGTTAACACAAAAGACCCTGTTCTGTATTTCAGAGTGCTGAAGGTCTTAAGTGGGATATTTAAAACCCCCTGCATTTTTCAGAAGACCCTTTCTGAATTTTAAAAATCTCTCAGGCTAATTCAGGATAAGCAAAGTGAGACACTGTAAGAATAAAACAGAAGTGAGGATCTGGGTGATATCCAAAAAAACCACAGTTGCACACTGAAATCTCAGAGTCTGCCCCTGCAAAATCTCCTGTTCCAAGATAAACAGTATTTATAGTGCACTGTGTATGTCACTTGAAACCAGTTTAACCTTCCTAAGGAAACAAAAAACTCTTAATTCTAGCATTTACATGAGTGTTGTCTGCTTTGTGTTTTGAGCAGTTTAAAGAGAATATCACAGATCAATGAATTAAAGATGATCTCTTTCTTAATGAATTAAAGTTGATATTTTCTCTAAGAACAATATGAAAAAAATATTTCTGAAACAAAAAAAACCCTAAAATTTGGCTTTTCCAGACCACCATTTTATTCCTGTAACTTCTGGGGCATCTTCCAGTTTGAGATAACTGGCCAGCACTCAACAAAGTATTGCCTGTGCCCCCAGCTCGCTGGCATAGAAAAGCAGGATCCAGGACTCTCTAAAAACAGAGATTTATAATCCACACAGAGACTGCAGAACCTGCAAGGAATGGCACCACTCAGCCTGACACCCTTGTGAACTGCTGTACTTCATTTGACTGACATCCTTTGTGTAACCCTGACATCACGGAGAGAAGTCAAAACAAGTGCAGCCAGCTTGGATAAAGAGAGAAAACAATCAGGGAATTCAAATTCATAAACTTGAGCACCAATCATCCTACGTACATTAAAAACTACTGTAGGCAGTACACTTGAACAGGAGAACAGAACTGTGGCACAACAGTTCTCTTCCATGACCCAGAGAACCCTGAGTACAAAACACAGAGAACTGAGTTGGGGCATGTGAGATTGAAAAGTTTTATTCAGAGATGGCCTTGAATCTCAAGCTTTCAACTGCTCAGAAAAGTTAGGTTATCTCTTTTTCTCTAATAGAATATATTTTTTGTTACTTAAGCAAATCTGTGCATGAAGGTGCCTGGTTGAAAATGCAACAAGTGTAAGAAGGGAGCTGTCATCATAATTGGTGGGGAAGTCAGTGTTTTGAATATTCACTATTTACAATTTAAAAAATTACAGTAGGAAGGAAAGATAAGGACTGTTGGCTACCAACATGTTAGCATGTATTTTTCAGAAGATTTTATCCTAATTTAAAATAATCACACACAAAATTAAATCTTGAAAACTTTTATAGATTGTAAAAATTGGTTCTCAATTCTGTGTTTTCTTTAAACTGAATTTCATTTTGTATCAGCTCAAAAAGATACAGCAATGCAATACCATTTAATGGATCCTTAGACAGAGGCTGTAATTGTCCTTTATTGATTGTATAATTACTTCCTACTGTATTTTCTCCTTCCTTCATCTCTCTTCCTTAGTGACTTCTATAAATTTACTGAAATATCCTTTTTGCTTTGGCTCCTGACACCAGCTAGCAGAAAAGCTTATATTTCTGTAGGTGTTTAACATAGAATATTCCCTCGTTCATGCCATCATTTATGCCAACCGAATGATGTTTCTGTTGGCCTCAGATCCTTCTGCATGTCCCTAAAGCTCCTGGACTCCTCGTGGATTCCAGGGAGCTTCCTGCCAGTGCAGAGCTCCCTGGTGCATCTGCTGAGAAGGGAACGGGTGCCAGGAGACTTGAACATCCAACTAAACTCCACAGTCCCCTCGGCAGCTGTGAGAGGGGTTTGGACAGAGGGTCAAGCAGATGAATAAGGGAGACCAGAGGGTGAAGAAATCTGATGGAGGGAAATTCACTTAATTGTCTTTAGCTTTTACTTTCTTGTGTTTTTTTAATTTGCCAAAAAATTAATAGACTTTGAAAGAAGGATATCACTTGCACGTCTTAGCTCTTCACTTCTGAACAGAAGGAACTGAATTCTGCTTCACTGACCATACACTGAAATCAGCAAGCAGTCCAATGTTTTGTTTAAAAACAAACAGAAATATTTCTATATGATTTTGCATTTAAAGAATTTCATTATTGACAATGCATTTGAATCCATCTTTATAAATTAAGATATTGTGTTTAATTTGAAAGAATAATGGAATAATTTAGATTGAAAGGGCCCTTTTGCTTAGTTTTCTCAAGTAGATCAGATTGATCAGACATAGTCCAGTCAAGCTTTGAAAATCACCAAGCCTTAAGACACTGCAATGCAGTTGAACAAATCTTTTCTTTTAACCACACTCATGAGGAAAACATTCCTACATCTAACCAGAACCATGTTGCAGCTGATGACCACTGCCTCTCATGCTCTCACTGTAAGGCTATAATTTAATGTTCTCAACACTCTCCCATCAAACTCTATAGACATCATCGACATCTCCCCTTCCTCTCTTAAGTCTTTGGACTTAAACTCAGCCCTCTCAGTCTCTCCTTGTACCTCGTGTGCTCCAGCTCATGTTAAAGACATTTAACACCATTGATCCCCAAATGACACCGGTCACACCTGACCACCAGTCTTCTCATCACAACCCTGTGAGCCCATGTGAGCCAGTTTTCCATCCACCTTTTCCATCCACTTCACCAGTCTGCACCTCTCAGACTGACTAAGATGACTGTAGGAGAACCATGCTGAAGCCCTGCTACAGTCCAATTATCCAACAACCAGACTCTCTCCAGTGTGTCCATGCCTTCCTTGTCCTAGGGAGCCCAAAGTAGACACAGCACTCAAGCTGTGATCTCATAAGTGCAAAATAGAGGGGGAAGAGAACTCCTCTGAAGTTGCTGGCTGCACTGTTGGTAATGTGGCACAGTATGGGGTTGGCCTTCCTCACTGCAATAGCATCTCTGTTGTATTATATAATCTCACACAACCTTTCCAGGGAAGAGCTCCTGCTGAGCATAAAAGACTCAACTATTCTCTCACAGCATTGCTATAGCAAACAGTTTGTTTCATTTTGGTAGTTCTTTAACATTCCAGGAGATAGAGAAATGTCAGTAATCCAAAAAGAAATTGTGGCTAGAGTAGAGGAGACAATGAAGTTTGCATAATAACCTACCTTACTTCACCAAACAATTCAAAACAGGATTGAATTATTTTTGATACTACAAGGAAAAAATTGCAATGATCCTAAAAGCTACTCTATGACTGACTGCAATAACTTCTGTTATTTTAGATACCTGTTACTTACAATAGACACTACTGTAATTGTTCTGTGACAAACTTTTAACTCTCAATTAATCCTTGTATTGCTTTATTCATGTCCATGTAATATCGATATACTGGAATATTTTGGAAGATGCACTTTAGCACCATGCTGGAGTGAAATCCGTTTTCTGTTAAACTTTCAGTGCTCCATGGGTCTGTATAGATTGTTTTTCTATCTGACAGAAAACAGATTTTTGAAATACTATTGCATTATTGGCATCTGTACAACAATTGATGTACTTGATCTTTAATGACTTCAGCAAGAGGCAATAATTCAAGTTTGTTTAAGTGATTCTGAGTTGAAAAATATTCAAGTATTTCTAATATTGATAAAATGGAACAGCTATCAGCTCAAAGTTGTTTGGTATATAGTACAATGAATGCATGGGAATTACCTGAATTATTTAAGTCAACATCAAATCTCCATAGTCTATTTTTTTTTTATTCCAAAAATTTGTTTCACTCATATTGTCTTTAATTTGTTTAAAAATAATTTTTACAAACTTACCTATTAATATAGCATTTTTATTTGCTGTAAAGAGAAAGCAAGATGAGAGCTAAAGTGAAGCTGAAGTAAATATTATGAATAACTGTGGGATCAGAGCAGGGAAAACAGGATTCAACTAAGTAATTATCAGTGTTGGAGAGACGGGGACACCCCAGTTTGGATCTGAAGCCAATTTTATTGAGTATACAAGGCATTTATATGGGGTTTTACTTGTAGGGCACTTATATAGGGTTCTGTTTTTTGGTAACAATTTTTCATTGGTTACACATTCTTCTTGACATGATGCCACCTGGTAAAACTATCCTATCACAAAGTTTCACATTTCCTGGCCACTTCTTGCCCAGGGAGCATTTATGTGTGTTCATCTTTCGCATGGCTTCTGCTCGATCAGGCCTATGATATCAGGCCCCTTTATCAGTTCCATTGTACTCTCTGTTTTCTTACCTATAGTAACATAGTATATCAGATTTTTCCTCCTTTTACTTATTTGTCCCCAGAGCTTGTTCCTGAATTATTAGCTATGGTGAAAAATACCATTTCCCCAACATGAGGACATTATTTACCATCCATGTAATAAAAGACCAAAGAGAAAAGAACTTACTCTATGAAAAAAAAGGTGTGGGGGGGGAAGGGGGTAAGGCAACAGAGAACTCAGATTCTCCACAATTTGATAATTACATTATTTTCCAATAGAAAGAACTGCTACCTAAAGTTGCAGATGCCCCCTAACAACCTGAAGAAAATGCAAACAGCAGACACAACACCCATCAAGGACCACAGTTTTATACTCTCTCTCTGTGGTTCCCCCTAGTTAATTATTTACAGGAGTTTCAATATGCACATGACTCCTCTGAGGATACCATTGCGTGGGTGAGGCAGTCACCATCTGCATCCTCACTCCGACATCTACTCTTACAACAATTATCACATGAACAGGCAAAATTACCAAGTCATATTCCTGAAGGAGAAAGTAATAGCAAAAATTGGAATAATTTCTTGTTGATTGCAGTCAGTGTTTAAGGTACCTTATATTACAGTAGCAAACACTATGGAGGATTGCCTAGATGAGAACCAGCATGAACTACCACTCAGTGTCACCATCTGGACCCAGAAAGTGCCTCTCCCTGGCACTTTACAGCCGAGTTCATAGATACCAGCATATGCAATGTCATGCATCTCTGCATGGCACAGCACAACTCACTTCCCACTTTAATTTCCAACCTTCAAATGGGGTTGGTAGAGATATTTAAACCAATTCCTACTGCTCTGAGAAAAAAGGACAACTGGCAAGATTGTTCTGCTCATTTTCCACTTAGCCCTGAAATATTAATAGCTCACATACATGGCAGTAGATTGTTAATGAGAGCAAAGTACAGTATTTTGAATGGCCACCTACATATTTAGCTCATACTCCTGACTACAGAATCAAAACTTCTTTATCGTTGCTGCTCTTTTGTTATTAAAAATTAATTTCCTTTTTATTTAGGTGAAGAGTCCAATGCCATTAGTATTATCTGTACACAGTTGATACCTGTTTCCAGTTTTTGCTGGGAAAAGCATGGAGGGAAGAAAAGTTAACTTTAATGAGCACTTTCTCAATTTTTTTTTCGCAGATGCACTACAGCATACACACAGTGACACATCGGGTGTGCTCCTGCCCTTCTCAGAATACAAACATGGTTCTAGTTGGCAAATATATGCCAAATTCCCTCAGAAACACCATCCTAAAGAGAAGTCTTGCAAACTAGGTGTATTCATCTCTAAAAATCAACCAACCTTACTTGACAAAGGCATGAACCTGGATTGTCCATGCATTGTTAATTAGCATATTATTTAAGGATCACGATTAATCTATTTTCCTGACATCACCTCTTAAGAAATGGTGTTTTCATCAGCTAGTCCACTAGCTCAAGCTTGTACACAAAATCTGTTTTCTAGGTACTATATTTCATGTAACAGAATGTTTGACATTGCCGGTAGATGGGGAAAATGCATTTTTCAGATGCACAATTTCACATACCCATTTAAATATTCTTTTCTGAGAAAATGACAGTAGCTCTTATCACAACAGACATGATACAAACCTTTGTGCTGGTGAACCAATTATGTGATGTAAACTCCATATTCTGAAACACCAAACTGTTAGCTACAAGTGTAAATGCAGCTCTCTCATGTTTGACATAGTCTAACTCCTTAGGCTTTTTCTTCAAATTTAAAAAAACAAGCCCCAAAACAATGAACAGACCTATCAGAAGATGTCAGGGAGAGGAAATTCTGGTAATACATCTGGAAATTTAAGGTTCAAAGCCACATAGGCAGGAAAGAATACAAAGCAATTCACAAATCTGTGTTTACACGTAAGATCTCATATCCTGCTTTTATTCTCCACTTGACTCAGGACTAAAAGCACATCCCTGGTTTCGTTTTATATGATACTTTTTATTTGTGCTTTTGTTTTAGGTCTTTTTTTTCCTGAAATTTTACATAATGTGACACAAATTGCACACTGCAGAGAAAACTGTCTGTCTTGGTGAATGAAACCATTTTAATCTCAAGGGCTTTATTATCTGTTAAAATTTATTTAAATATAAGCAGTCAATTTTATATTGCTTGACTTTTATAGAGGAACTGTTTTACTAAAGCAGGATTTTGAAAAGATCATAATAATACTTGTGACTTTCACATGTAAGATCAGAAAACATGAAGAAAGAACTGCCTTAATTTTCAGAGTTATTCACATACACAAAAATATTTCCATAGACCAGAGACCTCCTAATAAATTGTATTTTTATGCTAATGTCTTCCTGAAATGTAATGTGAAACTATATACACCTTAGAGACACACAAAAAACCAAGCACCCAGCACTGTTACATTTAAAACAGCTGAAGCATTTTAACAACTAATTGTATAATTCTATTATATCTCTTGAAGCATTATTACTTGACTGTTCACATATTATTGAATGCAATAGATTCACGTATCAGGGAATAAAATGGATAATCTGGTAGACTACCGTTTCAATTTTGTTTTAAGCAGATGCTACAAAGGCAGCTTCACTTGTGTGAGCTATTAATAGAAACATGGGCAATTCTTTTTTTTTTTTTGACATACTGCAGCAAGGGACATCTTTACTGCAACACTTGACTAAACTGTCAGCTCTAGAGTTAAAAGGACTGAAAAAATGAACTTTATACATTAGGTTTTCCAGTGCTGTAGGCTCTTCATGCCTGATGTATGATAAATAAAAACTAAGATTCTTATGAAAAAGTAAAGAAGCAAATCATTGCAAGGCATTAAATTACATTGAACATTCTGCATGAAACTTCAATCCATCAAATGGCCACTGAAAAATGAGGTAATTACCTACAATAATTTGCATGTTAAGAGCTAATACAATATTACAAAGTAAAGTCCAGTTGCACATTAATTGTGAAAGCAATGCATAATTTCCTGATTAATGTTTCATACTTAATATTCTTCCGCGTTCTGTCAGATGCTAAATAACAATATGGCCAATCAATCTACAGAAAGTACGCTTGGGCAGGGACTGACCTTAGTCTCCATAAATCCTAATGCAACAATCCTAATGCTACAATAGATGGTATTGTGAAATTCATAAAAACAGCTGCTCAAATAGAACTCAAATGATCTCTAAAATAATCGAACTTCGCAGTAAAATAATCTAAGACGTAACTGCTGACTCTTCATACAAGGAAGTAAACCTCTGCTTCTTCCAACAGAGGGACAATGGACTGGAGGTGGAGAGGGAGCTGTGAGAGGGTAATGCACTGTCACCCACACGAACACCTGGGCTCCTGGGTGTCTGTCTGGTCAGCAAAGGCTAAGCACGTCAAAGAAATGATATGTTCGGTCTCTCTAGAGGAAGATTTCTATCCATGCTCCTCTGTTGAGGCAGGAGGGAGTATTCCTCAAGGACTAAAACTCACCTGTCCTGTCAGCCAGAGACAGGGTGTCACAGTTTTGAAAGAGCATCAAGCAAAGAAATGAAAGATGACAACAATAAGGAAAACCAAAAGACACCACTAATAAATACTGCCAAAATGAGGGTAGCATTAACTATCAGTAGCAGAAAACAAGTGTGGCTTGGAATTTCTCTCTTCTATAAGAGACAATTTAATGGCCAGATTTTTACTAGGCATTAAAATTTAAAAGAATATTTATAGGATCAAGAGGTCTTTTAACTTTAACTGGTTTTCTGGGAAAACCCTCTGAGAGATTTGACAGGCAAGTTACTAACTTGGTGTCATTCAAACAGAAGAATGTTTCCTAGAACTTGGGGAGGGTGCCTGGGTAAATTCTCAAAGCAGAGCTTTAAGACAGCAAATAGTCAGGCTCAATGAGTCAACAGGACAAAACCAAAACAGTCAAAAAACAGAGCTACTGACATTATTTGAAGTACTGGCTACGTACAGAAAGAAGAGCCTTCAAATAAAGAATATTTGACATTCCCTGGCTGCTGAGGAATTTGTTGGAGACTTTGTGATCCAAAGGATGTAGTAAAAAGGAATTGGAATTTTTTTATGAGCTATGCCACCAATTTAACAATTTAAATGACCTTGAGCTAGACATGTGACTGAAGTGTTTCACTTCCCTCATTTGTAAAAGAGGTATTATTCTACCTATTTCACAGTGGTATTTGGAAACTCGATTAATTTACAAAAAATGCCTCCAGACTCTTGGAGGAAGGTGACTCTTAATTGATCTCCCCTAAAGCAGACAATTTTGATTAGAATAAAAATGGCACTAAAGCAACTGCAGATTTCCAAAGCCAGACTCCAGGGACAGATTCAATGCGTCTGTTTTTTAATCCTTAACTAAACAATAAATATTTGCTGGGGTGATAGGAATATGTTTTGTTTTAATTTTCATGCCTACACAAAAGGTACGTGACCAGCTCTTCAGCTGTGAGAGCTGAGATTTTACACTACCCACGTGAAAAGGCACTTTAAAATTTAATTGACCCGATGGCTATATTTCAAATCTTTCCTATAAAACAAAATCTGTCACTTACTGATGAAAATTAGCAAAAGGAACAAAAATCCCAAGACCCTAAAATGGATTATGTGGTTTTAAGATGTTCTGAGAAACTCAGTGGTGATTTTTTATATTCTTGTACTGTCATCCTATATCACCTTCCAATTTCCAGCTGGATGTCTGTAAAATCCTACTGGGAATCTCAGAAACCAGAAAAGCTGAACGACTCAATGCAGCAGGCAGCAGCAGCTCCAGTTTTACCAACAGTTTTCTTATTTTCACCCTTTCTCAAACTCTGAACTAGACTTTCTTTGCTGTTTTTTTGAGGATTGCTCATTGAATTCAGACTTTCAGACCTGGCAGTTCGAATGAGTTTAACCACAGTTCTGCTATTATTTCACTACAGGGTCAATCCAATGGGGTTTTTTGTGGCCATCATGTCACTAGATGTTTTTCCAATGAAATTTTTAAACAGCAGCACTATTTATTATCTACTGCAAATGTTTGAACTTTGTACCTAGTTTCCAGATTTTATGGCAAATCCTATTCATATCAATGAATGACCTCACAAAATAAATATCCTAAGGCATCAGAAGAAGGAGAAAATGAGAAAAATCACAGTTTGTTTTACTCCTTTCTTACATAAGGAGCAAAATGCTTTCATTTCCTACTGTGGGGTGCTTCTAACAGAAAGCTGGAGATGTTTTCATTGTCCTGCGAAAATTCAGCTTTCACAACCAAGTTTGTATTTCAAAATTATTATGACAATTATGTAACATTTTGTGGAAAGTTGCTTCAAAGAAATTTCCATGGGATACTAAAAGAATTCACATGTACTATGCCATACCTTAAACAAGTTGGGAAGTGACTGATGAAAACACATGCTTTCACAGAAGTAGAAAAAAATCCTAACCACTTTTAAACACAATATGAAAACCAGGATTTGCTAAGATAATAAATCTTCAAGCATCTCCATCACATGCATATTTTAAGAGTAAGTATCATTGGCTGTTAAATTTTCTGTTTTAATTGAGCATATGGAATTTTTTCACCATTCTCTTTATCTTTCTTTATTCACCACTAGCTAATACACTTTGATTTATTAACCCATATTGCCTACTCTTAAGAGTAGTTCCATAAGCACCAGAAAGAAGAAAGACCCATTTTGTAGATAATGTGTGTCATAGTATATGATCTGAATAAACTTTTCCACATAGAACATTCTCACTTATCATTTTAATTGCTAGTAATGTGAAAGTATATTCTATTTATCTTTGGAGGAAAGTGAATTCACTAAGCTGGTTCCCTCTGCAATTTATGGAAAAGGAAATGTGAAATACAACTAACTGAGAGAAAGTAGGAGCAAAAAAAAAAGAACTCCAATTGACTGGCAACTATCTACAAAAATTATTATTCTATTACTACAGATATTCACACTGAAACTGTTCTCATTTGTTGCCACTGCAGAAGTTTCTTACAACTGCTGTTGCAGTAAATGAACATAAAAATAGATGGAAATGGAAAAGCTAACACAACTAGAAAAAGCAGTACTTAAATGTATTCAGAATCTGGTCCTATAAAGGCAATACTTTGCAAGGAACTCTTAGTATAGTAAGCAGCGATATGACTTAAAAAGTAAATAATTACTTATCAGTACTTATGTAAAGGATGGAATATGTATCTTGGGAACCAATATTAGATACATTCCAAAGAAAATATTTACATTTTCACAACCAGCAAATATTGCCTGCTGTTACTGTAACTGAACTTGTGCCTGGCCATCTACCATACAGATAAAGTGTCAAGGTACTTTTCCTTTTTCTCATCTCTTTAGTTATTGTCTTGTCTAGTCTCCCATTATTCAGCAGCCTACACAGAAATGGAGAGGATAGAAGAAGCATTCACTTGCTAATTATCTTAACTGTAGGATAAATTGAAGTGCCTTTTTTTTTCTTTGGTAAAACCACTATTACCTTCCTGAGTTACAATAAATATCAAAACCCCATAAAGTATTTCAATGTTTTATTATCTAACTAGAAAATATATGTAGCAGTCTTTATCTGAATGCAGATATGCATATCTATATTGATATAAAGAAATCAACTTTCTAATGCCAGCCTAGAACAAACCCTAATGAGACAGCTAACCTTCCATTTTCTGGGAAAATAAAAAGGTTACAATCAAAGATAGAATTCTTAACCCTCAGGGTTTATAATTTAATTACAGAGCAACAGTTGACAGTGATTAAATAGCTGGACTGAACCTCAGGCTGGTTATGAGTTTGCCACTGTGCCTCTTTTCACATCATCCATTTCCTTTTCTTGCAGTATCTTATCTCACCTCCTTGACTTGGGTGTGTTTCAGCCACTCACCTTTCAGAAACTTAGCCTAACACAATAAGTCTATCTGGTCCTTTCATTTAGACCAAGAACCAGAGCTGGGCAGGTTCAGGTGTGCTAGAAAATGCACACATGCTCCACCTCAGATGAAGCAGCAGCACTGTTTCCATGACAAGGTTCCAGATGCACACAAGAAAGCCTAAAAAGGAAAAAGACCTACATAAACAAAACCCCTCACCATTCCCGAAACCTGACTGTACCTAGAAGGTGAAAAAATGAAAAAATGTCAAGGCCTATTTCCAGAGAAAGATTCTTCCCAGAGAGACGCCACCTCACCCCCTATGCTCTGTCATCTTCCTCAGCCTGGTAAGGAAAACATTCACTTAAGTTCCATATGTTGCAACAAGATGAACTTGTTTCAAGTAAGTGGCTCTGATGTGATGCACTCTTATTGCACAAATGTGTGTCGTGTTGTGCTAGAAATTCATCAAAGACAAGCTAAATAACCCCCTCATGCTCTTCAGAAATTAAAGAAAGCCAGCTTCCTTCCCACCATCGATTTCTGTATTAAAAGAAAACTGAATTTCTGTATTTTTATGCCCATTATAATTCTAATTGCTTAAGGACCTAGCAGACCCTTAATTTCATTCAAAGCCAGATACTAAATATTTTTTGATTAAAAAACCTTGCAGTGGTTATAAGAGTATGTACTTTCCTAAAATCGACACAGTTTTTGAGCATTCACAAACACTGTCAGTAGAAAGTTCATTAAAATATATGTTTTTTCATGACAAGACCCATAGTTTTTGTTTAGAAAAACAGAGAAACCCAGATGATGATGCAGACTACAAGTGCTTAAACATGAGGGACTAGGCTATTGTAGTTCTGGTTCAGCCTGAATCATCTGTTGATGCTTTTATCTGCTGCTACAGAAACACTCAAAAGTTGCACTTGACTCTGCTTACAACTTAACCATGAACTTATGGGAACAATGTAAGACACATTTTGCAGCAAAATACAAGAGAAGATTTTAAAAATTAACTTAGAATACATATTATTCTCCATTAAGCAACAGTTTTAAATAAGCTTTGCAGTTTTCTCTAGCACTACAGCCACTTTCTAACACTTTCCAACTGTACATCTTGAAAAGTAAATTTCATCAAATAAGGGAGATAGTACTAGAATCTGACAAACACAAGCAATCTCAATGCAAATATTGTTTTAATTGTAATGTTTATACTGGTTCCAAGTTCTAAACGATTTTCAGTCTATTCCATTTGAAAGAAACAAACTCAAATGTCAATGTCATTTCTCTACAACAATAGGAATGAATAGACCCCGAGCTTCTAGCAGGGATATTTTGAAAAATGCACTGTTATGAAAAGAAAGGAGTAATAATGATAAAAGCATTTGACAGTGTTTTTTCAAACTCTGGGTCAAAATCATTCTGAGGTACAAAAAGCCTTAAAGGGACAGAAGACAACAAAAGAATAAGCATAAGCATGAACTGTAGGATCACACACATTCACACCACCTGATCATTATTATCCACCAAAGAGCTGCCCAGCTGGGGTATGTTTCTATGACAGCTGATGGGCAAGGTTTAAATGCTGTCTCCCCTCTTCTCTGGCACACAGGCTTGTCCAAGCAGGCATTTCTTTTCAGAAAGAGGAAGAAGCAGAAGCCATTCAGGCACTTACATTGAAAAAAACTGTGATCAACTCCAGTGTTTACAGCAGAAGAAAAATTAAAACATGGGTATTGTAATTCCTGCTCTGTCTTGCAGATTTATACTCTGCTACAATCACTCTCACTTTATTTTGATCTGATCCAATTTACATGAAAGCTGCAGACAACATCCTGACAAATTCAGCAGCCCAGCCTCGTCTCTGTAGATGAATATATGTGCACATAACACTTTATACTTCAGCCTTTTTTGAGCTGGACTTGAAAAGTAAATGAACTATGTACTGAAGCAATAAAAATATATTTCTACATCTGTAATTTGACTGTTACAAAGAGTTCTCAAACCTTTGTCTATGTTCTTTATTTCTACCGTGCCTTAGAACAAATATGTTCAGTTCCATATTGCTTTGATTGCTCAGATCAAGCACCTGGTCAGCACATTTTGAACCAGAGCATTGCTCTTTTTACCAGCAGACCATTTTGCAAAACTTTAAGGACAGATAATTTCGACCATAAAGTGACTAATTTCCCAGATATTTTCAATTTAAAACCACTGTGGCTGCAGAAAATTCTGGCAGGAAATCCTTGAGGTCTCAACTGCTTACATGTTTAGAAAAATATTTTTAGTGTGAGCCACCTGATTTATGGGCTCTTACCCAAAGCTTCCAAATTGTGATGAGCAGTCAGAAGTCTAGACACAATGATCTGCACCTCAGTTACACCCACAAAACTGCAGACACAGTAACAAAAATCTTACTGGCACACCCTCAAAACAGCAGCCCATCTTAGTGGCAAGAATGTATAGGTTAAATATGTATAGATCAAGAACCTTTTTCACTCTTCTGATTCCATCCATTAAATAGATTTGATAGCTAGAATGACCCATATAGTCTTCTGCAAACGTGAAAACCACTGGATCCTCTACATGTACTTGTTTTGGATTTATAATAGTTACTTAAATGCTTCAAAATATCAAGAAAACAATAACAAGGAAATAGCAAAGAGTAATAAAGGAAAAAGCACTATGTTTTTATCCATTATTCCTATTGATTTTTTTTGTTCCTTGATTTCAAGCAAAACCTTTAAAATCAGATTTTTCACCATCTTTTGCTTTCAAAACCCCCACAACTGAAAAATATATTTATTCATCATATTTATAAAAAATTAATTGAGAGAGAAGGGGAGGGTACAGGGGGTGTGGAGCAAAAAAATGGGCTCATTTACTCCCATAGTAGCTCTAAATAAACTTGAAATTATTTTCTCTGAGGATTTCTAAGATCACAAATACATGCAATAAGAGGGGGGAAAAAGACTAAACAAAAACAAACAAACAACTCAGAAAATTTTATGGACAGCTGACCAGAAAAATTTGGCACCTATGAAAGTTTTTTAATTGCCTTTAAATTCTCCTTATATTAAACAATCTTACTTCAAGTGATTTTAGAGAGAGAAAGATACTTTGAAACAATAAACAATATTTTGATGCATTGATGTAAAAAACCTTCCACTTTACTAAACAGTCTCACTAAAACAGAACCCCAGCAAGTGCAAACCTAGTATCTACTTGATGTCACCATCTGCATCAGTGAAATAAAACAATTCAAGTATTACATATGAGACTTCAGATGTGCAAACCTTCCAGTCAAAAATCTACTGTCATATTTCATCCACTATCAGAGCTGACATAAAGTACACAAATCTCTAGAGACATCCAGGCAAAAACTCACATGTCCAAAACATTTCCTTCTGTTTGTTAGAAGATTTGTCACTACATAATTAAAGCTAAAAGCAGAGATTGAAAGCAACAGGTCAGGTGTTGTTTTCCTGCGCCAGGGCGATGCAGGAATGCCACTCCAAACCAAGAGTGCAGGGAAAGCTCTTACAAGTTCAGGTGGATGTCCCTAACACCACACAGCCATGTCCATTACAGGTTCCAAAGCAGACAGGCACAGCACCAAACATGACATTACAGCCTGCTTTTGTGAGGAAATTCAGTGACACAGAAAAGTATATTTGACAAGTACACAGTGAGTTCTGCTAAGAAATGTGTAGCTGTGTGTGTGTCTGTGTGGTGTCTAGGTTTATTTCTTTCTTGAGGGGGATGTTTTTTTCTTTGTATTTCCAGAAAGATAATTAGGTAGAGAGGGGATGAGTGTATACTGATGTGATTTCTCCCTTTCTTACCTCAATTTCCATGCAGCTACATTCCCCCAGTCCTGAACAAGGTGTTTGCTGCTTCAGCTTGCCCTGAGCAGTACACCCAGCTTTGCTCTGGGGAGCAGACTCCAGTTGCTCCTCAGTTATCCTAACGTCACTTCCCACTATTATCAATGTAAAAAGAGGCCTTTAAGAAAGCTGAAATTACATTTATGTTCATTGTAAACTCTCTCCCAGAGATTCCTAAAATAATTTTCACATGAGAGCTGGTTTGTTCGGCGGTGAGCCTCGTGCCAGAGCCAGCTGACATCACCTGGAACAAGGCTGAAGGCTGCTCTTGGTAAATGTTACAACTGTGTGAAAATCTTCTTTCTCAATGTGTTTCTGTGGTTATGGAACAAGAGATGAAACCACACATTACTCCTTATGTGGATATATGGCGTGCAATGGACAAGGAAAGAATGAAGTTTGTCAAGAGATAAAGTTACAAAAATCAGGGTGGGTAAATGCTGCATTTTAGAAAAGTTTGTCTCCTAGGTAAAATATGTAGCATAATGAGGAAAGATTTTCAGTTTTTGCATGCATAAGTTTTCTAAGTGCAGTATTTATCATTTGCTAAATCACACTCATTTTTCTGCATTTTGCCAGCAGTTGCATCAACTGTCATTTAACTGCCCTAAATAATGTGTTCTCTTCCCTGCTGTATTAAACTATTTCTATCAAGGCTAATGATTTTCTGATTTCCACATGCCAGTGAGCTTGGCAGCAACAAATGATGCCTCTCTTTTGCATGTTGCAAGTAGCTTAAATTATATTTTACATACCCATTTAAAGGATCATTAGTTAAGTTAATATCCTTGCTATTCAGGAGGATCAAGCATTTTAGCAAAGAATAGTCTCACTACACATCATCTGCTACAGCTGAGTACGTTTTTAGCAGCCTTGACTTGTTAAACCCACACTCACTGCATATGGATGGGCTGTAGAAACCCTAGGTATCTACTGTGTCCTCAGTTAGAGTGGCTTATTTTGAGGTTGCTGTTACCCCTCAACTGAGGAACTACATATTTCAAAACAGAATTAATTTCTTTTTTTTACTTCTAAAATATTTTCTAAAAATAATAGTACAAAGTAACAGAGAACAAAAAATTGTGTCAGACTAGGACACTACAGCATTTCTGGAGGCAGACATCAGTCACAAATGGGCACATTTATAGGCGAGGGCTTCCAAAGTCAAAATTGTGCCCCATGTTCATTGGTGCATTCCCCTAAATTATATCCTGACTGACTTTGAGGATATGCATTATCCAAGGCAACGTAAGGCAGCAGGCAGCAATCTACCAGTGCAATAGTAACAGCACTCACTGATATAATCATTGACAAAATAAGCATTCTGAAACTGGGATCTATTTATTTTCATTGAAGCAGTTTCACGGGACGTGGAATTACCTCTCATCTGAAATGAATAGCTTCCAACACACTTAGTGACAATGAAATATAGGGAGGGTATTTTGGAGGCCTAGGAAATACAACAAAATAAATTTTCTCACTCCTCTAAAGTGAAAAGAATTTCATTCTGGTTCAGAAAGAAAACCAACTATTTAGCTTTAAAATCTCCTTTAATCCTATTTTATACATGTAACTTATGCAAACATTTTAAAAGGAAAATTAAAAAGACTTCCAGATTTGATAAAAATGTGGTTTTTTTAATTTTTAAAATTCAACTTTCAATTTTCATAACAGCTTAAAACTCTGAATTGTTTTGCTCAATAAATAGATTATTTGTTCCCCTTTCCCACCATCATCTGCACACCCCCTTCTGTTAATCCCAAAAAAATAAAAAGGAAGAGGCTGGCTGGCAGGGGTTGAGTTAATGTACAGAGGGAAATGGTATAAGCAAAAGTTCTCTACAAAGTTAAATGCAGGAAGCAGTTTCCTTCCCTGTGGCAGCATCAACATAGGAGTGAAAAGTTCAGCTACAGTAGAGTATTTTCTGGTTCTCAGAAGTCATGTTTCTTGTTTCAGGGTCTAATTATCAGGTTTTTATTTGTCAACAACCTTGTATCTCAATGTTTACATAGATCCTATGCATTTTTTTAATTTAAAAAAACAAAAACAAAAAAAAACCCCAAAAAAACACATAATTGAAGAACAGCAAACTTTGCACTCTCTGAAACACAACAGAACACAGAGCAGGTTTCAGCTGTCCTCCAAAGCAGGGGGCAAGAAATGCAGTGGTTGGTGAACCACCATCAATTTTGCCATTTATAAATTTTGTAGTTATGCTCTCAAGTACACTTTTACCAATTAGCATCTAATTTAAGTTTATTGTAAAAATATAAGCCTAGGTAACCAATACCCTATGATGAAATTTTAATATGCATGTATTTTCCCAAGTTATAAAACAGTTAATTAAAATTAAAATTTAAAATTCTGGTTGACTGAAAAAAAGAATTGATAAAATTCAAATATATATTCTTAGTAAACATACAACCAAGAATGTCAGCTGAATCTCCCTCCCACTCCTAAGATTGATTTCCTTGGTGAGTGCACAAAATAGCTAAAGCAGTCTCTTAAATATGTACCCACTATTAAGTGACCTCAAGATATTATGGTCATTGGACAATTTCTGATTTATGACAGGAAGCAGCATCCTGGCCATACTCTCTGTGCAAAGTTTGACAGCATCTCTAAAATACTTCATGCTGACAGCTTATCTCCCGTGCCTCACACCCCTGTACCCCCTCTCCCCCCTGCTTCTTAAATAAAATATTTAACTATTGTAACCATGTACAAACTTCTAATTGGACCTGAACAATGTACAGCCCCTAAATATTAAGGAAAGAACATAAACTGAGATGGTTAATCTTTGAAGGACTTGATCAGGAACGGAGGATAGAACCTTTCCATTTGCCTCTGACATGAATTTCAGAAGGTGCCATGGTTTAACCCCATGCAGCCACTCACTCACTCCTCCCTGGCAGGAGGAGGGGCAGGAGAAGGGAAAAGGTGATACCTGTGGGCTGAGATGAGCTTGAGCCTGACAAGAGCCTCCCAGCCCAGCAGGGCACTGGCTGCCAGCTTACACAGGACAAGGCTCTTCACCAGCCAGAGCACCACAAATAAGAGAACAAAGCCTCAACCATACATGTATAACTCTGATCACAGAAACACCAGAATGGATTCAAAAAGACTCTAATTAGGGTATCTTAGAGCTTCCATTTCTGGCCCAGGTGATGCTTTACTCTTTCCAGTACAGACCCAAAAGCAATGAAACAGAAGACTTAGAAACCTCATTGCTGCCACTGCAGGGACTTTCCCACATAATGGTTCTATTCCTCACGTTTTCAAATATTCAGGAAAAATAACTAATTCATTTAATATTATCAAATGAATCCCATTACTCTGCACTGTATTGAAGTATTTCTGAATTTAAAATGCAAATTAAATCTGAAGATTTCTTTTCAGTTTATTCACAAAACGATACAGCCAGTCTACAAGAAAGTCAAGTTAGCATGCCTATCTTCCAGTATTACTCTTTAAGTCTTGAATTAAATGTTTGAAATGAAACAAACATTGGTTCCCTCAGGTATAAGCCACCAGCTTTTCTTGTCTGTCAAGTAGCCACTGCAAAAAGAAAGCCTTGTTAAATCATTATGCTGTAAGCATAGTATGTGTTCTCACTATTAATTTCTTAGCACTATAGTTCTTATAAAGAGATAATATTAAACACAAGATGTATTCTATCTAGACACCAAAGAATAACTGCATACTTCTGTGACTCTTAGGGGGTTTTTCTAAGTTAATCGAGATGAACTTAAGTTTTCATACGCATAAAGACCTTTCATTCTTTACACACCTTGTTTAAGCCTAAATTAATTCAGGTTTTCCACTACTCCCACTATAAGTATAGTATTGGTAATAGCCTTGTAAACACAACACTGCTATTTTAACTATGCCATACGTACTCCCATACATACGAATAAGACTGTGGTTCAAATGCTAGTAAGAATTTACAAATCTAAGTTCCTGAAAAGGATAGAAACATACCCACAATCTCATTATCAGCACTCCCCTCTTTGGTACTCTTGATTTGGAGTTTTATCAAGAAAGTTGCTGCTGGACTTGCCTCTTTCTGCCTATGACATCCTGACACAGAACGTGTTTATACCTCTGGGCTGTGTTTAACAGAATTCAGACTGGCTCTGCTGGTGAGCCAGTGCACATTGCTGCACTTTTATGTAGTGCCCTTGGTCCTCCTGCTCCCTCCAACATCTCAGGACCAATTTAATGAACCATGCAACCTTGCTACCTTTGATGTTATGGGAAGTTTCCTGTCTGACCATCCAGGAACCACCTGAGCTGGGCTCAAGGGCCCTTCAGGGGCAGCCCCTGTGAGGCCATGGATGCTGTGCTCACCTCCCTGCACACCCCCACTCACACAGTCAGACCACGTTTCCTTACAGGCTCAGCCTCAGGTTTCCCAGAACAGACTCTCAGATACTTAAAATAATTTAATGATGGTGCAACAACCAAATAGGAGCTCAAGCTGGTTCCTCTGATGAGGGACCCAGAACAAAGGAACCCCTGGGCCTTCATACCCTCCTAGTCTAAGCATGGCATAATCTGTGGGTCCTTATATCCTTCTGTGTCTCCAGGTGTCCCTCACCTGCATGGGACACAGGTCCCTGAGCCTTTTGTTGTGCGAAGGTCAACAGGTCACAGCCTCTTGTCTGGGGTTTTTGCCACCCGGAGCTAAATGTGAAACTCCCACTGCAGCTTCATCCAGAGCCACCAGCACTGAACAAAATCCTGAGTTTAAATTGCTAATTCAGAGAAGCTGTGGCTGTCCCATCCCTAGAAGTGTTCAAGGTCAGATTGGATGAGGCCCTGAGCAACCTGACCTAGTAAATGGTGCCCATGCCCATGGCAGGAATGTTGGAGCTCGGTGATCTTTAAGATCCTTTACAAATCAAACGATTCTATGACTGTGTGATTCTACTTCCCCTGTTCAGGAAGGTCCTGCCATTTTTATTCTAGCAAGTTAACCTGTCCTTCAGTCAACTATGCAAGCTTTCAATATTTTAGCTTTTCTTGACATCTTCAAAAACTTGGGCAGTAATTCTCCAGAGTCCTATCACGGAAGAGCCCCTTTGCCTTCCTCTATTCAATTAGGTCAAAACAGTAATTCTTTCAGTACTTGTTTTAATCAAGGGCAAATCAGGTACCAAGCAAGATACACTGGTCAGAGATTGCTGTTACTGATTATTTTGAAAGTAAATGAATACAAAATGTATTATAGACACAAGGCACTTGAAAAACCAATAGCATTTTCTAAAATGTTCTTAGGTGGCATACAATGCTCACATCCAAAAGGAGGAAATAGAATGAAAGATGATTTCTATTTTGCTTTTGGTTTCAGAAATGAACAAAGCTAGTACACAGAAACGGCAATAAGGAGTTATCATAATCTGAATGAATCTATTAAATTTCAATTAAGAGTATAAACTTCAGGCTATAAAACAGAAGGGGGAAAACATCCCTTCAGATCAGAATGAAAGACATCTTTAAAAAATCAGAACCTAAAGGACTAGATAGATTAAATCCTTGCATAAGCTTAAAAATCCCAATTGACAACCAGCAGAAAATAGAGCTAGTCTAATTTATTCATGGTGTGTTTTATTGTATTCAACAGAGTAGAACATTATTTTGCTGTGTTGAGTTATAACCCCCTACTCATAGAGGTAGCTTTTGATTTCAGTTCCATTGCCTTGGGCAAACATGGCTGAGGACCCACAAGGCTGTGTCAGATGTTGATTGATTCATTTGAAACTGGAAGATAATAGAAACTGCTCAAATTGACTGCAAGAAAAAGAAATGTGAATTGGGACATTGGGCAAATTCAAAAGCATCTTTGTAATCTTAATTTCAAGATTACTCTAACATGAGAAACACAAGGATTCTAATTCAAAATTTTCACATAAGCTTACTAGCACCCATTACAATTTATCTGTTGGATTACATGTTCTAAATTTCAGGGAGATTAGAGACTATATGAAGCCTATAAAACCAAAAGTTTAAAAGGCATGTTCTAGACATTCATTCATCATTTATTCATTCAAGAAGCTCAAATTTCTTTGGTGATCACAATGGGTTTCCCTGAGAGCAGAGACCTCATTTAACACATTATGTTTTTAGTCTTTTTAGTAAGATATTGCTAATTTAAGCCCTCAAAGTTCAGATAATGCTATTAGGGAAACAGAAGAGGAGCAGGAGTAGCAGCACAGTCTTGTCACTGAATGGCCATGGACAAAAAGTGAGTGACAACAATCATTGAGCCCATCTGTGGCACACAACCAAGCTGAGTGTCTAGAGGCAAGAGGTGCTTGCAGCAAACACTATGACAAACATAGAAACAACAGAAACACACCTCCACCTTTAAATACTGAGAGTAAAGGAAGGGGTAATTTCCCAGCTCTGTCCTGTTCCTGCTCCTTAACCTCCAGCTCTCTCATTGTACCATCAGGCATGTCAGAACTTAGTGCTTACAAGAATTCTCCCCAGGGAGCAGTGGGAAAGGACAATAAATTGGGCAGTCTGGCATAAAGACATCCTGCCTTTGAGGAGGGGTTGTTTGTGAGAGAGAGCCCATTCTCATGGATTTGTAAACATCAGGTTTGGTACCACTACACAACAACATGTGCCAAGAAAATTAACTAAACCTGGAATTTAACAGGAAATGAAAAAATACTATCAATAAATGAAGTCTGGAGTACTGACAAGGCGCAATCATTGTTTTCTTGAATTCTATAAATTGTAGATTTCTGCTTTGAAGACTTTGTTTAACTTGACAGATAATGCATACACCACTATGAAAGGTGAACAACAGACAAGATAAAATGTACATTGTCTTTTATGACAGTTTATTACCTAGGAGTCCATTATTTGGAGAACAGATTTAAAATAAAAACGTACATTTTTAACTGAAATAAATACTCATAAAGAAAACATAAAAATCACTTATAAGTTGAGGTTACTGACACCATTATTCATACTTTTCTTACAGATGGAAAGTAACGTGAATGTTGATAGGAATAATGTCTGACATGCAAATACTCAGAAATAATACTACTCACTGCAGATTCCCAAATTTGTCATATCCTGAGTGCCCCTGTGATGCTTGAAGAGTAGAATGTGTAGAATGATAATCGAGCATTAAGGGAGACAAGGAAATAGCTCTTCATACACAAATGTTCATGTATTTTGGCTTGCCTATTAATAAGGGGTAATGTACATAGGTTGTTTCTCTGTGCTGTGGTTGAGGGCAGTTCCGACCCCAAGCACAGGGAATCCTCAGATTCCTTGGCTTTCCCTGGGCTGAGTTTTGGGGTCTTGGACCAAGCAAAATCAGAGTCTGTTAATTCTTGCTAAGCCATTCTCACTCATTAATGATTATCATAGAGCAGTTTGGGTTGGATGGGACCTTAAAGACCATCTCTTTCCAATCCCAAGGCAGGGACACCTTCCACTAGACCAGGATAACCCCATCCAACCTGGCCATGGACACTTCCAGGGATGGGGCAGCCACAGCTCCCCTGGGTAACCTGTGCCACAGCCTCACCCCCCTCACACAGAAGAATATCTTTCTTTTAGCTATTCCATTTCGAACTTCTTGGCCTATAAAGTTTCTGTATGACATTGCCAGTCCCCTGAGCCACATGGGCCAGGATAAACTGCAGTGCTTGTACCGCATTCCTGGATCCTGACTGATGGTTAAGTCAGAAGCCCTGCTGCAGACTTTGCCTATAGTGCATGTTTAACTTTAACTTAACACAGTCTTTCTTTCCTGAGAACATTTCTGTACTTGTAAGGTAGTTTAAGATAATTTTTGGAAGGCTTTTTGGTTTTTATTTTAAATTCAAATGTCCAAATCCTTTTAAACTGTGTATATGTTTCAAGGATTTGCACTATCAGCAGTGTCTTCCTTTGTTCTTTCAGAGCAATTGCCAATTTACAGCCACCTCCCTTCTGCCCCTCGCTCTGCAATTGAGGTACCACTGTTATGTTTCTTTTCTCCTGCTAATACAACTGGCCTAATGCAATTATGTTTACATTTATTATCTGTCCTATGACTCTTTTGCTTCACTGCGATAGAAAGAACACTTGAATATTTCCATGGAAAGAAAATATGCAAGTGAATTGATCTAAAGAATTTCCAGAGATTTTTGTGTCACTATTTTTTACACATTTACATTTTCATGTATAATACAACATATAGTTAACACACATTAAGCTGGCACCTATTTAACATACATTACTTTGTTACACTGTGCTTCAACACAAATATTAAAAATTGCCTTCTAGATGCATTATAAGTAATTCCCGAACTTTGTTTATACCCCACTGGTGTCTGAATATCATAAGGTTTTAAACACAGCACTGTACCTATGGCTTGACAACTTGCAAATTAAAGTGCAGGGTCCTTTTGCTGCACTGTCAGCAGAGGTGAAATGCACACTCCAGATGTTTCAACAAGCAGTACAAATACTCTGCCCCTCTGGCCCTTGCTCAGGAGCTACAGCTTGAGGGCCAAAACCAAACAGGCATAAAAGCTAACTCTGAAAAAATTACTTTCATGGAGCCATAGCCCCATAACCCATATGGGAAACTATTTGTAGCTATTGTTGACTTTGAATTTGTGCAAATGCACCCCCAGCCTGGGAGCTGAGACAGAACAGAACAGTCCATGGCTTTTAGCTCCTTGTGCCAATTATACTGACCATTACCCAAGGACAGGATGAAAAATAAGAACTGTAGGCACCAAAAAAAGAAGCCAAATATTGAATTTAAATGGCGCTCTGTGATTCACAACCTTGATCTTACAAATGGTTTCATGGAATCTTTTCAGTCATTACAGCCACACTTCACCATTTTAACTTTCCTAAAATGTGTTGTAAGGGCATGATTTTTCTATTCATGTTGGTGTAAAAACCCCACCATTTGGTTATTAAAAATACCTAGGAACTCCTGAGTCAATGACAGAATGTCTTAATTTTTTGTGTCATTTTAAGATATTCATACAATTATACATTAACATTAGAAATAAGGAAAACAAAAGTCATAATTGAGAGAGAAGAACAGGAGACAACAGTAAGTAACAATTTAATTTAGCTTTCTGAAGAGCTTATTCCATACTTTGAGATTAGTGAGGATTCACTGCTTCCATATACACAAACTTTCTTCCTGCTGGTGAATTTTCCAGTGTACCAGAAATAAAGCACCTGTGAGTGATGATCTTATTTTCAAAATTTGGATGATCTTTAAATGCTCCTTTTGCTTGTTCTGTATAATTAGGGAATGGAGAGGCGGGAGGCATACTTAAGACAAAGTGGTAGAGCTGCAGGCAATATTTTTAAGGCTACCCAGTACAAATAGGGAAATGTTAAATAAATAGGATGCAAAAGTAATGAAAATTCTATAAGGATGACTCTCTCAAATATAACAATATACATTTATCTTGGGGATGGATAAATCAGGGATTGGAAAATCTGCGTGCAAAATGAGAAGCAGCAAAGGTCCCTGAGCATTAAACAACAGCTTATTTATGTCCTGTTCTCTCACACAACGCATTGAGTAGACCTTCAGAATTTTGATAGCAGCAACTGAACCTGAGTAAGAATTGGTGATGATGGACTGTGCAAGATAGAGCCAGCTGTGGGGACTGCCAGGTCCATTTACTGTTAGCTCAGGGAATCACTAGACTGAGTTTCATTCATTTCACAACAGAGACATATCTGTACAATGCACTGGCTATTTCTGATGAAATTTTTCTTCTAAATACATGAATATATCTACAGAAATTATGGACAGAAATGAGAATATAAAGTGCCCAAGTGATGGCCATAATTACACCAAAAAAATGTATTATTAAAAAAACCCCAAACAATTCCCTTTATGGACTTGCACCACAGTACTTAAAGAACTTCAGCACAGAAATGCTACTTTCCATATACCTCATCTAAATGGTAGCTATGTTATGCAGAAACCCTCTGCACAGCTATAAGATATTTAGGTTCTCCTGTCTATCAAATGACTACTCCTTGAGTCAACTTCCTTAGTTCAAATACGACTTTGTTCACCTGCAAAACTTGAACTGCATAGCTAAGTAGAACTAAAATGCAAATTATAATGGTGGGTAAACAAATTTCAAAGTTCACTTTTTGCATGGCAAAGGGCAGAGTGCTGGATTAAATCTGACAAATCTCATCCTTAATCCCATTTCTCTCTAACCCACTTATTATTCTACCAATATTGATAGAGGCAGCATCTTGAATTACATGCTTATCAAAGAGATGATGTAGTATTTGTGAACCTTTCTGCGGAAGGGCAAATGTCCTAAAAACCATGGGCTACTATTTGCATAATACATGAGGAAAAGAAAAATTAGGGCTCCTTCAATCGTTACCAAAAACTGATTTTTTTGTTGCCAGTTATGTCTTGACTTAAAGTTTTAAACATCCAGCATAATGGTCATAAATATTAATCACTATGCAATTAACACCTGTTCTTGTATTCAACCATACCTACTGTCCATTAGAAATGCAGTGGTACTAGTAAGCAACAACGTTGTCAATTACAATCTTTGTAGGTTTTACAATACGGTGAAGCTGGAGATTTCAATTAACTTGGAGATTTGTAAAAAATTGAAAGGGGATCTCTCATTTCACTTATGCCTATTAATATCTGTCCACCTGGCAAAAACCCCTAGGAAATACACTGCAAAGCTGAAAAGCTGGAAAACCAGTGTCTTAAGCTGTGACAGCCTAAAAAAAAGTATGAAAAAAAAAAATCTGTTCAACATAACATATAGAAGAAGCTTCAAACCACAATTATACAATTCTACACAAGATTTTCAACCCAAACCTGACTAAAATAGAAGACTGGATGTAAATGTGTGTAAGAATGGTAAATGAAAGCTCTGGTGCATATGCAGAGACACTCTAAACCACAGGCTGGGCAACTTATAGCTGTAAATTATGGGTCTGTTCTACTCAGTGGGAGCTGGTGCAGGGAGCAGGAAAAGGGATGGCAGCACACTAAGACTTTGACCCTCCTTTTCTACTTCCTTCCTGGACAATTCTGATGATGAACTCCGATTTTAGTTGCGTTAGCTGAACATGGAGGCAATCTGCCTATTCATTTTCCATTATAGCCTCCATTTTGCCATATTATTCTATTTTCTAAAATTACTGCAGGTTTGGTGGTAGTGCCACAGAAAATGTACGGTACTGACACGTGCTGATTAAGAACACATGATTTCCCAGCTACAACACTGACACTGTAGCTCTCAGAGTTACTGCCAATGCCAAGACTTGTTGAACCATAAGATCCTGTGATCACTACCATCCATCTGCACCACCACCCATGAGGCAGTGAAGGTCACAGCCACCTGCCAGGGAATGACAGAGGGTGTATGTACAAACCAGCAATGACAAAACAAGGGCGGACTCCAAATTACTCATGAGCAGCACAAGAGCCAGGGAAAAAACAGAGGAATGTATTTCATAGCACCAGTAAGAGCAGCAGATATCATTTGTGTTTCTCCATTTCATAATGGATCTTAAAATGTTTTCATTTAAAGGAGAGAATTTTTTTTTCTCACCGCCTTTCCAGTCTTGTCCTGAGTGTTCCAGGTGTAATAAAATCCCTGCAGGAATTGCCTTTCCCCCTTCCTACCCCAGCACAAGCAGAACCTTCTACCCTCCTGCAACTGTAGAGATATTTTTGTAACATGAGAGTGTATAAATGTTTTTTACAGCAGTAGGACTGCAGCTGCAGGCGAAAGGACAAGTCAGCTTCTCTTCTGCTTGCTCATACTAAATAAACATGGCAAGTGGCTCCAGCCCATGGAAAAGGGAGGCTGATGATGTGCGTTTCCTAGAGCTGAGTCGTAAATGTCTATCCACACCTATGGCAGCCACAGGCAATGATGTTTCTCATATAATTACACAAAGGCCCCTTATTTTGTAATAATCAAGTGAGACATGAAGCAAGTAGTGCCATGAGCAAAACAACAAAATAAAAACTGCCATGTTACCCATGAGCAATGGCTTGGTTTGCTTGAGTGCACACTGCACAAACTTATTTGAACATACCTTGACCATCTGATTATTCCAGATTTTTTCTGTGTAACATTTTTAACAACTCCCTGGGCCATGCTAAGACAAACTGTGAGACTGTTGTTTTGCAATCCAGGCCCCACAAAAAATAAGATGATCTTGCCTACAGAAATAGCCAATTAGAAGGTTTGAGCAACTTTTATAGTTTAATTAAAGAAAAAAAATAGCATGACACAAAAGACAGTATCATCCTGGATTTCTTGTGAGAGTGTGGCAAGAGCTACAGCAATCATAAAAAGGCAGGAGAGCTTTATTCTTGTCACTGGAAACAAAAATAAAACCAATAAATAAATAAATAAATAAATAAATAAAAATGTCCAGAAACCTTCAAGGCCTGTAACATTAATATTAGAGTTGCTCATTGTGATCCAAGTGCATGCAAGTGCATGCAACAGGATGAAGGCACTGTAACAAAGCCCAAAACACAGAAGTATAACATGTACTGAGGTTTTCCAAATGGTAGGATAGCTTGAGATGGGGAGCTTGTGGTCTGAGTCATACAGATCTTCTTGGTCAGGCTAATTCTCCAGATTTTTCTCCTGTTCACCAATTTGCTACAGACAAAATGGTGAGATGATTCAAATTTCAAAATCATAGATATTTCCAAAAAAAGGAAATTAAAATAATTGCAAATTCACAGTACTGCAATTTATGAATTTGGAATAATTTGGAGAAGCTGTTTCCAAGCATCTCAAAATCACTCAGCATTGTAATCATGTAGCCAAGTATACATCTGTCAAATGCAGATGAAATATAGTCACTCTTAATTCTGTTGTCTGTGTCTCATGGAAATGTTCAGTTTTGCCACCTCTCTATGTAGAACTGCACCTGATACATTTTTCTGATATGACAGTGAACCACTGAAAATTGCTCTGAGAATTGTTTTGTTAAACATTTTGTCAATTATAAAGACGGGTTTTCCTCTCCATAGCTGCAGAAGATTTCAAAGTATACTTGGCATGTTTAGAAATTAAACTACATATGCTGAATGTGGTAATTGTAGGACACAGTTGAAAATAATTTTAGCAATATCCACTTCAGCAGTATTTATTAATAAGATACGCCTGATGCAGGAAAGAAATCAACTTTTACAAAAAAATAATGGAAACCTCCATAGAGTGCAAAGCTTTCCTCAAGCAGAACTTAATTTTCCTTTTTTTCCTCTTACATGAGTCAGTTCTTCCCTAATGTCTCTGTCCATGTTTTCTCACCAAGTACATGATTTTGCAGACGTTCAGAATAAGTATTTCTGTAATTCTTCCATGCCCCATTCCACTACAGCTAGTCAGTAAGAGACTGCCCACATTTTCACCCTGTGACAGGAGCTGCCCTCCAGCTGCGCAGCAGTTTTCTCACTCCTTGCACCTTCACTCTGCTAACTCACAAGCTCTAGGTGTCATTGGCTCTTTTGTTTGTTTTTGTTTTAAGAACTGACCATAATAAATACATAGAAAATTATATAAATAGATTGTATTCAGAAAAAAAGTTACAATATTCTCTTACAGAAGGGGAGGAAAGTATTTTTTATTTGATTTGAACTGCTGCTTGTCTTAGTAAAATGTTTCTGAATGCCTGCTACAGATCATTTTCAAAGACCCCCTTAACACTAAACAATCTGGCCTCTTCTTTCTCTGCTGTCTCTATTTACTTGATTTGCCCTATGGCTTGGCACGAAAAATTAAGTACTGATACTAGATTTCTTACAGCCTTTCTTACTACATTCTGATTTTCTCATTAATACACAGATAAATTGAGATGAGAAATAGTCTTTTGTTGAGCTCCCCAGTAACTTTAAAGATGCTATTGGCAGTGCACTGATAGATAGTGTAGGAACTGCTGTCAAAAGGTGTGTTTCTTATTCCATTTCCTTCTTGATGTAGTAAGGACTGACAGCAGAGAGAATTCACTTTGCTTACAAAATTGATTAGTTTGGAAACAATCACTTGCGTAATTAAGATAGGTCAGGCCAAGTTTCTTTATAAATAATTCATCAGGAAACTACTCTATAAAAAGCTAGAGAAATGTCACTCCAGGTGCACTCTTTTAAACTACTTCTGTATAAATCAATTAAGGTGTTTTATTTTGACACCCAGTGTCAGTATTTACAAACCTTAGATAGACAAGTCCATCCCTGCAGCGTGCATTTGCAAATAACTTTACTCATTAATGTTTAATTAAGACAGAGGAAAACTGTCCTTGATATTTTGCTGCAATTAGTGCTCTCTATACCCCACTGACTTTCCATGATGAATTACTTTTCAAATGCAAAGTGAAGTGATTAAATAAAGCTGAAGATTCTCCAGCCACTGCACATTGCCCACCCTACACTTTTAAGTAGATATAAATTGTACTGCTCAGCTGCAGCTGATAAAACACCACACTGACCATCTAAACAGAAAAAAATATTCTTTACATTTTTTCCAAACCTAAAGTCTTAACTGTGGTTTCAAAATTCGGAAAATCTGCTTGATGTGGAAAAAATAAATATCCAAATTCAGATCATATCCTGAAGGACTCAGCTTTTTTTTATTATTTTTTTAAAATTTATATCAGTATTGTTTTACTTTTGTGCAATGGTAAACTAAGAGACAATATTCTTATTTTCCTAGTATAGTAACCATTAAAAATGCCTCAGATATTTGAAAAACTTTGTTTTAGTTCCACTATACTTTTTGTCAACAGAAATATTTTTCATACTGAAATAGGGTAAAACGCCAATAAAATGTTTCAACAATGAATTGTGCAGTATTTTGCTCCAGATGCCCTGAAACACAGTCTTTTGAAAACAAATCCTTGCCCTGACTGGAGTCTCTGACAAGATACTAAAGTCCTAGGGCAGAAAAAAATACAGTGGCTAACACCTTTTCCTTATGCACCTTGATAAAAATTAACCTAACTTCCAAAACATTTCAATTTTAATGTAAAAATAATGAAATATTTCCTTCTTTTCCTGGCTCTAAGTAAAATATAATAGTTTGTCTCATGACATTTTAGCTTTTCCTGTTCCAGACCTAAAGGAAGCTTAAAAATCTGGAGAAAAATCACACACAAAACTGGGGACAGAAGTAGCTGGAGGGAGGGACCTCTGCCTGAGGCCCAAGGAAAGGAAAAGAATGACAGCGATAAAGGGATACAAGGGATCATTTCAGAAACTGAACTTATACTTTGACTGTGCCTTGGGATCAAAGTTCTTTCAGCACAATGAACCCTAAGCCAAGGTCTTAACTTGGAAGGTTTCTATACAAGAGGATGGACTGCTCCACAAGAGAGGCCCTGGGAGCTATTCTTGGTAACTTCAGTGGCTGCACAGGAGAATGCATACACTGTGTTGATTATACTGTGATTTACATGCACATAGACCAAACTCAAATACGGCATTGATAAAGCTTAACTGTGTCAGTGAGCTGCTTAGTAAAGGCTGTTTGGTCACTATTTTATGGCCAGACTATACTGGGAATGAAGTACAGAGATAGTGATGATTTCATGTTGTGACAATTTTAAAGAGTGCTATAGAAATCATATAGGATAAGGATAGTTCTTTACATTGACTCATGGGTGACCCTTTGTTTATTAAGGCCATCAATCCACCCTTCTGATCAATGCCACAAACAAACCCTCTGAACTCAAACCAAAGGCCACCAGGGCCCATTTGTTGATTGCTATTCTCTCCAGGACAGGCTACCATTGTCATACAAAAAGTGACCTGTATGTATTGTCTATAGAACTGCTGAAACACAAGTTCTACCTCCTGCAATAAGACAGAAAGGCTGTAATATTTAGGTTGGGAACTATGGATTTAAAGAGACCTGATTTAAAGAGCTGAATAAATTATTTCATCTAGGATTTATTTGTGTGGTGAGAGCTTGCTTTGGGCAAGGAAGGTCAGAAGCAAATCTTTGATCTCTTTGGACTATATCTGTATCCTGTCATAGGCTTAATTTGATGTAGGGACTGTCTCAGGCTTAAGGCCCCTTTATGATGCTGACTTAACAGGAATAAGCCAAATTCCTACACAGCCCACGTACAGGCAGCCTCCCACATTTGCTTCAGCCAAAAAAAAAACATGAAGGATAGATCTGTGTGTAGCTGAGACACTAGGACAGGTCAAACTGATAAGAATTTAAAAATAATTAAGACATTTAAAATGCCACAAACAATTGTTTGAGACACTCTAGAAAATTAATAATGGGAGAGAGAACCAGAGTTATGCATAGGACCTTGTCCAGTAAAGGAAGACATGACAAGGAACAGCTCATCCTATTCTGCACTTGGGTAGGACTCTTTTCCTCAAGTGCCTTCCTCAAACAAAAGTGTACCATAAAAATGAAGGCCTTTACACTGAAATGAAAGTATCTTGCATTGCATTACTTAGGACAGCCCTTACATAATACACCAAAATACTAAACTTTTTTGCATATGTTCCATATGTGGGGTTTTTTAGGTTTTTTATTATTATTATTTTATTTTTTCCCCTGAGTGCACATTACACTATAAAGAAATTGGTAGTCAGGACTTTTTTGTGGGAGGGAGGTCAGATGAATAAAACCCCTCATGTTTGTCTTTGTTCCCAAAGTAACAACATGATTTCATACCACAGAGAGGCAGTAAACCAGCTTCTTACTGAGAGCTGGACATTTCAGCCAAAGTCACAGGGCTCTCTGTACTGACCTGCTCCATACCACATGAGGAGCACATGACTAAACCCTCTGTCCATTTTCCTATTGCAACAGCCCACAGTGCTTAGCACATTTTGGTATGAAGGGCAGGGATTATTACAAGAAAAGAGTGAAACGTTTGTGGGGTTTTTTTAGTTTTGTTTTGGGTTTTTTTGGGTTTTTTTGTTTTTTTGGTTTTTTTGTGCTACTGCATAAGTGTACTTATGAAGTCATTCTGCAGTTACAGTAGAAACATTCTTAAATCTGCTGTGCAAGTGTGAGAACAGCATAAATACCTGTAAATACATGTACTACCTACAGCATTAAATATGACTCTGCTACTACTACTGCTTCCAGTAAAGAGGATCCTTTTCTCTCCTGCCCCACTGTACGCCAGCTTAGCAGCCTAACCACCTCTGCTTTTTGGCTGCAAAAATAACTTTCTGAAAGCGTCATTTATCTCAAGAAATTAATTCATTCATGTAATCTGTTTTAATGTTGCTGCCCCTCACCTGTCTCCTGTTCATCTGCTGTTCTGCCTCCCTTTCCAGAAGAGCAATTCTCATTCTTATTAATTGCTGCTAATGATTCTCACCCCAGGGTACCCCAAAGCACACATATTGTCCTGATCTTCCACATCACCAATTCTTAAACTAAGACATTGGATCATTCAGGGGAAAAAGACAAACCATTCTGTGCTGACAAGTTCTTGGCTGTAGTCTTAGTCCCAACATAACTTGAAAAGTTGAAATATAATAAAACCCTAGGGAAGTCTGTGTGTGGGGAAATCTGACAGACCTTTAACTGCAGCAGCCCTTCTGGATGCCACTTATAATAACAATTCAAAGACCTTGAGCTATCAAGCAGGTTTACTGATGGAGAACTCTTATCAAAGTTCCTGCTGTTAGTTCTGACACATTCGGCACACATGGCTGCACATGGTTACACTCACATCCACTCAAGTATACAAGACATATCTATTCCTAAGCCTCTAGGACTTTGCAGTGCTAATGTTTTAATTGCAAAGATGCTGAAGAGTGACTAATACCTGATGGGAAAAGTTTTCTCATTGTAATGGAGCCTTTTCTATGATCTGGAAAGCCCTGCTTTTCCTCTCTGATATAGGTCTTTACACTGCTGGGATTTGTTTCCACCTGTATGTGCAATCGGGTGCATGCTGAACTCCTAATGAACCATCAGCCAGCCCTTCAGGGGGAGCCTGCACATGCAGCTGCAGCGCTGCTGGCAAACTTGGGGACAAGCTGAGGCAAGGCACTTTCTGCAAACCTGCAGTTATTAGCGTTGTAGATAGATGATGCGATGGGTGGCTCTCACAATTAAGGGATGGATACCAGGCGTGCGTTAAAGGAAGCGTTACTGACGTGTAGCTCTGTTACTGCGATCCCTTGCTTAGCTCTCCCCTGCTCTCCCCACAGTCCCCTTCACCCTCTGTGTGCCTGCCCAGGGACAGCCTTGTCAGCCAGCTCTGGTTAGCTCTGGTCCTTTTTCCTTATTCAGTCCCTTGGTTGTATTTGTTCAGGCTTAATAAACCTCTGAAATTTTAAAATGAGTGTCATTTCTCACATTAACAAATGAGCAGCCACCTCAGTGCTACATCAGCATAAAGAACGTTTTGTTCATTTTGAGCAGCTGTGAAGGAAAATATCATGTCTAATACTGACATTGTATTGACAGTGTTGTGCACCAGGTGACAGAGGAGAACAAGTCCAGGCACCAGACCTGCCATGCAGTCCGTGGGGATCCACTGCTTCAGAGAACAGGTTAGAGCATCCTGAACCACATTGCTGCTTTGAACTGCCTATTAGAGAAGCATCTCTCCACTAGCTGCATTTATTCATGATTTATGAAAATACTCCTTTAAAGGAAAAAGAAAGTAATAATATGACACCTGTACTGAGAATGATTTACAGACTCTTAAAAACACAAGCCTTGAGAGCTGTCTGCACAGTTACTGAGTTCTCTCCCATGTCTCATGGTATGTCTTTCCCACAAGCAGCACTTTAATACATCACTTGGAAAGCATAGATATACCTGCAGCAAGGGAAAAAAAAGAGACAAAAACAAAAAAAGCAAAAAGAAAAACAAAACCCCTCGAGAACTCCCCCAATTGGAATCAGGAACTTAGATTTTCTGACACCTTCTACAAATAATTCAGTACCCAAAGTATTGGATAATATAGCATGGATGTCTTTATAGTTTTGGTTAGAAATCCACTCAGGCAAGGATTGAAGAAGTTTTCCACCTCCTTATGTATTAAAACAAACATATTTACAGTTTGTTTCTGACCTCATGAAACTTTAAGTTTTTATATAAACTGAATATTTCCAGTACAAGACAATGGGCACTAAGTTGTGATACTGTGAACCAAGGCCCATGTACTATGTTCAGCTCAGGCACTCAGCTCTACAAAGGCTCTCCAGCATGTTCCAGGTGATTAAATAAAAACTTTAATAATAATCTGCTGTTTGTATCCACTTCTCTGTGGACACTTTTAGAAAATAATCTCATCAGGAACCGATACTCAGTAATTGCTGTCTGGATAAAACAAAATTATTATCACCGGAGACCAAACCACATTAGAAAATTAAAGATAAATAGTGGCTGTGAAAAGTACATCCTATTTATTTCTTATAAGTAGTCAGAATTCTCTCTAGTAGTTCAAAACAAATAACTATACATCTGAAGTTTGCATTTTGCTTAAAATCAACTATTGCTCCTTTGAATTGTTCAAAGACCTTTCATTAAATGTACATTTCAAACCATTTGTCCTTAAGAGTGCTAAATCACATATAATTCATAGGACCTAACATAGTTGAAGAACACAAGTGGAACTATTATGTTCATCAGTCACATTGCCACCAAACAGCAAACAGCTGTAGAGACGGCAAAACAAAAAATAAATTTGCATCAAGTGACAACACAGTTCAAATTCTCATTGTTTGGCTGGTGAACCAAGAAATACCTAAGTGCTGTGCCCAATTTATCTGCAGGTTTTGCTGGGACTGCACACTGAGTTGATATTTCATGAGTTTTATATACTTAAGTGGAAGATCTCTTATTTTTGAAGCAGCACATCTTGGAAATGTAAGTCTCTCCTCTTATGTATTTTACTTTTCCTACACCCAAGTTATTTTTAGGTTATTTTCCTCCTATTTTTGTTATGATGAGAAGCAACACCTCAGAGGAAGTGAAGTCTATTCAATAAGATCCTGATGCCTATGACATTTTTGACAAGTTGATTTTTTTTAACACTGAATGAAGCACTTCCTTTGGCTGGTATTCATTTTTATGTTTTCTATTAATAGACTATCTTCCATCTCATTTGTCTTTCAAGATTCTGTGTGTTTGTGGCTTTGTCATGTCTTTCTCTGTCAGAAATGCTTTGACTGACACACAGCCACTGTCTAAAAAAAACCCAGAATTCTGTCTTAAGGTGTCATGCTTTTCTTACAGAAAATCCACCCAGGGATCAGCAGTTCTTATTTACAGGAGAGTTTTTTGGAACTCGTCATTAAAAACTGTATGCATATTTTATGGTGATTTTCCTCTTTGTTCCATTTGTTCCATTTTGTAACTCCAAGCTGAAACAGGCTGAACTGCTCCAGAAATAAAGTGAACATGAAGGAAATCCTTTCAAATCTCTTCAGTACATTTAAATCCATTAGACAGAACAGCTCTCACTTGAAAAAAGAATTTAAAATTAAAAAGAACTAAACTACTCAGAGAAATACATTGGAACATTGTCCCCTTTGCAGCTCTCATCAAGCCCACAGTCTACATTTCTCTTAGTATGAGATATATTTTATTATTTGTGATGTTATATATCAACAATCTTTTGATTATGTTTTTTGATCATGAGTATTAAGAAGACTTTCTTCCTGAATGCTAGGAAATTTAAGAAACAACAAGAAAAAAAAAAAAAAACAAACAAACAAAAAACCCACCAAGCACAAACATTTTCTTCAGAAAATTTTCTTCAGAAAATTCCTGGGTTTTGCACTAGTAAACTGAAATCCTTGAACAAATGGTTTTAGGGCACTCTGATGTAACTGCTGTGTAGTACTGCACTGACTTCCTTCTGCCTGAGGGTCTCGTGTCATTAGCCTGAGCTCCTCTTTCCCCTTACTAAGAGCTACCACTCAGCTCCTTCCTGCCTTTTTAATTGTGCAACTCTTTCTGCAGCTCCCAGGATCTGCTCCAGGCTAATACCCTCAGATAACCGCAGTAGCAAAACAGTTCCAATGGGCACCCTTAAAAGTTTTCTTTCACTTCTCAGTAAGTCATAACCAGTTACTGGCGTTGCTCGTTAAAAGTACAAGGACTACAATGAGTACACCCTCATTATGGCTGCAGCTTATCTAACATCGAATAGGTTAAAGGAAACTTTGCAAGAAGTCACACTGGATTTTAATTGAAATAATAAAATTAATCTTGTCAATGGAAACAAACACAACCTCTGACACCCCCATTTGAATTGATTCTTAGTCCATCACTTAAGGAGAAAAAGATTTACATAAATATTTAAAACAAAACTGTCAATTCCATGTATCATGTCCATAGTTATTCTTTGAAGGCATTATAACTCTTAAATGGCTTCCTACTGAATCACTACATGGCTTGTTGCCATTAGTTAGTTTAATATTTCAGCACTGCACAGTAGTGTAATAGAAGTACCTTCTTTCTTTTATACTTCAAGTTGATTTATTGAATAAACATATGCATAATGTTTATTTGACATTGTGAGTAGTCATAATTATTACTGTTCTGCAGTTCAAAATAATTGTCAGCAATGAATAACTGCTGACATCTATTGCATTTCTGTCCCAAGGGACTGTCAGAGACATTGTGTTCAGTCACACACAATGTTTAATTTGGTAGCTGCTCAGTATTTAAAGCAGATAAAAAATGGCAAGTGCATTTAAAAATGCTGCAGCCTCTTTAATTTTGAGACATTTGCCATGTATTTGCACAGCTACCCCACTGCAATCTTCCTGTCAAGCCCCCAAAGAACCTGCAATGCAGAACAGACATGAATGTCTTAGTTACCTACATGCTGTGAGTAAAACAGCACACCACTGCCTGCAAAGCTAATTCCCAGATTATCTGTGCATTTCCTGGGACGAGGAACCATTCTGCACAAAAGGGACCAGACATACTCTCTTCTTTACAAGACTAATAAAGTGTAAATGTGAGGAGCAGAATCTTGAACCTGTATTTTCAGGGGTGGGGTCTGATCCAGTTTTTAGATAGTATTTTAAAAAAAAAGTCTCAATTTGCATCAGAGAGATCCCTCTTACCCCCAGCATCCTTCAGGTTCCCCAGACTTCTGAATTAGGTGCTAATCAACTCAATTTCCCAACAGTTTTTAAGCAGACTGCTTAAGCAGGGGAAGACCACCCCTTCAGGCAAGATACTGGGGAATTTTGTTTGGGTTTTTTATTTTATTCAAAATCATTAGACAGTGGCCATTGTCTTTGAAGAGGGGATGTCTCTCTCATTCCACATTTCCTAGGAGATGTCACAGCTGTGACAAGGAGGAGTTTATAATGCCACAGTTCGGTGCCTTCATAATTTATTCTCTCTGATTTTATGCTCTTTTAGTCTCCTGCTCAACCATCCACTAACAAGCAGTGATATTAGCCAATAAATCAAAGACATCTGCTTGTCACCACCAGATGCTTGGTCACATTGCAGCCGATTATGAGACATACAAAAGGACAATTTCATGTAAAGAGCTCTGTGGAGGTGTTCTACTCATATTCTGTTTGATAGGAGACCAGCGTGAGGTGAATGTAGTATAACTCAGTAACTTTTATGCCTCCCAGCAATGGAAAAGTAAGCTGAAATAAAACTGGGAAGTAAATTAGGACCTCACCTTTATGACTATGTCATTTATGATCCTGCATCTATTCTTCCAGTATGCTGGTGCAAGTTAGCATAAAAATAAATGTTCTAATTTGCCCATCTTACATTGTGCTGGGCATAGAAAAAAGCAGCTACTTTAATTTTCACAAAGGGCAGAAGAGGTGTTTAATATCAATTGTTACAAAGCACATCAATTTTTCATGTGGCTGTCTTGTAAGAAAAAAAAAATGAGTCCATTAGCCTTATCAGTCATATGTACAACTAACATGCCCAGTGCAAAGACACTCTGATCTCTCTTTTCTCTCTAATTTATTATAACAAACACCATTAATGATGAGACCCAGGGACCATTCTGCAGAATGGAGAAGGAGAGCAAAACTCATTTGCAGCAGTGCTGCTCTGGCTTTCTTCTCAAACTTAAACTTTATACTCCAGTACTACACCACAACAGTAACTGACAAAAGATTATGGATTATTCCAATGTGCTATAAATAAAATCCATAGGAAAACCAGACAATTTGCCAAGTAAAACCTGAGTATTTCTGTATAGGTGGAGATGGATTTAAAACAAAGCACAGCATTAGCTGATTGCTTTCTGAAGAGGAACTGTGCTCCAAATTCTATGAGGCTGCATGGCTTTAAATTCCTGGGTCACCAGCTGAAAGGAGATTCAACCAGGTTTTCTGTATGCCACAATGCTTCTTTTTAGTAGTTTAATCTTCACAAAATTTAGTCTTAATAAGTTACCTGTCTTTTCCACAGGCATCTCTGACACACACAATGTGAATGTTACCAGGGTGTCACCATGCCAGCGCTTCTTACTCTCTCATTCTTATATTCTAAAACATCAGTAGCTTTAAAAAAGGACACATATGAGCACAGATTGGACAGGTTCAGCTCTACAATCCTCTCTTGTATTCTGGTTTGATTTCTGCCCCTGAAAATCCCAGATTTGAATGCCTGAGAATTTCTCTTGCTGAGCATGGGTTTAGCCACAGGCCATCCCAGTTCTGAGCGGCGCAGTCACAAGGACAATGACATCTACGACAGAACTTGTCTTGTGATGTTAACACAAGCCCAACCAGAAGCTGGCATTCAGTTTATTGGTACATCAACTACTACATCCTTCAGTGACTAAAAAATGTAAGCATTTGAAAGAAGTGCTATTATTTTTTCTTTCTTCAATATTCTAATGAATCATGTTTTAACAACAGCTTCAGCCAGAAGCATTTCATAATGAAATGACAGCCTTATCAGTAGCACACCATGATATTTTACTATAGTAACACTAGACAAAAAAAAGTCCATTTGACTTCCTGGAATGAAGAGATTGACATGTACCTTTTGTTTAAAGAAGTACTTACCTACGGCAGTTTTGGTCCTCTCTTATTGCAGATTTACATGTCAAGCCAAATGATCTGCAGGAAGAGAAGAGCAAAATTATGCACAAGCATAATATCAGGAAGAAAAAAAAAACAGTGTGCTTTTTTATAAAAAATAAAGCAGATAATAGAGAAAACTGATGGGGACAACCTCTAGGTTTGATAAATCATCTGGTACAGTCCCCAGATGTGAGATCTGAGCTATACTGGTCTGCTTTAAATGGCTGAAATCTTACAGAACTCACTATTAATAATGAGTCTCAAATCTTTTTTTTGCATCTAGATTTTCAAAAAGGTTTGAGGACTCTTAGAGAAGCATCTAGGAAATATGTTCTATGTCCTATTAGGATCATGCTGTATAGAGCACATAAAAGAATAAGTCTCTATTAAAAGTCTGCTACTTTCACTACAGAACGTGAGAAGCAGATCTCCCATCAAATATTCTGCAAATGCAGATGCCCTGGCACATTCCCTTTCAAAACTGAAAACACTCCTTTCTACTATTAAATAACATAGTAGTAGTAGCAGTAGTAGAAGACAATTATTTCTGTAGTGTTTTAATTGGAAGCCAAATAATATTTTGATGTTGTGCTATTGCCCTAACTGAAACATACTCTTGCCTTAAGTGAAGATTCAATACATGAGAGATTCAGAATAGGGCTTTTGGAAGAAACAGTTTATTTTGTTACTGGTTTGACTCAACTGTAACTGTGAGTTTCCTCTACTGGAGACCAGAAATTAAGTTTCTCAGGGATTGAAATTTCTTTTGCCTCAGGGAAAAGATATAGGAAAAAAATGGAAAAGTTAATATAATTAGGAATTGTAAAATATTTTCCAACAATAATCTCCTGCTGAGCCATGGAGAGCCACCCTGAGCATGTGGTAAAATAAACTGCTTCAACAGCTTGGGGTTGGCTCCTCTTCCCTGCTCTCTGCCCCTGTGTATCCCCAGGTCAGAGCTGCACTCTGCCATAGCAGCACTTCCCAGGAGGTCAAACCAGGAGGGGACACCAGGCTTGGAGCCAACTACTAAAGCTGCAGAGAAGAGAGAAATCCTGCTGAAATAGATGGTCTACTTTGAAAGATTCTTGTCTGACTTGAAATTATTTTATGTGTGAATTTTAAGAGGTGCAGCAGCTCATATTCAGTTTTAATACTTAAAGTAGATTACATTAAATGTACACAATACTGAAAATATTTAGTTCAGTTTTACAGTACTTATGAGTATACAGCAGTGAATTCTTGCACTGCAGTAAAATAGTTCCTTTGATTTAAAAGAAAAAAATACTATATTGGTAGTTAATGTATAATTTTCCCAAATAAAGTTAGCAGTTATTGTCTAGGCTTCCTCCTATGAAAGCTGACTCACGTTAGCTGCTCCTGCATAATGCCTTGTGGGGGACTGAACAGAAACCCAAAGTAATGCAGACACTTTTTTCAGTCTCATAAAATTATTAAAGTTGATGTAAAAAGACTCATTAAAATTGAAAACATTAGGATCATTAAAAAGCCATTAAATCACCTCACTCCCCTGATTTATTTAATGATAACCATATTTGGTTTCTGTTTTAAAGTCACAGTACCAGTTGACTTGACCCTTCCTCACTAGATATAAATTAAAAATCAGCCCTAAACCAAGTTTAAGTCACAATGGTAAGGAACAAGGATGCAGTGGGCAAAAAAAGACCTATCTCACTATTGTGAGGCATTTCCAGATCTCAAAGTAACCTGTAAAACCATTATAAAGTTGCATTGCCCTGACTATTTTTCTTTCTGGTAGAAACAAAGAGGAGAGAGAGTAGATACCAGAATAGCTGTCCTAACCCCCTGCCTATGGTTACCTATCAAACACAGCAGGAGGTGAATTTCTATAATACCAAAACAAATTTGAGGATACAAATATTATGTTCACTGCTTTTCTTTCTGTTGAATTCTGGGTTTGGAGCTTTTAATATTTATGACTTCAAACTTCTCTAGCCATGATGGCACAGATCTCAAGTGTTCTCTTACTCAAGCCAAGGACTTTGGCTACATGACCTCAGGTATTGTGAATTGTACAATGAAATAATGAATGAGACATTTTGGGGATTTTGTTATTGTTAGAAGCAGCAACGTTCTCAAACACTCCATGGATGCTCTTCTGTTAAGGAAATACTTGAGAAATTCTTATCTAGTACATTTTCATAGAGTTTCAATCACTATGTGTCATTGTCCTTATATGTGCACATTATATTTCTAAAAAGCTGGAAGAGAGTTTAGGTTGCTTTTATCTTGTATTCACTTTTCAAAGCACTGCCAACATCAGTTAAAAAGTTAACTAATACAGAAAATATTAAGAAAAACCTTTAAGCCAACTAACATTTACATACATATTTAGATACCTCAGAATTGATGTGTTTGTCTTTGGAGAAGGTTCATGAGTATTACAACATATACACATTTATCCAGCTGTTAAAATTTCAAGTCATGAGTATTACAACATATACACATTTACCCAGCTGTTAAAATTTCAAGTACAGCATATTAAATTCAGTATTCATTGTCTCTAAAATATAATACTCCAGAAATGCACTTCTAAGTACACTTTGACTCCCACAACCAATTTTGGTGCAGTAATCAAAGCCCAATTTATTAGTAGCAAGAAATAAATAACAACAGCTCTGTATTAGAGCTATCAGTATCCCGGTGAAGAATCCTAGGCTTAGTTACAGAGAAATCAGTCTGAAAGTTGCCAGCTGGAGGGATGAGTGAACGTGAGCTGACAGCCCCTATCAGCCTGACTGGAAGGAAGGGGGGCCTGGGGATGAAAACGCCAGTCCTCAAACGTGTGGAGCAGCCTGAAGAAAGACTGTGGGAAGAACATCAGTCGGACAGACCAGTGGGAATCCTGGGCTTAGCAGGAGTACTGAAGAAGCAGGATGAGGGAGATACGGCAGGGGCGTTCTTTTCAGTGGGAACAGAAAAGAACAGATCTTATCCCAAGCAAAAAAGGGCTTGGCTGCGTGCAGTGTCAGGAGGAGAGCAGCCCAGTCCCAGAGAGCTCTCCCAGAACAGAGCCCCAGCCCCTGCGGAGCCCCCTGCACTGCGTGGCTGCTGCCAGCCCTCTCCTCCTCACCTGAGCACCACAAACACTGATCAAAACAATGCTCTTACTTTATTAAGATCCTTGAGGTGAGATGGTTTGGTTCCCAATCAGTTTTTAGTTGGGAAGATACACCAAACATTAATTGGGGATTTAGAACTGGTCAGGAAATTGCATGAAAAATTGGAGAAAACCACCAACTTCAGGGGCTGAGACGATGTATTTTAATAGTTACGATTTTATTCCATTAATTGTCCTGATAAGTATTTGACTTCAATAATTTTTGAATTTATCCATTTCAAGACTTATTATTTCAAAAAAATATAAACATGTGAAACTTCTTATGTGATTGCATGTTAAACATCAATCTGCTACTAGGAAATAAATAAATAAATAAATAAATAAATAAATAAATAAATAAATAAAGCCAGAACAAAACCAAACAAGAAAACCAGCTAATACCCCATCAACACTGAATCCTCCAGCAAAGCCTTACATGTTTACATAAATAGTTTACTTAAATAGTTTTCACCTTTTATAAGCCAGTGTATTTCAAATTAAATAAAATGTAATTATAAAGAAAAATATTTTCATCTATATTGTCAGTTTCTTGAAAAATCATTAGATTTTAGCTAGCATTATTGTTAGATTTTACTCATAGAAATCTCTGGTACTTATACACTCCTTTTATATGTCTTCTGTGTTATCCCAGACATGTAATTCCATGTGAAAATCAGAAAATATCATCTTTGTAGTTCTATATTCACCCAAATATCTTCAGTGATTTGGTGATATTCACCAGAATCTTTAGACACATGTGGTATTATTCAAGTACTACATACATCTTTCTTTTTTGCAAGACAAAAATGCAGATTTTGTGTTCCAAAGTTATATGTGTAACTATTCTTGTTCATCTAAGTGCTATCTCAGCTGTTGAAACCACAGCCAAATTAAAATAGACAATTTCCCATCTGCTTTTCATATAGTAATAGCTCATTTTTGAGAATACAGAAAGTACAGGAAGCTAAAAGCTTATTTATGTGCCTTAATTTTGAATATTTGAATACACTCTAAATCTCTGGAAGAAGATAATAAAAGGGTCATTAAAAACAGACCTGAGAAACTAATGCACTCACTGGCAACTCTGCGAGGGAATTTCTCTAAAGTACTGAAAAGGTGCAGGCCTGTTTTAACTCTTACTTCCAAATGCACCATCATCTTTTTTACATGTTCATGAAATCTCAAAACAGCTTTCTCCTTGAAACTGTTTTCTACCAAGACAAATAATGACAGGAAAAAAGAAAAACCTAAAGGTTAGTGGTACTTTGATTTAACATATAATTGCACAGATCTGCTACCTACATGTGCTCAAAGTAGGCATCAGCCAATATAATGACAACATCAAATGTAAAGAGTCAGGTAATGCTCTCATTGAACTATTGAACCCAATTCAGTCGTGTACCCAGACACGTTACAACTTTTCCTGCAGTGGTTTCTTCTCTATTTGCATGTCATTACACTGTTTAGTTCCATATTCTGCTTCAACATTTACTACTTTACTTACAAAATTTCTTTAACCCAAACCACTTGGTTAACTGCCACAAATGGAACTATTCTTCAAACACATACTGCAGGATCTATAGCAGAAAAGAAATACATAATCATGTAATTCCCAGAGATTTAACCCACCAAATCAGTTTTGAAAACAGTCTCACTTAGGGTCCAAAATTTGCATTCTGTATTTACTAGCATTGACTTAAAATATGTTGTTCTGCAAGTAATCCTGGCTATGAACTCCTGCAGATAAGTATTCCTGAAAAGGAATGCCATATGGATACCAAAACAAATTCCATTAAATTTCATTATTCATTTGTACCTAACATAGCACAGTAGGCACAGGAATGCTTGAAAGGAGATGGGCAAATGAGTTCAATAGGCATGGAAATGAGTTTGCCATTCCAGATGGGAGGATGTGGGAATCACTTGATGTATTCTTACAGATGGGCTCTAAATATTTTAAGTGTCTAAATATCCATGAATAAGAAAAAAGAAAACAGTTAAATGCAAGCACAACTGTTGTAACAAGGACACTCGTGTTCAGCTCTAGTCTCCTACCCCAGGAGAGAGAAACCAGGCAGTTCCAGACACAGCAGATTTTCCAGCATCCCATTTCAGCACCATGCCATGGCAATACCATTGACTTCATCCCCGCACACAGAAAGATAAAACAAGTCCTTAAAATGATTTTACTAATGGACCAGGATCTCAAAATCTTTGAAATACAATCACCTCATCAATCATTCACAATCATTATTTTTTATGTCTTCTATAAAAGGAAATGAAAGAGTAGACAACCACACTCTATCCAAGCCTGTCCTATTCTGCCTAGTACTGCATTAACAGGCCCTGACAAATGGCACACCAGCAACTCCTGAACCAGTGACACAAGTGCAGTGATAAGCCACATAAAATATTCATAACTGCAACTTTAGATGCAGGCAGATGCCCAACAAGAGCATGCAAGCTTTGTCAGGAATCATTGAGAGATTGAAAGCATACTTAAAGGATTTATTAAAGCAATCAGAAGAAGCCTCTACTCCGTCACCATGATTGCAAGGAGTTTATGGCTATGTATTTAATCTCCCTGCTCTGTAAAAGTTAAGTTATGCTTTCTTGTGATTTGTGCACAAAGAGTTTTTTCACTCTTTTCTAGCACTATAAAAGTCAGAAGTACCATTTCTGCCTTGCTAAGTGAAGCATTAATAGGAAAGCCAGCAGCATGATGGAACATGTAATAAATATGAAGGTTTAACATTATAAAGATTTATATTGCACAGAATATAGTCCTAGATTATGAGATAACATCATTACCTTTTGTTATAGGAAAAAATCATTTGATGACAGGGATTTCTTTTTTCCATCATTATATTCAGGGACATCAGAGTTCAACCAAAAAAAACATTGTGCCAACGTACCAATGTTAAACAGTTGACTTAATAGCAATTAACCAAACAGAACAACACACATCATTTCACCTTCTACAGAGAAGTGCATTAAAAAAAGTATTTCTAGTTAATAAAAAATAAGCTTGTTATTAACGTCAGCTAGCAGGAAAACTTACTGAAGGAGAGAAAAAGCAATTTCTAATTGAAACAAAAGAATAGACATGGGCAATTATACCAAAACTTGGGTGTATACATATACAGAGAGCTTACACTGATGTAAATAAACCCTTACATTATCTCTACAAGATGTGTCCTATATTCTTATTTGACACTGGCATTATAAGCACTGCAGAGCTGAGCTTGTTAATATATCCAAAAAATGGAAGAATATACTTTTTTTTCCTCATTTTGACTTACTGCCTACAGCTCCTTGTAGTTTGCATTGACCTTTTCTTACGGAACCCTTAGAAACATCAGCTGTGCTCTGGAGCCATTCAAAATACTTCACATGCAGAACAGAACTAACAGACCTGACAGACCTTGGCTTCCATGCTGAGTTTGCAAGAGCTATTGAAAAACTTTTCCTTATTTTGGATATTTTTCTCTTTGACAAAATCAGTGTGCACATAAGCAGCTTTCATGAGTTTTCTGATAGACAAAAAAAAAAAAAGCATTGCTTCATCGTGGAGATGAAACTACACAGAATGCAGGATTTGTTGCAAGAACTATACTGTTATCATCTTATGTTTCCTTTTTTTTCCTAATCTGGCAGAGGCTCTGTTTCCCATTGTCAGTGAATACCATTGCAAAAATTTGCTTCTTTTTTATTTAGAAATGTGCACATGAGTCTTGCACACTTAACATAAAAGAAAGGACCTCCTCAGTCATGGAAGGACAATTCAGTAGATACTCAAAAATGCTGATTTTTTTATCCACTGTTTTTGCCCAGAACAAGAGGAAAAAAAAAAAAAGCTAAATGCTTAGACATAATTTGGGGACTTTTCCTTAATCACACATTCTTCATCCCAATTTAATTTTAATCTAATCAGATTACATGAATTGCCCATAGTGAATTTAACATTTGTCTTTCACTCCCACTCTTTGCTACACCTTTGTTGTAACTCAAAGGAAGAAAGGTCTGGTGGCCTGATCAAAGGAGCGTGTCACTTGCTGAACTGGACATTTATCCAAAATCAGTTCTTACATACAAACTATGAAGATTCTGCATTAGGTGTAAATACTTCCATATAGAGTAATTCCAAATATTTTATTACAAATACTCTATACCAGCTGTAAGTGCAGTATCAAGACTGAAATTCCCCCAGGTATTTAATATCATAAGACGATCAAAGCAACTTTTCTTAAAAACTTAGAGAACATAACCATTACCTTTGTTCTACTACACTTGCATTCATGCTTCTTTATTCACACTAAAACTCAGACTGCTAAAATAATTTGCAATGTAGCATTTTTTTCTCTGACAAACCGTAAGAAATAAGAACTCTTTCTTTCTCTGCTGACCCTGAGACTTTAGTGTGTTTAATACATGTTATGCACGAGTGTGACATATGCATAATCATTTCCTAGTCAGAAAGCAAACCATCACTCCTACCCACTTCTATTCTCTTCTAGAACAGAAAAGTCTTAAGGAAATTCTAAGATCTTAGCAATCAAGAGAGCATTTACTTTACATTCTGCTCCAACAGAAACAGAATGCACAGTGCAGACAGGAAAACGAAGACATGAAATGGTGGCTTGGGAAAGCTTACAATTCTGTTACTGCTATACAAATATCCCTGGGATCTAATCGTGCAGTGCAGACCTGTTTTAGTTTGTCTGGTACTCAGAACCCATAATTTTGTTCTAAACTTTCAAACTGAATAAAATAAATGCAAAGAGTAAGTCAGGCACAGTCCAAAAATTTCACAGCTTCCTCCTCAAAGTAAAAATTAATCAGAATTTGCAAAATTTGTTGTGAATGAAAACATATGTAGATGCTCTTCAGAGTTCTTGCAAGAACAAAATCCACTTTCACCTACCAACCTTTTAACAACAGGTATACTAGTGAAAGTGCAGTCACTTTTAGCCAATGCCTAATGAATCCATAACTGTCCATCACCAAGTGAACTTAGAAACCCTGTAAAGTTGTAAGGGTTAGACTGTCTTGGGGAATATTTTACAGGTTCAGAAAAACCTCAGTCTCTTTTATGTTTTAACTGTAACCCACATTAAAAGGTTTTATTTCAAATCAGAACTCCATATCTAACAGAGAAATTGTTATATGAAGATAAATTTTCATGTTAAATGAATAATAAATTATAGGTTATGTGTCTCTTTGATTTTAGAGGATGCATAATTTACAACAATAAATAATTAACATATCAAAGGATCCTAATTTAACTGATGCCTTCAGCACCAGCACAACCAAAGTACAAAACATTCTGTTTGGTGCTTATAATCCATATTTTTGGTGGAGATGAATAGCTGTATACACGTAGTTGTTATGTTTCCCAATATGTAATTTTTGTTTATCACTTAAAAGTATTAATAAATATCAGAAAGTTCAATTTTTGACATATGATCTGTAAGCACGCTGCATCAGAGGGAAAAAAAGCAAGCATAATGAACAGTGTGCTGTTATAAGCAGCATTTCAGCCAGAAATAGTTAATGCAAGCTTTATTTTTCAGTGGTGTTAAGCTTTTCATTGGGTATCACTAAAGACAGCTTATAGATGTAGCAGAGAATCATTGTCCTAGAAAATGGCTCATCTTTGTTTTCTTTCATTAGGATAACATCTATGCCTTCACCAAAATTCTTTGTAACAGACAAGACCAAGAATGACCTAAAGGAAGGTATTTTTTTCACTATTCCATAACCGAATGGGTAATTCAAGAAATGTGCAGGCAAATAATTCCAGTTATTCAAGCAATGCTGTTCCAAAATGGGTGATACAGACATTTCTGGAGAGGAAGCCAGGCTGGACCAGAGCTCCTGAGATAAACCTCTGCAAAACCCACACCTCAGATCTTAGCAAGGAAAGGCAGGACAGCCCTTCCTAGAAAGCACCACACGGGTTATAGAGCAAGCCCTGAGCCCACATCATCCCTGGAACATCCCTCAGATGTGAAGAAACACCTGAGCCTTTCAGAACAGCTCCCCCTTGTCAGTGAGAGCATCCATGGCTTCACTTCCAGCGCACACAAAGAAAATGTTTTCTCCTTGAAGACCACAATCGGGTCATCATCCTGCAGCTGGACAGCTGTGACTGCAGCTTATGGTTAGACAGAGGGTCATTATTAGTAGGCTGAGCTTATTGCTCAGTTTGGTTTATAACCAAACTCAACAATAAACCAGTAACTCATCAATTTGGTGGAGAAGTAATGGAACTGTCATGATTTGCTTCCTTTGAGAGGGCACAGGGCACATGTCCTTCAGCTGGGGCCCATCCTGAGAGAAGCCTGGGCCATCGACCCCTCCCCATCACCCGTCTGTTCCTGCACAATGACAGGGACTCAGACATGCCACAGCTCTGCACCGCTCTTCACCCAGCTCTCCAGACCCTGCTGTTTCAAGAGGACACTTGCCCAGCACTGTGAGCTAAGCATGAGATGGAGCCTGCAGCCCAGAGCAGCCTCCTGCCACTTCTGCTTTGTGATCTCCCAGTGCAGACTTGAGAACTTCTCCACCAATATCCATCAAGAGCAAAGGAACTTACATTCTTCTTCATATACAGAGGAAAGTGTGACTGAATAGTCCTGCATTTCTCAAAGTCCTTGATGTAAAAATATCAGCTTCTGTGAGGTCACAGGAAGAATAAAAATTGTGCAAAAGATTGGAAAGAAAAATCTGCAGTAGTTCATGTTAAATATATAGGTACACATGTACAATTTGTAAAAAGTATTTCCATTAGAATTCAAAAAGCTGTCTAATGAAAGAATTTAGCTCTTTTTCTTAGAGTTAAGTGTTGTGGTTGGAATAAAAAGTGCTGTTCAGCTGCAAATGGCAGTCAAGTGCCTGAGTCTGGGCTGAGAAAAGAGAAATCAAGCAAGTGTGCAATTGTAAAAAACAGATATCATTTTCACACCCAGAAAAATACATAAAAAGTGTTATTTTAATGTCAATGGAGCAAAGATTTGATCAAAAATGATTGCATGGAGAGACCCTTAATTATAGCCATGATAAGGAAAGCATCTCTACAATCCAGTTGTAATCACACAAAGCCTTATAAAATACATCTTTAAGAAGGCAAGTTAAAAGCCTGTGGTCTAACAAAAATTAGTAGCTATGTTTATTTTCTAACACACAATGTTTGTCAATAGCATGGCTGATGATCACCAGAGAGCAGTGTTAAAATGTCTCAAATTGGATCCAGAATTATAACTTGTTCTCTCCTTTATGCACACATTATTCCTGACTTTACTACATATGTACACAAAGATGCAAAGTTAGCACCAGTATAGCAGGGCAAACACTTAACGAGGCAATTCTTATGCAAATATTTCAATCAATCAAAATGGACTTAAATCCCAGTGCGGTCATTTTTGCAGTTACCTGCACCTGCATATTTGATTCCTATTTAAGAATAAGGAGTCATTAAGCACTTTGTATAACCACATGTGTATACCAATTATGCATTTACTTGATCCCAGGTCCAGTGACAGCAGCACCTGGCTTACAGGTTCAGGCAGCAATACAATTTGGCCTTGTAGTACAAAGGATTAATCAGGATATAAACTGCAGTCAGGTCCTGACAGGAGTCCTGAGAAGTCTGAAAACACTTTCTACATGTGTTTTCACCAGCATTCAGAAGTAGCTGAAGAGCAGTGTGTGTATGGACCATGCCACAGTGCAGACACGAGAACATCACATATTGTTCAACAACGTTTTGTTTGTTTGGGGTTGTTGAATGACCTGTGGTTTGGTACAATTAATTCCCTTTGCCTGAACGGAATGAGTTTAAGTGCCCAAGATCTCAGCAATGGAGTGAAGCTGCAGGGCTCTTTCAGTGAGTTTCCCTTGCTGGAATGACAGCTCAGAGCACTCAGCTTTCCCTTTATCTTTAAAGATTCTTATTTGTCTACTGTTTCACAGCAAGCAGTTCTGATGAATAGTGCAATTAACCTTTCCACCATTAAAACAATTAATTGCAAAAATTAAAGACATAACAAGGGCTAAATACTAATGCATAAATTATCAGGTTCAGGAATTGTAATTATTAATCTATGTACACTAATTGTGAAATAAACAAAGAGGACAAATTGTAATCAGAAGTCAGTGCTGGAACTGATGGTCATTTGTTTTTGCTGTAAAAAGAGAAATTACCATTTTGCTTTTGACATACAGAATTAATCATACCAAACTTTAAACTAGAGTATTTCTTTCTCTTGCGAATTATGTAGGATACAAAAAATATCTAAAGTTCAGTTTTGTTTCTACAGCAATGTAAAATCACCTCAAAGAAATTTACATGTCAATGTAAAAATATTGGCCTAAACTACTCCTGCAGTGAATCTCCACTACATTTTCATTTCATGTAGCTATAATTTAACTAAGTATTGTGGAATTCTTACAACAACGTAATATTACAATGTTGCAAGATACAATATTAAAAAAACCCACTGATCAGACACATGGCCATATAACCCTTGATGATTAATAGCAACAATGAAGGATTTCATCTATGGGAGGAGTACCTGCTTCAAACATGGGCACAGCTGTTCTGCTGAAGGTGGTTTTGCTGGGGGGAAGCAAGATAGACCTAGTCAAGAAATTATTTTTTTTTCTATGGTGTCAACATTTCAACAGTTTCATAATCTCTCACCTCTAAGACACTCAGGGATATAGCTACAAAGATTAATTTTGACCCATTGCTTTGTGCCAAAAGAAATGAAAAGAACATCCAACTTTAATCATCGGTTCTCTGCCCTCAAGCAGTTCTCCTGTCTCCTAGGCCTCCTTCTCCCCATTCCCACTAAAAGTACACTTTTCCTTAGAGCAGGACCACCTTCCTTTGAGTCACTGCTTTACAAGGTGTGATGTTGCCACAGCAGAATTCAAACACTGAGCAATGCTCTCATGAGATAAGTGATGTTGGGGCATCAGCTGCTGTCACTGTAGCTCAACACACTTCCTTCCTTCCATACTGTTAGTAACAGGACACATTTAACAAGTTTCAAATGGTTTCATCATTTAAAAAAAAAACAAACAAATTCATTCAAAACCAGAGAAATCAACAACAACAAAAACATTCCCAACCAAAACAATCCTCCCTCCACAGAACTCCACCATGTAAAGGCACAATTATAAAACATAGGTAAGTTAGTTGTCTCTATAAGGTATCTATGCAGTACTTGATGCAGGAATGTTTTGACCAGATCTATCAAATCCAGAAGTTGGATGATGATGATGCTAAAACCCACAGTGCCAGAGACATTTAGCACTAGAGAAAAAGCTTCAAAGAACAGTCAGTGTGCTGAAGGAAGGACATTTTGCACCGAGAAGGACATCATCCCCTCACAGCTCTGGAAAGAAAAGCAGACTTTTTCCTTAAAAACCAGGTCCCACTTCACATAGAATTTATTTTTGCAGGTCACCTTTGGTCCCGTACACAACTGAAGTGTCAGTGACTGGATTACTTATAGTTCACTGAAACCATGCCACTTACATAGAAAAAACATGTAAGAAATTCCTGAAGAACTGCTAGGCAATTATCAGCTGGCTCACACTTGGCCTTGTAGCTGGCCAGCTGACTCCGGAATCTCATGTCCTGATAGCATTGTGGCATGCTTAAAGAATGAGTTTACAACCTAATTTGCACACTGTCAGTTTCTAACCATACAAACAGCTCTAGATATCAGAGAGTTAATTGAATTTTTCAACAAGTGCCTTGTTTTACAAGTACCATGGTTTTGGCAGCATTGATGAGGCAACTACTCAAATAATCAGTCTCTTAGTGAGTGTCAAGGCATTGGGGGCCATATGCAGGATCTCCAGAACCAGTCACCCCTTGGCAAGGCAGCACAACTACAGCCAATAATAAGAAGAAAAATCAAGGCATCCTTTTACAGTGCAGTGTATGGGACCAGTAAATGACATTATTTTTATAATCACCTTTTCACAAGGACAGTATCACAGAGAACACTAATTGTTATTAAATTCTGAATTATTAGACCAAAGTTCTGCCAAATCCTCTTTCACAGCTTCACATTCTTTTGATTACTTTGTTGTCTGTACACTGTTACAAAATTTGCATTTATTCATGCCAGGCATACAGCTAAAAAGGGCAATGGTAGAGTACACATTCTGAAAACAGCCATATCACTCATAATGAGGTACAGTTTAGGCATAATCCAAGAGTTAATTATAAATGTTTGTGCTTCAATGTCAATGCAGGAAAACATAATCTTGTTGCAATATAAAAAGTTATTATATAATGGCCTTTCCTAAAATACAGTTTACTAGAGCATAGCAGGTGGGAGACAGAAGGCTGAAAACTGTAACAAGCAATTACATTACAGATTTTTTTCCCTGCAGTATCATTAGCTAAATTTCTTCCTATTTTAATCTCATCTTTTTAATAATGTGTCAGGACTGACACTCCAGAGGACATATGACTCAGAAAGGTCATGGTTGAAAAAATGCATCTATTTAATTTTTCTCTCCAACTAGCTTTAAAAATTAATTTATCTGATTGCTCAGGCTATTATATAAATTTTGTTGGATTTTGTGTATTACTAATAGGTACCTTCCTCATATTTTTGCTTGCTATTCCCTAGATGAGGTTTTTTCTAATTCTTGCTGATGGCTGATTAAAGAAATAACAAAACAGTGACGAAAGTCAATTCTGCCAAGTTCTCACAAGGCTTCAGACAGATCTGGAGTTAAGAAGAAGGAAAGCATGAGAAAGCATTCAAACATGGTCTTGGGGTACCGTATTATTTTAATAATTCATTTCACTTCCACGGCACATACCCACACATTTAGCAGTGTTGCCAGCCCAAGAAAGCTGCCTTAAGAATATCCAGCAATCAAAGGAGCAGAACTTATCACATCATTACTTTTCAGGTGTGCTCAGGCAAATAGATGAATTTACTATCAAATCATAACATAGGAACCACTACATAAAATAACTCAATTCCAAAATATCTTCATGAAAATATCTTAAAGATTTTTCAGTGTTTGGTGATGTTTGTAGAGAACTGGGGGGGAAATCAGTTAAAGGAAACACCTCTGATTTTTTTTTTTTTTTTACTTTTTTTCTTTTAATTTTTAACCCTTTTTTCAATTTCATAAATCCTGTATGTATCTTGCTTCCAAAGCTACTTTTCACGGGATCAAAATGGTTACATTTTTGGTAGAGAAATTAAACTTCTGAAAGATCTGTCTAATTTTTGGTGAAATACTAAGGCATTTAATAAAGGCTGATTTTAATCCCAAATAAATCCAGATTAGCTATGATGAAGAGAATGAAATTACAGTATTAGATGAATGAATGGTGAGAACTGACTTTGTTTTACAGAGTTTTAAAAAGAAATACTGACAGACATTCTTGGGAGACTAGGAAGTAGTTCCCTAATTGTTAGGGGTTGCAGGAGTCAAGAGAATTATTCAGTAAAGGAAAAGAATCAAAACAATTTCACAAGATGAGGCCTTGTTTAATTGGGAAAAAAAACATCCACCCATCACCTTTTACACTTGAGATGCAAAGTATTTCCCTGGCATTGAAGTTTTGTGCATGCCCGTGGTTTCATGCAAGTTTGGAAAGAATTATCAATGGACCATTTCATTTATACCTCCCAAGATACACTAACCCAACAAATTCAAATATGCAAATATTTTGGAGCCGTAAATTAATTGCACTGTTCTCATGTAACAACGTGTTACTGATTGTGTTAAACTCAAGCTTGCTGTGGATGCTGTTTGTGGCCTCTTGGGAGCTGTGCAATTTAGTAAGTATAGCTCACTGTATAGAAGTGACATAAATAAGAAATAAATTACAGTACATTTACTGCAGCTAGTCCACAATTTTTCCTTTACATTCCTAAAGTAGATCAGTTCCCCTGAGCTATACAAGTTATAGATAAGAATGGACTAAAACTTGCAGATTTCACATTTGTGAAATGCTTTTCAAATGAGTAAGCCTCGCCTAGAGACTTCAGTCACTTCAGTCTTGCCCAAATCTCATGTAAATAATGAGATTGAAAAGATTGCAACTGTCATCTTCATCTTTTACTCTGGTTAAACATTCATACTTCAAATCTTGGTTATCTTTGCATACAGTTCAATGCTACATTGTCCTGCCACCGACTAATCAAAATTTGGGAAAAATATGAATCTCCCTAAATCAAGCATATATTTCTCTCCTATTGCACAGCACAGTTTGTTCCAGTTAAGGAGATGGTGCGATTATAAAAACTTCAGTTTTAAAGGGGATACTAAAATGATCTATAAAATTTTGCTCTAGAACAAAACTTACTGTGCAAGGTTATTAGGTCAGATTTTTTATTTTTTTTTTACCTTCAAATGGTATGATTCAAAAAGACATAAAACAAATGGACTTTTGGAGCTGATATTTCAAAAAGTTCTTTGTACCCTAACTACTTCTGGGAGAAACTTGCAATTCTATTTTTTTAAATTCCCCATCTTGACAATTCTACCTCACCACTCAATCATTCCTGTGCTCATTCTTAACATGGTAATTAAGACTGTATGAAGATGAGTGAGAATGAATAGTAAGAACAAAAGAACAAAAGACATTTGAGCACTCTGTTATCTTCCCTGACTCAGTTAAGTACATACTCATTACTAAGTATACCACTCACTTCATTGCCTCCTTTCCCATGCAGTTTGATTGGCCTTCCCTTCCCTTCCCTTCCCTTCCCTTCCCTTCCCTTCCCTTCCCTTCCCTTCCCTTCCCTTCCCTTCCCTTCCCTTCCCTTCCCTTCCCTTCCCTTCCCTTCCCTTCCCTTCCCTTCCCTTCCCTTCCCTTCCCTTCCCTTCCCTTCCCTTCCCTTCCCTTCCCTTCCCTTCCCTTCCCTTCCCTTCCCTTCCCTTCCCTTCCCTTCCCTTCCCTTCCCTTCCCTTCCCTTCCCTTCGCCTCTCTTGCAGATCCCTGCTCTTCCCATGTCTTTTCCATGTCTTTCCCACTGGGTCACAAGGATCTTCTCCACTGTGCATTCAAATGACTCAAACTTCATCTGAGTCTTGCTACAAGAAGAGAAATTTTGTGGAGCAGCAGCTACAGCCTGGACCAATCCCAGATTGCTTCCTCCTTGGGAAAGGAAAGCAAATGATAAATCCCCAACCAGCTCTCAGTCCTGTAGGCAAAGTGACACTGCAAATTCCCACCTACCAGGACACAGGGGAAGGGATGCCCATCCCAAAGAGGAAGCTTCTCAGTCACCCTTACAGCCCTCGGTGACATTACAGCAGACCAAGGAGGAAAGAATCAATGTCTTCATCTCTTATGGCCGTGATAATCTGGCTTTTGAGGGGCTTTGTTTTTGAAGCATAATTTAAAAATGGCAATAATTCCTCCTTTGAAAAGTTTCTAAAACCTCCATTGCCCTGGCAACATCTGCTGAGAGCACTTGGAAAAGAGACTCACATCAGAATTATACTTCTCATAGCTGATTTGCCAGCTTTGAAAAGTCACCTGAGTAATGAACTGTTGCTTTCTAATTGATGCCTTCTGATTCCCTCACTTCTATTTGTTTTCCTCCCTATAGAAAACCAAGAACATTTTTATGTCCCCTTTTCACCTTAAGTTCTTCTCTGAATAATGGAAAATATTTTCAACATTTGAAAGGATTGTTTTGTTTGGTTTTTTTAATGAAACTAAGGAGATGACTAGAGCTCATGGACATTTGATATTGCAACACTCATTCTAATCTGATCTACCAAAAAATACAGCAACTAAGCAAGAAAAAAATCAAAACATTACAGGTTTGACCTCTTCCACTTGTTTTTTCCTATCCTTAAAAAAACAGGCTGTTAGTACAGCACGCTTTGGAGAAATCAACTTCTCATTTATTACCAACCAGATTCTCCATTCTCAAAGTCAACAGCTGCAATAAAAACAAAGGAAAAGACAAAGTTGGAAGAAAGAATTAATTATAAAGCAGCATTTGATGGTAGGCTTTCATGAAGGCAAGGGCAACAGTCAGCTATCCTTTTCAACATATTAGACCCAATTCCATTTTCCAAATATGTTATTAATATGATAATTCCACACTTTCCCATCTGTAGACAGTCCAGTCTTCATAAAGGTAGCATTATTACTACAAATACACTGAGGGGAAACTATTTCAATTACCAGGAGACTATGCAGCTCCAAGTCTATTTATTTCAATTTATTCAACTGTCTTGATATATGCGTGCATAGAACTTTTATAAAGAATGAATAAATTCACCTTGAAATTGTACCAATTGACTTTGGCTGGGCTGGGCTGTGCAATGGAATCAGAATCACTTTTGAAATAAGTCCTGACAATGCTGATCAAAATGAAGTGGCTACTCATTTATTAAAGTGACAGCTCAGCAATGGTTTCAAGCAAGGGGCTGACGTGGCCTGGGGTGGCAGCCATGGCCTGGGGTGATGGCTGTTCCTAAAAGCTTTTGAGCCAGTTGTGCTCTCTGAAGCTGCATCTGACGGAAATCTGACATTTCCTAGGGCTCCTGCACCTGCCTGGATGTCAAGCAGCTGGTGTGATTACTGTCACCCATTTCAGATTGTTATTCCACGAGTGACAAGTTTGCCCTGAGACTACATGCATGAAATTGATCCTTTTTCTCTTTGTTATGAGCAATCTGGCCAGGAAGAAAGCATCTTGGGTCAGACACATGCACAGAATACCCAACTCCTTAATTTTACAAATTCATTAACTTAACAACAACTGAAATGAATCATCACTGCAAATGCAATTTAAAACATATATTTGAAAGTTTTAGCCTAAGAATTAAAGTTTGTAGAATTTATAAGGTGATAGGTTTAGTGGTATTCTCCTTTGAATGTTCAAGAACAGGATTGCTATAGCAACCCACATCCTACTTTAAAATCAATAGCAAGTCAGGCAAGACAAGCTGTTAAACCAGCGTAACAGGTAGGAATGTGCTTCTTCAGTTCATCATAGGTGTAGCTACATTGGAAGTTTAAGTCAAAGGAGGAATCACAACCTTTCTATATGATTTTGGAAAACAAGGTAGGGGATGAGGGGGATAAATATCAGTGAATTTGAATTTGAGGAAGGGCTTAGCTGAAAGCAGCAGAGCTCATAAGAAACTGAAACAGACTCCAGATTGTGCTCTTTGATCTTTTGCAAAGAACGGAACTGAGTTTAAGTGAATCTGTCTTTCCTGAAAAGTCAGTTTTAGCTTTGCTCTTATGCATAAGAAATCCTCTAAAATGTAGCCACAGAGGTGCTCCTCCACTGAGTCCTTTTGAAAGGAAAACCCAAAGCAGAACTAGCATGACCTCATGCAAGTTTCACAGTGCTCTTCACTATGAGCCAAAGGGGGTGCTGGCACTAATTTATAATATCCATTCAAAGCTATTGTTAAATGCTTGCAGTTCTAAAATTAATGTGATTCAGTGAGAAAATTTCTGCTGATAACCAGCTATTGGAAAATGTATCATGCACTAATGAAAGAGTAAAATAAGGAATTTGTTTTTTGAACATATACCACTTCATCTTTATGAATGTGCACGTTAGGCCTAATGCTGCCATCAGTAGTGCCCTTAACACTGGGAGTCAGTAACCTTTTGGGGTTCTAAGATGGGTGTCTGGTGACTCCAGATGTTAAGCTGGCTGACAGTTTTACAAAGGCTCTTCTGTCTGGACATCTCAAAGACTGACACACTTCAAAACAAATCTCAAATAGTAGAGGAAAAAAGTGGCAAATATAAGCAAGCTTTGTTTTGTTCTAATTCCTTGAACTTTTTCTGTTTTCCATAAATATTTATAGTAAATTGCAAGTATTCATCAGTTTTCAGAATAAACATCACAACAGGAAAAAAACATCTGTGTACCCCTCAAAAAGTGGTAAGAAGTGCTTATTTCCTTGTAATGAGGAAGCACTGATTTCAGAAATTCCAAAGCATACCTGTTCAGGAATGAATACCATTTCCCAGACACTTGTAGGCATTTGCACAAGTGTATCAAATAATGAGAAAAAATGAAGAACCTCTCGGAATATATTTTAATATTTTATATTACTCAACCTATTGACACAGCAAGATAAAATTACAATATGTGCCTACCTCCCTCACAGCTATGAAGCAGAATAAACCATTAAGCATTCCAGTGCAACTATTGCAGAAGCTCTCTTCTATAAAGAGAAATCCGTTGCATTTAGGAAAAAGATGAAGGAAAGTTGGCTAGAAGTAGTACAACAAGAAAAAAGTAAAAATCTGAGAAAGGCAAAGAAAGATTCACAACACAAATGGTACAGACTGAATGAGACAGTATTTTTTTTGATGATTCCAACCTCTCTTTTTTTTTATTACTGTTGCCATACATTGTCGTTGAGTTGTTGCAACAGAGTCCAGCAAAGAACCAGTTCTCCTTTTAAGATGCACTCTGTAGTATGAACATTCTTTAAAGGATTTATGCTGCATTTAAAGTTTCCTTTCCAAAGTAGTCTCCTGAATGTAAATATTTAAGTTGTCCTGTTTCAGAGTATTGTACATTATAACAGTTAAATAATTTTCTTAGACTGTTAGCGTGGAAACACACAATCACAGGATGGTTATATGCAGGTGCTTTTATTGAAGAGCTCTGGGAATCAGGGGTACAAACCCAAATCTGACTGACATGGATTCGAGATGAACATGTTTTTATACCCTTTTTATAATATAACTGTATATTAATTATTAAACCCATATTGTTCCATTGTACACATTGACCTTACCCAAGCATGAGTTCTTGTAATTTTCATCTGGTTCCCAAACATCCTTTCTCATGATTCTTGTTACGATAGCACCCTTTCTCATGATCCTTATTACAATTAAACAATAATTATATTCAACTACCAAACAATCATTACATTTTACAATGGTATCATTTATCATACGATGATTACACAGGTGCAGTTTCACCTGATCTAATTTGTTCCCAGGGCCTCGTTCCCTTTCCCAGGCCTACCAGACCCAACCTTTCTTACCACCCCCTGAATCTACTGTATACAATTCCCATGATTTTAGAAACATTTCAACCCTATGCTATTAAGATCATTAAATATTTGGTCTAGTTTGGAATTAACTCTTCCTTCAATTTGCATCTTGGCATAGGAAGTTTCTATTGCCCTGACTTTATTCATCCCATCAATCCTAAATTTAACAGCAGCAGGGAAATAACACTATGTTGCTTTTATTGGCAATAAATAATTTTACTTGAGCCTTTCTGGGAAAATGTCCAGGCATTGCATCTGTGTTAAGTTATAAGATTTCCAGAGATAGTGGGGAAGAAAAAGCTCATTATCATTTTTGACCCTTGGTGAAAACAGTTTCTTCAGTGTTATTAGGTGTTCCCATCTGGCAAAAGCAAAGCTTCTTATTTTACCCTGTACTCGTTTAGTAAATTACTTGAACTCTCTTGGTGTTTTCACATTTACAGAGCTACACAGGGGAAAGAAATTTCATTTTAACAAAGACTGCAGAAATGCTGTGCAGGGACAAAAGACTGACCACAAAGCCTCCTTCCATAACCACTAATAACTCCAAATTACATTCACCACTTCATGTGGGCAACAGACAGTGTCCTCATTTTCCTACCTCCAAGAACAACACCTGGCACTGTGCACACCTGTACTTCAGACATTCCCACCTGGAGAGGAAAGGCAGAGCAGCCTCATTCCAGACCACCTCAGTCCACACAGTCAGAAGTCAGCCAGTGTTAAGCTATGCAACATTCTAACATGCCCATGACTGCTGTATTTTTCTGGATGTGCAAACTTTCTTGGCAACAAGTCTTCATTTTTATTCCAATTGTTTAAGTTTGTGGAGGGGGGGGGGTTGTTTGTTTTTGGGGTTTTTCTCGTTTTTTTTTTTTTTTTTTTTTACTGTGGGAAAACCCTTGCTGATTTTCTCTTGCAGTACATTCTCTTGCAATATATTTCCATGTGCATGTGATTCGTGCTAATTATTTTTACAACAGGGAAAAATGCTTCTTGAGGTGAATATAATGCCAAAGTCCGACATTCTTCTAAGGAAAAGATTTCAGGTGAGTTGCTGACATGCAGACACCTCATGTCATTTTACTCCCTAGGGATACTACAAACTTCATTATTCTTAGAATGCCTACCTGAGTCTAACTTTTGGTCTCTCCAAGTCACGGTGCTGGTGGCGGGTTTCAACTGCTGCTAAGTTTCTCTTGAATTTTTTTAACAGCGCATAATGTCAACTTTTTAAACTTCCCAACAATGTCCTCGATTTAGTTGAATTGTCTTCTTGCAGCTACCAGAAATCAGCTGCCAGTTCTTGGAAGCCTTCCCTGTCTATTAGAAGCAGGAGCTCTGATCCTTTTCCTGCAGCTGACACACGAGCCCCGACAGCCCCAGCGCTGCCATGTGCCACTTCCTGACGCAGCTTTACAAATCACCATTTACATCACAACTGGAGTATCATGCTGCAAGGGAAAAAAAAAAAGCTCTTTCATGCTCATTCCTTGTCCTGACTGGTTCACAGATCACAGCACTTGATTGCACCTCATTCCCCCTTGCATGACATGTACAGGCTGAGAAACCCATCGCTCGTTCTCAACCAGTCAAGTGTGATGCTTCCTTTCTCCCCTCACTGAAGTAATTCCTTACATTTTTCTTTACAACTCACAGCAACAAAGATATTCTTCCCATAATGTCTAGTTTTATTACTGTGGTTGCATAGAAGAATAACGACATCACGCTGTGCTTTAAAAACTCTGTCCCTGTCTGCAGTTAACTCGTTCCATCTCAGAGATCACTGCATGTGTCCGTGCATATTGAGTAAGTACTTTACCTGAAAAGATTTTGCACAATTTGAACGCCCAAGAGGGAAATTGTTTTATTAAATTCATAGTTAAAATAAACTTTGCAAAGGAAGGGTTATCTTCTTTTCCAAATTCCCTATTACAGCTTGTGAGAAAGCCTGGCTAAACAATCCCTTCATGTATGTTTAACAGCTTAAGAGTTTTCTAGAATGTGGGAGTTTTTGTTTGTTGGGTTTTTTTTTACATTGCTGTTCAGTAGAACTACAAATCAGGGATCAATTAGCGTAGCTGTAAATGTTTTTCTGGCAGTTTTTTATCCTTTAAGGCACCAGGTAACACCTTGAATTGAAATGTAAGCAGTTCTCTAGTAGTATGTTCTGACCTTTGAGCTACTCACTTTTTTCTAAGGCAAAGGTTACTTTTAATTCCCATGTTAAAGCACATGCCCACATGTGAGAATCTTCTACCCCTGGGTGCTGGGCTCTGACCCCCCAGCACCAGTCTCCTGCCCAACCCGAGGCTTCTGAAAGAACCCCCTGTCCCCTGAGGCTCCCCAGGGATAGATGGGACAGGGCTGGTGGAAACCTCTCTTTCCTCCTGAAAAGCAGAGTTTTATTCTTGCCTTAATACAAGCAGCACCTCCAAATAGCACCAGTGGCACTCAATTGTATGGAAGTGAATGAGCTGAGAGCACTAGGATCACATTTGTCTCTGTAATTTAGAATTATTCAGAGAAAAGTGATAGGTTTAAATTTTTCTTTGTAGACCTAAAGGTTTATATTAATTCATTCATTCATTCATTCCAAAAAGGTCTGTGCAGCACCTACGATCATGAAGTATTTTTTTGATTACACTAAAACCAAAGCCTCACTAGGAACGTTTTTTCCTTGACTTAGCATTCATAGCTCAGTCTTGGTCTCTGCTGATCTCTAGAAGGTTAAGTTGCACTTTATTTGGTTACATATAGTCCTTTATTTGGTTACATATAGTCCTATCCACTCAGAAGGCATAAATCCTAAGAAACTAAACCCACACTTTCGTGGCTTTATCCCCACAGAACCATACTTTGTTCTTCAGACTATGAAATTCAGTGAAAATCAAGGCAGAGTGAGGAGTGATTTCTTCATGGCTGTTAATTTGAATAATGTGCTTGAATGCTTTTGATGTTTCACAAATAGACTTATTCCCGTTCCTACATATTTCCCTTCATTCTCATCTGATCTACCAAGAAATACACCAAAACTAATCCTGTCACAAATCCACCAGGAGAGGTGTGCACCATCAGAAAAAATACAGCAGACTCCTTGCATGGAGTCCTAACTTGAGGACAGGAAACCCATTTTTAATTATCCATTCTAGGGAAATTCTTACACATGAAACACTATTTGTCCAATGCCTTCTATTGGATTCAGTCCTCTCCTTTAGTGTCTATGACATTTTCTGAATTACTTTCATATAAAAAGACTGAGACTGACGCACCAGACAATTCTGGCAGTGCTGTACTAAAGGTTGGGCTTGATGATCTGAAAGGTCTTTTCCAACCTAAATGAGTATGATTGCACGATTCCCTAAAAAGCTGAAATTCTAATGTCTTGTTCCAGGATTAAAATACTGCTTTAGTGGTGTACTCTAAGAACTATTTGTCTGTGTAAGCTTTATGAAATGCTGTGATTGTTCACTAACTACTCTTTTTATGCCTTCAAAGTAATTCATCCTGAATATGGCAGCAAAAACTTATTTTCATTCCAAGCAAAGACAAACTGAAACCTTTCAAAATTTCTGACAACAGCACTTTGTGCCTCTGAACAGCTAACAGTCAGTGAGCAGGGAAATCAGTTGGGATGACAGTTTCAGCATGAAGTATTTCTTAGTTATTTTTTATAAAGAATGAAAATGTTCCAATATGGGAGGCAGAAACAAAAGGTTTCCATCCTGAAGAAGGCAAAAACTGGACAGGATGCTTCAGTGCAATCTGGGTAATCCAAAACAACTGCTGCTACCCACCTGGACAAATTCTTTGACCATTTTTTTTTTTTAACAGATCTGTTCCCACACCTGATTTTATTTTTTCAGCCCTTGATTTTTTTTTTTTCACAAATAGAGTTTTTTATTTAAAATATAGAAGCACATAATCAAAACAGCATGATCAATTCTGTTTGTAATCTTTCATTTTTCACACAAATGGTGATAGACAAACATTTACTTAAGTAAAGACTAGCTTTGTGTGCAAATGACTACTGCAATAAAGTACTTAGGAAAGCAGATCAACAGTGGTTTCACTGAGACTAGAAACATGTTTGATAAATAATTCATTTATACCTACTGTGCATAATAATCACTCTTCTTGGAAAAAAATCATCAGTCAACAATTTGTCTGGAAACATGACAAGGAGCCTCTCTCACAATGGCAAAAATCTAAACATTCATAAGTAAGGCATCTCAGGTTATTAAAAAAACTGAACTTCAAAATCTTGGTTTTCTTGCAGGTTTTACTTTTTACAGAGCATCTAACTCCAGATTCTAGTTAAGCAATATAAGCATGCCCTATTAAGCCTTCTGCCTCCACATATGCATCATAGCTGCAAAGCTTCCTGTCCTTGTACACAACCCTGACACTCAGAGAAGTTATTGTGTTTTAGGACTTGCTGCACTGCATGGCTGAAAACAATAGCAGAGAGGCAGTGCTTTGGTATTTGAAGTGATTACAGCAGGTGATTTCCTGTGAAGTTCAAGAAATCATAGCACCCAAGAGAAATATTTTCTAGTCTGGAGGATGACTGCTTGCATTCACTAGCATCACCTTTCATACCTGAGAAAGTACTGGAACCAAACATACAGCTTCCTTATAAAAATAAATATCTTTCAGTGCTTGGAGTCCATATGGATTCAGATGTCAATCACTCAAGAAAGAAAACACTGCTTGTAAAAGCCAAGTTCTGGTAATTAAACCCTATTGTATCTATTTCTAAAAGTACCAGATACATATTTGGTGAAATACTTTTATTTCACCAAAGGCTCCTGACAATTTCACACAGATCATTCTTTGACTAAAGCAGCTGGTGGCCCACATCATTCTTCTTCATACCATTAATCATCAAACTAAGAGTCCTAACAAAGTCAGGTCTGCAAGATGAACTGGAATTATGTGATTTTATTTTCTTTATTTCTGTAATAATTCACATTTAAAAGTTAAATACTCCCAGAAGAAAAAAAAAATATATACACCCAGTTTGTACAACAGATGCAAATGCATATATTCTTCAGTATGCTCAGAGGGGCATCCCAAACCAAGCTGAAATCAAGTCATCTTTCAGCTGATTTTGAACCAACTCAGAGTTTATCCAGAGCCAGAATGAGCTTCTCAGGGGACCACGTGAGGCTCAGCATTCATGACTGAACAGAGACTGGGCACAGACACCGAGCGTGGCGGTGCTGGGCGCACAGCGCAGCGACAGGCGCAGGCAGAACGGCACAGCGACGCTGGTCCCCTGCACATACAGAGAGGGAAACCTGACTGTTCATAAAACATGGACTGGGGGAGGTTATAAAGCATAAAATCGTGTTCAAGGTCACAGGCTGGAGGCTTTGCTTTCGGCATTGTACTCACATGCAAGGACAGGTAAAGGTTGTGTGACTGATGCGTATTATGTAATTTACATACTCTATGTATTGCAATAACATCTTATGCTGAATTGCTGTAATTAATTTATCTCAAAGGTTTTTGTAAAGAATAAGGGACCCATTCTATTGAAGGCTTTTCAACCTCTATGATAACAGTAAGAAATTTCTTTATCCTCCATGTAAGCACTTGGAAAACAGGACTACCACAGGAAAAAGTGTGAACAGAAACTCGTATTAAAGCTAGGTGAGATAGCTTGCTCTCTCCAGTACATTCAGGAGCCAACAGAGAAATAACATTTTCAAAGAGAGCAAAACCATTTGGATATAATAAATTTAAAATGTATTATGATATTGCCCTAGTCTGGAAGCAATAAATAAGAAAGTCAGTGAAGAGGAATTGGAGAGACCCCTATAAAGATCTAAGGAAAATGGAAATAATGGAAATAACTTCCTCAGAGCTTCTTACCAGATGTTGGCAATTTCACTGTTACACTGTGCAAAGCAGATTTGTATTTCTATGACCCAGGAAAGATTAATTTGCTGCAATCGACAAATTACAATTTGAAGAATAAATTCCAGGTTTCACCAAAATAATCTCTAACCTTGATGAGAATAAAGCCATAGTAAATCACTTCAGCAGTCCCTTAAAAGGACAGAAAAATATCAAATTGCAAGATATGGCAAATTAAGTGCAGGTTTTTAAAATGAATCCAAGCTATATTTTTATTCTACCAGCGGATATGTGGCATTGATTAAACAGATTGATAATTTAGTTATATCATGCTGGAGGGTCTTGGCTAGTTGCCATATGACTCTGTCTTCTAAGCAGCTGTTGCTTTGATCCAAAAAAGTGAATCAAATTATGCTTACATTTTGGGAGGGACTAAAGATCGCCTCAGTTAAATTTCTTTTATTTTTTCAAAAACTAACAAAATGTCAGAGATTATTACAGCTATATACTTTTAATAATCATAGAATCTGAATTATGCCCAGTTGCATAAAGCCCTCAGTCTCTTCCCTGACTATAAATTAACTACTTAGAACTGTGCACAGATGTAACTTCAGTGCACTAGAGTTAACTGAAATGAGGTAAGCCCTCGGCTGTCCAACCCATAATTAATTAATCATTGTACACAATCGTCTAACTTTACATAGAATATATGTTACAAGACTGGGTAACAATCAATTTAACATATCAGAGGAGGCAAGGATTAATTCAGAGAGATTTCAAAGATCCCACTCAGTCCTTAGAACTCTACTTACTCTCTTACGAGCTAAAATTAATTTACATACATCCTAATTAATTCATTGAAAACATACCACATTAAGCAAATTAGGGAAGTTGAGCATTTGCATGAAATAATAAACAGAATTGAAAATAGATAAGAAGAAATACTGTTTATATGCTTGTACACAGGCCTGATGAACTGCAGCAATAAACAAGAAAGAAACTTTTGGGAAAACTGAGCGCACCACCAGGACAAAACCAGTCAAACCCATGGCTACAGAAGATGCATGAGCTAGAATTGACAAGCTGACTAAAAAGATGCAGAGAAGCAAAGAGGGTAAAGTCACACATATTCAGGCAGTTTTGCTACAATCAGAGAAACGAGTTTTTCACAGGTATGCTAGAAGTACAATTTGTAACTGAAACTCATTGGTGTTTGTGAGCTATTTTACATCTAGATGCAATTTTGTTGTGGCACATGTTTATTTTATTCAGTTCATTGTTATAATGTTTTGTTCCTATGTACTCCTATGTTTTCCCCAGCTGGTTTGTCCTCAAGTTCTATCCACCCCTGAACCTATCTTGTTTGGCATTCCCTGCCCCTTGCCCATCATTGTAACCCCACTCCTTGTTCCAGTCCCTTCCCTGTCCATCATTGTAACCCCACCCCTTGTTCCAGTCCCTTCCCTGTCCATCACTGTAATCCCATCCCTTGTTCCAGTCCCTTCCCTGTCCATCACTGTAATCCCACCCCTTGTTCCAGTCCTTTCCCTGTCCATCACTGTAATCCCACCCCTTGTTCCAGTCCCTTCCCTGTCCATCACTGTAATCCCACCCCTTGTTCCAGTCCCTTCCCTGTCCATCACTGTAATCCCATCCCTTGTTCCAGTCCCTTCCCTGTCCATCATTGTAACCCCACCCCTTGTTCCAGTCCTTTCCCTGTCCATCACTGTAATCCCACCCCTTGTTCCAGTCCTTTCCCTGTCCATCACTGTAATCCCACCCCTTGTTCCAGTCCTTTCCCTGTCCATCACTGTAATCCCATCCCTTGTTCCAGTCCTTTCCCTGTCCATCACTGTAATCCCATCCCTTGTTCCAGTCCTTTCCCTGTCTATCACTGTAATCCCATCCCTTGTTCCAGTCCTTTCCCTGTCCATCACTGTAATCCCACCCCTTGTTCCAGTCCCTTCCCTGTCCATCATTGTAACCCCACCCCTTGTTCCAGTCCCTTCCTTGCCAATCCTACCCTGGGCCAATCCCAGATTGCTCCACCCCTTTGGAAATCCCCTGTTTCTCGATGTCCCATTGGTCCACGTGACCCTTTCTCCTCCCCCTCTTCCCTCATTGGTTGTAACCTGATAAGACCCTGCCCTCCGCTCCTGCCCTAAGGATCCCTCATTGGTCAATTGTTTGTACCCACCCCCTGATCTGCCCCTGTATTTAATCCCGAGTACAAAGGTTTGAGGGCCTCTTTGCCTCTGAATTCTCCAGCTCTTATAAGGCCTTTGGAGCCTCAGAAGCTGAGTGTTTCTCTTGCTTCCTTGGCCCAGCCCTAGACGTGGACCACACTGAAGAGGAACTAGCTTTACAGGTTCTGCCTGCAGAAAATCCTCCTTTGTGGCAGTTCCCCACGCCTGGTGCAGTGCCGGCATACCTCTAAAGAGCTAGCCTGGGCTCCAGTGGACTGCATCACAATTTGACAGAGAAAAGTAAATTCTCATTATTTTAATTGAACCAGTTTGGTTTTTTTTTGTTGTTGTTATACTTTAACATTGTTTGTTTCATGCATTCTTTGGGCATTGTGGCTTGAACTAAAATTGACCTTGGTGTGTGGTCACACGCTTAAAATTATTTCTACACAACACAGGTAATCATGGTTGTTCGTATTATACAGGATTCCTGGCAAAATAAGGAATCATTCTTTAATTATAGCTTGGTTCATGCATTATGTTTTATTGATTGAATTTGCCAACATAAACCAAATCAGTATAGGATTGGAAGAAGCAAAGGTATTTCAGTGCAATGAAGTCTCTGGAATAGGATCAGCAAGAAAATTTTAACATGCAAGAAGCAAAGTGAGTTGAAGATTCCAAAATAGGTATTTTGGCATGAGTCCCTCCCCTCTGGGTACATGCAGGTGAAACCACGAGCAAAGAAGGAGCCTGTGCTCTGTCCTGGATGCCTGGAGAGTTGAACTGCTTCCCACCTGCTCTCCCCCATGCGCAGCACTCTTCCCACACAGCCCTCTCCCACCTTGGTGTGAACAGCCACGCTTCATAGCATCAGTGGAATATAAAACATGCAAGAATTTCTGTACGCTGTATTAGCGTTACAAAATATTATAAAGGAGGAATATAAAACCTCTGTGCAGGATAGGGGTTTCTGAGTAATTTCTACAGAGTTTTGTGTGGTTAAATGAGAAATAGGATATTTTGCAGTGTCAATAAAAAGATATGGGAGGATGACAGCATTGCCTGACAAAACCCAGCAAGATATTTATGAGGATAATTCTGATGCAGAACAAATTTATTTTTGTTATTTCCACGAAGAACTTTGTAGAGAAAAAATAAACTGTACGATATGCTGGGTTTTGCAATGGATTTAAGGTTCAGTTACTACTGCACTTTCCAGGATATTAGTATAGTAAAAAAATCTCAGACCCAACATGGACAGAAGGACACATTTAATAAAGAAAATCAATGTTCTTACTTAATTTTTCACTAGTCTGAGCAATGACTTCCACTCTCATGCTTTCTGAAGAGATGGTACCTGCATAGTTCCTGCTTCTCAAATGCTATGGGTAAATGCTATGGGTAAATGCTTTGCAGGACTTCAGTGCCATTGCAAAAGCACTAATTAGCTGATGGTACCAAGATGGTTATTTTCTCTTGACATCACAGAGAGAAAACAATAGAGGAGATGTACTTTAAAACCAACTATTGTCTCAAGATAAAACAGTGATCTGACCCGTTAGGAATTTCAGTTGACTCCTAAGTACATTTTCAGCTATGTGTGTACAAACACACAAAAACCTCAGCGCAGTTCCAAATCCTGCCTGTTGGAGGTTTGTTTGGACTTAACACCTTTTATTTAGCATTTATTTGCACTTTCACTATATATAGTCACCAATTTATTACTTTAATGTATTAAGAATTTTCGCAGTGAAAATTATGTACAAAATTACGTATCAATTGTTGAAATCACAAGACTAGATAATACTAATAATCGATACTTTCTGCAGTGTCCTGGGGATTTTTTGTATTCAAAAACACTACAAGTATCTAGAAATAACCTGGCTTTTTAGATTCATTGTACACGGATCCAAAATTAGAATTACTGTCATAATTACTATCATATAATCATTACTATCACACTCAAAACTTTACAGTCTGTCATACATGTACTGAGTGAGAGTTTTTGACTGCAGTTACTGTATTCAGGGACTGGGTGGAAATTCCTGGCCATCCCTGTGATCTGCATGGTATTTTCCTGAACAATCATAATTGGAGGAGAACACAACATACCTCTGAAGGAGTACTTCCAGGCCTCTGAAACATTACTACAGATGATCTAACTTAAGGAATGGACTGTTTTAACTTTCTTGGATTCTAAAATGTACAAAGACATAAAATCTTTTCATTTACATATGTGTGTGAATTCACCTGTATATGTCATACCTAGGTTAAACACAGATTAATGTTTGAGCACATTATTTTCAAAATAATTCCTTTCATTTCTTTCTAAATATTTCACAATATTCACCAAGAAAATAGTTCTCAACAATAATTTCATTAGAAACAAATGGAACTGACACAAAACAAATAATCAGCTCCATTTGTTGCATTTAGCAGTCACATTTTCACTTATTAAGTGGAAAACTATTTCCCTTTTTTTTCTCTATGAGCAAGGATTTCAATACATTGCATTTGAGAAAAAGGGCATAATATTCTTTAAATAAGGCATATCACTCAAATAATCACTAAGCATTCATGTATAAGGCCACTGTAGATCATGCATCAACTGTGAGAACCACAATTGTTTTTATAAATATCTTTCACTGAACTTTAGAAAAATGCTGTTTGTGAATAAAACTGCCACTTCCAGGGTAATTGCAAGAAATTACTTATTTCACAATGTGGAACACTTGAAAGGGTTTTCAGTCAGCCTCATTCTCAAAGTAGTCTATTACAGTAATCTTGAAGCTATCTGGTAGATCCATCAGAAGCTGACCCAGTATTTAGATGAGCATTGATACAGAGTTGGCTATCAAGCATTCTTCAAAAATAATTTGTCAGTATTTTTTGGCTCCAGATAATAATTTAATATTTAATTCGGCAGATTGGATATCAAAATACCGGTGTGTGTCATATTAATTTGAATTGAACAGTGGGGTAGTTAATCTTTAAATAAAAACAAACACTACATATGCTGCATATATTTCAGAAACAAAACACAGGCAAAAAAAGGATAAGCCCTGCAATAAAATCCCTCTCTTCTTTCATTCTCCTCTCATCTTCTAATCTTTCCAAGAAAAACCCAAAGCAAAAAGCCAGCTACATCAAATTAGGAATTCACACAGACAGCATAGGAGTGTCTAAATTCCACACAAAACCTCACCAAAAGAGCCAATTTTGGGTGAAAAATGACAGTTAACAACCTTTAAAAGAAAGAGCAGAAGCATAGCAAGTGTCATAACTTTGAATGGAGTAGCTTCATTTCCCTTCCCGATTCCAGCACCTGGCTTGTGGAGAGCCAGTAGCCATGGCAACCCTGTCCATGCCAAGGCTCTGCAGCCCAGCTACCAAACCTATCCCTATGATTTTCCCTCCAAATCTCCTTTCCTCTATCCTAAGCACATTAGGGGGCTTTGTCTTCTTTATAAACTTGAATTCCCTCCCTCTGGCCCCACTAATTTGAGATTGAAGCCCCTTTCATTGCTGATCATAGCTAAAGCAACCTAAGGCACTGATGCAGATGCCAACCATTAGATGCAGCCATGCATTCAAAGTACATTCAGACCCAAATATTTCAACCTCAAAATAGCTGTATCACCCTTCAGAAATACTGCAAAGGATCAACAGAAACTGTTTAAAAAGAACACAAAGTGGCAGCTGTCACGCTGGGAGATAGCACACTTGGCCTTCTGTTCAATAAATAACATTGTACTCCTTACTCCTTTTCATAGAAACGCTTTCGAACCTGTTGAGCCGCTCTCACTGTAACAAACGGGCAAGGCCACGTTTCAGACTGTGGCCTGATGTGTAAAACGTGCAAGCAGCGGTGTACAGTGCATAACAATGGTCCCCTTCCTTCCTTCATCCACCTTGAATTTATCTTCACTATCAGAAGACATGAGACTTGAATGGATCTTAATTTAGAATCTGATATTTTCAGTAGTTACAGAGTTCCTACAGGGCATAAAATAACATCTCAGTATCAACAACTGATTTTATTGTCCTGCTAATGCTTCCACATAAAAGGACTGGCAGAAACTCTTTTTGTCCCTACAAAGTAATCGCAAGAATAAAAAGAAAGTTGAAATTGGTGTTGGTGCACGTTGCAAAACACAAATGAATGCCAAACACACAACCTCAGGAAGCCAGCTCTTTTGAGTGATTAGGATCATGTAAATCAGTGCTACAACTTCACAGAAAAACTAAGCCTGTAAAGCAGACCCAGTTTGATAGAAAACTTGTTTCTTAAATAAAACAGGAAAAGTATAATTGATGGTAGTGTTCAATGAATTAATAAAAAACGCAGAGGTTATTTTAAAAAGAGTGAAGCTTGTCGGCAAAACAGTAATAAAGTTTTTGTGACATAAATAAGAGTTATGGGATAATGTCTCACAAATATGCGAAATGAGATGTGAACAACTGAAAGATCATTGAAAACTTTCGACTAATATGAAACTCGAGATGCATTAAAAAGACAGCTGGAGGATTCCTAAATATAACCCTGTGTCCCACTTCATCCCTGAACACTGTATATGAGCATAACAGAGGTAACATGAAGTATTGCAGGTAGCTTAAACTGTGAAAAAATTCACTGATGAAAAAGATGTCCCTTTCACACTTAGCTACTCCACATCACTTCCCCTCTTTGCCTTCTTCCTTGTGCAAGTTTTTAAGGCATTCTGAAATGACCCACACAGGAAGCTGATGGAGTTCAAACCAAACTGGGTTGCAGGGAATAATGCCAGTTTAAGCCACAGCAACATTTCATCTGGATCATTTCACAGTCTGCTCAAACGGATGGAACGGAAAGAAAAGCTTCCTCCAGAGGCAGGATCATATTACCTTTAAGTGCTCGTGGAACTGTAACATATACTTAACATTTCAAGTAGTTTGAATAGATGTCTTCTGCAAATTATAATAAGCCCTAAAAATGTCACCTAGTATAACTATCATCAAGTCTGCTGTAGGTACAACACTTACATTGGTAAAACAGTTGATTCTAGAGATAGAGGTTTTGTTAGTTCTGAAGAAAATAAAGTGGTATCAGTCCAATCATGTTAAAGCTTTACACTGAAAATACATTACTTCATCATGCCACTTTGCTCATAGAGAAGCCTTATTAAAATAAAATTTACATTTCTCTCAGGCAGAATTACTAATATGAGGAGAACTTCTGTTGTAAATCAAGACTAAACCTCTGTCTTGTCTTGGCCTGCATTTTCAGGGGTACTTTGCACTGTGCAAAGTAGGGAGTGAGGGATCAATATCTGAAGTGTATTTGAGATGCACCTTTAGGAAGATCATTCTAAGCAGGAATTTTACTAGGGAATTCTGTGTACAACAGCTATCAGCTCCTTAATTTATATTTGCAAAGGAAATGTGAATTTCAGAAGACAACAGGATGAAGCCTGTTCCACTAGGTACTCTGCAAACACCGTGTAGGGAGAGAATTTCCCTCCCATAGATCTTATTTAAATGAAGCATGAGAGACGAAGCAGCCAAAATATTTTAAATAAAGTCATTTGACAGTATCACATGAAAGAATAGTTGCCAGACCACAACTTACTTTCACTTTTGACATTACTAGACTTTCTCTAAACAGAAGCACATGCTTATGGATCTGGTATTTTTGATTTGAATACTTGACTTTATAAAGTGTATTTTAATATTAGTTCAACTCTATGTTAAAGAATTAGAGCTTCCACAGGATACTCGGAACAAAAAATAAAACACATATATGAGAAAAAGAAAAAATGGGGATAACAGAGCAGGCACACACACCACAGATGTGTCTGTGAGCTGGTGTGTGCAGTGGGAGGACCACTGCAAAGAACAGGCAGACTTTTGGTGTGTCACCAGAGCAAACAGAGCAGCATGGGTCTTATACAGACACCTGCTCTGGTGAGAATGCAGTGGCTGAGGAGCAGCCTTTACAGAAGGTGTAAAACCAAGTGAACAGGTCACTGGATCAAGTCGACAAATCTGTTCCTTCTGCAAGAGGGAGAGAAGTCTCTTCATGTTTGAAAAGGTCACCTCTGAGTCTTCTGTGACCTTTTCGTTTCATAGGTTTGGAGCATAATAAATCATAATTTTTAAATCATTAGATATTTTATATGTAAATCAGATGGCTGGGGTAGAAAAATCAGTATAACACTAACAGAGGCGAAGACTGAGAGAGACAAGATGGAGAGCAAATGCATAAGCTGGCCTGAACAGAGCAATTTACCTCCTACTTTATTCCATCTCTGTTATGGCAATTTTCACCACTCTAAACAGCTGGCCTGTAAAAAGCCTAAAAGTGGCTACACCAGTCAGTACATTGTTAAAATCTCTTATTTTGATGCAATGCCTGCTGACAAGATACAGGAAGCTACTTTTTAGAATTGAACCAAGCAAATGCTTCAGTTCCTTCAACATTCCCTACCTTTTTAATTTCCTTCATTTCTGTCAGTTTTACTAGACAATCAAGAGTTACTTCATGCTGATAAAAAAAAATCATTCAAATTAGAGTTTGTGCATACTAAAAGCCAAAGGGAGTGCTGCTGCTGCTGAATCAAAACCAAAAGAATTTCAAACTACTGTATTTTGTCTCTGTGAAACAAAACAATTAAAGAACTTACCAGTCAAAGCTGCTGTTAATCAAATTAACTGGAAACTACAAAGGTGAATTTAAAAAAGATAATAATATTAGATATTTTACACTTAAAGCACTGAACAATAATAAGCTTCTGCTGGTTAAGATATTAATAATGCTGTTAAGAATATGGTGTGCTTGACACGGTGCCACAGATTTCATAAGCCTATGCAATTTCTTATCTGTCAATAAACACTTCTAAGCTACTGCAAGAAATTGTAAGAAGGAAGAAAAAGAAGATAGATGAAAAAATATACTGCATTAAGGCTTGAATGACATTGTGAAAATCCAGTCACTTGACTCCTTTACCATCAGGCAACATATATTGGAAAATATATAAAAAAAACAACATTGCATCAGGAAATAGATTGTACTGAGTGACCTCAGAGAACTTTTCCATCTGTGCCATTATTAATATGATGCAGGCACCATAAAACAGAGCTGGCAAAGCAATATATGTTCTCAGAGATGATGGATAAGAAGGGGGAAGATAATGCTGATAGAAACAATTACTTGGTATAACAAGCAGGTGATTTTGTAAAAGTGCTGTGATGTAATGAGGAGGATAAGTTGATATTCCTAAAAGTCAAATTACTAGATTTGTACAGCCAAAAAAGTAACATGATGGAAGGCTTTCAAGCTGAGCAAATAAATCAGAATGAATAATTTACCTTATGCTTTGCTCAGAAGAAGTTCTCTAAACTAATGACACTTTTTCCATGTATCTTGCTTTAAATTCTGGATGTTCATGATCTTCCAATAGACTTGGACTATATGATTTGGTTGAAATGTTTTGTTGTACTGGATATGTGAAATTCACATTAGTTTTTGAGTTAAATATGCTAGAAAAAAATAAATATCTTCTTACGGTTCACAAGTCAAGTGCTATTTACAGAAAAGTGAACTTCAAGCCTTCAAGACAGCAATCAGAGCAAAGTTTGTGCAGAACTAAGAAAGTGACACATTTACTGTAGTGTGTCCCTGGAGGACCAGCTTGACTGTTTATTCAGCAAGCCTGTTCAACTACTATTAAACAGACCCAAAAATTACCTTGCACAACTTCGTACCCAAGCACAGTAAAAGGTGACCTGCACATCAGTAGGTGCCCAGAGGGAAACTTTAAAGAGGAATGGATGTTTAATACATGCTGTTGATCAAAATTTTTAGTCTAATTAGAAGACATGTCAGAGGACAGGTTTTTTTGATAAAAGGTAATTCAGGGTAACATAGGATCCAATAGTTGCAGTGGCATTGTGTGATACACAAGGTTGAGTAAATATTGTGCATGCTTTACATCAACTCCGTGGACACTGTAGGACAACAAAGTGGAGAAAAATGTTACCATATTCAGCACAACTCCATCTTAAGGAAAGTGCAGGTTGAACAAGGTCAGCCAAGTGACACCGCTGACAGCCTTAGGTCCCGTTCACTGCCTCTGTCAGGGAAAAGCCGTGTTGCTTCTCACACAGTGAGCAAGTCCTACCCTCCTCGATCATTTTTCTGACACTGTGGCCTCAATCATTTGCCCTGTCAACTGTTTAAGCGACCTCAGCTGGGAGCCTCAGTGAGAAAAGCCAGAAATTCACCTCTGCTATCAGCATTGTGAGCAAGGTCAGCCCAGGGAGAAAGCAAATTACTGCAGAACTTTTATTTTCAATGCCTTAATCCTAGCATTGGTGTGTACTGTCAACCCCTTCGGGTTCTAGGAAGAAATAGGCAAAGTAGAGACTATCTTAAAAAAAAGTTATCCTTTGCTGAAGTGCCAGTTTTACTTGCCCCAGTTCCGCGTTATTCCAGACTGCAGACACATTTTCCCTGTCAGCCTGTATTTAATGCGAGTGTTCTTGCCATTTCAAATGTGGGGTTCGGACACGAGGGTAGCTGCTCCCTGTGCCTGCTGAGAGCACATCCCATCCTGCAGGAGCAGCTGCAGGTGGCTCTGGCTGAGAACCCAGCCCTGGAGCTGCCACCCTGGTGACCTTCACGCACTCGTCACTGAGCCTCGGCTGGCTCAGGAAAACTGCACTGGCAGAATGCAGCACACTGCTTCAAATCACCAGGTTTCAGGAAAGTCCTGCTGTTATGGTTTCAAAGTCAAACTCCTCTGGTAACTGAATATTCACCACCCACTGAATAACCATGCACACACCACTGTCCATTTACACAGCAAAGTTGTTTGAGAGCATTAAGGTTTCTCAAGATGACAGCAAACCAGTACTTTATTAAAATGAGAGCTTCGGTTATTTGTTAGCATCAATATCTCTATTTGTTAATTTCTAATAGCTGCAAAGTATGATATGGCTGACAAAGACAGCTTTGAAATACCAGTATTTTAAACATCAGCTGTAACAGATTCAAGATTATGTTCCAGTAATTGTTCTAGGTTTCCAAAGATTAATTCTTAAAAAAACTTGTTTTGGTAATGTCTTGCCTCTTCTGCTTTTGTTGAGAGAAGTATTTTAACTAGCATGAATGTTCACAGAAATGTAACATCCAAAGATACTATGAGAAAAAACTTGGACAATTAATTTCACATTCATAATGAAATTTGGTGACAGCAGAAGAGTTTTAAGGTGTTCATTCACCCTGGAATCAGGAACAATAACACCTGACCAACAATGTAATTAAAACTACAGTCTTGACCATGTCCATACAAACAAAACGTTTGCATAATCAATTTGCCACTAATACATGACATTAAAAATGCATTCCAAGACATAGGCACTCAAAATTAAAATTTTTCTGAATAACTGTTGTGGTTTAGCAAAACAATGATCTACATGTGGACATTGTAAAAGCATGGGATATGTTCAGGTTTTTGCAAACTATTACTTCCCCAGAGTCACACAATTCTGAAATAAACTTTTTCTTTTGGGGGGTTTTCTGGGTTTGTTTTATTGTTGTAGGGTTTTCTTGTTTGTTTGGGTTTTTGTTGTTTTTGCAAAAATGAGGGAAGTCATGATACAATCTGCCAGATTTTTCGGGGAAGCAAATTTCTTTCAGTTTAGATGTTTATTATTAATACCTAAGCATCAAGTTTTGGTAAGAGCTATTGCTGCTGCTTTCCATAAAACCAGAGCACTTCTGTGCTAAATTTCTGTGCAAATGGAAATGCATTTTGGTACACATCAAAGCAAGTGCAATTATATCTCTTAACTGTTTCAGTACAGAAGAGAATTTTTTAATTCAGCTATAATCAGCTTAGACATGAGTTAAAGGATACTTAAAGTGTCCTGAAAAAGAAATCTCATTAAGCTTGCTTGTCACAGCCATGGTCATCCATCAAAGATCATCTAGAATTTTCTTTCAATTGCTGAAAGAACAAATATTTGAATTAATAAGAAATGGTCCCCTGAAGTCTTACATAGCTATTAAAACACAGAATTTTTGGGGTTTTTTTTAGCCCTTACCCACTTGCATTAGCATTTAATTTTACTCCTTTCACCTATTCCTTAAGCAGTAGGTTCCTATTTAGGACCTTGGAGCGCATTGTAACAATGACAGGATCACAGAATGGTTTGGGCTGAAATGAACCTTAAAGCTCATCTAATTCCAAACCCCCACCAGAGCCAGGGACACCTTCCACTAGCCCCATCCAAGCTGGCCTTGAACAGTTCCAGGGATGGGGCAGACACTGCCTCTCTGGGCACCCTCACAGGGAACAAACTCTTACTAATGTCCTCTATGAGTATGAAGCTATTCTCCTCTTGTCACGCTTATCCAAAGTCCTTCTCCAGCTCTCTTGGAGCCTCTTCAAGCACTGGAAAGGGCTTTAAGGTCTCCCCAGAGCCTTCTCTTATCCCAGACAGCCCCAGCTCTCTCAGCCTGACTCCAGAGCAAAAGTGCTCCAGCCCCTAAACCTCTCCCTGCCCTCCTGCAGGCTCTCTGCCAGAGGTCTGTGCCCTTATGCTGGGAGCCCCAGAGCTGGACACAGTCCTCCAGAGCCCTGAACATCCAGATCCTGACCAGAAGTATCCAAATGTTTTTGGAGGAAAGAACTTGGAGAAAACCTTTCTTCAGTAATTAGACTGCCTAGTCTTACTTCAGTGCTTTCCAAAAGCAAAGAAGAACAGTACCCATACCCCTCCTGACAGGAACTGTGACAGACCATGTCCATAAAGGCTCTCCAATCCTTGTATACAAATCTTCCATAGAAATTTCAGTTGTTTGGACACGACTTTTTCCAGTTCAGATGGGTAAAAAGCTTCTTTAACAAGGGATATGTTTTGTGCCACTAGGTATCAAATTTGCCCAGCCTTAATAAAACTGCAGAATCCCATAGAGTGCAGCTGTAACTATTTCCAGTGTGAAGACCACTGCATTTCCACTGCCTTGCCACACACCTTGTCAGATTTTGTTAGGTCTTTCAGGTTTCAACCAATAAGCACAAGAGCAGGCAAGGGAGGGAGGGCAGAAAAATCTCACACTTAATAAATAACAGTTTGAGCCACGTTTGTCAGCTGTGTTTCCTTTGTCCTCTGTGTGCTTGAGAGGGACAGTCAGCAGCTTCAGTGCAGGAACTGAGGTGCTGCCCTTTCACTCTGCCAGTCTCACGGTCTCCTTGCATATTCACTGTCCATTCAAAGCCTGAATCAATGGCTAAGAATAAAGTCAGGTTGCACAAGGATGTGCTGCATCAAGTAGTTCTCTAAGGTTTTGGCATTGGACACAACACACTAATGATTTCACAGTTCCTGTAGAGCCTCTCAAAACTGCCTGCATTTTCAGGTTCAGTACATGCCATGTGCTTTTAGCTGGAGATTTAGAAATTAATAGATTGTCTACAGAATTGATAAGGAGCAATGATTTGATACTGTTTGTCCTTATAAAAAGCAGTCTTTAGTGAAACATAACCATACAAGTGCAAGTGAAAAGTCTAAAATGTTTTTTATACTAAAGTTTACTGTGTATATTGTAATAGCTTTATGAAGTGCATGCTATGATAACTATTCTTGACATCCTGTTCTGGTTTTTATAAAAATTTGCATTAAGCAATTTTTCTCACTACCTCAGTTTAATTTAAAACTGTATTTTAATTCTACTGAAATGAAATGTTTGCATATGTAACAAACTTTGTCTCTCAGGTTTTAAACATTAAACTATCTAGAAACTTACTGTTTTCTGACAAATGAAGATTTTTGAGCTGATACATCTTCCTCCTGCCTGTAGCATTTTAAAATGCAGTAACAAGTCAACAACTCAGCACAATATTGTCCTGGTTTGAAAACCCCCAACAAATATCTTTGCCAGAATTTATGACCACAAAGCTGCACAACACCAGAGATTACTTCAGTTACTTAATACAATAAATATTCAATACAGTACTTGATCACTTCATTTACTTAATACAATAATTAAAACATTAACCCTATTATTTAAAATGCTAGACATCCAGTATTTCTGACACACACAGTATTGGCATTTAAAGAGGATCTTCACAGATGCACACGGGTTTTATATACCCTGTACTGCTTTTTCATGCAGCATGTTTGCACTGCTGGGTTTGACCAGGAGGAGCTGGTCCTCCACCTGATGGTCCTGTGTCCTGGACAGGCTCAGAGACACCTGAGATCAGGCAGAATCCGGCCATGAAAGGGAAACAAGCATACATTGCTCCCCTTACCTCCAATTAGCAGCTCACTAAGATATTTGCATATCTATGTTAAGAGCACTTTCAGGCAGACTCTACTGGCATGTTTGGCTCCGTGACCCTTCATGATTTGATTTTGAAGGCAAATTTCACCATCAAGAGAACTGCATTCTGGAAGTTGCCAACTGTAGCTGAAAACTTCTGTCGGTGTGACTGTGCTAGAAACCACAAAGTGAAATATAATACCAGCTGGGTTCGAACACTTTAGAGAATGTTCCAATCTAGCATTTCATTCCTATGCCCAAACAGGATACCCACAGTATGTCTAACAGCTTGGACTCCGTTTTCTTGGCCTGAAATAATTTTGCATCCTGGCAGGGATACTTCATTCCCTCCGCAAATCTCTTGTCTTTCACATAATGTTTCCAGAACACCTAATTTTTCACACCATACTTTGCTCATTATTTAGGAGATCCTACATTTCCATCAGGGAGAGCAAAATAATTTGAAATCGTATTGCATTAAAACGTTCCTGTGATTTAACAAACACACATAAAGTTGCTTCTGGGAGAATTTCAGACTTCAGCTTTTACTAAACTTTTGATTCATTGTGAAATCTGCCTCTAGAATGAAGATTAAAAGTTGTTCTTTTAAAAAAAGAAGTAACAGATATTGCAGGGCTGATATGGGGCACTTAGCTAAGTTCTAAAATGTTATACCAAATACTAGACCTTTAATTTCTCTAGTTTCATTCCAATCTGAAATGAATCAAAATACATTTAGATTCCCCGCTGCAGAACATCCCTATAAGTAATAGAACCTCATTTTCTTCTTCTTTTATTCAGTGGTGAAAATCCTTAACTCTCATCAAACAAAACTTTTGACCTACACTGGTTCATTCTGCAATTTTGAGCAGAAGAAGCATACTAAAGAAGAAGGGAAAAAAAATTACTCCCATTCTAAGCAGTTCAAAGGTAGTTAAAAATGTTAAACTTGGCATACTTTCAAGCCAGTAAAATTAAAAACATTAATCAGTGCAGCAAAAATACAGCATGATAAATAAATAAATAAATACTCCTACACACGCTAATGACAGAGTAGTTTCAAAATCTAATGTACTTTTCTAATCAAACTGTACAAGCACTCCCCAGTTATTTTTGGCTAGATATGTTCCCTAGGATTGTGCCTGCTTCTTGATTTGAGCAAGCATTTCCCATTAACATTTTTACCAGTCCAAATTATTCACTTAACTTTGCTGAAGGATAATGCAAGCAGCTCAAAATCATGACTGACATAAATGTATTCCAGTCATTTGTGGATTAGAGCTTCTTTCTGGTGATTTCCATGAGACAGAAATTGGTTCCAGAAAGACTTATTCCCCATACCATATCCTTATGCATAAAGATACAGTAATCAGAGGATATGGAAAAAAGTGAGGTGGAAAGGGTGTTAGACCATTTAATCCATTCATTGTAGCTTATGATTCAGAAAGAAATTTGCATAACCTGCTCTAAAATACTTTCTGTGTAATGATGCTTCCTCAGTTTCCCTAAGCAATATTTCAATGCTCTCTTACTGTTAGAAAATAATTTTATAAAAAAACAATTTTTCCTTCAGGACACATTCGTAACTTTTTCCAAATAAATATCAGAATACATCTTCATTTCTCTTTGCAGTGGCTGACTACATATTCACAGAGTTTTGGTGAATCTACTCAGTTTCTACTATTCTAACCCCAGAAATGTCAGTTCCTCTCCTCTTAGGCAATACTGAGCTTGCTATGTAGGATTACTCTTTAATGTCTTCCAGTCCTTCTCCAAACACTCACAGTCCTTTTTTTTTTTTCAGGTACAATGCCCAAAACTAAAACAAGTGCTCTTTACAAAAGGGCTGTGTTTTATGTTCTGGCTTTATGCTAAAACAAACTCCTGAGTGGTGTTCATTTAAATAGAAGATAACAAGTGAGATGTCAGGTTCAGACTCCAGGAGTACATACAGTGTTTCTGTACTCACTCGAAGTACAGCACTACTAATATGTGCAAATCTGCAAAGAGCTTTCTACCAAAGAGATAACACACTTACATACTCAAATTCAACCTGGGACATCATGAAAGAGAGCTCTTCCTCCTCAGCTGTTTTAGGGTTGATCCTTTTGTTTAATTCATGTGAGGAGATTTGTCAATTATTTTAGGTATTTTTTTCCTAGATTTTTAAACATATTGCTGTTACGTAAGCAGATTAATAAATTTATTTTTCACTCCCAATTTATAAACTCCTATATTAAAACAAACAAACAACAAAACAACCCCCCTCAAAAAAAGAACCCCAAAACACAACAAAGAACCAAAAAAACAAAACCAGAAAAATCTAATGACCTTCAAGTGGTCAATTTCTTCCAGCTAGACATTTTAAAATATTGTGTGAACACCTTTTCTTATTTTTATCAGCAGGAATGCACTCTCTACTGCAAAAGTCAGAACAAGTTATTATGACTTGCTGGGGAAATAGAGGGATATTACAAAACAATCAACTTCCTTTATTGATTTTACACTTTGCTCATACTCTGTATACGTAGTTCAACTAGCACTGTGAAAGGGAAAGTGCTTCTTTGACACTGCCACATGCTTATTTGTTGAAAGAACGTTGCTAAATTAAAAATTTGGAAGCAAGCATTCAAGACAACCTTGATGCAGTTTGACACTACCATAAACCCCATTTTAATTTCTGTTTAATTTATATGCTTTCTTAAGCTCTTTTATCCAGCACTGTTTCAATAAATCAGTAGTTAATAACACTTTTGAGCAAGTAAGAGCTCGTTCAGACTTACAGTTACAATAGAAGTGTATTACTCTAGGTGACACGTTTTTTAAAGCTGGAATAATCCAGAAGCATTCAAGCTAATTCCCTGAATGCTAGGAGAAGTGATAGTGCTTCATCATGCATTTAACAGTGGTGTTATACAACCTTTACCAGTCTATGACATGCATGCAATTCAACACCTAAAGCATTACAAATGCTTAATTAAATCAATTCTCTAAAAGTTAACATCTGTGTTTTGTATGCAAGCAATACTTATTTTTAATCCTCTGTTTACTCACATCCCTCTTCCATATAAAGAAATTGTTTACAACTTCTTAAACAAATTAAAATCAATCATACATGTGAAACAATTCAAGATAACAGAGCTGTGCTGGTAACTTGCTGCATTTTGAGCATGGATGTTGTTTGGAGCAGAGGAATCCTTCAAGTCAACAAAAACACCCCAGTTCTACTGGTTCAACTTCACAGGAGTCGGCTGACTGCCACAGTGGAAGACAATTTGTTCCAAATCATTCCAGTGCTAGAGAGGCACACTCAGTAATGTTATTTTGGGCAGAAAAGGTACCGTGACATCTGTCTGAAAGCATCAAATAGCATCTGCACTCAGTGTGAAAAATCTAAACCTACTCTTTTTTCACATTCAAAGTCCAGCCTCTTAAAGGAAATTTATTTTTAGCCTTACCTCAAGGGTGACTGAGCGGTTTCCTACTGTAGAATGAAGTTTACATAAAGTTGATTCCATCTCTGAGTGCTAATCAAATGCATTTGTAAATGATCAGAGGACATTATCAAGGCTCACTTCTATGGAAACGGAGATCAGCTTTGTCATCTTTTATGAACATATATATTGTCCTGTGTGCATATAACAATGACAGATGTGCTGTCTCTTTTTATGCCATAAAAGGCCAGGAACTAAAATACTCTGGGAAGGACTCTTTCTCCATACAGCTCAGTAAACTCATTTCAGCTCTCATATGCATAGGTCTGCAGTCACAGCATCCACAGAGCTTCCATGTTGAAAACCAAAAGTATTTCCTAGTTCCTAAATATTAACCTGAATCCTGTGCTTGTTTCTCACTGTGAGCATCAAGGCACAGCTGTACTCTCTTGAGAAAGATCTGGAAAGAGGATCTACAGCAATTCCTTTGCATTCTCTTAGAAGGACTGGGGCTTGAGTATGGGCACAGAAACTGTTTCGAAACAATTCTTTGTTACATTAATAATAGGGAAATGGGAAATTGTAATAAATCATCAATTCTGATCAAGTTTAGGTTTTTAAAAGTACCTCTCAAATCCATTACTGTTCTTGTAAAATCCAGTCTTAAAATACTTATTTTCTGTGAATTCTGCTTTATCTGAATGAAGGGTACAGACAAGGAGTTTAAGCTTATTTACTTTTCTTAATGCAAAGGTACCTATATCTCTTCCTATGGAGGCAAGAAATGCTGGCACAGTAACAGAGAATTTAAGTAACGGACACTTCCTTGAGTGGGCAAGTGCTAAGGATTTCATCATTATGCAATTGCACTTTGTCGGATCTCAGGGTCCTGACATGACTTCTACAGAACACTATAGCATGAACTCTGTGAAATATATTTTGCTGGTTGTTTATGTTCTCATATGTATTTACACAATGCTGCTTCTGTCATTGATTTTCTCATATCTGCTGCAGAATGTCAGATGATTTAACAAGCTAGAGTAGATACTACTCTAGTAGATGCAAGTAGAGACAGACACTACTTATTTCAGATAGAGCATAATAAAAGAAATAGTACTTTAGGTCTGTCTTGCTCTCCTGCCCCTAAATTTCACATTCAGAGAACTACAGCTCAACCCAGTAACCTTAAGCTTAATACACAGAATACCATAAATACTTTTTTTAAAATACTGGTATGCTTCAATTTACTGGAGCTCCAATTTATTTTATTACTAATTTGGGACTTATGACCTTTATTTCAAGTAAGAATATTAAAAAAACATTCTGACCTTAAAGAGATACTAAATAAATCAGTTAGTATATTTTTATCCTAAAACTGTCACAAGGACTTTGCCTTCTAAAGTTAGAGCTTTGAGGAGCAGATTCTGATCACTTTTATACTGGATTAATACTGATACTGTTGCATTACACTCAGAAGTGCTCAACCTGTCTTACAATACCTCAATATCAGAATCCACACCTCTGCAGTCTTCTGCAAATGTGAAGAAAAGCCAAAAGAGAACGAGCCTTGACTCTTCCTTTACATTTGCGAAGGAGTATCATCAGCCTGTATCCAAAATACTTCCACTGTCTGCTTCATCCTAAGCAAAGGTTTCCACAGACAGCAAGACCTTGCACACAACAGTCAGGATCAGAATCCCAGGGCAGGGCTGACTTCTCTCAGAGCATTTGATGTTTGACAAAGCAAGAAGATTTAACTGAGGTCAGCTGGAAGCAGCCTGCACTGGACTCAAGGGTTGGGAAGATAACTATTTGGGATAGACTGCATGCAGACTCAGAGATAAGCATCAGTAGAGATCAATACAGCACAAGAGTTAAGAAATCGTACAGCAGCAGCTTAAAAAAAAAAAAAAGTCTTTTTTTTTTTTTTTTTTTCCTATCCAGAAAGCTACTAGCAAGACTGTATTTGGGTCAATGCCACTCAGACTTTTCAAATCACTACACCTTCTTAGACCTTATATCATACCTATTGCTCCCATAGTCTCATCTCCTCCCTTTTTCTCTCAAAAATGAGGAAAGCTAACAAACCAGAACCAAGTATAACTCACATTTCTTCTTTGGTACTGCAGCTTTCCAGTAACCTTCACACAGGACTCTGACCATGGAAGTCAGTGTTTTGATGTGTAGGTCTGCACATCCTCCAGCCACGACTGCAGGGTACTTGTTTTACATTATTATTTGTTTCTCCTTTGACCCTATAATTGTGGTTGTTATAGGAATAGATTGGACATTTTCAATGCTTGCAGTGTGTCCTAAAAGAGAGCTTCCTTAGATGAGGAATTTTCCGTTTTCAGAATTAGAAATGTAATATAGAATCCGTTTTAAAAAATGATCTTCTGTTTTATGGCTTCCCCATTGGTGTTTCATTTATAAGATTTAGTGAAACCAAAAACTATAATTTAAAATTTATTAGATGTAGGTAAAAAAACATGATAGAATATTAGGAGTCAAACAAGTTTTTTTAAAAAAATAATGCTGCAGTATTTTCTACACTGTCCACCTTTACAGTTCTTAAAAAAGAAGAAGACATGATCTCTGAAAAACATTTTCTTCTTTCCCCTTCCCTCATTCCTACCCAACAAAAACAAAAAACGCAAAATATCAGCAACAAATCTAACACAGAGACTTGGACTGGAATACCTCTCTATAAATTAAATTACCCACAAATTCAGCTGATGTTTACATCAGTGCCAAGGGGATTGAAGAAAATTCCCCCACGCTTGGCTTGAGGAACATTCCAGCTGCAGAAAGGGCCCTGGTGCCCCGTGTGACAGCCAGAGGCACCACGGAGGGGCTTAGCACACATTTACAGCTTGGGAGCCAGAGGGACACGGCCCTTCTGAGCAGGCTGCTGAGATTTCAGCTGGGGCAGACCCATCAATTTTCCTACAATCCCAAACAGCCACAGTTCTGAACCAACCTCACAGCAACATAAAGCAACTTCCTCCAGAGCACAGATAATCACAACACAACATCATTAAATCATTAGCTTAAGAAGCTTGCAGATTCACAGATATCATCTGTTCAAGCATCGGAGAAAATCAAGATGGAGAAAAACATTTCACTGTGTTCTGATTTTCATTCAGATTAAATGACAAGTATTTTTAACTCTCCTCAAGTGCAGTTTTTTTCCTGTTAAGGAGAGTTTTTCTCCTATAAATAAAAAGCTTTTTTAAAAGAAAGTTTGCAAACATCAATTTGTGGTCAAAAATACAGAAAAAACTGCTTCATATGCTGCTTATAAATAAAATTCTGTCTTTATTAGATTATTAATCTGTGTTCTGTTTTCTTCCTATACACCATCCAGGTCTCCTGACACAAGATTTGTGGAATCCCAGTAATTCATCTGACATCCCACAGCTGCATGCTCTCAGCTATTACATTACATAAATTGTGCTTTTGTGTAAATTATACATCACCAAAATTCCTGTCTCATGCATGCAGACATGCATCTCTTGATTCACTGTTTCTTTGATTTGAATGCTTGTATGATACCACATTCTCTTCCATAATTAGAATTTTCTTTTTATTTTTTTCCTCCTGCAAACTTACCCTGATTACAGTTTTATTCTTCTTTTCGTATTATTCGAAATTTCCAGAGCAAGAAAGAATATGGGTTGGATGACTGAACCGTATAATGAAGAAAAAGGGAAGACCAAAAAGCAGACATGGTTTAGATGAGCTGAATTTTAAAGGCTAGAACTGCTATGCTGTTGTCGTGGTGGCATAAGCAAAAACTTGCAACATTTACTGAAGACATTTATTTCATCTTCACTGCTTTTTATGACCCAAAGTTGTAGCATCCCCAATCTTAAACTGCCTTAAATATATTAGCATGGAAGCCACTCTCCTGTCCATTCCTCCCCACTAGCCCTGCTCTGATGGCACTGGGGCAAGGCACAAAAGGCACTGAAACAGGTGTAAATTGTACATGGCCACCTGCCAGCCCACCCCTCTCTTGTCTGGAGTTCGAGTCTGTAGAAGCAGCTCTGCTACAAAGATGTTCAGTGGCAGAAAGGGCTAAATCAGCTTCTCTGGCAGAGCTTGTTCCTCAGTGCCTGCACCAAGTGAGATGGTTAGTGCTAGTGCTAAACCTAATAGAAAATGGTTCGAGACTTTCTGGGGTTTTTTTTCCCCTAAAGAATAGGATTTTACCCCATTAGTTTTGTCTACAAGGTAATCTCATCCTGGTCAGTGTAACAAGCTGCTATCCAGAGAGAGCACAGCTTAAAATACCATGTATATATATAGATTGTTAATCATTGTGGGACGATAGAGTAAAATAAGGTTTTGTCATCAACTCCCTGATGTCTTCACTCCAACAAGAGCTTTTGATAAGACTAAAGAATGTTACCATTTCCACAAAAGCTGTACAACTTGTACCTGTTGAACTTGGCACAAGTACTAATTGCACCAATTATTTCTTCCTGTGTGACAAAAGTGTTGATAATTGTCATTGTCATTACAATGCGTCTTTACACTGCTATTCCCCTGAAAAAGAAAATGGTAGCTTTATTTCTGGTTGAACATTACTACAGGTTCTTTACCCCCACACTTAAAACAGACCTTCCATAATGATGACTATTCAAATGTCTCTTGGCTACATCTCTCACAAATGATTTATGTTACCTGGAGAGCTACTGCAGGTGACTCTCCTCCTCTGTATGATATTTAGTTTTTAAAACAAGGTTGTGTTTTTTTTCAACAAGTGCAGAGGAAGGGAACAAGTGATTTCTCATTTACTTACTCACTTTGAGAGGAATATTTCCTTCCCAGGAGGGGCCATTATTTATAGCAATCTGAAACATCCATATTTCCACCAGTAAAGGACAGAATTTATAGTCATTGCTTAGCTGATAATAATAATAGCATTTGAGACTGAAGGTGAGAAAGGTGAAAAGTAACTTGATGAAACAGTGGTTAGAAGAAGTAAAACACTGTAGGAATTTGTGCTGAAAAGGATCAAATCTACACAGGTGTGCAGAACATGTATTTAAAGGGCACTATTTTCCATGCTATTTCCCTATTCATGTTTTTCAAAGAGTTGGCACTGAATCCTGCACAAAGAAAATACATAAATTACTTTGTAGTTATAGACTCCACCCCCCCAGTACTCAGAAATCTTTCTTAGCATATTTTTAATTACAAAGTCTGTGATTAACCACCACAGGCTGAATATTGTGGTTGAGAACATAAGCTGGTTTAAATCAGCACCAGCCTTGTGAGGTTGTTCAATAATGTCAGTTTTAAGAGACAGCCCCTCTGTCATTAGGTGTGTAAAGCTGCATTATCCTTTTGGCATTGCAGCACTAGAAATAATAATGTATAGGGCTGGCCAGCTAGGAAAATCCTTGCCTGCTTTTAATATAGGCCATATATTCTGGCAAGAGAAAAGGCATTAAAAAAAAAAAAAAAACTTTAAGAGAGCTTGCTCCATTAACAAAACGCAGAATAAGATTTCATTCCCTGGAGTGAAGCAGGCTTGTATCTCTGGTCACAACTGCTGCCTTTGCTTTTCCATGATAAACTGAGTGACAGCCCTTGGACTGCTAAGTGCCACTTCCTGGGACAGGAAGAGGACACGGTGACACAAAGAGAAGAGCTGTGCTTCTCCACGGGAGTGGGATGGCAGCCTTTGGGATGAGCAGGGATTTCAGACTGGCACTGGCCACCTGTAAAATCTTTAGCTCAAAAAATGGAACTACATCAAATTTACCTTGGGACATAACTTGATAGCAAAGTAAACATAAATCCTTCACAAAAATATTATTGAGGTGGCATATTGATAGCTGATTTGGGTGGGTTTTCATCACTGTAAAAGTGTCACAGATACACAAACACAGAAATTGATGCAGGGCAAATCATCCTTTTTTTTCACCATAAAATACACTTCTTCCTCAGAGCTGATTTTTCATAAAACTGAAGCAGGTAACTTTTTTTTTTTAATAGAAGCAAAATAGACATAAGCAATTTTTCCAATAATAAACCTTTTTATCTCTGGAAATAGAGCATTGAGAAATTATTTCTTTTTTGATGTTACCTAACTCAATGATAGTTATGATTATTTATCAAGCAATTTTGTTATACTTAAGTGAACAAAAGCTTGGAACGTATTCTTCTCATGAAAAAATAGAAATAATTCTCTCCCTGAAACAATGCTATTCTAAATATATAAAAAGAGGAGGCCAATATGTCCACTTTTGTACCTAAAAATTTTTATCAGTTATTAATCACTCCCTTTTGAAAAACACAAGCTTAGATCTCAAACTCAGCTCTGCTTTTCCCAAAATTATTTAATTTTAAATTGCTTGAATTAAATGGGGAAAGGAGAGATCAGGGTTATTTTTAAGAAATATCATGGCTCGGAAAAGCTATACATGTACAGCTAGTCGTACATACCACTAGTACCTGATAACAATTAGCCCACTACAAAAATAAGACATAAAATGTGAATGGAAGTGTTGCTGTAAGAGCCACCGTTTATCAAGCACACAAGCTACTGCTCTTGGCTGCCAGGAATCAGCGTCAAAATAAGGAAAGAGGACATTGCAGAGGGCTGCAAGGAAAGCATCCCCTCTGTGAGGTTGGGAGGGTGCTGGTGCTTCTGTCAAGGGAAGCAGTGACTGGACTTGGGAGGGTGGAAGCTGCAAGTGTGATCAAGGTTGAAACACCCAGCTGCAAGGTACCAATTACAGAGCGTGTCAGGGGAGGGGAATAAAACACTTCTCACCCTCCTTTGGGGTCGGGAATCCCTTAGCTACATTAGCTAGGCTGTTATTTAGGACACCTTTTTGCCTTTGTGAGTGTGAGTGACAACTTGTGTTTCCACTCCTCCACAAGTGACAAAATGAACACCACTGGAGCAGCTCCTGCCCCTGGTTGTGCCCAGCTGGGAGGGGAAGGATTTTCCTTTGGCATCACTTATAATAAGGGAAAGATCATCTACAAAGCTGGTTGCCAGGCTGGGAGGAAATGGCCTTGACACGAGCTGGGGGAGCAGGGGAGTTCCCCTCACCTGTAACAGGGACATGAATTATATCCTCTCTTGCAGCTCCAAATGGAGATAAGCAGAGACTATCTGGTCATCTCACTTAAACTTGTCATCTGAGAGGTAGAGTTTCATGTTAGTAGACAGGAAGTAAATATTGAAAATATCCTTTTACACTTGCAGGCAAAGACAAGAGTTCCACAGTTCTTAAAGTGAAGCACTTAGCGTCAATATCAGTGGAAATCAATGAGTTATGCAGCCATCCCTGACCTCACAAGCTAAAATAAAAATTCTGACTTTGAGTCTGTCTGAGCAGACAGACTATTTCTTCTGGCTGCTCTGTAACACCTGCATGAAACACAAAAAAGTCCAGACAAATCTTGATTCATAAAATGAAAGAGGTCAGATTTTAAAAAACTTGATCAGATGACAATACCATTTGCAGCAATTGTAAACATTTAATAACTTATCTATCTTCAAATTTGATTAAATCCATGCCTTTCCCACTACAATGACCTTGTGGACAAATGCATAGATGTGATATGGTAATCACAAGGCAGGGTATGCCACCTTCTGCAGAGGATTCTCCAGTACATGTTAGAAAGGAATAGTTCACTGCTGTGTGTTATGTTTTGGAGAGTTTTTTTGGTATTGTTTTGTTTTTAAACTAGAAATAAAATACTATTCTCACTAAAAATACCTAAAGAGCAAGACATTTTGAAAAAAACTCCCCACTACAAGGAAAGATTTCTTAGAGCATTTCGGATCATCTGAGCTGCCACAGGCTACCAAATTCATGTTCATTCCAAATCTATTTTTTTTTATAATACAGTTCTGGAACTGTTTGCTATAGCAATCCTTAGAACAAAAAATCATAAAAGATTTCTATTTATTTATTTGGAATTGTAGCAAAAGCCAGGAAAACAAAGCATCCCTAATGCATTGCTGTAATCTCAAGGAACAAAGGGATGGGGATGCCATAGACGAGGTGTGAGCAGTGTCAGAATGCCTGAGGTTAACGACATTGTAAAATAAGCATTGGCATAAATAAGTCAAGGGAAGCAGTTCACATTTAAATTCCTTGATGCATGTTGCTTTTTCTCCTTATATGTGTGCACACATGTGCCTGTAAAATCAGAGAGCTTTCCAAGGACAGGTGTTTCCAGAAAACATTTAAATTCTAGAAACCTTGGATCTTAGTCTACCTTTAACTCTTCTGAATCTGTGGCTAAACAAGTACATTAAATCAACTTCGAGAAAAAAAAAATAAATAAAAATAAACCAAAGCAGTCTATTTTCAAGGAGATTGATATGTTTGCCAAAGCTGATTTAGTAATGTAAAAAGACATAAACCCTTATAGAAAACTGTGATCAAGACAAAACTTAGCTCCAAGCTAGACATTGTAGTGCTGTTCAGACACAGGAAAAAAAAGATTCAGAGATAATTTTACAAGCAATGTCTCAAAGGTACGATTTCATTATCTATTTTCTCAGCATTCTATTCTTACACATTTGGAGTTTTTTATATAAACACAACTTACAAATCTGGAGAACTTAAAGTTTCACTGAAACATAATTTTGCAGTGTGAGAAAACTACCACACCTAAATAAAACATGAAAAACAATTTCTAAGATTTAAGAAACATGGCCTGCAGAGTTACGAGAGAACTGATGGCGTAATCAAGCCTTGTAAACAATCTTATAATGAAGAAAAATAAAAATAAAAAATAACTACAAAAAAAATTCCAAATGCTGTTGATCATTAATTTGGAAAAAAAAAAATGCAGTCATGCTCCTAAATCCAAAATAAGGGAACCCAAACAATGCCAGAAATGTCTTCATCATCTCTTCTGCACTTGCACATGAAATGGGTATTTGAAAGAAGCATCATCCCCATAGCAGCCCCATCCCAAATCAGAACCCTGACGACCCTGACCTTGGATCCCTCTCCTTACTTACCCAGTTTGGTTCCAGTAGGACACAAAAGCCACCATGATAAGAAAGAGAGAGAGCACATTTATGAATTTCTCTAATCTCTTTAAAGTTTTTCAACAGTCCTAAATTAAATCCCTTTCAGTCTTATCACTTTATCCATCAGAAAATCCGGAGGATATTTGGATTCAGACATCCGTAGCACCTAAGATCTTTCATTACAACACACAAACATGCACTTTTATTGAACAAGAACCCAATTACTTAACCCAGTTTCAGATTTCATTCTACCCTGCTGCTTCCACCTCGACATGGACCTACTAATCTCTTCTGACGGGCATTGCTACATATCAGTTCTGATACACAGAGATGATTCCTAACCTCCCTTGCAGAGAGCTACTGATTAAATAAACTGAGATGTCCATCTCAGCTTCTTTGGACCAATGAATAACAATGAGGAAATAAAGTTGGGAGATAGAGACCTTTTTCCCTTTAATATGAACAGCATTCAGAAATAGACAGAAAATGACAGAAAATAATTCAGTAAAAGATCCAGGAATGGAAACAGCTAAGTGTTTATTGTGCCCTGTATAAATGATTCATTTATTGTATCAGCTAGAGGTTATGCTTTCTTCTTTTGTTTCTCTACTGCAAATTAGTAAACTGTTTCTTTCCTACCGTACTGGATAAGTGATGGTATAACTTCAAATTTACCAAGCTGAGGGTTATGAATATTGGAACAGAAAGACTTCAACCTGCTCTGCAGAAGAACTCCATTATGGTACATGAATGCCTGGTTTTCTTTCTGGCCCTAAATGGTGACAGAATCATCACATGTTGCAAGCATCTATTACCCAAATCACGAGCACAGAGATCAAAGTTCGTTGCTAATGAACTCAAGAAACTAGACTACGTACATGCAGAAAAAAGAGGGAGATCAGTTATATGAGCAAACAACCTTTCTCCAAAGCAAATCAATTATTAGAAAAAGGTTGTTAGAGCCAGACTTCTATTTCTATTTTCTATCAATTTTTAATTCTCTGGTCTCCAATGGGTTAGATACAGCACTCCTGATAAAGGAATGTGCAGCTCGCCTGCTCATATAAGCAGCCTGTTTTCTAATTCAGTGGCCAGCATGCAAAAGCACAAGAATCCAAGCAACAAAAAAAGAGCCATTGTAAAATATTACAGATAAGGACATGGATATACATATAGAAAGTAAAAAAGAAGAGCTGGATAAGAACAGAATGAGAGAGATCAAAGCAAAGCAAGCCAGAGAACTAAATATGATCACTGATAATGTATTTGTACTGCAGAAGTAGGAGAGCTCTAATACCACTTATGTCAGTCCAGGGGGAGTTACCAAACACCAGTGAGCAGGGTCACAGAACTTCTGTGATTGATTCCCTTCAGTTGTATATGTTCATATGAATAATGTTCATATTGCTATACTATTTCTTTTGACACAAAAATAAAGATTCTACAATTTGACCACATGTTTCTGAAAGAAATTTTAAAACAAGGCTTAGAATCAGAAAAAAAATATGAACAGAGCCTAAACTATTTTATCCGTGAAGGAATTTCTCTTGCTTCAATCAAAATATCTACTTATCTCTGCTACTGAAATGCTTCTTTCATACAAATGTGTACTTACAGTGAAAGTATTACAAAGAAAAAGTAAAAAAAATCTGTTGTCTCTACGTTTGTTATGTGTTGACAAAGACCTTGTGTCCCAGCTTTTCCTACCTCTGGTGGCTATTTTGTGCTGACTTGATTTGTCCCATTTATATCTCTGAGCTAGGGAGAATTAATGACTTTCTGTATTTAATTGGAGTTCTAGATTAGTATTTTTTATGGAGGAAAACTTAGTCCAACCACAAGCCGTATGGAGGATTTTTTTAAGGAAATATCTAAATTTCATTATTATTTGTAATTTTACTACAGAAGAAATTGTGTCTTTCAAAATAGTCCATCCTCTTCCTCGTATTTCTACTCAAGATCTTTTCAGGCAAAGAAAGCTACACAGAAAAAAGATTTTCGAACAACCCTTTGCAATGACAATGACTATCTAAAGATCATTCCAAAAGATACCTGCTGTCTTTCGTCACTATGTAAGACATTTAGATAATTATAGGTACAGTTGAGAGTATCTTGTGTTTACAGGAGTTTGACCCTTTAAGGAGCAGCTAGCACAACTACAGCAATAAGATACTCACATTACCATTGCAGATTGGACCGACCTTTGCTTCTGGCCCTAGAGGAAGAAAAAATGCTTCTCCCAAACAGAGTGTCATGTGTTAATCACGATGTGATGCCAACCTCTATGTAGCCTGTATTGCTTACATTTTGTATTACTTGAAGTCACATTTGTTTGCCCACCTATTCCCTCCATCTTTTTATCCACCATGCAGTTGATGGCACAACCATTCTTTTATTAGCACAGCAGTTACATGCTGCATATTCTCCACATCGTAACAGGGAAAAATTTATAGTAGTGGATAGAAAGTGGATAGAAAAATGGGAGTAACATTTTTGCTATCATGAAATTGGTAAAAATATGCCCCAGAAAAAAAAGAATTTATTTTAAATTTGACAAGTTTGACAAGCACTTGACCACCTCTCCAGTTAAAATCTATAACCTACCTCAATGAAAGCAGACTGCTAGTTTTGAATGTGCTGTGTTCTGCCTGCCATGTAAGGTAAAAAGAAGCACATACAAATACAAAATTGTGGCTATTTTGTTCAGACTCTTTATTTTGGACCTCCTCAAAGTCTAGGCAAAGTTTCTGTTATAACATTCACATCTTTTTTTCTTCCTTTTGTCATTGGACATAGAGTACTAGGTCTTTCATCATATTTGGAAACAAATTACAGCACTTGATTATATTAGTTAAATAGAGGTTGATTGATGTCATCAATGCAAATTAATTATATCTAGTTAATGTTTCTGTGCCAGATTCCCTCAGCTAATAAAGTGATAGGAAAATGAAGTGTTAGAAAGGACCATTATCTTTTATTTTCAAGGTCAAGTTGTCAATAAAGCTTTGACATAAATTCACTGGGTAGGGACAAGACTCATTGAAGGAGGCCTTTTAATCATATTTACTATTTTCGCCCAGCATGAATGCATTACCTAAACCTAATGATTGTGGTAATAATCTTCATAAGCAAACACTAAACCAAAGACACCTGTTTTTTTATCACTGCAGGTCAGTGTGAGAAGCTGCAGATCTATTTGTGCATTTGCATCAGAGTTCAAACCCACTTCTGTTTGCCAGTGTCAAACCCAAGTCTGTAGAGGTGACCAGAACTGTTATCCCTGTCCCATGTGTTTATGTGACTGAAATAGCCTTACCTACATCAAGTGCAGCCAACCTGCACGTAGGGACAAACACTTCCCATGGCAGACACTTTGTTATCTCCCATTCAGGGGTTTTCCTTTCAAAGACATATCTTCCAGAGCGGGCATAAATTTACTCAGAAGTTGTGAAAATAACATGGGTAAACAGAGTTAATTCCAGCTGGTTTTCCCATGTTTCTGTGTTGAAAGACATGCATGGAATCACTTACAAACATACAGCCATACATTTCAAGGGTAGATTTGTGCATCACAGAAAAGACCTTTGGTTTCTCCCTACCAAGATACAAGCAAAGCCACTAAACCATATGCATATTCTTAAATTTGTTCTGCTGTCTCTCTGCCATGAGTCTATATTCACAGATTACACTAAGAGATCAAATGAGACATCCTTTTATTATGAAACCTCCCCTTAGCAATAAACTAAAAACCTTGAAACAATTCTAGCTAAGACATAAGACATTCAAAGCATACACCCTTCAGAAGGATCTCACTGGGCTGTACAGATGGGATGGAAACAACCCAGAGAAAATCACAGATTATTTTTTCACCTGACTGTAGTCAGTGCATTAAACACAACATGGAGTAAGACCTCATAAATCTGAAGCTACGGTCAGATGTTCACTTCCAAAAGAGCCTTGTCAATTGAAGATGAAAATTAATCTCTGCAGCTGACTGTCACTGCAAATCCTTCCTGAGAGCTGGAGCACTGCCTCCCGTGAGCCCATCCCATCCATTTCAGGAGTAGGAAGCTATGGCAATCTCAATGCTGGCTTGAGAGCATGGCCAGCCCCAGTCTGGGGATGCCAGCACCAAATTCTCTAGCCCACCTCAGCAGCAGAGCAAGTTCAATGGCACACTCCTTTCTCATGAGCCATTTGAAAAAACGCTGTGGATCTTTTCTAGAAGGCAGCAGCCTTCTTGCTTCTTATGACTGGATATAATAGAGACTGTATGCAATCATGGAGGGTTTCATAACAATATTTTAATTTTTTCATAATAAAAATATCAAGTCAGGATAATATTAGGTCCCAAGTACTACCAAGAAAGTCACTGTCCTCCTTGCTTTGACTTTGCTACTATTTTTTAGCTATAATTCAGTTGACAATACAGACTGAAATAGAAAGTACACTCAAATCCTGCAACACAGAGAAGTTAGAAGAACAAAAAAGGAAAGAAAGAAAAAAGTAGAAAACCCCAAGCCTGTCAGGGCAGAACATGCACACATGCTACTCCTAAAAAATAAAAAAAAAAAAAAAAAAAGGGCAAAAACAATACAATATAGTCTTTATGCCAGCTAAGAGTTTTTGTTCGGTCACTTTTCTGGCCAGTGTTGCACTTTAATTTTGAACCATCCCATTGAAAATATTTTCTGATATGACCCTTTCAGGAATTAATAATTCATGGAGGTTTCACTGCATGGTACAGTTTTAAGATTAGATGGCACTGAGAGAATCTATTACAGCATAATGTAATAGCCAGTAAAATATATTTTAAAAAATCACACTATCTTGCTTATATTATCTTCGTATATATTTTTAAATCTATACTATTTAAAGAAGGTGTCAAGAAACAAAAAAAGAGCCTAGGAAGAAGGGCTTGCCCTACTTGAGCACATTATCCTATGCACAGGTTCCCCAAATAAAAGCGTTTGTGTGGACGTATGTGGCAAGTCCTCATACATGTATTTATATGCATACAACACATTAACATTTAATCTATATTCTAGCCCTCTGGCTTATTCAAACAGAGTCATGAAATGCAAAATGTAGATGTGGGGGGAAAAAAGAGAAAAAAAAAAAAAAAGAGAAATACTCAAGTATTTTCCCTTTGGCTTTTCTGCTAACACTTTTTAGTAATACTACCTAGAGGGCTGCAACAACAGAAGGCACTTTGCCCAGAGGCTGACAAGCTGATTATACCTTTTTGTTTTATTTATTTATGACTTGGAAGTGCTCAGCTGTTAATCAGAACAGCTCCAAGATCCTACTAATGTCTCTCCCTGCCTAGTTCAATCTTACGGTGTATTTCCATTCTAATAGGAAAAATCTTAGCAAGATAATATCAGATTTATTTCACTGTACATACCTGGAAATCTGTGGATACCACTGAACCCATGTTGAGTGTAATGTTATCACTATGCAACTATGAATTATGTTAGCATGTTATTAAATTCTCTTGATTATTCTGCTAGAATAAACTTGTTGAAAGTAAACTGAAATATCCCTACATAAGAGGATGGGAACCCACATTACTCATTCTCACTGTTTCCAGCAAAGCAAGAATAAAACCCAGCCATATTTTTGCACTAAGGTTGAAAAAATAACGTACAAAACAAGATCCTGTGCACCTATGTCAGCCTCACTGTGTTTCCAGTTTTGCAAAACAGGTACATGCATGTCAGAGAAGAATTATTACATGCCATAATCACATCCTTCTCCCTACTTTTTCAGTTGCTGACATCACTAATAGCACTGCCTTCAATTTAATAAAATTGAAAAAGCCATTTTTCCTTCTTTGAAGACGCTAATGCAAACCAAACCTTATGAGAAAAGTTAGTATTTCTCAGAGTCCACTGGCCAAAAGCCCCAGTATCCAAATCAGCTCTGTGTTAGGGACCCATGAGAACTTGCACACTTTCTAACAAACTGCAGGCTCTCCTTGCTGCAGCACAGCCACTCATGGAGTTCCTGCCTCTCCCTTCCAAGCATTTCAGAGCAGGGATTTCCTCTGCTCTGCTGGATTCATCCACCACAGTGAGCAGTGGGCAGGAGCACAAGCTGCTGTTGGCTGCTGCCTCTCTGAACAGGGTAGGTGGGCACTCTGGAAAATTTCTTTTGTCTGTTTTCTCTATGAAAAAACATGTTCACTGCAAACGGATTGTGTTTTTCTCTTTGAGATTAATTCTAAAATTACAGATTGTCCTTTCCTAGATTCAAATATCAAAGATGTGGTTCACCTGCATCTTTGTTTACTGGCAAAGCTGCCAGTCTGAAAGCACCCATGTGGCTGTGTCTGCTTTCTCTGAGTCACCATATGAACGCAAAATACCATCCAATTTGATTTATCTACACCTAATTTTTTTTTTCTGGCTTTGTACAGTTTGAGTTCAGTGACAACCAAGCTAGGCTAAAGTGTTAAGTATTCAGAAGCTTTTAGAGAAACCAAAAGACCTTGAGCAAAAATCGTAGAAACTTAGTTTTTCTCTCTTTTCGAGTCCAAACATCAAATTACAGCAATCTATGTTCTTTCATTAACTAGTTTGAGAAAAAAAAAAAAAAAAAAAATTGGACAAGCTTCCATCAAATACCAGTTTTACTTAATTAGACACAGACACAAGAGGTTGTAAGTTCCTCCCTGCTCTGTCTGTTAATACTTGCTTTACCCCAGAGGAGGAGGTGCAGCAGCTTCCCCAGTTGTTGGAAATAACAAAAATGGAGGGGCCAAGGCCCAGGTGCTCCCATGAGCAGGTTAGTCCCAGCTGCAGGCAGGGGCTCAACAAGCTGGGGGTTCCTTCCTGGAGCACGGGCTAGTCCCAGCCTCGGGGCAACCAGAAGGAAACCAGCATCTGTCAAAGAGATTCTATGGCAGGCAGGGGAAAGGGAGGAGCTGGTCAGTCTGCAGCTGCAAGTGGACTGATAGCACCTTAATTAGAAAAACTTCGGGGCACTGGATAAAACTTCTGGATAGCAAAGGAGGCATACAAAACCAAACAAGTAAGATAACCTTAAAAGTTTGCTGCTTTATTCTGCGCTGCCCTTTAAATTATTCTGTGAGCCCTTGAAAGAAAATGTATGATCTGACCATTTGGAAAGTATTTTAGTGTCAGGGTGTTCAAAATTGGATGCTTGGGTTACAGTATTTTAACTTGAAAGATTAATTAATATTTGGAGAGAGGAAGCTTTTTTTTCCTTTAAGGTTCAGTGCTCAGCTGCTCATTAAGCACAAAATTGCATCTTCAGTAATTGCTAGGAAAAGCTGAGAAAAATGGTAAACATTTCTGTAGAACAAGCAGGAGTACATTGCAAAGCACAGCACAAGACTCTCTCGTTTGGGAAAGGAAACAAGAAAAACAATAAAGGGAGCAAGACAATATTTTTGAGCTGTTCCACAACTGAGTACCATCTTATCCTTATCTGCACATTCCCACTGTGCCCACAAAGTCCAACAGCTCCTGCAGGACTGAGATCAGGGCAAGAGGAACCCCAATCTCTCGCCACCCCACGTTCAATTTTTAAATGGCAGCACAGGACCTTTCCTGCCTTGCAGGTGACACCAGCCCTTGGGCAGCTCCACCTGGCTCTGGCACCTACAAACAAGGAGAGGATGGAAGCATTCCCAGGAGTGAGAGCACCTACATATGGAAGGCTAAAGACAAGGCAAGGTGAAACAGCCTGCCCAGGGTCACAGGTGGAAAACCCATTTCCACACTTCTAACAAAGCTCCAGCTGCAGAGTTGGAAAGTATTTCTAAGACAGCAGAGATATGGAATTCAAACAAAGTATAGTTTTGATACAAACAAACGACACATTTCTCATGCACAGTGTAAATGAGAGCTGGTGCTCACACATATAAAATAATTTACATTTTTCTATAAGACATTTTGAAAAAAAAAAATCTAATTTCTGCTTATCTATGAAATATTCTGCTCCAGAAGGACTTTTTTGGCTATGAAAACCAAGTGACCTTTCATATTAACATTGATTCAAAATGATATTTTTATTTCATTTTGAAATGTCAATTCGGTTTTTTTAGCCACCAAATCAAAACAAAGTGACATTTTAACTTTAAATTCATTGGAAAAGAACTGTTTGCACTCAAATGACAAATTGAAATAATAATTTTTAAAAAATCACTTCTCATTAAATTATTTTTTCTAGAAGCTTAGAAGCTGTTGTTTCTTGCATCAACTGGAAAATATTGTCCTGGACTTTTGCTTCAAAATTCATGTCAGAAAATACTGCTTTGTCCAAGCAGCAGTTTTTGCTACAATTTTGGTTTATGGATCAAAAAGACAAGAAAATTATTACCATTATTAGCTTCAATGTGCAATCCCCAAGCACCTAAGCCTATTCTTTCCCACCTGCTCTGCAATTCACTAAAAAACAAATTCAGAATCAACTCCCACATTACCACCCTGCCTCACCTTTAATTTCAAGAGAAAGGGGAGATTCTAATAACACCATCTTCATGTTGAGAAAGTAAATTTTATTTATTATTTTATTATTATTTATTTTTGCTATTAAACTCATAATCCTATTAAGGTTTATCTCACACATGAAATGTGAAAATTTCTCTCTTATGACTTCTTTTCTTGCGTTCAGTAGAAAATTAACAGATAATTCAAAGTTTAATAGGGAAGCAACATCTGTAATGGTATTTCTTTTAACAACTCAACTTTCCTTTTCTTTTTATTTCATTTTACAAGGGTACTCTTCTTCTCTCAACTAATTGCTTATATATGAAAGATAATCCAGTGCATATGTGGATATAGAATAGAATTGATGCAGAAGTAGAAAAAAGTTGTAAGATTTCAAAAAGTAATCTCCTAATGGAGCAATCCCCAATAATGGGTGATCATCACAATGTTCCACTATCCATCTTGGACCAATATCAAACATCCCTAGACAATCTGAGCCCCTGTGCCTTGCAGCACCCAGCAAGCATTTTCTTGTTTGAGGTGCATCCAGAGTCCTCATCTTAATCTTCAGGTGTTGGATTTCTAAGATCATGAAGCCAAACAATGCAATTGTTCAATGCCACATATTTTTGCCTCCTAGCTTTTGGCAACAGTGGAGGTCTGACAGGTTTAATGCAAACTGGGGGCCCTTCTCACAATTGTTTGGGGTTTTTTCAAAGATTTTATAAATATCTGCACCACACATGAACTGAACGACTGCTTCACTTTGGTCCATATTGCTTTCACCTAAGGAGGAGCCACAAACCATATGAATGTTCTTGGAGAAACAAAAAGCTCAGCAAGACAGGGGCTGCTCTGTGTGTGTGCATAATGCTATTATTGGGTTATACTACAAAGAGAGGATTATGAATTTAATCTCAGGGAGAAAAGGAGAAAATGGATTATAAGAGTACTTGGGAAGGAAAGCACGGGGTCAAAAACCCAAACCAAACCACTCCTATGGAACGAGCTTTCTTCTGAGGAGATGTTCTGAGTTTCCTTAAACCAAAGTAAAAGCTGGGGCGAAAGGGAGAGTGGAGGATTAAAAAAAAAAAAAAAAAAAAAAAAAAAAAAAAAAAAAAAAAAAAAAAGCGGTATTATAATAAAAGTACCCTAATTTCTGCAGGTATAGAAACAGGTTAGTTCTCAGGGCAAATGCTAGCAAACGTGTTGCCTGTTTGGGCTGTAGTTCTTGCAGCTTAGCAATAGTACAGTTAATTGGAGCGATAAGAAACAGCACCTGACTGATAATTGCTCCTGGTCGCCAGGGAGGGTGTGATCCAACCCATCCTGAGCCATGATCACATCTTTCTCAGCCCTCTTTTGCTTGGCTGGGACATCACGGGACTGTGATGGTAACTGGTGTTAGCTCATTTCCTTATTATTTCTCAAGGATTAAAGCAAATGGTCTTCACTGAGTAGAATTTCTTCCCACTATATTAATTGTTCCTTTAAAGTTACTAGTATCTTCTAATAGGAATCACTTCTATGAAAGTTAGTCATTAGTAGAAATCTTGCATTTTACACAGAAACCATGAAATTATGTCAGCCTTTTTAGGATGGGATTTTTAAGAGATTGAATTCCAGAAATTCAAGCTCTATTCCATTACACCATTCTTAATGGTTTATAAACCTTTCCATCTGCTGGCACAAAAAAATTATTCTTAAAAATGCTCAAAGTGTAAATCTGAGAAATAGAAACCCACATTTATTTTCATAACTATGACGTGCATCTCTTGCTCTTCCCCTGGTTAAAGCACAGGACCCCAAATTGAGGGCAGTTGGGAAGTTTTTCGCTCACAAAAAGTAACAGACAAACATTGCTGCTGTGCTTTACTTCTGGTCTTATCCTAGAAAAACTGGGATGCTGACAACTTTTCTGACAGGAAAGAGTCATTTTTTTTTTTTTCTGTGTAATTAAAGCAACTGAGAAAGCACTAACCAACCCCGGAGCATCACATGGAGTAGTTTAAGAAAGTTTCACCTAAACCTTTACATAAATCATTCTTTGAATTTACCTGCTTGTAAACACCTGCGAATTCCCTCATGATGGGGCTCCCCCCCTACTTTTAAAATGCAAATTGCTCACCAGTAATGAGGAAAGGACTTCACAATCAGACCAGTGGGCAGAACTGATGGGAGCACTGACGTGGGAGAACTGGCGCAAGCCCTTCCTTCATCCTGCAGAAGGATGTGAGATGCAGGTACCAAGGTAGCTCTGCCTCGATATCCTGCGGGAGCAGCTCTTCCTGCACAGCTAAAGAAGCGTTCAGCAGAGGAGGAGCACAGTCCTGGATTCTACCGAGGACATCTCCCAGCCTTTCCTGCTGATCTCACTCGTATCCCCAGCACTGCTTTACCTACAGGAGCTGAGACCCAGGACTGTCCCTGGCACACATCCTGCCCCAAGACACGAGGCTGCTGCCCCCAGGAACTGCAGACCAGGCAGGACACCACACATCCCACTGCTGCAACACGTTTATTACCCTGGACGAGGTATTCTGGGACAGCCAACTCAGAGTGATCCTATTTGTCAGGACCAATTAACTTTCCTTGAAGTTAACAGTAAAATTAATAGCTTGTTGCTACAACACCAAGGAACTTCTGGAACATGGACTTAACTGGAAACATTATTTCATTAACAGATTTCAGCTGAATTGAGTTGAACCAATCTTGATGCTTTAATAGAGTTGGTTTTTTATTTAAATAAAAATATTAGCTACTATTAAAATTATATTTTTTCTCAAATCTGCCCTTGGAATCTTCAAAGTTGATATATTTCAAATTTGAAAAATGCTAATTTTAAGACTGTAAACACAATCATTAATTGTTTTATGCAGTGAAAGGGTAAACATGTCTAAAAAAACATCTGGCCAAACAGGTGCTTCTTCATTTAATATCCTATTAATAATTCCACTTATTTCTCTTTCCTGCTGATGCCAAACGATTTGTGAGGGATTTAAATCACAGTGGTATAAAGTGTCACCTGCTGATATCAACTTAACGTATCTGAAATATCCAAGATATCCAAGTTTACTGTGTGTCTTTGAGCTAAAGTTCTGTCAAATACTGTGACCTAATTTCAGACAATGTTGGAAAGACATCAAATCAATACCTTAGTAATGCTGAGATGTATCCGTCAATTAGCAGGGGTCACTGTCATTTTAGTCACAGTTTAGTCTCCAAGTTTCATACAGTTTGCTTTGGATTGTTGGAAGGGGTGGGTTTATTTTGCTTAGTGATATGTTTTTTTTTTTCAAGACAGAAAGCCACAACACTTGAGAATGACAAAAATTTCCCCACTTTTTTTTTTTTTTTTAGGCGTATTGTTTGACTTAAGCATACTGGCCAATGCAATTAAAATAAAATAAATTATTATTACATTCTCAGCTCCCTGAGTCCTGAATGAAGCTTCACCTGCATACACTGACCCTCAGAGTACACAGATGAAGTGCCAATTTCTTATTCCAAAGATGATCACAAATTAGTGCATTAGGAAGTGACTATTGTATATTTATTACATATTTAAGCAACAAATTCTTACAAATTTAAGTGCTATATCTTGCAGCCTAATCAATTGTTTGTAATAGGAGATCATAAGATGAATGATTGTGTGACTAACAACAAAGATAAAAACATATTGCTGTATTAAATTTATAAATGTGAATACAAATCCTATTACTCAAGGTAGCAGAAAACACAAGTTTTTCTGGACTACTGACTTTGCACAAGAAGAAAGGTGACAAAAAGCTTGAAATAAATCATGAGAAAAGATCTTTTGGAACAGCAAAAAAGTCAGTTTAAGTTCAATCAATCTGAATGTTCAATTATATTCATGAATTCTAGATTAATGAGTTCCTCCGCAGATTATTTAAAATAAAAAAAAAAATCATAAATACTTTTAAAAGCACTTTTCCTTCTATGAGAAAAGGTCATATTTGGGATACAATAGAAGTCAAAGAAAAAAAAAAAGGCAGAACAAAACAAATAAGACCAAACAGCAAGGAAGATGGGCTGATGAGTTTCTACATATTCATCTGAATCTTCCATTTGTTCATCCCTGGGATTAATTTATTTTAGACCTTACAGACAGACCTGTGAATAGAGTGACCACAGGCAGCTTTGTTCAATACCATAACTCTCTATACTATACTAATGTATATATTTTACTAACTATAAACCCAGATCTATTCTGTGTTGTTCTTCATAGAACAAAACAAATTCTAAGGTTAAATGGTTTTCCACGTGCATAAACAGTTCACCAAAACTGTAAGGCAGGCACAGAGAATAATGTTAACCAGGAGACTTCAATTCCAGAGTTAAACCTTGTGGAGAGGCCAGGGGAGATGCCCTGTTTTTCATTTGCAGTGCACCCTCCCACTGGGTGGATTTGAATCCTTTATGGACTACAGACAGCACAGCTCAAAGTAGAAGGGTTGATGGCAAGCCAGTCATTAAAAGTTAGCCTCACAGAACTGGACTTTGATACGAATCAGAGAATCAGGGAATAATTGAGATTGGAAGGACTTCAGGAGGTCATGCCCACAGACAACAGGACAGAGGTGTCATCATAGATTGCAGTACCAGTTATGACATGGGAATTGGTTTTTCTGAATACATTGTCTGATTCTAATAGAAGGTGGGCATAAAAACAGCATTCAGCAACTCAAGTCATCACACACATTCACTGAAAATGTAAAAAATTAAAAGAAAATCCTTTCTCCAAGTTGCCAAATTAAATAGAAATGGAACTTTTGTTATCACCAGCAAACAAAAGATGAAAAAGTTAGACCCTCCCACTTAGCTGAAGTGACCGAGTCTCTTTAGGGTAAGCATTCAATTTTTGTATTTGTCAACAGAGGAAAAGAGTTTCCATGGATCCAAACATCTAAAAAAAAAAAAAAACAAACAAAAAAAAATCCAAAAAAACCAAAACCAAAACAAACAAACAAAAAAAACCCCACCAAAAACAAAAACAAACAAAAAACCCCAAAAAAACATGTTGACATCAAGTATTCTGTCTATTAATCCTCTTCATGTATTTCTCTTGCAGCACTTTTACTTCAGCAGTAACATGCTATCTCTTACAAATATTTGCATTGTAACAGAATCACTGTCAAATTTCAAATTCCAAACTTTTCTACAGTTCAGAGTCAGTTTGAAGGGCTGACAGTTTTCAGAAGCTTGTATTAATTCGATTTTGTTCTTTGTTTGGGGTTTCTTTAAATCTGAAATGAGTTTACACGCTATGCACAAATGTTTTGCACTGAAATATGAAGGCATTCATTTAGGAGGGGATAGTTCACCTTTGTAAGCACAATTCTCTGAATGCGTGGATTTAAGAATTGTTTCCTTTCTGCAGAATGAATATATGCAATTCTTATGTCTGGGCCTCTGTGATCCCCTAGGGCTGTCACATACTCAAGTTCAACACTCCATTTATAAACACAGAATAGTCAAAAGCAAGAGATTATTTATAATATATTCCTTTATACTGTTTTAAACTATTTGAAGCAGTAGCTTTTTCCCCTCCTCAGTTCACTGGCAGGAAAATATTTCTGTAGAGTCAGGATTAAGTGCAATAACAGTGTATAATACTGTCTTACTGTATAATAATAGTGTTATAATACGAAGGTTATTATCCAAAACACAGAAGGCAGTATAAGACAGAACTACATAGACAGTGCTCTCAAAACCATACCAAATATAGCATTAAAAAAGAGCATAATTTTTATTTTAAAAGAACCAGTAAAAAGTAGTAAACTTGGATGCAAAAAACCAGTGGACTAGAAACATAGCATAGTCCTCCAAAAGAGAAAGGATAGGATATTGATGAAAAATCCCTGTGGTGTGTTCTTTAAATGGCATGACACAGTGGAGTCAGTTAGGTGTCTCCTGAACATTCTCCTTTTCCACAGAAAAATTATTATGATATTTGTCTTTCTAGGGCAACATGCTCTATTTTGACACCACTAATGATGCCAGAAATGTCTCAAAATGAATAGAAGCACAAGAGGATAAATAAAAGTAGATCTTGGAATGCCTGGATTTCACATACCACATGCTGCTTGTGACTGTCTGAAATACTGACTACTGGAACATTTACAGCACTGTTCAAGAAGTTGCAGAATAAATTCAAAAGCAGAGGGGACAGGAACAAAGGAATGAAAAGAATTAAAGTGCTGCTGAAAAGAAGATGGAACTGTTGAATGCAGTTACTGAAAACGAAAAACAGCTGAATGTGTCAGATTCCAGAGAGCTACATTTTATAATACAACTTAAATAATCAGATATTCTTACCAGAAGGGGTGTTGTATTTGATGTACTCTGATGAGAACGAACTACATTTTCTCCTGAAAGAACATAAAATGAAAATGATGTCAGGAAAAGGAAAAGGCAGCTTGAAAATTCCCTGTCAAAATAGAAATTATTTAGATTGTTTATGCAGCATTAGTATGGATTCATTCAGGAATAAGTATTCTGAGTTATAACAATATGACATTATTTTTAATAACAGTCTTATTCTGGAAAAGTTTGTTTTTTTTTTCCACCAAGCTCATGTTAAGACAGACATTTTCACAAGTGCAGAGTAGCTATTATACCTGCTTATTTACTATTTCTACTACAGTGTCTAGGATTCCAGCTGTGGGCAGAGAGGATTTCACGATATTACTGGAGAGACATAAGAAGGTATAAAAACATAAAAACATATTCTTTATGTTAGAGACTTCAGGTGAGAACTAAGTGGGGGGGGGGGAGGAAGTGGAAATCACTGAGCCTAAGTAATGCTGTCAAGAATTTCTGTTTCTGTTCTAAATCCAAATAGTTAGTTTGAAACACTTAATTCCATGTTAATACGAGTCTGTGACCCTGGTTCTAACAGTTTGAGTTTTTATGCAATAAACCCCCCTCATTTAACACTTTTCTGCCAAGCTGCAATTAGGAAATCCTATGGAGCAATCAAGTGATTGGCAAGGTGTGTTGGTGGGTTTCAGCGCATTTCTGTGACTACTCTACCTGAACTTTCACACATTTTGCTCAGCAGTTATTCTAAGAGGTTGCTGAGGCATGAGGCTATTTTGCACTCCTCAGAAATTGCCCTGCTGTCCCTGTGTCCATCAGCAGGCAGCAGCTTTCACGGCGGGATGATGGCACACCGGTTTTGTCAGTGCCAAGGCGTTCCGTGAAGCAGAACTGCATTAAAGAACTGCTAAAGCAGCCCCATGCATTAGCGCAGCGTTACAGCCGGGTGCGAGCGCTGCCCTCGCCGCCCCTGCTCCGTGCTCCCTCCGGCAGGGCAAGGCAGGAAGGAGCCCTTGGTGTCCACATTTGCCCGCTGCTGTGCAGCCAGCTCTTCCCGTGCCAGAGCCTTTTCTCATCTGACCGGCTGCACTAACTCCATCAGGACGCGCGGCCCCTGTCAGTTCGAGACAAGCCACGCGTGAAAGCTTCTGCTTAATGGCAACTACTCACTTTCTTCCCCGTAACAACGGCAGAGCAATTCTTATCTTTTTTTTTTTTTTTTTTTTTTTTTCTAGAGAAACGAGTAACAGATGTCAGTTACATTTTTTTTCAGTCGGTAACTGGGGATTCCTGAAGTCCATCTTCTATGACTAATTTTCCCCTTCTCACACCTTCGTGCAAGTCACTTGGACACGTGCCATGACTCAGATTCTCACCCCAACCACCTGTTAGGCTTTCATATTGTATTTCTACTAATCCTCTTTCCTGATTCAAGCCATCATTACTGATTAAACAAAAGAAACACAGTCACTGGTCTCTCATGAGTGCTTTTCTCCTTATATAAAAAAGATGAAATTTAAGATCAAGATGGATGGGGCTATTATAGTTGTTGACATTGCTTCTGTTGTGGAGCCCTTCCATGCCCCAGTGCTACATTACATTGCACTGAACAGAAACGGTGACACATTTACCACTGCACAATCACCTTGTTTTCATATACACTGGCTTTAAGCAACCAGGGGTGCTATCCATTAAACTGCAGGGTTATACAATAGAGAAGGTGCATGCATTGAAGGAAATGAAGCATCCTTTCAGTTTGTGATAGCAGCTGGCTGCTGTTATCACTGCAGAAATCAAGAAACCGGAGTACAGGAACTTACAGCACGAGCCCTCCGCTGAAATTCAAAGTCAAAAAGGTCCCTGCCATGGAAACAGCATTTCTGAGCCCATAAAAGAAACCCTTCAAAGGAAATAGTTTTAAGGTTCTCACTACTGACACAGGCTCAACTCATGCTCCTAAATGCAAACTGAAGAACCTCTTGCTCTACCTGTCCCATGTAGCATCTGCAGAATTCAGAACCAGACTATACTGTACTACCTGGTACAAGCAGGAGTGGTTTTTCATCCAGTTCTGGGAAAAGGGCAAAGCTGTGAAAGCTTTATGATATTCTATTTATTTGCAAAAACTTGGTGCAAAAAGAGTTTTTGTAGCCAAATCTTCACAAATTAAGAAATATAATGCCTCAGTTGAATCAGTTAGGAAAATGCAGCCTCAGTGCACTGAGAGGACAATAACTACAAAGGAGCTGTTAACTGATGTCTTGTTCACACCTCAATTTTCAGAAAAAAAAACTCTCCAAAAAGATGACAACATCTATACCTCACTAATATACCATTAAATGCAGAACTGTTTTCATGGTCCCAATATAAAGGCAAATAATTTGAATTATTCAAGGAGAAGGTATCAAATCCTCCATAAACTAATACATATATACTTCAATCATAAGCATCCTACATTACCATCAAGACTTAAACAATATTACAATAAGTCTGGTAGTTCAAAAGATGGGGTATGTCTTTCCCTAAATGAGTACTCTATCTTTGAAAAAGAACTTCAGTCTCCAAAGAGCATTTTTGTTCTTGAAGGCTCTTTTGGACACATGTCAGACATTTGGGTAGATGTGGATAACACAAAAGATCAGTATTTCTTTTGACACACTAGTTAGAAGAAATAGATTATTTTATTCAAGGGCGGTATAATATTTTTTTTAATCTGTTGAAGCAGAGAAATTATTTCTGTTGGTATTAGAGTTGAAAATGACAGGAAAGCTTCTATGTAGCTTCACTCGGGTGAAATGTACTCAAAGAACTGAGAAAATCTGAAACACTTGGTAGCTTCAGATTTCTAATAGCTGCACGTATACTGTAATTAGAATCTAAACTAAAAGTGATATACACATGAAAAAAAAGCATGGCACACACCAAAAATGAAAATTGTGATATGATGAGCTTTACAGTCATTATTTTTTTTCTAAGAAATGAGTACTAAAAGCCACACCATCTCTTCTGAAGGTGTAGCTAGCTAGCTGGCTTACCTAAGAAATTCCAAAATTTTCAAACACACATTTTCATAGAATATGAATTTCAGCATGTTCTCTAGCACTACAGTGATACACATAATATTTCCACAGAATTGGTTTATCCTATACTCACATTTACAAGAGATTTCTGGCATGAAAGTAAAGGATGTGGAGAGCTACTTTCAATGTCAGAATGTCAGCACATCGGAGACACTAAAGCTGTAATGAATGCAATTCAAAGGATTAATTCACAAGTATTTATCCAGTTCTTGATATAGAAAAGAAATAATCAAGAAGATTTTATTACTCCTTAAAAATACGAAGATAGAGATACAATATCTTAAGGCTTCATAAAATAGTACAAAACATATTAATGTATTACTGGATCTGGATAAGGAAAATACTTCAAAGTTACTGGTTTTGCCTCTGTACTATAAATGTTGGATATTCCTTAACTTAATGAAGCTACAAAGGCTATTGCTAATCACGTCTTGAGAAGTCTTAATAAATTCCCCAGAAAGAATTTCAATATTGTGAAGACTCAATGCTTCAACAATTAACTAGGCTATATTTTGGGGTTCTTGGCCTGATTTGAGAAAATCCTTTCACTAAATCAAAATATTTTTGTGTCTCAGTATCTTGATATATAAAAAGATTGGGCATTATTTTGTTAAAAACTAGCCCTTTAAATAACAGATATCAGTAACATCAGGAAAAATAGTTTAGATTCTTTGGTTATGAAGACTAACAATGATAAAAATCAAATTTAAAATGTCAACATTGCAGTCTACACCAAAACCCAACAGTCCTAACTACACTGGTGTCATTGAGGCAGACTAATAAGATGAGTATATGTGCATTTAGTGTGCACTGTTGTATGTTTGTTGGGGACTCATCATGGTAAAATAAATCCAATACAGCAATGGAAAAGGTTGTGTTATGACTCATAAATATTTATAAACCAGGAAAACAGTAAAGTTGATGTTTGATGTTCACAAAAGATTTATTTTTCATGAATCCAATTCTTTAAGAAATGTGAAACATTTTTAATCCTTATATAAATGACCTTGATAAAATGAATAAATTGAGCAAGGCTATCACCTAGTGGTCAATGGGAGCAATATTTTATTTTTTCTTGTGAACTCTTATTTGCTGGGCAGGTGTTATGGGGGCATTTTTTCCTCTGTAGAGATCTGTCAGAATAATATATGGAATCTGGGCAGCAATATTACATAAGTAGCAAGTGAATACATTAAGAAACCCTGTTGTGCCAATGTTCTATTACTTGTAATTTATTTTTAATGTACAGTAGCTCTTTTAAATCATCCCAGTAAATCCTACTAAATCCTTAATTTCTCTTAGTGTTGGTTTTTTTTTCCCTGAAGCAAACCCAAATGTCTTCCTTAAAAGCCCATTCAGACATTTTCAAGAGTATGCAGCATAGAGTTCAGGCAACACTCTTTTGACCATGATAAAGGGAAAAAAATACCAAGAAGGTATTCCTAGCAGATAGAAGACCTAAACTAATAAGAAAAAATGAAATAAAAGTATCCTAAAATAAATACATACAAAAGAAAAAGTAAAAAATAAAAAGTGTCCTAAAATAAATAAATACAAAAGAAAACAATCAGCGTCAATTCACAGTGAAAACAGGTTTGGATGTTTTTGGGAGGGCCAGGCTACAAGTTTTGGGGTATAAGAGCAAAGAAAACACCCCCCCACACACAAAGACACACTCTGAGCTCTGCACTGCTGCAGTATCAGTACTGCAGAGTCCCCAGGAGCTCGGTCACAGCCCACTGCTCGGGAGGCGACACCAGCACAGAACAAAAGCCAGCGCGTGCCCTAAGCAGCTTAGTCCCTACACCTCCACACTGGTATTAGCACAGGGCATTATATACAGCCTGTAGGATTACCTTATCAAGGGCACAGGGGCCAGAGCTTCAGGGGTTTGGCTGGACAATCAGCACATTGTAATTATTTGTCATGCTGGAAGAGGAAATGGTTTTCCGTCTTGGAGGTTTCCTCCTTGTTTCTCGGCAGTTTTCTGTCTCAGCTGAGACCAAAAACTGAGAGGGTGCAATTTTATAAGGAAGTATTGGTGCCATTTATCTTCCAACCATTTGAAAAAGTTATTCTAAATAGACTTCGCTGCTTTTTAAACAAACAAAAACCCAAACAAAACCCCCCAAACAAACCAACCAACCAAAATCCAGCACCAAACCAAAACTTGAGCCATGACAAAAATAAATTTCAGTTTAGAAAAGAAAAAGTTGTTACTCCTGGACTACAGGGAACATCATGAAAAGGTTGGGCACACTAGTGCATCCAAGTTTCTCTGCCCATGGATGGTGATAAAATCTCTTTTCTCCATGACACCGTACAATTTGTAGCAAGGAGTCACTTAACATTACTTCCAGAAATAATACAGGAGAAGCTGACCTGAAATAGTGGAGAGTCACATTTATTTAAAAGACAAAATGAAAACATTTCCCCTTCAATTTGACCCATAACATTTTTCCCTCAAGCCCCATAATTTTGTTTGTCATGACTTCTTCAAACAGGACTTCAGTGTTTCACCTGCAACCACAAGGGCACTGCACAGGTAACAAATCCTGTCTGCACAATGGCTGATTGCAATTGGTGAGCTCAACCACAGCTTGTGCATCAAAGTACAATCCTGATAAGGAACAGCATGTCAGGGATCCCTGAAAAATGAAACTACACACAGAAAGGGTGATGTAACTCAAAAGGCAAGACTCAAATACTGCTTTCAGCTTTCCACCACACTTCTTTCTACATGGTGGTGGTAAGAAATACACGTGCTATCAGTTTCTCAATTGTCTAAAAGAAATTACCTATTATTGCCAAAAAATACCACCAACACTGAAAACCTGCATGCAGTGTATCTGTATCCAACCAGTTACCACTACCAGGTCTTCCCCTTACTCATCACTGCGTTACATGTATTCACATTTTGTTGCTGGAATACTCAGAATGGACTCACAAGGAATTTCCAGATGAACATATGAAGTATTCATATGTGAACGTCACTTTAGATGTGAGACAATATTTCCTAAAATTTTTCACAGCTATGACTCATTCATGGTCTTCTTTCTCCAAGGTTACAACTGTTTTCTGCAGCGTTGTTTCTGCTAAACCTCTCAAATATAGGATTTGAGAGCAGATCTGCCTGGATCACCCTGTCCCAGGGAGTATCCTCCCCTTACAATGAGTGCATGTCTACTCCTACTGAATTGTAATGTAAGCATTATTTAGAGTAATCGCAGTTTTATCATGAGTTAAGTCACATTTAGAAGCAGAATGCCACAACTATGGTGTGTACCCAGTTTTTGTTGCAGAAATAAAAGTCTAAGCTGAACTTCAGTGTGAAATTGGATTCCTCCTCTCTGATAGTATCTCTGATCATATCCGCAGGTGTTCATTGCTCTTTTAATAGCATTAATATAGTTAGTTTTGGTACTAACAGTAGGAACATGGACTACTACAACTTATTACCAAGGTCCCGATGTATAAAGACATACCTTGTCCCCTTGTACTCCTCCAAATAAGACTGGTTTAAACCAGCACATTGTCCAATTCCCTGAAGACTTTATTAACTCAGGACTGCAGTGCTAAATAAGTCACGTACCAGATCAGATAGAATTAAATTAGACAAATTAATCAGTGGAGGATGCACTGTACAATATCCAGTTCAACCTGCCTGCAATTATATTCAATTTAGAATTTAGGGATAAGTTTCAGTCTTTAAAGACAAATTCACTTTTTTTCTTCACATGCCAGAAGTTAGCTGGCAATGCACTGACTGTGGAAACACTAAAATAGGAAGAAACAATTGCTGCACAGTATCAGCATATTAGGCTGCTTGGTAGTTTGGGATTCCCAAGGCATAAAAATACATTGAAACATATTTGCAAACTTGATCTGTTTAGAGTATTGCTGCTTTACCTGCAGTTCAGCTTACTTAAAATCGCACTTTCACTTCTGCTACCACATTTTTGAAGAGAAATACTTCAACAATACCTTCTGGCAAAGTTTTGCCTCAAAAGTACTCATTTCCCACCTTTTGTCCTGACCACTGCATTGTCTAATGGGTCCAGGGCTATTCCAGATCTAAATCTTTAATAATATTTTCATACACCCAGATCCTTTGCTCTAGGCACTCAAAAAATTATTTTTGTAAGACTTTCAATTAAGATATACAGCACAACTAACCATGATACTTCTTTAACAGCGTAAAAATGAGAAATGGAACAAGATCCACTACAAGCCAAACCCAAAAATAAGTGCAGCATCCTCCCTCTGAACTCTTCTCCCACTATCAAATGTTATATGTTTTAGAGACAAACTTAGAATTGACTACATACTCAAACATATTAGAGGTTGGACATGGCATTTGGGATTCCACCCCAATCTTTGAGCAGGGGCTGCTGCTGCATTCTGTTGATTGTGAACATCCCCAACAACTCTTCCAATTGTCCCTGCCAGTGGTCCCAAAACCTTACAACAGAAGAGATCTTTCCTTCGTAATGTATGCAATGAATTTGAGCCAGAAATCATAACTGTCACTGAAGATAACAAGTGTTTTTAACTAAAATCTCGCATTTTTTGGGTAGGTAGTAACAAGTTTTCATTCTACAAGAACAGCTGTGCGAAAGAAATCTAGGTCATGAAGATTCCATTATTTTCTATGAAAGAAAATGTCAAATTAATTTTTCCCTCGGTATAAGCAAATTTTTAGCATTTAAAATGTTCAATATGATAAATCAATAGCACCATTTAAAGCTTTCACTCTCCAAGAGAACAAAACAATTGTTTACCATTTCTCCTCACAGAAATATTTTGCTCTTTCTAAAATAAAATTTTATTAGAATTGACAATTTTGTCAAGTACTGAAACTTTCTCAGAATTTAAACTTTAGCCACATATGTTGAAAACCAGTATTTTTCAAGCACCCTCCAACAAGGAGCAAACAACATAGTAAGAAGCTGGGCATCACCCACCTCCCACTCTGTATCAGCAGATGACAGCACATCCAAAATTAACTTAGCTCGTACTTGGTGTTCAAATACAATACCGTTCATGAGCTGAATGCAGTGACTCAAATCAATGAATTAAAGTCTCCCTCAGAGTGAAAAAAACTGTTCTTCTTGGCTAAATTCTGCAACAATTCTCACTGAAAATTTATTTTATCTGTGTTTCATCAAACCTGAGGCAAAATACATGAACATGCATTGCTATTGCCAAAGCATTCCAGAAAGGGAACAAAGAGCCCAAATATCTGTTTGGCTCCATCTCTAAAAGCTATGGGATTTGGATAGAAGATCTAAATGCAAGGTTAAAGTTAGCAAATATTGATGAGAGATTCAGTGTAGTGTGACATCTGCTAGGGGCAGAATTACAGAAGAGTAGAATTTCTTCATTTTTGGGGGGAAGAAAAGACCTACAGGTGTTGAAAAAATAATCTAGCTCCACAGTTTCATTATTCTTCCTGCCTTGCTTCTAGCTTCAGAAATCAGTGCGTCAATTTTTTATTAAAGATGATAAAACAGTGCAGGTTTTGCATGTCTTAAGAAGGCAGTGACACGAGAAGCTAGATTTGTATTGCAGACATTTGTATGGATGGAATGGACCCAAGAAATGAATTAGCTCAATCCAGCTCTTCACAGCTAGCACAGAATCTTGGTTTGGATTAATTTTCAGGCAAGATAACTGTTTCACTCAGAAGATGAAGTGTTTTGGAATGAGTTTGAATGAGATAGTTAGAAACATCACATCTAATATTGTTTAAATCACAGACATTTAAACTGCCACAGCTAAATTCGCATTCTGCTTTCAACCACGCTAGTAAAAAATCCAAGGGAAAAATACCATTAAAACCTTATCTGCCCTGTGGTCTTTTGGGAACTGAATAATAATACTTAACAGTGATATAGCACTTTACTTCTTCAAACACTGCATAATCATTAACTGAAAAAATAATCTGACAACAGTAACTCACCTACCTCCCATCTGCCATCAGCAGTGCACTCCAAATGAGAGCACTGCAAAGAGAACATTACTCACTACAGCCAACACCAACTTTCTTATTTTGTTTCTCAGATGTAACTGGTACACTTCCTGCATGGGGCAAAAGGGCCCTCGAGGGCAGCACCAGTGACAAGAGCCCTGGGCAGGTCATAAGTGACCAACTGCTGCTGCAGCTCAGGGGGATGCTCAAGGTCAGCTCACCCCACAGTAGCTGTGAGCCCTGGTCACTGCAGGACTGAGGTCTGCTTATTCCAGACAGGAAAAATAGTCAGTGTTGGTATTTGAATTGAAATAAAACCAAATCCCACAGAATTCTTTAATTTCCAGCTCAGCACAGATTTATTGAATAACTAGGAAACGCCTCTGTGCTTGGGAGGAATGTGGAAGGCATGGAACAGCCTAGGAACAGAAAACTATTGAGTTTTCATTATTCAAGTTTCATGATTCTCCTCCAAATTGTAAATGCAAGATTTCCACACAGATTGACTCAATTACTACAGATAGATCAGGTAACAAAGTGTTTCTGCATTCAGTTTGGGACAAGTAGGGTGAAGCAGTAATTTATTATTAATTGGATACGTCTAAGTCAACTTACGTTTTTTTCACACATACATCCTAAAAAATTACTGTACAGAAATGAAAACAATAGCAAGTAATCCAGAGCACTCAAGAAGCCACCTTCTCAAAAATGCTCCCTGAGATAGGAAATACACAGATAAAGGGTCCCAGATAATATCTGCTTGGGAAAAAGCTGTAGCAAAGCAGATACACAAAAGAGAGAATTTTCAGATTTAATTTCTTCCCCACCTCTTTATTGCTTCATTTGTCTCTTCTATATCAACACTTGCAATTATGCTGTGTGTTCTAGGTATTATGAAATAAATCCTTTCTTTGCATTTTACCTTAACCTGGCTTGAATCAAGAGGAACTTCAAGGTAACTTTCCAAAAGGGACTTAATCTCCTAAAGGCAGAGCAAGTTAAAAAAAAAATCCAAACAAAATACAGGGATTCCTTTACAAGTGCTTTGGTTTCTCAGCACGTTCTCCAAAAGAGTAAAATCATTTGTTCAAGAGAGAGTCAGGCTGGTTTGACAATGACCACTGCAGGATCAAAAGAAAATCACCTTTTAGTTTGTTAGGTATTATCTGTGGAACACTCCATCTTTCTGCTGGGATATAGCAGAGCTCACCTCACTGTCAGATCTATGCAGAAAACACCACCAGAAGTGCCATATTCACAGCAAAAACAGCCACTGATGGCTTTACCAGGCGGTTTTCAAATCCCATGCACTCAGAAATGTTTTTATTCACAATTTATTTGCATGGCCCAACTGTATACTATAAATATTAGTAAACTATAAATTTTAAGCAGTAGTTATTTAGCAAAAAACCTTTCAGACACACCTCAGACCATCTAGTGAAGGCACAGAAAACACCATTGTTTTAGGGAGTACTCACAAGGCAGCTTATCTGAGGCTCATTAAATTATAGGCCCCAGTACCTTTGGGAGGCACAAGTTATCACATGTAGTCACAGACAGACACACAGGTCTTTCTTCTTTTTATGAATCTACATTTTCTACATTACACTTTCTATATCAACTTATATTCTGCTGAAGAAGCCACTTGGCTGTGCATAAAATCAAACTGTAGCACCACTTTACAGAAATGAAATTACCAACATTTGACATCCATTTACCATCTTTTGAGTAAAGGGCACAAGCTTTGCAGTTCTCTTTGCCATAATTAATTTACAAAACATGAAAGAAATGAACACCATGTGAATCAAAAGTTATAACAAGAATAAAAAAGCAGAAATTAAAATTTCTTTGTTTACAAGTTAAAGAAGTCTTTTTAATTATTATTTCAAGGAATGAATTTTTCCTTTCCTAATAGACTAATGCAATAAAAACTAGTTAGAAAGCTGCTCTTTCTTCTCTTCAAGTCTGTCTGTAGTTATTTCCCTCTGTTGCTGGTAGCTCCTCCAGGCTGCAGAACCACAGAGTAATCCAACACCACATTTCCATGGGGTCATTAATCCTGACTAGGTGACAGTTAACCCCAGTGGCCAGTTTGCTAAGGAAGGGTCACAAAAAGACATTTATAATTCATGATTTGTGTTTGAATGAATTTCAAACAGTGTTTATGCCCTCTAGCAGTTTTAAAGCTCTACTTCTGTAAATACCTGCAGTTTCACTGAGGACAGCTCCTCTCCAAGGTGCCTGCATTCTGCAGGTACCCCCAGACAATATTTGCACGAACAAGGAATTCATTTACCGTAGCAAGTCTATGACTTTTGTCAATAATGAACCCTGGTACTCATCTCTTCTAGAACTATAAAAGGGTCATTTTCTCATTGTCGTTGGGCAGCCTTGTCCTTGTGTGCAGTCACGATAATATAAACTTCCTCCTATCCATAAATCAGTTTCTTCATGATCTTCTCTACTTAGCCCATTGACCCACAAATTCAGTCCTCCATTTTTGTCCTCTAAGACCGCTATGCCAGCTTGAGCACTTTTTCCACGGGGGGGGGGGGAAACACAAACAAAAAAACCCCTCCAAACTACTTCATTAAGAAATTAGACTGTTCTTTATTCCATGATACCTAATAATAAGCAGCCTATATAAGTGCAGCAGTCACTAGAGAAGGGAAACTAAATTCAGATTGAGATTCAGCAGCAAGGTTTATTTTCCTCTCTGCCCTCCCATTACTTCTCTAGCTTGCACTTAACAAAAAAATTGAAATTAAGACAATCCGAAAACAAGGCAAAATTACTTCACTGAGCAAAAAAAAAATTCACAATGTTGTTTTTTTTTATTTCCTTTAGAAACCTTTCAGATCTTTCAGAGATTACTTAACTAGGAATAAAAGAAGAAATCAAAGGACAGAGTTTTGCTGAGATGCACAAAGCATAGGTGTATAAGAAGAGAGTTGGAAAATCTGTTGGACAGCAGTAGCTTCACTGACGTTGGAGTGCACCCAAAGCAATCCAAAGCAGAAGTGGCTGCAGATTTAGGAAAGAACAGCAACAATTCAGTATATGATTGGGTAGTCTCACTGTCATCCTCTAATCTCTTTCCATTAACATAACTCCTCTCTGTTCCTGGTAAAATCTAGCCCTAGATATGCTTTGCTACTAATCATACCCCAAAAACAGACTAAGTGATCCACACTGTCCTGTAGAATGTGCATTAATAATTCTTACAAAGAATGTGCTTCTTTTCTGTACACCACACTTTCCCAGGTAAGAAATATCTTTGGGTCACATCACAACTCAAAACAGCTGAATTATTTCTACTTTTGCCCATTACCAACTGAATCAGAGATGTATTTACCTATCCCTCAGAATACCATTATTGTTGCCTACCTTCTTCCTCCTGAGTTGCAAGTCTAATAGCAACCTCACACATCACAGAAAAACATATCTAAAGCACACAAACCCTCTATGTAGAGTTCTACATAGAAGAAAACTTTAAATTAAACCTCATTTGTTTTTTTTTTTTTCTTTCAGACATTTGTATGCCTCATATTTAGTTAAATACAATACCTACCAGCCACTTTTGGGCACAAAGATCTTGCCAGCAACCTTTCAGATTTAAGTGCCATGGTCTGCAGAACTATTCCCAACAAGTACTCACATGGAAAATCTCCCTGGAAAAGCATTAAGTATTGGTGCAACACAATGTTGCTTATCTTCCCTTCAGTTTCATCCTCTTAAGTTGTGCTGTTGAAAGCAAAATCAATTCAAGTTGCTTTGGTTACTCTCAACTTTCCAAGTCTGAGCCAGTGCAGCACTGACTTAGCTGCACTCAGATCTATTTCAGGCCTTAGTGAATAATTCTGTTGCATTCATATTGCATCATACTCAGTAGTGTTGTATTTTCCAGTTAGTTGTTTAGGCACTGGGATGTTTATGCTGTGACAAAGCTGAAAGAAATGAACTTTACTGTTGTCTACCAAAGGGCCTTGGTAAAGAGTCCATTATATGTCTTTCAGCATTTCAATTCTAAGGAAACTGAGTAAATAACTTAATTCCTCTATTGGTAAAGAGGAAACACATTCACTAATAAAGGATCAGTTGAGGTATTCCACGATAATACACTTCCCATACAGAAACCTGGCACTTCTCCTTCAAAAATCTTTTTATTAACAAAATTTAAAAAATGTTTTTGGCTGAAAACTGGACTAAAATTTTGATAAGAAATCAGTACAGGGAATGTAGATATTGAAAAGCCATGCTGCAGCATATCCACACATAGAATGGTTCTCATGTCAGCCAATTTGAATTTGCATGCCTTAGTACCTTGTGCAGGTTTGAACATGATGGAAATATCACATTTGGGAAAGTTGTGTTTCTCAATAATCATGGTATCTGTGAGAAGAAAAATCTTCTTTACAAAAAAACCCCAAATACCATGATGGGGAAGAAGCGAGTCTGTCAAAACCAAGTATTCCCAGCCACTTTTTCCCTGCTAGGACAGCATCAGCTGGAGCCAACACCGAGTGCTGTGCTCTCGCCTGCACAGCACTGCAGGCCTACCTGGGGAGCTTTGTCCTCACCTGGCCTTAGCAGCACCATCCCTCTCCAATACATTGCTTGCAGCAGTTTTGTTAACGCTGTCTGGAACTCAGTACAGAACAGTCGTCCTTGGTATTCAGCCTTCTGAAGCAAAACAGTGCCCTTCATGTAGCAGCTTTACCCCTGGGAACATCACTAAGTAAAATCCAGGTAAGGAAACTGACAAGTGAAAACCTCGTTAAAAATTTAAGTTCCCTAACAAATGTTCATATTTGTATGCCCATTTTCTTGGGCTTTAAAAATATAAGCTTCATTTAGAAGCAGCTGAGATAAAAGCCAGCTGGAGTAAAAAGGTAACATTGAAGGAATAATTAATAAACTTCTGCAAATATCTGAGATCCAGTTTTTTATGTAACTATCCTGCATCCTCAGGCAACCAGATAGAAACTAATAAGGGGGTCCTGTGGATAAAGGTCAAAAAGTAAAGCATTCCAACAAAGTGCCAGCTACTTATGCTGCAGAGGGGAGTAAATAGTTACCCAAAATCTTATTCATATGCATATTTTCACCTACTTGTCAACAAATGAAGCAAATTTCATATGCAGCTCCTAGTATTTTCCAATAGCTTTCAGGAACTCTAAAGTTCTTTTTTGAATGTCACTATTATTTTTGGCTAAGTGACCCAATGCAGGAAAGGATAAGGGTATGTTGGGGGCAGATGATATTCACTGGGGCAGAAGGCACAATTTGGCCACTGTGATATTCAGACTGTTCAGGGGCTTTAAAACCACATCAAACATTCCATGTGTTTAGTACCATGCAAGAGGAAGAGTGGTCAACAAGACAGGAACCCATAAATCAACCTGTGGTCACAATAGGGACTGGTGGTTACAAGCATGTTAAGGGATTCAGGGATGATATGGTGAGAAGCCAACTCATTACAGTGACAAACAGCGCCCAGATGCAGGAACATCTGCTCACAGAGTCAGACACCTGCCCTTGCAGGCACTCACTGCTCTCAGCCCACAGGCTGGGAGAGGACAGCTGTGCTGGCACCTTGGGACAAGGACAGATGATGGCCCAGCCAGACAAGCAAGAGCCCAGCTCAGCCTGGTGGCACCTGCGTCCTCCAGTGCAGGGCAGACTGGTCCCATGTCCTGTAGCAACAAAGGTGACCATTATCTTATATGATGACCAAAAAAAAAAAAGGCAATAAAACTAATTTCCCCTTCTTAATTTCTACAGTCAATTGATTAGCTATTGGTTTAATGGGGCCCCAACTTTAACTAGATTACAGCAGAGGAAAAATCCTTACTGATAAAAAATATGAAATACAGGAACATAGAATCAGAGCAATATGCAAGCAGCAAAGCTGAAAAGTACATCTTTGGAGGGGCTCAAGCAGAAAGCCAGATAAAATACAGTGTCCAAGAATGTTAAAGAAAGATATAGCCCAGAGATCCTGCTCCAGGGCTGTTTCAAGGGGCTTGGGAATTGCTGACAGGGACAGTTGGCAGGGAAGATACTGCTTTACAGACAAATGGTGAGGTGTGGAGGCTCAGTAAAGAGATGTTCATTTAAAGATAGATGAGAAAAATAAACTGCAGAGACTGGAACACCTATTCTTTAAGGGACTGCATGATTTAACTAGATGTGCAAGTCCTCATTTTAGGATCCACTGAAGGCTAGAAATAACACATGGGTAAGGATAACATTAAATTAATGGAGTGTTTGCCTCAGACTCCTTTGACTATTCATGAAGCTGAGGCTCACTGCCTTGCTGTCCAAACTAGATGTCCTAAATAAGGTAATTATATCAGGCAATACATTCTTTTTGCCCCAGCTATGTGTTTTTAGCAAGTTATTTTGAAGATATTTGCTTAAAAATGATGATATTACAAGTAAAAAAATGCAGGAGAATATGAAACCAGCTGCAGTTACCTAAGTAGCATAAAAGCTGCTTGTGTTATTCACAAAAATTCATTCAAAATTGGAAGTTTTCAGTCCAAGGAATTTCGAGAATTTAGGTCAGGTCCCATAGCACAGAAGTTCATTTAGGAATGGGATATAACAGTAACAGGCATGAATAAGAGGCCTCTTTAGGCTACAAGGACAAGAGCTGATAATAAACTAAGGGTCTCCAAGCTGACTTTCAAAGCACATAATCAATTTAAGGACCCAAGCAACAATTAATGTAAAGTTTATTTTAGTAATGACCTCACCCAGCTGGGCCAGTTGCCCTAAACACAGGAGTCAAAGGCATTATTTATCAGATTATATATGCAAACATCATCAAAGAACACACTGATGTGAAGGCACTGTGGTCCCTGCCATGGTAAGGCAGGTGACAGCACTGAAGGGACGCTGAATGGGCGCTGCCTCTGCTTGTCCCCCCACAGTTCACTTCCAGAGCCTCATTCTTGCAATCAACCTGCATTAAGGTTGATTGCAAGAATGAACACCTTTCAGTGCAGAGTTGCGTTTTTAGTTCCCAAATCTATTCAGAAGCAGTACTTAAAATGAAATTGTCATTTCTCAATGGAACCAAGCTATGTTTTCTCCCTCCCCTCCTTTCATAAATGTCAAAACAAAACTCAGTTGATTTACTCATTTACAGTAGAGAGCCTTTCGCCATGGAAAAATCTTGCATAGCTATGCTTAAAGGGTAGGTCATTATCTATATAGTTGTGAGATCTAGAAACAAAAGGCTTCATAAGGCTTTTGTTACCATAGCAAAAAAAGCTGCAAATGCAAGAAATTAAACTCTCCCTGAGTTCATTTCCCTGAAATTAGCAATAACAGCTGCCCATGTATCACAGAAAGCAGAAAAACACAAAGCTAATCTGCAAATACAATTACAAAATTTTTGATATTTAAATGTGAAGCTTAAACTATAATGAGCTAATGAATCAAATTAATTTCAGATTGCCAGGTATAACAGAGCTACTCAATTTATTTCTAATTGCTCTATCAAAGTTTTTTTACTCTTAAATGAACGTCAAAGTGCATCATCCAGGCCTGAGTGCTTCGTAGGTCTGCATTTCTCAAATACCTCAAAGTTAAAGCATTCCTCATAAAGACTTCTCTATAAATTATAGTTCTGCATATAAAACAGTCATAGAAAATTAACTTACATGTCAATTACTGTAGTTCTTCAAAATGCTACTTTGGTGATGGACTAATAAACTTAATAATTTTTAAAACCTGATTACTTTAAAAACATAGTTTCAACTATACCTGCAACAGCAAAAATTTTTGTCCCTGTAGCACACTCTCAAAAAATTCCTGTTCAACCTATAGTCTCATTTTCCAGAGTAAATCTGCCCATTGGGCTCATGGTAAAGACTAAACCTAAAATAATATTACAAATGGCTCCACTGAGCTTGCAGCAAATTATGAGTTTTATAGTTGTAAGGGGAAAGGAAGTACTAGGGCAGCACTAAAATGACTGGTGCAAAACACTATAAAGCTTCCTGCTGCTTGATAAAGAAGTGCTCCATATTTAAGAGGCAAAAAAGATGTGTGAAAATCTGTATAAAACAATGGAAATGGTTTCTCTAAGTGGTTGGACACAGTTAGATGTGCATTTCTTAAATCTGTTACAGGCTAATAAAAAACAAAAACCCTCTGGATTCTTGCCTACTTTTGCTCTTACACACACAAGATGAGCAGTATGAGGAATGCAGCACCTCTTGTACAGTTTGAAGGCTGTAATACAGAGCTCCAGTTTCAAACCTAGAAGGAAAATGTTCCAGTTTGCCCAAAACCTCTCACATAAGCAAAACTGAACATCCTTTCATAGTCAAATGGTGACTATTTCTTAAGTATCCTTGTCTTGGTTTGAAAGACAGGTGTCTGCTAGGGAAAGCAAGGCCCTCCCTTGAAATGGAGAGGGTAAACCCTTTCTCTCTGAATTATTATGATTTTGAAATTAAGGGGCTCTCAGGCAAAGACGCGGGGATAGGAACAGCAGTTCTTTACTAGCATGTGTAAGAAGGCAAACAAAAGAACAAGGGCTGCGGAACTCACAGCAGGCAGAGCAGGAGCTCAGTAACAGTCCCGGCTGCGGGCACTCCCCCTCGGGTGCAGTTCCGCTGGCGGCCGGCAGGGAGCGCTGCTGGCTCCCGGCCAGGCGGGGCGGTGCGAGGATTCCCCCGCGGCTGCAGGGGGCGCCGTGGGGCGAGCTCGGGGAGCACGCGGTCATGGCGGCCGGGCCCGGGCAGGAAGGGATGGGAAAGAGAGGCTTTGCTTCGCCAGCCCTGGGGCGCCGTCGGTCCCGGTGCTTCAGGAGGGCTCTCGGGAACGGCGAGCTGACGCGGCAGGGCGTCCCGGGAAGGCGGGGGTGCGGGCTCCGGCAGCGGAAGAAGGCAGCTCCCGGCTGGGCTATGGCGGCTGTAGCAGCGACCCTCCTGCTCCGAAGGCGAGAGAGCAACTGCCCCTCACCCTGTTCTCCTTTTAGCTGCTTCTCACCTCACTGGGTCCCCCTCTTTCTGAAAGAGACTCCCAAAAACCAGAGGGGTTCCCCCTCCTCCCATCTCAAGGACCTAGCCATCACTGCTTCTTAGCATGCCAATGGGAAAAGTTCTGCAGGCAAAGAGGGAAAAAAAAAAACCAAAAAAACAAACCAAACCACCAAAAAACCCACAACCCCCCAACAGCCTTTTAGACCATAACTGACCACTACCTAGAGGATGGTTGATTTAAGTCCTTGGAAAACTTGACATCTGTGCTTTGAAAGAAGTCCTCTCTTTACAACCAAAGATTTTTTAAAACCAGACTCCACAGAGAATTCTAGTTCTGCAGCAATTCACCAGCAACCTAAGCAAGCTGGGTCCAATTACACAGTTTTGAAGGTGACTATGTTCTTTAAGTTGTTTTTTAACATGTCAACAATTTGACCTGTGAAGGAAATATCCTTACTCTCTAATAAAGATATATGATGTTCAGTTCCCATAAATCAATACATGATGAAAAATAATCTTATTAAACAAAGATTTTAATATTTTTATTGTGATGAATTATCAATATCATGCTTTGTCAATCATACAGTAGAGTTCATGAGAGCTTTTGTGCTGTACCCAAGATCTAGCCTTCATAAATAGCTATTAATATCCCCTGTTAAAAATGACCATATGAAGAGATGCACTCCCAGTTTTGCACACTGATGAAGAATAAATGCCTTGCAACTAAGAGGTGCTCAGTGCTATTTCAACCATTGCTAGTTCCATTTACAGTAATCTCATCCTTCAAACACTGGCAGTGATTACTGCCTGGTAAGTGTTATGCTTACTAGTGGGTTTGTTTGGAGACTTCATGCATCTTTTTGCAAATCACCGTTTGAATAAAGCAAAAAAGGAAAGCAGAAAAAATAACTAACTCTGCACAAAAGCATAATATTTCAGGCCACTTTGAAGATTCATCTTATCCACACTGCATGACCATCCACACTGCACGCAGAAACCAGCATGTGGCAAGTACTGTCCATCTGAACCAGCAGGTGTGACTTTTTCATAAATATTTTGAAGCCTAGGATGCAGTTTAACATTTTACACCTACAGTTCATTGCTACTTCTCTACCAGACTTTGTAGTTCCTTCACTTTTCAAACAGGGTTGACAAAGTTATTAAAACAATATCCATCTTGTTTAACAACTAACCAATTGACTGAAATAATAGGTTCCTATTTCTCATGTATCAAAAGTTAGAGGTAAGACAGGCTTAAGGAATACAGCTGCAGACCAGCAAACATTAAGCCTTGTGAAGAGTAATGAATTAACAAAATATGCTGTGATTTTACTTATGCACATTGACTCAAAAAGTGGGAAAATATCCTGGCACTTAAACAAGTATAGTCAAAATCATTGATTGCCAATCTCTGTATTGCAAGTGACAGAATAAAAGCAGAATATGACACAAAAATAAGAACAAGTTCACATTTTCAGAATGAAGCCGTACCACAACTCCACATTCTTAGCAACATTCATCCACTGGGTTAAGATTGTGGTAGAATACAGTAGAAGAAAAATCTGAATGGTCAAGGGGTATTTACAGTCAGTTCTTGCAATATTCAGGGCTGAAAAACTGCACAAAATTGGCTTCTGTCTAACTGCAAAATAGTGTCATACAGTGTACTGCCTGGAGATTTCATCACTACCTGTTTCTGGCTCCTTGTTACAGATACTATGGTTTTTCTACTAAGAATAAAAATTACATGAAGAGCTTTTGCTTGTTTTTTCTTTTTATTATATTTTATTTTTTAAAACTATTTAATTTTTATTGAACAAACATTAAAGAGAATTACTTACACCTATGGCTTTTTGAAGAAGGACCAGCTTGGCAGATCATGACACAAAGTAAATGAACTAAAACTTGACTCAAGCAGCTGTCTATGGGACAGTCAAATTGGTCCTAATAATCTAAAGTTCCAGATCTCATAAGGTTGTAGTAACAACAAATTCCTATCCAAAGTATGTGTGTTTTCATCAAGGCAGAAATCCTTGGCAGTGAAATGTTGCCTCTGCACCTGCTTTGATTTCAGCCTTTCATCCCATTGGTTTGGATGCTTCAAATTGCAGCAGTGCAACTACTAACTCCTGTTGCCTGGGGGAGTTATTATACATAACAAAACAAATCAGGGGAAGTAAAGATTAATTCCTTACTACAACAGGTTTCTGTCAACATCACATCTCTTGGAAGGGAGCATTCTGCTCTTTGGGATGCATCTCACATTTTGTCAATCTAACTCCTGGGGATCAAAAAATGCTTATATCAGGAGAGAAGTAGTGGACATAGCTAATCTTATAATAACTGAATTTATTAGGCAAAAAGTGTTTCGTCCACAGAAATCACCTACAAAAGTGAAAATAAAATTAGATATCTCTATAAAGAGACAAGTATAGAGTTTTCTTTAGTGTAATTAGCATCACAGTCTCTCCCAAGCATTTAAATGATCACAAGCCAAGCACAAAAGCAATAAACAAACCACCAAGTATTCAATTAACTTTCCACAAGAGTTCTGATCTCAAGCAGTAAAGGCATTTTGATTATAAAGACTCTTGCTATCAAACCTTGCAATATTTATATGCACTAAATGGAAAAGAAATCATACACCAATCTGATGCTTAAAAAAAACCAAAACAAAACAACAAATGCAATAGCTAAGATTCAAAGAAACAATTCCTTTGAAAGTGTATTTCACCATTTCTTTGTTTGAGGTTCAGCTTTCATACCTTAGCTAACACCCAAAGCAAGAAAATGATACTTGCTCGGTCACAAAGAAATCTGTTGCCATGGGAAACGCAAAGATATCAACTCAGGAACTGATAGCAGGAGTAAATGAAAACCCACTTTTCAGACATACAAAGAAAGCACAAATCAACACACAGGGCTATTCAGCAATTGTGATTTAATCCTAATTTAGGCAAGGGTATGTGACTTTTGATGATGGAAGCTGTATCTGCAGTTGACACTTTTTTTAACTAAATATCCTTCAGAGACTCCCCTGTTCTGCCAATCTAGTGACATAAATAGACCTGCATGTTTACCCCAGTGTACATTTTTCCATGAAATGGCTTTCCCACAGGTCCCAGGGGGCTCAGCAAAATAGACATGAAAGGAATAATTGAAAACAAACTCATCTTTGTAAAGAACATTATATTAAATTCCTTTTTAAGATATACCACTTACAGGTTACTTCCAGAAAACTTAGATTTTCCCCTCAGACAGAATTCAAGTACAAACTCCTAAGCACTCACCAACTGATAACAGCTCATTTCAAGTGATTCATAACTCACTTCAAAATTTGTTGCAGGCATTAACTTGAGCCAATGTAACTTCAACAAAATATTGCTGACAAAGCACCAAAGTTAAATAATTTTTAACTTGCTAATGACAAATGAGATGGAATGCACTCATATCAGTAATAACTTCATAATATACTCAATATCCAGAGGATTAAAACTTTGTTATTAATCAATAATCCATCAGCCATGGTATTGTATTGGTATTTAAATTTCTACTAAAATTTCTGAGAGGAACAAAAGCTTAGGATGTTCTATTCAGCTTTGAAAAAAATTACTGTATTGATTAATGAAAAAAAATGCAGCAGAAAAGTGCTTTGCTTCAGTCTGAGTTCAGACTTTAAGGTATCTCAGAAAATACAATCTCAGTAAGTAAATGCACCAAGAATGTTACTGGTGAGAACAACACCATTCACTGCTGCAATTCAGATGAGTCAAATACTCTTAGTTCAGATCAGTATGTATTTCTCTAGCACTATAATTCATCTTCCTCATAGAAATTGTGCCTCAGGCTCTCATACAGTCTTTGCCAAATTAAAAAAAAAATAAATTGTACCTTCTAAAATTAAATTCCAATTTTGTGCTATGCTTTTCCATGTTCTTGACTTAGTGTCACCTAAAGGTAGAGGCTTATGAGCATTATCTTGTCATTGGCTGCTGCTCAGACCAGCAAGTGGCTCACAAAACTCTCAGTTGAGATTTGTTTACTTGTTTAGTTCACAGTTTCAAGGGTCCATAGCATGTACATAAATACTTTGATGTGTCACTCTGCAAAGGTTGCTCATGAGAGAGTAACTTCAGCTGCTAAATATTTATCCTAACACTACTAGTAATTAGACAGTAATTTAGACCCTTACTGTGGCAGTTCTCCAATATTATTCTTCAGTTCAAAAAGAAAACAAGCACTCCGCTGTGACACTACCCACTCCTGTTTAATGACCAGAGGAAAAGAATCTGTAGGTTCCTTATTGACCTACAGGCTCCGTGGCATGCCTAGACCAACAGCCCCTGCTGTTGGTAAGATGGCAAAAAACGTTAACATTAGGTAGAACTTGGTCTTTCAAAAAAAACTGTACCCTGCAAGACAGGTTTTCACAGGAACAAATGTACAGTCTAGACCACTTTGATTTCTGCTTGTTTTCAGAAGTCACCAAGTGTTACATTCTCCCTAAACAAAATCACTCCCCTGGGAGGAGCCGAGTCACTGTAGCACAAGCACTGAAGTTGCCTCATCTTGGAATAAGTAAAAAACATGCACTGAGGGGCTGTCCCAAGCAAAAGTGACAGTAAGCGTGCAAAAGTTGAAATCTTTGAGCATCCTGTCTAACAAACACATTTTCAGGTCTGCCCTGTAATGGCATGCTGGCTGGTAACTGAAAAGTATTGCTTGCAGCTTGCATTTCAAAACATGTCCAAATAATCTACTTGACAGATAATGAAACCTCTTGCAATTACCTTTAGCTTGCAGCAGAGTTCTTCAGCTATCATTTTCATATTGGTTTATGATGAAGTTAATTACATTTTCCTGCAAGCTGGAACCCACAGCCAAAACCAAAGTCTAATCAAACCAACTGGGACTAAAATAGTGGTGAAAGAGCCCTTAAAATACAGAAGAGAATAAAATGACTCCTAGTCTTTGACAGAGCGACTTGGCTCCTTGTGGGGGATAAGGGTTAAATCTCATCACAAACAGCCAGAAGCCCTTGCAGTCCACTAACAAGGGTGGAGGATTACCAGGAGCTTCACATCTGTTATTGACAATGCTGATGAGCCTAATTGGCAACACACAGCTGATCCCCCTGAAGCAGCAGGGAAGAGAAACAAATAAAGAGCGCAAAGGTGGATAAGACAGTTTGAGCAATGCACTACCCAGAGTGGCTCTGGACAAGCTGCTCTTGCATACTGGAGCTCACCAGCCCCTCCAGCAGAAAAAGCATCCAAGGCTGGGGGGCTGCTACAGGTTCAGCACCAGTGCAATAACGCAGTTCTGGCAGTCAAAAAACAGATGTACACAAACAATAAGCATGACAGCAAGACTTGTCCAGGAAGGCACTTTCTGGTAGAAAAAACATGCCTTACCTGCCTCCCCGCAAAAAAATCTGCTAAAGAATTGCAGTTCTGACTTCTCAGTAAAATCCTGGAGTCTGGGACACCACTTTTTGTATTAAGATTATTGTTATGATATTTGTTTAAACCAAAAAAATTACTTGATTTTACATTTAATTCCTGCTCTATTTTGAGTGTATTCTAACAGTTAAACTATGCTCAAAGCAGGATATTCTTGTTCATTACAAAAATATAACCCCCTTTCAGCACAAATTGGCTTTGAACAGGGCTTACTCTCTGCAGTTCAGTGGCCAAGTTGTTAAAGCATTACAGAAGCCATCTCAAGAGCCAGGAGCAAATAAAAATCACGTCATCAGGCCTAATATCATAAAACTGCATATAATGCAGGTTCCCAAACTGACCTTTGCTCTTCTTATTATCATTTACAAACACAAAATACAGCTTGCTGTCCCCTTACAAACACTACTCTACAAAACTGGATTCCCGTCTTTCAAGCCTCTTTCCCCAGCAAGATCCCAGCTGCCAAGACATGCTTTTGAGGTCCACAAACAACTGTTAATTAAAATACAATTAGAATGCTGATGTCACCACACGCCAGAAATGCGCCAAAAGGAGAGCCAAAGTGTGCAATTAGTGAGCAACTTCAGCTACAGAGAGCCTTCAGAAAAGGCAAAGCCAGGTGGAAGGTGTGCACCCACCCTGAGTACAGCTCTCTTTTGCACTCTCAGACTGGCTCTGGCCACCAGTGACACCCATGGTGACCTCAGTTTCCTAATTGGTCGTAATGTGTTTGAAAGCATTGGAAGGATGCTCTGGAGACTTTAGGCTTTTCATTAACTTGTGAGATCAATACATTCTCCCTGTACTAAAAGAATAAAAGGAACATATTAGGACAAACTAAACCAGCTTTGAAACATTCTTGGGATTTTCCCAGCCTTGATATGTACCAAGTTACATCTGTTCTGGAACAGTCTCTGTCATTTAATTTACTCCCCTTTTGATTAAAGGCAGCCATTAGAAAGAAGAGTCGAGATTTAGGTATCATAACCCATCTTAATATTGACAACTATAAAAATCTACCCAAACACTATGATAGACAGTTTGCCCAGATATCTGTCTCAGTTGAAGTCACAAAGTGTGCAGCAAGAGTACAATGATTCATCTTTCTTCAGCAATCAATGAAATTTTTAAGCAATGATACTGTCTTCTGTTACCATGAAATTTCAAGATGAATACCTGGTTAGAAATTATAAAAATATCCACACTGGGGAAGGTAGGTATATTAAATGTGCCTTTCTCCAAGGGTTATCAAGAGCTACCAAGGAAATTATTCAAAACAGGCTCTGTGTCTAAACATGCACTCTGGCAGATCATTCAATTCCTTCCAGTCTTCTTTTTATACACACTTGTTTCATTCAAAAGTTTACTTACAATTTTTGTGAATTCATACCTAATATTATTCCAGGTGGCATTTGTCAACACATCTCAGAGTGCTGAACTGCTACAAGACCTGTTTCACCCTTTAGGATTAGGAATGCCTTATCCCAAACACCTCAAAAACCCCCATATCAAACTTAGAAATGTATTTAATATGCCGCTGATGTTTTTTTCACTTCATATTGAAGTGAGTTACTTTTGCGAAACAAACACAAGGTTGTTTTTCCTTGATGTTCAGCTGGTAGCCAGAATTAAAAGAGCATTTGGAGTGTTTGCTGAAAGGTAGCTGCAAGCTTTGGTCCAGTACCCATACCTTGAGCCTGGTGTCCAGCTGCAAGTTTTCCTCAGATATCACACGAAGCTTTGCACACCTCTAAAGTTCACAAGCCCTGTCCAGGTACGTGAGTAAGATTTTCAAGCAGGACACCTCAATTTAGCAATAAAACCCTCAGTTTAGATAGGCTTCTCCTCTGGATACAGAAGGCAGCCCTCTCATTCAGTTTATTCTCCCATGCCTTTAACTGAATTCCTTGCCATTTCATGGGCATTATTGTAGATTTGTTTGACATGTTCAGGAAACAAGTTGTTAAATATATGTTATGCATTAAATATCACATATATTCAGCAGGGAAGAATACACTAATTTTACAGACTCTGGTTTCTAATAAACTATCACAGCTACCCTAAACTGCATTAGCAAGTTCCAGTTTATTGTCAGGCTTGTGCACAACATCCCTCAGTGACGCGTCAAGTCTTTTCCAAGGCAGCTGAAGTCCTAAAGCTGTCTTCATTGGCAGGAAACTTGTCAGATTAAATTGCCACCTCTTGTCAGGTAAAGATTTATGATCCGATATCCCCCTGTTGATGATGACTCAAACACCTCTTTTCACTTTGGATGTATTATGAATCTCCAGTGTTTCTTCCTATGAGCAGAGGCGTATCTCATGGTGAGAGGAACTATTCCTTGCTGACCATGTTCAGCATGGTTTATTATAAATATAGACACAGGAACACAAAACTCCCAAATTTTTGTGACTGTTTTACTCAGTTTTTACTTTTTTTTTCTAGTGTATTCTCTGTCTAGAGATTCAAAAAATAAAAGTATTTTCATTGTCTCTTGTGTCTTAAGTACTGTTTCCATAAAGTTGTCTAGTTGCATATTTACTATATCCAAAAGCTAGAGCAGGGAGGTTGGACCCTTCCAGCCTTACCCATTCTGTGATTACTGTGCATTCCCGCTCTCTTTCCTACACCCTAAAAGCAGCATGTTGCTACAAAGAATTACCTGTTACTTTTGTGGCCCCGTGATTACACCCAAGATCTGAGGAACAGAACAGAAGAATCAAGCGCCCTAAGCTTGTTCTGTATTTACACTGAAGTACTACTTTCATCAGCATTTTTCAAATAATTGCAAATCCAAATCCTTCTGCTGACTTATTTAAAACAATCACAGAACACTGGCACATGGGGCATTCTAACAACTTGTCTAAACTGGGAGGGAAAATAAAGCCAATTAAACCTAAAGTATTTCTGACATACCTGCACAATAAAGTTTTGCTAGACTCCTTTACAAGCTGCATTTAAGCTTAAACAAGTTTAGCATTTCCACTTCTCACCCTGTTCTTAAGAAATGCAAAATAAGCTTCAGAATTTTTTTTTTCTTGAAAGAAGAAAACAATAACTATCTGTTGGGGAGATAAATCCATCTTTTCCTCAGTTTATAGTTTTCCAGTTATGAACAGGAAGGTCCAGGCAATGCAACTTAGGGCTTTTTAGGCCAGAGACACAGAACTTTACACACAAACTATAACTGTGCAGCTCAACAGAAGACGGCACAAAAGTTTGATTGAAGAGTTTAAACCAGACCTTCCTAATAGCAGGCAGAAACTTTTCCAAAGTCCTCTGAAGCGCTAGTGCTGATTAGTACTTTATTTCCTCAGCTGCTTGCAGGAACACAGATTGCTTACTCTGTTCTCATCACAAACTGAATGGCTCCAAGCAATGCCTGGGAGCATAATTAAAGAAAGTTGTGCCCCAGAGAAAGCTGCTGAGAAGCCTGAGCTAACTGAGAAATGCACTCACTTTTCCAACTGACAGCCAGAGAGGAGTTGCATGGCAAGTTCAATATACATCAGATATAAGGTAATGCTGGAAATTTTATGGCATTCTACCAAATTTTGCAAGTTTCCCAAAGATAGCTGAATGGAAGTTCAAACTACCAAAAATCAACACAAAATAGGTAAAACTCTGAAAATGGTAAGAGTAGGTACCAAGCAGTTTTTAGAAATGGCAGAATTGGTGAATAATTCAAACTTCTCCACTGAAATCTTAAATGATGACAAAATGCTCAAAAAGGGATGCATTTTACCCCCTTTTATGTCTTACATAAAATGGACCCTTTCCACTAACCTTTCCTATAAACCTAGACCCCAATTTAGGTAATTCCATTATCAACTTCAAAGAAGAAAGATACATTAGAAAAATGAAGCTATAGACTAATGGTACCTTATTAAAATCCTATTTACATAGAATTAACATAAATACAAGTTGGTAAACCATATGCTATCACATCTGTCCCTCTGTGTATTAATAACAAGACTGTCCCCTATAGGGCTCTCAAATTAATATGCATTAGAACATACTATAAAGTATTTTGATTCTCTTGACAATATAATTTGCAGCTAGATTATTTGTAGGCTTCTAGCTTGGAATTATTGCTGTTGCACTATACATCAGCTTTTTCTTCTAGTGTGATTAAAGTACACCACCTGTCTCTTCTGATATTAAGACTTTATGGAATTGTGTCAATTTTCAAATGCTCAGCTCCTTATAATTCAAGTATTTTCAGTTTGAATGTGTCAGAAGATTTCAGTCCCTTACCAACTACACCATCGCTTAGGAACTTTGTTTTCCAGCTTCCAGGACATTTAATTTATGTCAAACACCAGCAGTGTTCACTAATTAGCTTAGGAAAAAACACTCAAAAAAAACCCCTTTTAATATGAAGCTTAATAGATAAAAATTCCATTTCAGCCACCAAACAGTCTATAAATATATGTCTGCATTTCCAATGAAACTAACAGATGCCTCCCTACACTGAATAAAGCAGGTGCTTGTATTTGCTCTTGAAGACTATGAAGAATATTTTTGGAAATCAGCAAAGTCCTTTATTCCCTACTGCTTTTATAACTTTACTTACTCCCTTTTTTTTGCATATGTTGTATGACTAAGAAAATACTCACAAAATCTGTCTTTTCTTCAGGTCAGCTCCAAGGTTTAGTAGCTAAAAAGGTTTAAAAGCTAAATGCCAAAATAAAAAAAAAATTACCGAGAGATATTTAAGGCCTCTCCTTCCTAGGGGAGAGATGGCAACCAAGAGCTACCTGCCAAAGCCTAATCTCAGACTACGACAATAAAATGCTACCCCTAAAACAAAAAAAAAAAAAAAACCAAAAAAAAAAACAAAAAACAAACAACAAAAAAAACAACAGCAAAAAAAACCAACCAAACTCCAGCTCACAAAATCACTAGGTTAGAAGAGACCTTCACGATCATCAAGTCCAACCCATGCCCTAACACCTCAAGTAAACTATAGCACCAAGTGCCACATCCAGTCTTTTTTTAAACACATCCAGGGATGGTGACTCCACCACCTCCCTGGGCCAACAATTCCAGTATTTGATCACTCTTTCTGTAAAACACTTTTTCCTAATATCCAACCTGTATCTCCCTTGGTGCAGCTTAAGACTGTGTCCTCTTCTTCTCCAGGCAGCAAGTGACAGAAGGAGACCAACCCCACCTGACTACAGCCACCTTTCAGGTAGTTGTAGAGAGTGATAAGGTCACCTCTGAGTCTCCTTTTCTCCAGGCTGAACAACCCCAGCTCCCTCAGTCATTCCTCACAGGACTTGTGTTCCAAACCCCTCACCAGCCTTGTTGCCTCCTCTGGATGCACTCAAGTCTCTCAGCGTCCTCCCGTGCTTTCCAACCTCAGAATCCCTGTTTTGGTGTTGCTCCTGAGGGCAAAAACTCAATTATTTCCCCTCTATCCAGCTGGTTGTGTAACAGCTTAACTCAGGACACCTGTGACTCCATCCTAATGAGCCCTGACCCACCTGCCTCACACACCTGTGGCTTGTTTGTTTTCCCCTTTTGGCACTTTGGTTTCTTCTGGTTGTTTCTGAAGCAGTCCAACAAAGTGTTGCTGCAGATATCTTCTCTGTGGCTGACCTTATAGGTGAAGTTCAGAACTTCTGAGAAAATGTATATATTCATAAATCAGAATTACATTTCATTGCTGGGCTGCTTGTGAATTTAGATTGTTAGAATATTTTCCTAACCTAGAAGCCTAAAATTGCTCAAGTTTTTTTTATTTTTTGGTAACTGTGAAATGCTCCTAATCAAGACCCATAGCTCTTATTTTAGGTGTACAGTGCTGTATGGATGCTATCTCTTTCCACAGCTGGAGAAACTGAGGCCCAAGAATGTGGCAGAAGTGGCACCCCAAGTCAGAAAGAGCCACCTCATCCTCAGCAGGGAACCCTGGGAGGCAGGGAGCACTGCCTTCATGACCACCCACCATTCAGGCTGCTGAACATCCCAGGAAAATTTTAACATAGCTAGTGACACACCCAGAAATACAAAAGTATTTACATTGTTGTTAATTTATACACTTGGAGCAACATTTGCTCTTCCATATCTCACAGCTGAGTTCGTATTAATGCCTCAATGCCTCAAGACTGATGGCATGATGGGTAAAGGACTTTGGATATGAATTAATAATGGATCCTGCCTTAATATTCTTGATGCAATACTGAAAAATATGCCTGACTTTTCAAAAACTATAGAGGAAGTACACTGAATGGAAAATATTACCAGAAGGTTGTTCTTACTGTAAAGGTTTACTTTCACAGTTCTGGATCTTGAATTTTCAGGTTCTGCTAACAGAGGAAAATATCCAATATGGCATTCTCTATCCACAGAACAAGAACCTTTAATGAAACCACCTTTCTTCCTAGTGCATTTTTTTCCTGCAGTTGTGTTCTGTGCAGGCAGTGCCAGGCCCTGGCTTAGGAGCCAAGTGACAGCCAAGGCCAGGCACAGCCTGCTCCATTCCAGCACTGCCACAGGAGCCCTGCAATTTGTCAGAAAATCGTGCAAAGCTGACATGGAATGTGAATCCAGGTGTTGGGTATGAACTGAACCTTTTCTGGAGTCAGAGGAGATTTAGAGTGAGAAAAAGAAAGATAAAACTGAACAGTCGTCAGCTTGTTCCCCACTGGATCTTCTTCTCCAAGACTGAATCCACGTTGCTTTTGTTTCCATGCTTAAACAATCTTCTGCCTGGCAGTCCAGTGAAAAATGCAGTGATGCAGTGCAGGAGACAGTGCAGGCTGTGTCATCTCCTGGAATGAAAAACAGCCTTAAGAATAATATGATCATCAGCAATTTTCACTGGTTTTAGGTAACACAGCAGGAATAGTTGGTTTATAGTTTTGGCCTCCAGCTATCCAGTTTTTCTGCTTTCTTCTATACATTGTGCAAGGCTGCATCATGGATCAGATTGCTGCATAAGGTGTTACAGAAATATGTGAGTTTTAGACTTCCGACACGGAATATCGTCATGTCTGCAAAATTTTCTTCAGTTCTCCATATTAATTAATTGCTTGAGTTGTCATGGTCTTAAGTTCTGAAGTGTTTCATTAATTTCCAGCCTAGACACAAATATAATGATTTTTCCAGCCAGAGACAAATAGATTGGATCAAGAATAATCCTACTGAGCTTTGAGTTCATAAGCAGTGATCACAAAGGGTCTCCCAGTTATAGAACAGTGACCCTTTTGAATAGTATTCACATATAATTAATATAAGCATGTCTTAATAAACCATATGCTCACTCAGCTGTTCTTTGCTGTATTAATAACAAGGCTGTCCCCTAAGGGACTCCAAATTGAATGTATATTAGACATATGTATCCTAATAACCAGAAGGTATCACAGTTGTACTTGTCTTACTTTAGATAAGTATTTAATACAGCATTATTTTAATGACTTTAAGAAAACATATGTCCCTGTCAGCTCAAGAATGCAGTTCATGAGACTCGAGATAAGCTGAATATTGGGATAAAAAAAACCTCACAAATGCCATTCCTTCCCATTTTACATTAATAACTAATGGGATTGATGTGTATCTAATAATCGAATACTCTTTAAAAGAAAAGGGAAAGTGCTACATAACAAACCTCTGAATACATCATATAATTTCAGATCTCATTCACTGTTAGTCATTACCTTCTGACTCAGACTGTAACAGACTATTGCTCTTCACAGTATTAAAGTAGGCAAATCTATTTAAAATAAATAACAAGAGTTCAGCTTTGAGTGATCTGAAATTTCTAACCACTTGTTTTCTTACCTGATTTATCAGATGCTTTTTATTTTATGATATCCTAGCTCCCCCACACTTTTGAAAGTAAAAGCGGCAAAACAAAATTCCAATCAAAATCATAGAGAGAAGACATCTCTGAGTAAAAAAATAGACAAATATTAACTGGAATAAGAATTCCTGCCTATGCCTCTCACTTTCCAAAGGAAAGCCTGATCAGTGATTTTTTGTCTTTTCCAGGATGGTTCTCATAAGAAGCTCTGACAGAGAACACAGTGATCATGCTGTGATTTGTTTAAAATGTGAATGTGTCTTTGTGCAATGGGAAAGAGCACAATCACATAGGAGGGTCAGGAAGATGCTCAGAGGGCTGGAGCATCTCTCCAGTGAAGACAGGCTGAGAGAGTTGGGGCTGTTCAGCCTGGAGAAGAGATGGCTGTGGGGACACCTCAGAGCCCCTTCCAGCGCCTGCAGAGGCTCCAAGAGAGCTGGGGAGGGACTTTGGACAAAGGCCTGGGGTGATAGGACAAGGTGAATGGCTTCCCACTGCCAGAGGGCAGGGTTAGACAGGATATTAGGAAAAAGTTCTTTATTACTGGGAGGTTAGCGAGACACTGGCACAGACTGTCCAGAGAAGTTGTGGATTCCCTATCCCTGGAAGCGTTAAAGGCCAGGGTGGGGCTCTGTGGGATTTGTTATGGTTGGATGAATAATTAATGAGTAACTTTGTATTGCACTGTTTCCAATTAATGCCTTTTCTTATCTGCTATGTGCACTTTCATCCTGTGCTACTTTTAAGTAGAGATAGAAGAGTCTTTTTTTGTTGTTGTTGTTGTTTTTTGGGGTTTTTTTTGGGGGGGGGGGGGGGGTGCTTTTCTGCTGTGTGTAATGACCATAGGTACCCTGAGCAATGGGGAAACCATACAAGTGTTGGAGGCACCCCAAATAATACACTCATGTTGGATGAAATTTGCAATTATCATTTTACCACTACTACAGCTCTGCATAATAGATACAGCTCACAGAAGAGCTGAAAGTTACAGCTCTAGTTTTCTGAACAGATGTGATCCCCAGCTCACAAGATCCTCAGGTAGTTAACAATACACTTGTCATTTTGAATCGGATAAAAAACAGCTGTTCTTTAAGCTTTCATTTCAAAGAAAATACACACGGTTCTGCAACAAATGGCAATTAGTTGTCAAAAGGGGAATATAGAGAGCAGTTCTCCAGATAAAATGCTTTTGTTTATCATTAATTTATAACAACGCATCACAAACTTGAGGAGTAGATGCAAGAGTCATAGAATAATGAAGCCTGAATATTTTGATCAAAACAGCTACAGCAGGTTCAGCATCTCCACTGAGCTAAGTTAGCTGAATTGAAATGTCTGGTCTCAATAGCTTGTTGCCGTGTTGTGCTTTCACCAGCTGACATGAGGAAACTTCTTTTCCTGACAAAAGACAAAACATTTCTGCCAGCTGAGGTGACATTGTGTTCATTCAATAATGATACAAGGCCCTGAGGTTCTTCAGCAAGAAAGATAACAAAGAGAATCCTCATTAACTAACTGCAGAAGAATGAAGGTCAACCCACAAAGAGAATTTCATGCTTACATGTCAGTTAGAACATTTGTTCTTCATTAATTCTTTAAACCCAAGCTGGGATATCATCTAGCAGCATTTTAATGCCCCACACTCAATCAGAAATAACTCTCAGGATGTGGGTGTCTTTGCACTGTGCTTAAGAGGCTTTTTTTAGAAGCACTTGACTTCACATGGACACTAATAATGCTTTAAGATTATTACAAGACTGGATGTAATACAGGAAATAATGGTTTGGGTATTTCAAGATGAAGTAAATGAGGATTGACATAACATATTCCAAGAAACCTGCTATATGGACATATAAAAATACCATCACTCTTTTTTATGTTTGTGCACTACTTTGTTACTGTTGTAAAGTGTTTTCTGGTGTATCAAAACATGTTATTTCTGTCAAGAATATACTCCCCATAGAGTGGTAGAATTGTATGCAAGATACATATATACAGATCAGAAAATACAAGATGTATTTTCAAATATGTAGATGCAACTATAAACAGTTCTGTTTACATCTGGGAAGTTTTGGACATATGCTGTGTAAGTAACTACTAAAAAGATAATAGCTACACCTTTGTTTTCTTAAACTTTAGCAAAAAAAAAAAAAAAAAAAAAATCCATGTGTCATGTTGTGAAACAGTGTTCCACATTTTTCTCTCTCTGTGATGGCCACAAAAATTCTCCCATGTCAATAGCCTTCTGGTTCTGCATGTTTATTGTTCTTAATTACAGATCAGTTTTCACAGAAGTAAGAAAACATAAAGCACGTTGTATATGTATATATATGTGTGTGTGCACATCTCTCTCTCTTTATATATATATATATATATATATATGTATTCATATGTTTAATGGACATCCTTATGAAGATTTAATTCTTCTTATGATTGGAGTTTGAGGGCATTCTGCATAAAATAGAATGTTACATTGGAAACTTGGGAAGATTTCCTGCAGAGCATAATCACAAGCAGGGTCCTTCATCTGGTCCTGCTCAAACTTGCAGAAGATTCCACTGACACTACAGCAATGCCAAGCCATTGTATCAATGCATGACTGAAGGGAAGCAGCTGAGGAATTCCCATCCCTTCTATGTCATCAATCCTGGTAACCTCCACATACAAGACAGTAACATCCTAAATATTTGCAGTTCTTTGTAATTTTTACCTCTGTCTATGCCATATGAATATTATGCTTACAGTTATTTTAACTGACATGTTGCAATTAGAAATATCAGACATCAGAGAGAATTTGGGAGAGGAAATGGCCAGACAATTACTGCTTCAGATGGAGAGGCTGATCTTTCTATCAAGTTTGTTCTAAAGCAGTTTCTTGTAACCAAATGGTTTATTCTTGGTATCTCATTCATTTTATTGGTCATCTCTGGTTCTTGTCAGAAAAAGAAAACAGATGACGGAGAGGTGACTGAAAAGCAAGAATATTTTAACTGAGTGTCTTTTTACAGCTTTTTCCAAAGCCTCAGTGAGTTATCCTAAGTCTCCCTTTTAGCCAACGCCAACCTGATATCAATATATTCTTTTATGAATACTGTGCAAATAGAGAATTGTATTTATATAATAAATTTATTATTTTATAATACTGTGCATTATTTTATGAACACCGTGAACTCTTGTCTCTTAACAGACTTTTGTTTATTTGTTACAGGTTTAATCTATTAGATTAAACTATTAGATTTATTAGATAAATTAGATCTCTGTGCTAGTATCTATTAGATATCTGTGCTATTAGATTCCTAGATGAGCACAGAACCCCAGTGCTCTCTGAAGGCAGAAGGCATCCTGTGTCATGGAAATCTGGCTGATCAGCATGCTGTCTAATCTAACGCTGAGATAAAAACATATGATTCTTTGCCTATATTTTCAAATTACAGCCTGGCAGTAATAAATGCTGTAATAGAAAAGCAGAGAAAAAAATCTAAAATACCAAAACACTAAGGTACCTGAAGCAAAACAGCCTCCAATTTAATTCACCTCTGTAGCTGTAATCCAAAGGAATAGTGAAGCAAAGTGTCTAATTGTGCCCTGGATCATGAATCAGGCTGTGGCCCTGAATGGTCTTACCTAGCTGGCTTTTAAACTGTTTCCATCCAACCTTGTCCACTACAAAATCCTCGGTTCAGCACCCTTGTTTCTGCTGTCAGGCAGTGCTGCAAACATGATGTTTTTTTCTACCCCCCACCCCGTGCACCTGCAGAGTTCTGATGTCTGTTCCTCAGTCAGACAGCCCAGCAGACAACTGCTCTTCTTTCACATCTCCCCTTTATTAGGGAGGCAGCCAATTATAAGATGATCTCTTCCCAAACTTGTCCTGATTGGGTTGAAAGGACATCCCAGAGTCAGCCTGCCACATCTAGGCACCAGACACACTTAAAAAGAACAGCAGTAGTATGCTGTGTGTTCCACTGCCTAAACACCAACTACTCCATCAGTTCTACTCAGCCTTCTCCTTTGCTGCTGCCTGAGTCCCTCATGGCTTGGCTGCCCTTGCTCCTGATAGGTGTCCTTTCAAATTTAATGGCCACAGGACCATGACAGAGAGATACTTGCCACCCATCCTACTCCACTGGCCAAGCAAATCAAGAAGCAGAAGTGGTAGAATAGAATCAGTGCTACACTTAGGTAGTATGTCCATCTTGGCTGGATTTACACATTCTTCAAATCTCTGTCATAATAAAATGGACATCTGTCACATCTGTACTAATTTACAAAAGAGAACTGTAAAAGTGTTCATGATTTAGAAAAATGTTCCCATTTCAGACTTTTTTTTTTAAAATTCCAGTCTAATGTTAACCAACAAAATGGCTTTACAAAGTGCAAGTTCCACACCTGATAGGTAGAAGAAACACAGACTGGTCTGTAACACAGATCCAGAAGCTTCTTTAATTTCTTCTCTTGTGGTTGCATGCTTTAGAGCACAGGATTTGGTTTCCCCTCTTCTCTGCTGAACAATTATGAAGTAGTGTTTGGTCTACTTAGCAAATGGTGCAATTTCCCCTTTCATTTTTATTCATTTATTAATTTTATATTGAAGAGAGAGCTCTCAGAGTGAATGAGCAATTACCCAGCACCTTCCTCTGGGACCTCTCTGAGAGTAAGGAACAGAGGCTCTCAAACATGATTCCAATCCACCTTTGCCATCATCCAGTGGCAGGGTCGATTTGAAGAGCTGCTAACATACCCAAAGGTCTTGAAGGCACTCACACGAGTTAAGTGTGTTAATGGTTTCCTAATCAAAACAAAAGCCACAAAGTTCCTCTCAAACACACCCGGTAATTACTGACAGACTATAAATGTGTGTGAGAAGTTCACAGTCCATCCCCTAAAGTTTATAAAGAAATAACATTTTCAAAAATTACCTGAATATCCTGAAATTTTTATAACAAAACTTCTGAACTGAACTGTGAAAATGCCAATGTTTAAGGCACCTTGGACTAGTTTTCCACCAATATCAAGTGAAATTAATGGGTTTAGATAATTTTATCAGAATTTAAATGAAATCAAGAAAAGGGAGAGATTTTTCTATTTTTAGTTTTTGAGGAATACTGAAATATTACATTACAAAAGCACGTTCAGAGACATAAAATAATACTAATTCAGTTTTAGGAAGGTATACAGGTTAACTCTGAACCAATAATTTTCTGAGTTCTATCCTACTATTTTACATTCACTGTAAAATACAAACCTTTCAGTAGTGGAAAATTATTCCTTTTCTTCTCCAGTAAAAGCGATGGTCAAAATAACATTATTTTATTTTTTTTAAGATAACAATTGATATCAACTAGGCAAAACACAATCAAAAAATCTTCTTAAAGTATCACAGCATTTAATGTTACATCGCTGGACTGTGTACTTTATGGAGGCAACATACTGCATTCAAAAAATTGAACATTTATTCAACATTCCAAATCAAGTGATTATTTTGCCCTTTTGACAAAACTGTACAAAGGAGATTTTAAATCCTGTCATCCAAATCTGCCCCAGCTTACAATTTCCTGTTAGTGGCTGAAAAAGATGTAAGATAGGAGTACCAGTTCTACTCCACATACATTTAAATAGACTGGAGGAATACATTTTAAACTTTAGAAATTCATAATCAACATAAGATTCTTTATCCAAGTACTGCTAGCATGTGCTATTGGGTAAACGGATTTTTTCTCTTCTATCAATCTAAGTCTATTTATTTAGAAATTACTGACTTATTAGAACTGCTATCTTGTGTCTTGCATTTAATTTTCAATCTGCATTACATTTAGATATCCAGGTGACAGAGAAAGAGGTGGATGGTTACATTTCTGTAGCTTCCAGTTCTGTAAAATGAATCTCAGTGTGAAAAATTGAGATTAATGGGCTTCATAATCATTTTGTTCTGCTGAAGCCAATTTGAATTAAAGGGAAAAAGAGTTTATATATGAAAGTATCTTTGATATATTTGGATCAAAATAAGCATTGTGCATTAATTTGAGCTCATGCACAAATTGCCATTTTATTTTCTCCCTTACCTGTGTGAAGTTCCATTAGTATATGCACAACAGATTCTAGACTGCTCTCTTTCAAACTGTTATCTAAAGCACATGCAGGAAATGGTCTGGGAGAACACGAAGTATGGAGTAGCTAACTGCCACTGTGGATATGTGATTTTAGGATTCCATGTACACGCTGATCTTTCAACAGGTAATTTACCTTCTTTCTTTAATTGAAGGGCAGAAGGGTTCAGCTTGAGATAGATGTAGGAATTCTGACCCCCAGCTTCCTACCTGGTCCCTCTCTGAGGCACTTCATGTGGTTGTTTTGTAGTTATTTAAGGGTACCACGTGTTAAGAGTTCTGCCTTTGGATCAGTTGAAGAACCTAAAGATGCTGTGTAGCCAGTGCAGGAACAGCTGAGAGTTCCCTGTGCTGGAGAAAGAGCATCTGGGAGAAGGGTGGTGAGACCATGCCCCAGAAATAAACCATCCCCATCATCTGTCATAGGCATGGAACTGCTGGCAAAGATACTGGGAACAAATTCAGGCCTTTTCTTTCTTCTAAGATAAAAACCCACTTTATTGTGTAACATAGAAGTGATATTTCATCAAAACTAATCCAAATTAAAACTGCTCCAGTATCAGTTGTATAACACTTAATATATAATCCTTTCTGATTTTAAATGGCTAAAACCAGTATTATAATAGTTAAGCTAAAGAGTATTTCATTCCTCACTGGCTGAAAATTATTACACTAGCATTTTGGGTTTTTTTACACCTTAACTGTAGAGTTTCTTTAAGCCCAGTCTTATTTCATAGGAGAACAGGCACATTTTAAATTCTTCAGTACAGGAGAAAGAAGAAAGCAGGTGACACACAATAAAGATTTCATATTCAGCTTCTTGTAGCATCTCCAGACCAATGATCTTAAATCAACAGAGTGATTGCTTGAGAAAAGCCCTATGCCACAAGTCTAAGCCCAGCATTGATCCACTTTCTTACTGTTAGAAAGTCAGTATATTTAATCCACCACCTTTGGCTTTATTTTTAACTTTGCCACTGTATCTGTTGCCATGCTGTTCTGCTACGTTGAACACTACCCTGGGCAATCAACCAGGGAACACAGCACATTACAAATGGATGTGCTATGACAGTACATTAGCAAGGAAATACTGCAGCATCACCTCTTCCCTGAAATCTCACAAATTCCACTTTCCCTTCTAGCAAAATACTACTGAGCCCATAATGGGGAGTAAGTGGATTTCAGATTTTTGTAACTGCTGGCTGAGCACCAGCCCATGAGAATGATAAACATTTTACTGTTTCCAGCATCTGGCACTTGTAAAACTTTTGGGTTTAATTTCTGTTGTGTGATTTGATATCACCTTAGAAAATCTGCTCTAATCAGGTGTTTCCTTTTATAATAGAAGCAGAGTGAATATACAGGGGTTTGGATGTAGCAGAGATGCTGTGATGTCCTGACTTGGAGATGGCCTCTCGCCAACCTCAGCTTTGGCTGCATTACCTTTGCAATCATTTAGTACCAGTCCTTCATGTCAGCAGGGTGATAGCACAAAATGAGTATTTCCAAATGCATAAATACTCATCAACAGCAGCAGAAAGAACTGACCTGAGGCACGGTACTTTGCAGATAAGGACTCACATCAGCTGACTATATGTTCATTATATAATTTGGACAAAATCCCCAGTTTTTTGCATATCAGTTCCGTCTCTGTATGGCAGAGGAAGCAACTTATTTTTATTTTCTTTGCTCATTTAAATTTTAATTCTTTTTTAAAGTGAGGGTCCCTCACTATCAATGTGCAGAGATGCTTTTAGAAACTACTATAACACAAATGAAACAACAGCATTGACCAGACAATCCTAAAATAATTCCAATAAAGGCCGGGCAGATGCATGAGAAGGTCCTCAAGTCCATTTTGCCCATGAAAGAAAAGCTCAGACAGCTCCTGTGTGCTTCTTCTTTGGAAAAGATGCAAAGCTTTGCCTGTTAATTAGGAATTACTTATTCACTGTGTCTGTGTAAACCTCAGTGCAACAAACTGCATACCAAAAAATTCATTTTTACCTGTAACACATAGGTACACACAGTAAGTACATATATGTACCTCCTAATTACATGCAAACAACTAAATAATTTTTGTAAACCCTCCCCCAAAATTGAATTGAAGACTGTACAAGGCCTTAAAATATCAAGCAGTTGAGCAATGGCCCCTTAACAGCAGAGATAAATTATGGAAACCTTTGACTTCACAAACCATGACTATGATATCTGATGGAATCCATCCCAATGGATTATTAACTCCTCAGGATAAAAAAAAAAAAATCACATAAATTTAAAGAATTGTCAATAATAATGAAAAATGATCAAAGCAAACGAAGACATAATCTAGTATAACTCAGATGCGGAATTATATTCTCACAGAGATAATTTTTTAAGTTTTCCAGGAGGCATCAGTGAATCAATAAAGAGGAGAAATAATCCCTAAACCACTGGTAAATGTGGAGCTCAGGCTTTCATTTATCTTGCACTCATGGTGCTGCACAGGTATATCAGGGATCTGACAGCCCTGCGTGGTATTGCTGCTGCACCATCTGTGCAGCAAATGCACACCTGAGCTCCAGGGAAATGCTGGAGTGCAGCAGAATTTCTAACTCAGTGTTTCTTTTAAAATATTTTATGGAAACTCACTGCTGACCCAACATTAAAATATTGCTAATTACTGAACAGTAACAGTAAAGTAGTCTCTCTCTAAATGAGACTGGTTTTCTGAATACATATGGTGTGAAACCCTTCCTTGGAGAGGATGATGAGGGCTTTGGCACTTACATATAAGGAGACCCAAAATTAATCTGTCATGTTCTTATATAGATGGTTTATTGAATTTATTTTTACAGTACTTTCATCTTGGAGAGAAAATACAATTTAAAGTGGAAAAATAGCTTTGAAATACTCAGCAAGAGATTTTTTAGTATCAGACAGAGAGGAAGAAGATATTCAGATAACAGGAAAAACCAAAGCACTGAACATAGGAGTTGATAGTGTCCTTCACAGAACTAATATTTAAGCAAAATATCAAAGCATTTAGTCTTTCGACAAACACACTCTCTGTTGTGTAAATCGAAAATAAAAGCCCATCTGACTGAAACATTGGATAATTAAGTAAAATTTACTTAATTAGTATCAGGAGATTCCTTCAACATCTGTATTCTATGTGTTTTTCTTTGAAATCTTCTGTATCTATATCCTTGCTAAGTTCCTTACAAATTTAAAGCTGAAGATTCTGTTTGCTGCTTCCATAGATAGCAATTAAAATTCAGTTCTCTCATTTTTAAATACAAATAAATCTCTTACATACTTATTTCATAAATATAAGTCACCATTTCTAACCACCCTTCCAGTACCACAAAGACAGATTTGTACCCCATCCACATTATAATTGAATCATTATTTTAGGAAATCAAATTTTGTTATCTTATGCACGGTGCTCTACCCCCTGTGAAGCTCAAGATTAAGAAAAGATGACAAACATGACTTCCTTTTGGCCCTCTCATGATCAAATATACATGACTAGCAGCTAGAATTTCATAGGAAGAACAAATAAAAGCAACAGCAAGAAGAACCCTGAAGAAGTGCTGAGGCTTTCCAGCTGCAATTCCTCTGAAGATGGACATGCCTGTCTGGCTATAACAGCACAGAGGGACGAAAGAAGTGATTGGAATTATCAGCTTGTTGTGATGACAATGCTTAGTTTCAGGAGGTAGTTCTAGTCAGATTGCAAAGCTGACATATATTGGTATTTTCAGAGTCACTCACTATTGGAAGAAAAATGGTTCTACCATGAAAATAAGCTGCCTAATATACATTCAATTTAAACAGTAAATGGAAACATACAGAAAAATAATAATGGGGTCCCCTGATAGGTCTCAGTCAATATGTAGCCATAAAAAAAACCAGCTGTAACACAATTATTCTTGTGCATGACTCAAAAATATGCTCTAAGTTAACCGGGAACTCACAGGTTTTCCTTTCTTCTTTCCTGAGAACATTCATTCAAATGATTTCCACTCTGAGCATTTCACTCTTTTTTTTTTTTTTCTATTACCATCAGAGTTTACATTAACTCAATCTACCTCCTACCTACAAAAAGCTAATTACTGATCTCAGTTACACCCATAAAAAGTGCTTTTACATTAACCAGGGGTCATTAAATACCAGGGGAAAACACTTTCTTTTCCACATGGCTGAAGCGTTGTCTCTATGCAATATGTTCAGCATTTATTCACCTGCAAAGAAGAATTCCAATTACCATGTTTTAAGTTAAGAAAATATATACAACTTCTTACACATGCATCTATTGGCAGCCATAGGAGCTGTTATTGATCCATGCACCACACTGACTCATTTACTCTAGGATAACTCTGTGTAACTCCATGGGTTTCATTGCTTTACATATTTACCTTCTATGTGTTCTCAGAAGACTCTGGTATGATTTTACGAAAGTAAATATATACTTACAGTACCAATTTTACCTCTTTTAAAGGCACAGAGCTGAGTACCCAACATGAATGCCTTGAAAGCATGCTAATAATTAGTAAAAATGCTTTGCACAGCATGAGTAAGGATTCTTCCTTAAAAAGAAAAAAAATAATTCTGTACTTGTGATTGGAAACTCTATGGCATCTATTATGCACTGAAAATCTATTGACTTGGAGTCATAAGGGGCATGTCACTGGCATCTGCTTTTTCGTCTCTTGAAAGATTTACAATGGAAATCAGTGTTATTATTAAAGAAAATTGTAAATTTTCCTCCTACTGTGTAATTGGTCAAGTACCTTAGTGCAAAATGTTTTGCCTGATCAGAAAGAATTGCTAAAGAGATGGGAAAAACTGACCCTCATGCAGAGTAATCTGAGGTCACTGAATGAAAAGACAGGGAACCATCATCTAAATTTCTATGAAATGATAAATATATAAAACTATAACGAGGACATAGTTCATTTCATTCCTCTGGAATATTCCTTCATTCTCCTGTACGTACATCACCTGTTTGTCATTGAGTGCCTTCAGGTTCTAAAGAAGAGACAAATTATCAATAAAGTCTTGCTTTCATGTGAAGAATAAACAAGAGAGGGCGTGAGAAAAAGAATGGGTGGGAAATGTGCTGCAAGTGGACAGAGAACTCAGAAATCCTTACTCCTCCTTGCCAGGGTGGATGCTCAGATCAGGTCTTCATCTCCAGCCTCTTTTCATCAGCAGTGAGGAGATAGAGCATCCTCCAGCATATAAACCTCATCCTCCCACAGATAAACCTCATTCTCCAGCAGATAAACCTTGTCCTCCAGCAAACAACCTCATCCTCCAGCGGATGATGTGGGGCAAGATCTCACAGATTCTCAGAGCAGGCTCTAAGAGACCTCTTGCTGCACTGGTTACATGGAGATCTGGCTTCTTGGGTTTTTATCTATTTCACCTATTTCAAACTATCAGAAAACTCTGAAAAGTATGTCATTAATGTTCACAATTATAACTGTTGTATACAAGATAGCTGTGATTACCAGAACTGCTGGACAAAAATCTTCAGATAAGAGATTTTTTGGCAAAAAGGCATACTGAGACTGGATGCTTCAGGAATTTATTAGATTTTGCCAGATGGGGAGGAGGATGCTCTGAATTGTCTTTAAAAGTACTACTTAAATAAGAGACTTCAAAATTTTGGTGTTGATGTATTTTTTCAAATGTAAATGTTTGCTGTATCACTTTTTGATTTGTAACTTTTAAAGTATCTTTAAGATGACCAAAATAATAATAATAAAAAACCCAAACAAATAAAAAAACCCAGCAACCAAAAAAAAAAACCAAAACACAATAAATTCCAGTATTTTGAACCAGCCTGAATGTTCTGTTAAACCTAAAGCACCTTTCCAAATTATTTGGTGTGTGTGATACAAGACAAGAAATCTGTTATTGACCTCCTTGTAATCAGGACTTTTTTGCAATCATAATCACAATGTAATCACTCATATATTTTCTCTTTTTTATCAGAAAACACACTAAGAAAAATTAGATTAGCTCATGATTAATCCCCAAGGTAACAGTACAAAGGCAAAAATACCCAGAATTGAGAGTGCCTATGAATTCTTAAAGCAAGATTGCTACCAAAAATATTCACTATATAATTCACAAATTATTCTTGGGCTGTTTCCCATTATATGAATGGTCTATTCTTCTGTTTTTATTAATAATGTTGACTAGCTAAAACAGGTGACATTTTTATCCCCTTAGGCTGTCCATTATCCAAATGAAGGGCCATCTGGAAAGGGATTCTGTTCACTGAAAAATGTGACAGAGCTGATGGCTTTTTAACTGCAAGTCATCTATGATTGCTGGTAAACACCAAAAATTAGCATTGATCCCCCTCAAATGAAAAAAACAACAATAAAGTACTTCAGACAGGCTTATGGAAACACCTTCTCAGCAGATGTGCATGCTAATTAATAATTGTAGATGGCAACCCTTCCTCATTTTTGTAAATTAATGCCAGTTGAATCCTCTAAAACAAATAAACATGACTACAGATGGGGAAGCTACTTGGATATGCCCAGCAGAGCATATGTGGAGTAGGAAATGGGGTGGGACTGAGATCTCTGCCATGCTGCAAACAGGCAGTAGACAAGAGCCATTACCAGAACCTGCCACACTCAGAAAATCAGCGACTTGGAGCTTCTGCCCCCCAGGCCACGCTCTGGGAGGGTTTCCAAAGAGGAGGTAGATGCTGCACTGTCTCTGGACTTGAATGCTGTGGCTGGGAGGGACTGAGGCAGAAGTCACACATTCAGAGGCAGAACGAGACTGGCACCATTTGGGTGTGACAACCCTCAAAATTTGGTTTTGCGCCAGCAGTATAAAAGGAATGGAAACAGAAAATTAAAATATACTCCATTCATCTTCCACCAATATTGTGTTTTCCTTCTGGGATGATGAATACACACTTGAAGTGAATGTACTCACCAAATCAACTGGAAACTACTCTTTGGGCTTTGATAGAATTGAACCAGGCTCTCAACAGTACCAGCAAAAAACTCATCAGAGTCTGACATACCCTGACAAAGTAGGAATCCACTAGGAACAGAATAAGTGAGGATCAGAAGCATCAGAAAATAGTTTCATAATTTCAAATAACCTCTGCACTGAGATATCATTATAAACATGCTTATTTTATGACAAAACTGCGCCATAATTATTTAAAAAAAACTGGTTCCATATAAACTGGACACAAACTCATTATCTTTTGAGCTATTGATTGAAAATGTGGATTTGGGGATTTTGTTTCCATCATCTGAAATCAACACTCAAATACCTTTACAATGACACAGAAAATATGCATTAAAAATTCTTTAGCATACTTTTTCATGTCAAAAGACATGAAGACTATAACTGTTTTGCCTTAGAAAAATCTTATCCATCAGAACCTATAAGGACAACAGGACTAACCCTTGCTTTACTTCTGCCTACTAGCTCATACTGGAATCGATCTATAACATCCTCTCTTCATCTAGTGCCACCCTGGTGAATGCTTGAGGAGCAAGTTCAGGTAACATAAGATTCCCCACTCTTGATCTAGCAGGTGTGTGGCTACAAGGGCTACACCATGTTCATCTATCAAACTGATTGAAAGGAAAAACTTAAAAGGAAGAAAAAGATCTACAGCAATAATATTGAAGCTTTCCAATGTACCAACAAATAAAAGCAATAGATTTTGTCACAGCACAAAACATGAAAGAGTTTTAATTTTAAAGTACTGCCCTGGACAACACAGCAAACAGAACAATCAAATTATTGTCTGCTTGTCTAACACGAAGGCAGCATTATCCACAAGCATCCTGCAGCTAGGAGATAAGATGCTGGAGAAGTACTGTAAAATGGTTTATAATGCAAATAAGAATGATTTGGTAATTTGGACATTTCATATTTATTGAAAAACTATTTAAATCAGAAATCATCAGACACGCAATGACAAGGCTTATTCATACTCTGTTTATGTCTCTAACCAATAACTGAATTCACTTCATATTTAAATAGCACTCTTTTAACATGAAGGGAGAAAGTTGGATGCTTAGTATTACTTTTAAATTAAACCACACAACTGGCATGAATAAAAGGAAGCCTCCTAAAGCATTCCATAGTAACAGGGATAACAACTGGCTAGCAGAACATTTGACTTTCTTTTTCCCCATCAGATTTGAAGTGCACTGCAATGTAATGTATTGAAAATTATTTCTAGCCCTCCCTAATATCACAAATCATAACCTGTATAAAGCCACATGAGCAAAGATCCATTTGAGCTGTGATTCATATGTGCATATGCTCAGAGCTTGTTCTGCTCAGTGCTCTATAATCAGGGCTGCAAACATTTTTCATTAGTTTCCCTTTTCATTAAATCTATGAAAAGAAGGAAGAGATAGAATCAAATCTAAAAAGAATGAACTTGGTATATAAAGGCCACTGTGCTTTTATAGGTAAAATTTTACCTACTTTGTGTATGTGTGCATTCATACTTGATTTCTGAGCACTCAATATTTCATAAAGTAATCATGGAAGAAGTCTTCTATTGCCCTTTCCAGAAAAGGTTTCTCAATCTTCAAATCAAAATGTGAAAACACAGTCCTATATCCCATATTGAATATATCCTGACAATCGAGATATTTTTCTCCAAAACATCACATTTTGCAGAACAGTATCTACCAAATAAGTAACTTTTCATTAAGATGGAATGGTTATTAATGCCACTCTTGCTATGTAGGTACACATAATGTGCCCATGTATTATTACTACATAGAAGTCATAATTAGACCAAATACCAAGATATATTCAAGACAAGTTTAAAACTCCATGTCTTTTTCAAACATGAGTGGAAGGCATACCAGGAACTTAGATTGTTAAAATTACTCATAAAGTTTCTACCCTGCACTGAAGAAGAAAACATCCAGAATGCACATCTAGAGAGGATAGATGAGGAATGAAAGTACAGACTGGAATGAGCAGCTGAGCAAGTTCACATCATTGGCTGAAAGTTCCCTTCTCCAGCTATTTTACTTCTAATACATTTCTGTATAAATATAATCAGTAACAATAATTTAGCAGAGAGTTAAGGAACCAGATCTAACAATCAGTCTGGCTTGTATGAATGATATGGCAGGCCTCTATCCCTCTAAAAAAATGCCAAGAAACTCCTTCTGTCACAGAGGAATAGAAGCAGGGCTCTTCAATAGGCCAGTGCCATTCTGTATCCCAGTGCCATTCCATATCCCAGTGCCATTCTGTATCCCAGTGCCATTCCACAGCCCAGTGCCATTCTGTATCCCAGTGCCATTCCATATCCCAGTGCCATTCTGTATCCCAGTGCCATTCCATATCCCAGTGCCATTCTGTATCCCAGTGCCATTCTGTATCCCAGTGCCATTCTGTACCCAGTGCCATTCCACAGCCCAGTGCCATTCTGTATCCCAGTGCCATTCCATATCCCAGTGCCATTCTGTACCCAGTGCCATTCCACAGCCCAGTGCCATTCTGTATCCCAGTGCCATTCCATATCCCAGTGCCATTCTGTATCCCAGTGCCATTCCATATCCCAGTGCCATTCTGTATCCCAGTGCCATTCTGTATCCCAGTGCCATTCTGTACCCAGTGCCATTCCACAGCCCAGTGCCATTCTGTATCCCACTGCCATTCTGTATCCCAGTGCCATTCTGTATCCCAGTGCCATTCTGTACCCAGTGCCATTCCACAGCCCAGTGCCATTCTGTATCCCAGTGCCATTCCATAGCCCAGTGCTATTCTGTACCCAGTGCCATTCCACAGCCCAGTGCCATTCTGTATCCCACTGCCATTCCGTATCCCAGTGCCATTCTGTATCCCAGTTCCATTCTGTACCCAGTGCCATTCTGTATCCCACTGCCATTCTGTATCCCAGTGCCATTCTGTATCCCAGTGCTATTCTGTACCCAGTGCCATTCCACAGCCCAGTGCCATTCTGTATCCCAGTGCCATTCCATATCCCAGTGCCATTCTGTATCCCAGTGCCATTCCACAGCCCAGTGCCATTCTGTATCCCACTGCCATTCCGTATCCCAGTGCCATTCTGTATCCCAGTTCCATTCTGTACCCAGTGCCATTCCACAGCCCAGTGCCATTCTGTATCCCAGTGCCATTCCATAGCCCAGTGCTATTCTGTATCCCACTGCCATTCTGTATCCCAGTGCCATTCTGTATCCCAGTGCCATTCCATATCCCAGTACCATTCTGTACCCAGTACCATTCCACAGCCCAGTGCCACTCCACAACTGAGCTGGGATCCTTTCTGTTCTTTTAAAACAAGCTTTTGTCCCTAGGAAACTCCCCATAGCTCAGCCACAAGGAGAGGGCAATGCAAGAGAGAACACTTTAGATGCACGGACAGAAACATGAAGAGGATTTTCTTGTTGCATGTGATATATTTCTCCCAGCATTACCGTTGATTATGGTTATTAAGCCACTTTCTATATAGTCACTATATGTATTTTTAAATATTCTTTTAAATTCTGCACAGTGTCTAGACAAAAATTCACAGCATCTGCTCTCTGCATAAAGACTGAAAATTTGTTGCAATTTGCAGCCACCCTGGTTTGGCCTTCTAAGCTATGGAAAGCCTGGATACTGTTTAAATGCTTTCCTTTTGATAGCTTAGTTAATACTGAATCCCAAAGGAAAAGCCAAACATTGTTTATTAATTAAAAAATCAAGATTGGAATTCAGGTTGTGGAATGACACACTTGCTAAATGGTAGAACTGTGACTGAAATATTTTAATTGCATTGGAATTAAAAATCTAATTTATTTCTTGAATCTTATCTGCATAAAGGAATCAAGACACTATTTTGTGTAGCAATTACAGATGACAGAGGAACAAACAGTTAATGTTTACCATTTTTCTCCTTGCTTCCCATTTCTCTGAGGCAAAACTGAAAGGAAATAGTATTAGGTTTTTTAAATGGGGAGCAGAGAGTGAAAAAGGTTAATAGCTTAGATTATAATTTAGCAATGACTTAGAAATTATTTAGGAATATATTTTGAGAATATTTCCATATATTCCATGAGAAAGCTAATTTGATAACAATGTTCATTTAAGAAAAATATCATTTTGTATTGAAAAAAGAAAGTTAAATACATTAAGTCTTCTACTATAGGGCAGGAAGGTACCTCAAGACCTTAGGTGGTCATAAAATCCTTCTCCCTCAACAGGGCAGGATAAGCTACACTAAAATGATTTCTGACAGGTATTTCCTTAATCTGTTCTTGAAAATCTGTGGTGTGTGGAAAAGGCTGCAGCATCCCAGGGTGACAGATCCAAGTGCTCAACTGTTGTTGCAGTGTGAAAAGTGGTTTTGGTTGCTTTTCTTTCTTGATGTCCAATCTAAAGCTCTCTCACTGAAAGAGTCACATTACTTTCTGTCCTATCCCCTATCCTGATCTGCAATGGACATGGAGAACAATTTATTACCTTCCTATTCATGATAACCTTTATTCCTTTTAAAGACTGGGATTCTCTCTCATGTCAGCTGTATTTTCCCATCTAAACAAGCCCAGCTCTATTCATCTTTTCTGGAAGATCATATTTTTCTGATCTTATCTGCTTCCATCCTCTGAGCTGGCTCTGATTACTCTGCCCCTTCCCTCATATGCCTAAAATGTCTAAAATCAGAGACAGTGCTACAGCCCGTTTGCCTGCCTTGCAAACCTGCAATAAACAGCAGTAGCTTCAAAACCCCTCAGTCATTATGAAGCTGAGGCACATTTTTAACTCCCAGTGCATCTTTATCCAAATGATACAATTTTCACACTAGTGTGGCAAATATTAAGGCACATTAGGAGACCTACTGCTTGAATCTGTAATAAAAAACATGGTAAAATGAGCAACAACTGAACTGGTCATGACCTCTTTCTGGCAATAAACACAGCAGTGACCAAAGGAAGAAACAGCTGAATACCAAACCTCTGACACACTGCTGAGTGAGGGCCAGCTATGACAGAGCTGGTGATGTAACTACCCCTTCACACTGAAGTAATGAATCCTCCAAGTGACCAGCCCTCAAAGGTATCAAGGTTCAGTATTAAGAAAGTTGTCTGAGCAGCTCCATAAAATGTTGAATTGTTTCACGCTCTTCTGAGGGAAACAAACCTCATTAGAGGTATGTCTCTGTTCTTTGTCATGTTTCTGATTAAAACCCAGAAGAAAGAGAACTTGCACAAGCACTTGGATATGGAGAAGAAAAATCCAATTGCATTAAGGAAAATATATGAAAGAAAAATGAAATTATTCTTGTTATTGTTTGTACACAGCTCTTCCAGTCTTCATTACTTTAAAATCAAATTTAATACACAAGTTCTCATCTCTCTCTCTTAGCCATGAAGTTTGCTATTAGTGATTTCCCATGAGTGGTGTAGTAAACTCTAAATTGATCAGTTGTTGATGCATGTATTTTAGGACTCCAGTTACATAAGTGCATGCTTATGTTAAAGTTGTGTCTGGAAGCACAACATTAACATACACAAAAAAAGCCTCCTTAATCGCCTTACAAAACTGTTCAGCCTAATTTAATTCAGGTATCAGGGAAGGGATGTTTTTTCTTGGGAGAACTTTCCAAAATTGCATGGTTAAGGTAACACATAGTTAAGACACAGTTATTAAGAGTTATTAAGATATTATGATACTAACATACCTTTTACTCTGCTTCATAACACTATATTTAATGTAATTAGATATGCTGGGCAAATTTCTCTCATTACCTTTCTCAGTTACAATTTTTGGCAGATATGGGAGAATGGTTTGTATATAGTAAAAAAACTCACAGCATTAAAATTCTAACTTGAAAAATTTAAAGAATGCATGGGGATTAATACAAACCAGAAAGAACTGTTTTGGCTTTTTTTCTGACTAGTACAACGCATAGACTTTCTTTTGCTAGTTCTTTTTTTAAAATAAAGTACCTTCATTACAGTATGAGAACTCCAGGAACTGACCAGCTATAGCTCATTAGCTATAGCTAATAAAATAAGCCAAAATAAACCCTTTTGTTAATTCTTTTAAGATACTCAGATTATTCAAATGCCCACATTTTTAAGTTGTGGTGGTTTGTTTGTTTGTTTGTTTGTTTTTTTCCTTTGGGGAACAAAGGGCCACAAAAACTCCTGGGCTGATTACTTCAGCGTTCATGATGGCCTCTTCATTTTTATTGCAGCTAGCAACACAGGAAAGCATAGTTTAATTTATCGTAGGATAAGTGCCCTTACTGAGTCCACAGAAAATAAGAGGGCATTAAATTGTTCTATCTCCAACTAACTAAAAAGGTTAGTGCCTCGTATGATTCCTGTGGTATTAACTACAAAATTTATGATGCTTTCAATGAAGCAATCTTGGAATTTTTCATACAATTATAACAATAACTTCCTAAGTTTTGATCTGTTATTGAAAAGAAAGATTTAAACACCTGATATTTCACTGGGATATAAACAGTGGAATGTTTTGAAACATCTCTGGTTTTACCTTCCTTCCTATGGGAGAAGAAAGCATGTGCCAAAATTCCTTAACTCATTAAAAAAAATCCATAAACAGAGTTCAAGAAACACTTGGACAATGCTCTTGAGCATAAGGTGTCACTCTTGGGTTGTCCTGTGCAGGGCCAGGAGTTGGACTCGATGGCCCTGATGGGTCTCCTCCAACTCAGAATATTCTATGATTCTATGATTCACTGGCATATTTTAGTGAAATATTGTTGCTTTTTAACCCCAGCTGTTACCTCAGCCCCACAGAACCCCTTGCCCACTCCCCTCACTGGTGGGACTGGGAAGAAAATGAGAAGAGTAAATGGCAGGGAAGTCATGGATTGAGTTAAGGACAGTTTAACAGGCAAAGCAAAAGGTGCATAAACAAGGAAATAAAAACAAGGAATTCATTCACCACTTTCCAAGGGCAGATAAGTGTTCAGCCATTCACAGGAAAGCAGGGCTTCACCCCATGGAACAGTGTCTGAGAAGGACAAATGCCACCACTTCATGTGTCCCTCCACTTCCTTCTTTTTTTCCCAGTTTTACATGCTGAGCATGATGCCATGAGGTCTGGAATTTCCCTTGGGTCAGCCCCCTTCCAGCTCCTGGAGCATCCCCAGCCTGCTCACTGGTGAGGTGGGGTGAGGAGCAGGAACGGCCTTGGCTCTGTGAGAGCAAAACTGAAACCCTACCTGAGCTATCAGCTCTGTTCTCAGCCCAAATCCAAACTATAGCCCCTACCAACCACTGGGAAGCAAATTAATCTACCCCAGCCCAAAACAGCACAGATCTGCAAGAAGCAAAGGCAAGTGGAAGAGGAGGTTGTTCTGCAACTAGCAGCCTCTGCTGTGCCAGAGCAGAAAGGCAAGAGCAACAGCTGCCCAGCTGTGAGGACCCATCCTAGCAGAAATGCCTTTGAAACAATGCTATTTTGGGAGTCCTAGACCTCTCACCATCTCACTTTCAATTACTTCTTTTCTCTACTTCTTTCCTTAGGCTGTTTTCTCTGGCAGTCTTTTCCACTCCTCCCCTCCCCTTCACCAATCTATGTAAAATTACTGAGCATCCATCAAATGACCATTCACTAAACATATGACTGAATGTATCTTAGAATACAAATTTGAGGGCACTGTGAACAATTACATGCAAATTTAGCCCAAAGCATTCAAGCAAACCCATGAAGGCACAAAACCCAGCCATATTACTAGAATGTCTACTTTTATTAGCAGCACTGTTCTCAGTGTTGCCTCACAAAAATGCAGTCTTCCAATTGAGAATCCTGAAGAACACATATCAGCTTCACAGCCAGATGATGAATTCTGCCTTAAATTTTTCATGTACAAGGTTTTCCAAGCAACAAACTTAATTATCTTGCTTTCCTCAGAATTCTATACAATTATAGTGTATAAACTATTTTGCAGTGTATAGTGTTACTGAAAGTAATCCTGTGAATTAACAATGTACTCATCACATGCAATACTGTTTTTCAGAAATGACAGATACTTCACTCTGTTGTTCTTCCATCTAAATACCTCAAACCATAAAATACTTGAGAACGTTTTAGACATTTTAAGTAAGTCAAGCGGTCAAGCACTTTATGGGTATGAGCATGGAGCAATCTGACAATCTTAGGGAATTGTATAACAAGACTGTAAATTCATTGATTATATTGCATTTTTCCAATCAGCATGCCTCCTAGAGGATGCCCAAATGTTTTCTACTAGAAAAGGGAATGACTCAAGAGAGGAAGAGTAGCAACACATGCTGGCTTCCAGTCTACCTGAAAGGCTAGAGAGAATTATTATCCAGTCTTAGATAATAATAAAAGACTCATTAACTCCAACACCTTGCAAATTCTAGGCAAAACTGCAACTCCTCTAACATCTAAACACCTAACTCCATTTTGATTTGGTATCTGTCTGCATCTCAGAAGTTTTAGTGGTGGTTTCAGCTATTTAAGAAAGCTAATCTTTTAATATTTTTTTAAATACATAGCATTCTGTATTTTTGTGCCACAGAGGTGAAAAGTGTTCTTTTTCCCAGAATGAGTCCCAAGATGTCTAAACATAGGCCAGGGCCTCATCACTCTGTCTTCCATAATGTCCTCAGTGACTGTCCTCACAGATTTAGCTGTTATCTGAGCTGCTACCACCACGTGAAAAAATGGATGAACAATTTCCAGTGCTGCTGCCACAGATGTCCCACTCCTTAGATCGCGTGGGGAGTTTTTCTGAAGCGTGCTGCAGTCTGGACTCCCTGTATCCAATGTCATCCCCCCTTGCCTTGGGAAGCCAGACACTCTACAGTGGCAAAAAGCAATTCCAGAATAGTAACCAGGTCACATTATCATGGCTGGAGTTAAAACTTAGAGAAGTAGTTTGCAAAACTCCTAACGAGCTCTTTGCTGTGTCATGAAAGAAATGAGCCTGCTGACTTCAAGGATCCCAGCAGCACTTATTTGGCACGGAGCTGACAATCGCTGCATGGAGCACGGAGGGCTGGGTGTGTAGCTCTTACAAGCACACATCACACCTGTACAGTAATCAAAAGTCAGCCATCCAAACTCGAACTGAAATGACACATAGATGGAATATCTGAAAGGACACATGTGTTGTATTCAGGCAAGTCTGTCTAACATCTGTTCAGATGTGACAAAATAGAAAGCTGCAGTCCTGCTCCAGAGGGGTTTAGTGAACAGAACCCTGCGCATTTGCTTGCAAATTTGAACCTGACCAGCTTTAGCCTCTAAGGGGAAATATCATCTTTCCTTTTCCCTTTTATTGGCTTATTTATCTTCTCTTCTCAAGAACATAATAACTATACATCCCATCAGAGGAGCTGAATAGCTGAATAGCCCACATGTTTTGCATAAGTTCAGTACAGTGAATATTATGTTCAGTTTTTCTGATCATTAAAATCAAAGGAAATTGCTGATAAAAAGACCATGATGCTTTTGGATATGAGATTACGACTGAAAGACTACAAGTTTTCTTATTGTTGGGGGTTGGTTCTTTCCCTTTTCCCACTGTGGAATTTTCCCCACTGTCATGCTAAGATACCTGTTGATTAGGCCCTGATGGCAAGGGGGAAGGGGAGAGGGGAGGGCAGAGGGAAACCCCTGGAGATTCAAACAGGCAGAAGAGCAGACGGGAGGCTCTGGCTCTCCCCATTTCCCCTTGGAGTTGGGACGAGAAGGACGATCGCCGCCTGAGCCCCATCCCTGCCATCCCAGCGTCGGGAGCCATCCTCACTGCTGTGGGACCCTGCCCTGCTGCCTTCTCGCTGGAACCTGCCCTCATCCAGCACTCTGCTGAGCACTGGGACCCACACCGTGAGCGGAGGGCTCTCTCCATCTCTCTCTCTTTCCCCTGGGACAGCGCTGCCATCACCCCCAGCCCTCCTGCGGCTCTGCGGGACCTGCCCGCCCCCAGCACCGGGAACTGCAGCTCAGGGAAAAGGTGCCTGCAGCCAGAAAGGGACTGGCACTGACTTACTGCTCTGTTTGTGCCTAATTTCATAGCTGCTGTTGTTGTTCTTGTTTGTCTTGTTAGATATATTAGTAAGGAACTGTTATTCCTATCCTCATATCTTTGCCTGAGAGCTCCCTTAATTCCAAAATTATAATAATTTGTAGGGAGTATGGATCACACTCTTCATTCCAAAGGGAGGCTTCTGCCTTTCTTAGCAAATACCTGTCTTTCAAACCAGGACACTTATAAAGAGCAACTATAAGAAGCTACTTTTTTGTTTTGTAACCTGTACCCAAGGCTGATGATTTGAAAAAGCATCACGTTATACAGCTGCAAAAGTCATGGTCCAAAGCTCAGTTCCACCACAGGTGGATTGACTCTTTTGTGTGACGAGTGAAACTGATCTCCAGAGAAACCCACAGGATAACAAACCAGCTCTTTTAATTATACCGTCAGCTACTGTGACATCCTCATAACCAAAGAATTACCAAAACAATGGAGTAGTGTCATAGTGTCTCTAGATGTATCTTAAGAACAATCAATTAAAATTTTTTTAATTGCTATTGACACGTGATTCAAATTAAAACCACAATGAGTTTATGACATGGGAAATATTTATTTTATTTTAAATAAATTTTATTTATTGATATTATAGATTCAAGGATATTCAAGGAATTCAGCTGTTGATAGTACCACTGAAGTTTTCCTTTATATCCAAGAAATAGAGGAGAGGATAAAGAGCTGCATGAGATTACAAATGACAACTCTCTTATCAAGCCCAGTGAAAAGTTTAAGTTCAATTGTTTGAATAACCCCACCTTAAAGATGCCCTCAATAACAGACAATTAACCACTACTTAGATGGTGTCACTTATTCTAATGAAATTCATGCTCAATATTTTAAAGATATACAAATAGATGTATCAAAGAGATTTTGACGCCTCAATGCATCTACTGATGTGTGCCATTAGCACCTAATACAGGCTCATAGAAACGTGTACCTCAGTCAAGCAAGTGTACTAGATTCTTAACCTTTGATGTATGACAACCCATTTTCATTTTAAGTTAGAATCTCCTCTTTTTTTTTTTTTTTTTTTGTTAAGAATGCTAAAAATGAAGATTAAAAGAAAATAAAGATAGGGCAGTTTATATTGAAAAGTCAGTTTGCACTTTAAAAACATGCATGCTGATGAAAAATTAATTATACGTGTTTCTCATAATCCCTGTGAAACAGAAACTATAGCTTGATGATGTACTGTATAAACCATGGTCACTACAGGAATTTTGAAATTTGCTTTTTTCTTTGCTCCATATTATTTTGGGTGATATATACCTCAGATTAAACACACCTCTCCTCATGTCTCCTGCATCATTCTGGCATGATCCTGAGCAAAGCCTTTTACCTGACAGGATCAACAGAAGCAGCAGCGGGCTGGGAGTTTGGGCCTTGGCGTAAAGGATGTGTTCAATTGCTGCAGGACAACGTACTAACAGCAGCCTGACACAGCTCAATACATTAAGCATGTCATTAGCCTTAAAACCATTCATACATCCTCCCTTTTGGATTTTTCTAAATTGCTGTACAATAATGCTGGACTATCTAAAAGAATGTTTTAAAAACCACGCTTTGGAGTTTAAAGCAAATAAATAAACCGTGGAATACTTATTTCAGCTGTAGCTTGGGTTTATAATTCTAGTTTGATTATTTTTGGTTGACTGGATTACAGGGAGGGAAGACTGCTTTGCTGCTCTTACAAAGACGTGCCAGCACTTGAACAAAGTCCTCCCTGTCCTTTGAATTATTTTGCAAGTGCCACAAAGTCCAAGTTTGTGCTCATTCAGAAAATGTGCACCAGTTAGCTGCTTGTCAGCTTCTGAACACGGCAGCAGTGGGACAAATGGAGGAGGACTCTTGGAAGCAACATGAAGAATGACGGCAATCAGAGGAGATGCAAGAAGCTCTGGTTTCCTCTGGGGCAGCTGGAAGTTATTCCATGCCAGGTGCTACACTCAGGGCCAGGCATCACAGCCATTTGTACGTACAGGAGTCTGGCAGATTTCCTCCAGGTGAACTACATTTTCTAAAATCAAAGCAACTGAGAGAAGCAGAAAGAAGAACATGCAATATAAGGTTGAAATAAGCCTCAGATGTGTGAGAATGTTTGGGGTATTTTTTGCATAAAAATATTACTGCATACATTATAGAGCTTCCTTGATTCAACTGCATGTTATCTACAGAATTTAATCAGGTGATGTAGCAGATTTACTTGTTTATTTACACCTCCAGCCATACTAAAAAGCCCTTTCCCTTGGAACACCCAAGAGTATTGCCTAAGCGGCCAGTTGGGAGTTTCCTGTTAACTGATGTTCTTGAAAGCCTGAGGTTCTGATGTCCTACTTCTCAACTGTCCAGAATCCATGGATAAGACTGTGAGTGCTCAGAATTATTTTAATGCAGATGCCAACTAAGTTTAATGTGGGATCTTTCCGCAGTGTTTCTTACAAATCATCTGAGATGCAGTGCTTGCTTTAGGTGCACTCTCCTAAAACAGGTGCTCCTGTTCCCTGCTGACTGACAGATGAGTGAATTAATTAATTCATTCATTCATTAATTCATTTTCCAGAGCAGTAGAGGAGGACAGATCTTAGAACTCCTGGTACTCCATATAAGTTTAGATTATGGTGCTCAGGTAGCAGTCAGAGAGATGGGGATGAATTTTTCTAAGAGTCTCACAAACAAATTAAAAGCCCCAGAATTTCAATTCAGCTCTTCTGACACTGAGGCAAGAGTAAAACATCAGCACAGGAAATCTGAGTCTCAGGAATATGTTGCTACATCAGCACAAAGTCTGCAAACAGTATTATATCAGGCTACTACACTTGTCCCTTCAGTCCCATCTCAGCAAATAGTTTGCTACCTGTTGTCTTTTGTGGGGATGATACCTCTCCACCAATGCCTTAAGCCAATTATGCTATTGTGTAGATAAGAGGAAAATGCTTTTCTGACTCCTTTTGTGGTCAGTGAAGGCTCCAAGCCATGAAATTATATTGCCGTTATTTTAGTAAGAACTGCAAGTATCCTGAAATGATTCGGGCTTTTTAAAATTTCAGTCGCAACTTATACCCATGGCATGACTCCAACAGGCCTTAAATAAAATGTACAGAGAAATGTTTCCTCTTAGACTCTCTGTAATTCTCCTGCTATTATTTCTAGAGGATAACTTGTCCTTGTACACTAAAAAAGGCAGGCTCATCACTAGGGACCCTAATATTAATAGCGAATTTGAAGTGAAGTATTACCCAAGAGAAACATCCAGTTCCCAGATTTGCCATCTGTTTGTTTCTACATGATGCTCAAAGAGAAAGAATTTATTAAGCAGTGCATGTATTTAATATTTCTTATGATATGAGATATAAAACTTTACCAAAATGTGTCTTCAAAAGTTGCAACAGAAGATTGGAGTTTGAAGCCAAGTGCAAACAAAGCGTTAATTAACCCACTTAATAGAAATGGTAATAAAGCATAGGACAGAAGAAGAGAAGAGGAAATCTTGTAGTTCCCACTTTAGTATTCTACGTCACACACTCAATCTGAGGGATTGAAGGGCATGAGAGGAAGGGAAAAGCCTCACATGCTACTGAGCTATTAAAAAAAAAAAAAAAAAAAAAAAAAAGAAGCTCCCTATAGTGGACTCTGTGAGCTGGTCTCATATTTAACCCTCAGATGGGTTAACAGCCGTAGCTAATGGTCAGAGCAGTGGAGCTGTAACTCAGTGCACAGCCAGACAAAAGGGAGGCTGCACAAGGCAATTAGCCAGCCTTGCAATTTAGCTGGTATTTTATAGCAACAAGTATGACTAGTATGGCTGCAATTTTTCTTTAACTTTTGTAACTGCATTCCATTATGTAAATTTGTGTTGTAAGTAACTGCATTTCATCATCAGGGCCTGTCCACTGCTAAGCCTGAGCTCATTGCAACACCACGAGGAATTCAAAGCTCCTCAAAAGAGGCAGATTTGGTCACTGTCCAGCACCAGCTGCAGTACCCAGACAAGTGATAAGTTGTGAACACACTAAGAAAAATTTATTTAACATATATTTACCCGAAAAAAGAGAACTAGCAATAGACCTTTAGTATTTCTTATTGACCTGCTTAGTGCCCTCAAATTGCTAATAATTTTGAGGAAGAATTTGAACAAAACCAGTTCTAGACTGAGCATGTTCCTGAAGTCCTATGGGGAAATTTTCCTTGAGGAAGACCTACTTATTTAGTGATATCTTTGAGAGTGAGTTTTGAGCAAGATGAGAGCATTCGTTCTTTGATAATAGGCAAATAATTTGCTCAGTTTGCAAAGGATTCTAGAAACCACTTCAGCCTCTTCCTACACTTCTGCTGAGCATCCCCAAGAGAACATAACAACACTACTTCTGCCTGTGAAAGAGGAAAAACAAGAGTGCAGAGGTTACAGGGGACAATAGTGCCAAAGGTGCCTCTGAGACAGTTTCAAGTTTTCAAGTTTTGTTTTTTTTTTTATTGTTTCAAGTAGCAAAGTCAGCAAGTGCTTGATTTCTGTTTCCAAGAGAGCCTAAATGTTAGCTTTTTGGCTTAAGCAAGCATAAGAGGGATAATCAGTAAGGACTTGTACCTGAAATTTCTGCAGAATCAACAACCTCACAAGATGAGCTCTAAGCAGCATTCATGTTGCAGCAAATCTCCCATGGCAAATCACTTCGATAGCACCAGCATTTTCTGTCTCATTGATTCAGCTGCCTTGTGTTTCAGCACCTCTTTCTGTCACCAGAGCTAGAAATTAAAATTAAGGAAAGGAACATCTTTTTTCTTGGCTTTGTTTCAGGGCAAAGAAAGTGGGTAACCCTGAAAGGGAAAATGCTGTGATTTGTCCTTGTGGAGAGAGATTCCCCTGTGGTAATTCCATGTGTAACTTTTCACACTATGAATAACAGGTGGGATAGATTGATTTTCACAGTTTCTTTGAGGTGGGATAGGATGTTCTTACCTACTCAAACTTGAGTTCTCTCATTTGCAGAGTTGAAGAGTTTGCCATCTAGGTGGGTAAAAAAGAAAATAGGAATCAAGAGAATAATCTTTGTCATGGCAGCACTGTGCCTGGGAAACTCACACAGGATTTTCTCCCCAGTTCACCTTTCTCCTTTGACACCAAGACAAAAGCAGGAATATGAAATTCAAACATTTTTCTTCTCTCAGACACATAATCTAAATAATTAAGGCACCTAAAGCACTTGATTCCCCTGTAAAACTGATCCTGTGATAGCTTCGATAGAGAACTCATGCCTCATGATTACTGGAGGAGGTACAACGATGCATTATTCATGGCCACAAAGTGCACGCACCATCTTACTCTCAAATGGCCCTCATTATTTGGGACATTCCTCATTTTAGATTCACACTTATCTCTATCCCATACTGAGGTTACCTTTTGGTCATTTTTTCTCTTTACTGACTCAGCCTGTTATTTTTATATAAAAGTCATTTAAAGCCAAGCACTAACCAATTCTTTCAAATAGCTTCAATAAATAAAAATAAATATACTCTCTGTGATTACCAAGGAAAGGAAAACAGCAGGCATTTAAAGATCCTACCATAGTGTTAGAATGAAGCCAAGGTAAATACAATCAGTATTTGTTTCTCTAATAAATCTTTGTGTTAATTTCCGATGCTCATAACGAAGCAAAAATGCGATCCAATAACAAGACAAATGAAAATATAGATATATCAACTAATGCAAACTTTAAGCTACACAAAGGTGATGAAATCATTAACCAAGAAATATAAAGAGCAAATGCCATAAAACTAAGCAGATCCAGTCATTTCAGAGAGCAGAAGAGAACAGATAATACAATATTTATGACTGAAATCCACTGTCAGCAGCAACATGTAGGGAATTACACACAAGGGAGGATCACACTAGAGATTTCTTTATACTGCTCCAGATAAAATTCTCAGCTTCTCAGCTTATTTTGTCTTTTCTAATGATTTTTTTTCTCTCACGGAATCCACTGCAGCAAAACTGGGCCAACACTATGAGTTATTATTCACTTGACTGGAGGAGTCTATTTGTTCACACAGCATTTCTGCCTCTTTTTGCTAATTTTCAGTATCTTTCTACTTCTAGAAAGGACCAGTAAACCAGGATAATGGAAGAAATAGAAACATTGCTAGTAAAGACCTTTCTCTCCTTTACAAGAGCTCCTGCTCCTGAGAGCACCCCCACCACAGTGGTATATTCAGCACTAGGACCACAGAGCTCTATTTCTGCATCTGACTTTCAAATTTCAACATAATTGTATCTTGTTCAAAGTGAGACAGAAAGTTGAGTGAATGGCTGAGTCCCACAACATATTTTATAATGACTGAGAAGGATTTAATTAATTTAATCAGAGGGCTGTTGGAATGTTAGAATTTTTGTGATACACAGAGACACAGTGTCAGTTTTCAGGATTTTACTCCTTCATTGCAGCTGAAGAATTTCTTTCTTATTAAAAAATTCAATGTGAGCATTTGCTTTTCTTAAAATGTTCATGCAGTGTATCAAAGTGGAAGTATTTAATCACAGCTTTAAAATTATATTAAAGCCTTGTCTTGTTATGCCTTTATTCCATCCCTTCTGCAGTAATAACAGCTTCTTCAAGAGAAGGTACTTCCTTCCTGAAGCATTATTTGAATCAACAAATTTGAGGTTTTGCTCTTCCTGAAATCAAGAAATTTCCATGAAAATTAAGTATTAAAGGTCAGTTTTCAATGAATTTTAACTAATATTTCTTTAGAAATTTTTCTTTTCAAGGGCTCTGCAAATTGTGTCTGGGTTCTTGTATATACTCCGTCACTGCCTCCTGCAGCATAATTCATCTTTTGTCTCTGCAAAATTATGAATGAGTGTTTTGGTCACCTTGGTCCTGCCTTTGCCCTTCCCATACTCCCCTGTAAGAATGTTCAGTATCCTTCAGCACTTGTAGTTCAAACTCATCTTCTTGTTATGAGAAATATTATTAAGAGCTTTGACTAGAATTTCTGCTTTATATTTCACAGTTCGATTAATAGAAAATAATCACTCTCACACTCTCCCTCTCTGGTGATTTGGTTAATTAAAAGGTAGAAGCAGCACAAATAATTTCTACACCAATGTACTTATTGTTTTTAAAATTATGTGAAAATTAGTCCCTTATTAGATTATTAGGGCTCTAGATCTGCTAATGAGCAACAATAGTCTGCCATTGCCATCTTTCAATTTAATTTTAATCACCAGCTAAGTAACAAAGAAATGTATTTTAAAATAATTAAGACTACATGTCAGGTCTCTGTAGGACATCAACAATAAAGGGGTTAACGATGCATCCAGTCATCATGGAAACAATCAAAAAAATGTCTTGCTTTTAACAATGCCGAGCAACTCTCACTCTCTAAATGCATCTGTGCCAGAAAATTCCCACAGCTTTACAGCATTTTTCATCCTGTAGAGATCACACACACACACACACACACACACACACACGTGCAGAGAGATAAAAAAATAATGATGGAAATCAACTATGCAACAGGGCAAAGATGTAAATTAAGATATCTGTGAAAAGTAGCCACTCTCCCTGACTTCACAGAACCCTCTCAGCACCATGGTATGACCTCAGCTGTGACAACGTGGCACAACAATAGGTGCCAAACCAAACACAGCACTTGGAGGCACAGAATTCTCTTTTTTTTTTCCCCCTCCTGTAAACTTCCTGCACTTGTCTTCGATATTTAAAACTGAAAATTTGAAGAACTGAAAAATAAGTTCCCAAAGCTTTGTTCCAAAGATATTTTCTAAAGTGTCTATGACACATAAGAATAAACCTGGAGGTGAGAAATTGTAATAATTTTACTTTGAATCTGTTAACTTTTTAGTTACAGTATTGTAGATGCATATGATATTTCAGTATGTTGCTATAAAATTAACCCACCATAAGTCTAGGATGGGATCCTCACTGAGGAGAGGCAGGTACTGCACTTAAAATTACCAAACCATCTGTAGTATTTACAGTAATATTTCACTGAACAGTAAATGCAGCAAAAGGTTTTCTTTAATTCTTGATTTTAAAAAAGACAAATTGTCCTAAAATTTTGCTATTATGAAGCATCCAAGACATGTATTGGCACATCAGAGAGCTACTACAATCTAATACCAGTGCTGCATTATCAAAGGGGGCTTTTCAAGCAGCACAGTTTGGCCTATGGGAGTGCAGACTGTAGAGCACTGTTAGAAGACTGCTACAGGGCCATCTGTGAAGATGGCTGAAAAGACTTTAGTTAATGTGGAAAACAGAGAAATCCCCAAACATCGATTGCTCTCTTCACAGCTTCTAATTTCATTTGTAGAATTGCATTTAAAATAATATAAAATTGAGAGGTGGCAACTGAGAGGTAACTTAATCCACCTTTATATCAGTAGAAGAAGATTCTCAGCTGGACAGTTGGGACAACAGTGAATGATGACAGAGAGAGACTCCTGCCAGCTTTATCTTCCCCACTTTCAACAGCACCAGTTCCATCACACTCCATCCTTCTGCCCTCCCTTCCTTTTTTCTCTTCAAAGGTTGGCTAATTTTACACAAGGCCTAAAATCTTCATGGTAACACACCCCCATGACTATGTCTGTGTTTGTACTGTCTAAGAATTTAGGCTGACTGTCACATGAAGGTCTCAGTGTGGCTCTATTCCCTGCTGGAACGCTCATCTGAATTTTACATTCACTGTGTGCTTTGTTTTCTCACTTTCATCCCACTGACTCTAATTAACATTCTTTTGGCCATTTTCAGTAATCCTCTACCTTGTGGGGCTTTTTTCCCAGTTCTCTAAAGACTCTTAAATAGCCCATGCACAATGCTGGAGTCAAACCGATGTTAATTTTTAAATGGCTATTTGCAGGGCATCCCAAATGCAATTTGTAGTGTGTAAGGGAGAGAACTTCACTGATTTGTCACTTGACATCTCCAGTGTCCACATATCCAAACAAACATCTGAGCCATTTCTCAGCTGCACTGCTTCACAAAATGCTTGCCCACTGACACCAGAATCTTCCAGAGTTTACAGATTCTACTGTTAGAGAGTTCTGGTTTTGCTGCCCCACACTTCACATTTTTCTGTCACTGGTCATTATTATGACCAGTTCTATTCTGCAAAGCCCAACATGGTCTTACTATTGCTGCCTTATGATGTATCAACCCTATAAAATATGTCATTATCTTTTTTGTATGTCTTAAAACCTTTTAAGCTCTTATTTAATTACCTCATTATTGAATGAAGTCTCTTTAAAGGAAACTGCTCAGCAATTCTAGAAAATCAGTGTGCCTATTAGGACCTATAATAGACATTCAAGATGCTAATTTTAAGCATCACTTTTGAAAAATCTTGACTCAGACACTTGTTTTATAAACATATGAGATGACAACTGCAGAACAATATACATAGTAATTCTGAAAGAGGAAGCTTTTAAAATACTTTTTTAAAAATAAATACTGTATGACAAAACCTAGAGCAAAACTGTGCCTTATTTATAGGTTGGCTTGAAGGTAATTCAAAGAGCTTTGCAATTCACATTTCACATAAAGATAACTACTGTTTTAAATGCAATTAAATACTTGGGGGTTTATTTGTTATATTTTACTCTATACATTCTTTGAAAATACAAATGCAGTTAAATTTGAAAGATGAAGCAAGTTTAAAAACTTGGATAAAATTCCCTGCAGTGAAGAGGTTGACTCTTCTCAGCTCTGTGTGGTACGTGTAATTTCTTCACAGACTTCAACAAGCAAAACATAACAGCTTTGCAGTTACATGTATTTTGTCACCTTGCAACACACAGCATAAAACTGGGTCTATTCTATACTGGGATTTCTGAGGAATTTTTTTCCCTTTTTACATGTTAATGACTCTCATTATGGTTATGAACCATTAATTTCACCCATGGGGACATCCTGGGGCAGTCTGTGTCTCTGATGAAAGGCAGCATAAGTCCAGATGGACATTGTCCACCATCTGCACAATGGTCCTCAGCTTCTCATTCTCCTGGAACTAAATGGCTCCTGTGTATTCAGGAGACTTCAAAAGTGTAACTGAAAAGACTGAGACTTGGAGTGGTCTTTTATGCCTTTGATGTACAAAGCAAATCAGTCTGAACTCATCAGAGACTACTGATGACAAGGGCTGGGCTAATCTTGGAATGATCAAAGTATTCAAAGTCAGTGACATTTGGAAGGAAATTAATGATTCCTTCATAAAGGTTTTAACCATCCTATAAACAGGATAAATGTAGAAATCCTTAGATGGATGGTACCATTAAGTACAGCAAATGTTACTGAAAATAATCACAACAGTAGCTCATTTATTAAGAAACTGTTCCCCACATTAATTTACATTCCAGTGAACAGATTGTATGAAAGCGGGTTTTTTGTTGTTTTGTTGTGTTTTGTTTTTTTTTTTCCCCAGTCTGGTTAACATTCTCTGAAATGAGAAATTACACACTGAAAAGCAGTACTTTGTGTGTGCCATGTCAGAGAATTACAAGGGATCATTATCCAGTCTTTGAGACACAGAATTATTACAGATTTATCAATTGTTTCTACTGATGTAAAAGGTCTGATAATGGCACAACGTGCCTGGCTAACAAGAATTACTATAATGAAGTTAAATGCTTTAACTTGTTTAATGATTCTTGTTGGCAATTATTACTTATCTGGGACCAGAGGAGAAATTGTAAAATATGCTGTTATCCTTGATAAGATTGGAGGTTAAAAGGTGAAACTATAAATACAAGGTTGGCATTTACTTCTTAGAAAAGATTTGCTAATGTTGTTAAATATGGTGAAGTCATATTTGTGCTGGCACAAGATAAAGCAACCAATCAACTTTTTCAATAGAGTCTCTCCCTACCTCTGTACTGTCTTGCTTTATTTAATAACGCAACATGGGGTGTGAATTACCAGGCTCACTTAATAGTTTTGCAAGTATTTTACCTTTTACTCTGTAACCTCAAGAAGTTTTCATAACAGAATAAAACATAAGTGAACAATTGCTTTAACTGTAACTAGGCATGATTTTGGCATGTGGTCCAAAAAAGAGGAAAAGGAATAATCAAAAAGCACTTCTGCCTCCTCTAATAAGTACTGATATTGCTCATATTAGTGAAATGTCTCGCCTCCACGTCTGTATGCAAGTAATTACAAAAAATATACTGGAAATTATTTGCTGCATTATGAGAGCATAGGAGTATAAATCAGTTGGCAATTTTTGATAAACAATGTAAGGCAAACCTACAGGTTTAGTTAAATGGCCCCTACTATAACATGGGAGCCAACACCACACACCACCTAAAGTCATCTAAACTTTTCTTTTTCTTGTCTATCATTGTAAGCAAATTTTTGAAAACACTTTTGTCACAGAAGTGTAACTATTTAAGTTTTGTCTTGTTCAAAACAACAGCTCTGCCATTGTTAAAGACAGAGTCTTTTTGATGTTTTCAAACAAGATCTCTTTCTGAAGTGCATGTTAATACCCAAAGACAGCATGGATAGCCACCCTGTAAGAGCAAACTGCTTAACCAACAAACTGCCCTTCTGTGTGGTAAGCAGGCTCTTGTAACCCTGGCTGTCACTGCCTGCAGATGATAGATCACTATTTACATGAAGCACACACATTAAAAAGTTCACTGTGCTGAATTCTTTTTTAATGGATGGATTTCAGTCTGTTTCATGAAACCTTACTTTTAATTCCAGAATTCAGTAATTGAATTTATGACCATATTAAGAATATGATATTCTATGTTAAAGATCTAACATTTTTGCAATTGTTCAAAACTAGAGAGTCTTGTAAGTTGACCTTTCAAAAATTAATAGATTTTCACATCATAATGCTGCTCTGCTAGTCCAACCATCAGCTTTAAGATGAAATCCTTAATAACTTTACTTGCACTCAGATATGCTGTTCTGGTTTCAGGTCAGCGAGGCTCATGAGCTTTTGCCCCTGTGTGCTCATTTCCACATATACGGATAATGGTTTTTTTATGATTATTATTTTTTTTCCTCACAGATATGATCAGTTGCTTGGTTGGGTCAGAATCAGAGGATCACAAGATACTTCAGGCTCAAGGGACCTCAGGAAATCTGCAGTCCAACCTCTTGCTCAAAATAGGGACAGGTCTGAGGCCAGCCTGGGTTGCTCAGGGTCTATCCAGCCTCATATGAAAACCCTCCAAGAACACAGACTGCTTGACCTCTTTGGGCAAACTTCCAGTGCCTCAGGATGTCAAAGCTTTTTCCTTATTTCCAGTCTGAACTTCTCCTGTTTCAACATATGCCCATTGATGTTCTTCCAGCCATGCACCTCTGTGAAGGTAGGTGACACATCCTTGATGTCCCCAAGGCACCAAGAGGCCACTCACTGATCACCTCCAAAGCTGTGTCTTCTCCAGACTCCTAGCTCCCTCAGCCCCTCATTTCAGGGCAAGTGCTCCCACCCCCTGACCGTCTTGGTGTTCCTCTGATGAACTTCACTTTAGCAACACCTTTCCTGTTCTGAGACAGCCCTTGCTGAATTTTGCTGAATTTCTTTAGGTCTCAGTTTCCCATTCTCCCAGGCTCTTCAGATCCATCTGCACAGCATCTTTGTCCTCAGGCACATCAATCCTTACCCTCATTTTGGTGTCATCTAGGAACTTGATAGTGCACTCTCTTATCTCCTCCATGTTGATGAAATGAAAATTACTTAACCCAGTCTAAAAAAAAAAAAGTATTAGAGGGTTTATTTTAATCTCAGGCTTTTTTTGTCAGATTCAGTTAAAGTTCTAACAGAAAATTAGCATTCAGTATGGAACAGAAACAAAAGACACATGGGAGAAATCTTTCTCTGTGCTCAATTGCAGCACTACATTTTTTTGAAAGAATCGCTATCCTGTTCCTCAGTAAAAGGCAGTAGCAAACAAGGGGGTTGCATAACATAAAGACATATTTTTGATACTTAGGCAGATTCCTCAGTCAGCTTTTATAATCCAACAGTCTTCCCACAACTTTAAATGCACCTGGTAGAACTTCTCTTCCAATGGACCCATTTCTTTTCTCTTTCACACTTGTGTTTCTCTTCAAAGATTGAAGGAAAAAAATATTACTTTGAAATGTCATAGTGACTCCAACTGTACATTCACATATGTTTGCAAGGTTCTGAACACTGAGCAATCTGATCAGTATTTAACAGAGCTCTTAAGATGCTCAAAGTGCCATCGTGATGCATTCCTTCTTCCTCAACCCACCTGCTCCAGTTTCAGATCAGGAAAAGTCAGCCTCATTTTAAATTGCAGTGGAAAGTAAAATTACCCTATTTTTCCAGAACTCAAAAGGTTAAAAAAAGATTTTGTTTCCAGTTCTTCTGGGGGAAGAAAAATATCCATAAACAAATGAAAAGGAGAAATAAAAGGGTAATGTCTTAGCAATTTTACCTGAGAACTATGCTGGAGCACTATTTGCAGTGATCAGGATTAATAAAAACAAAACAAAACCTGAGAAAGGTGGCTATTTTCAGAGTTGGAACCAATTCAGGAAAGCCAGGATTTCACTGCCAAATTTACAGCTAAACACATTCCCATTAGTCTTTTTTTTTTTTTTTTAACAATTAAACCAATACGAAGAACTATACCTCCACCAGTGAAAAAGACAGAATCTGTTTTTTCAGTTCTGCATCAGAAAGACAGCCTGGGCACAAACCTCTTTCACTCTTTCTATTCTCTCCCTACTTCTGCTCTCATCTGTTATTTCTGTTTCTACAGTTCCATGATGCTGCTACTCCTTTGTTGAGACTGATTTTTTTAATCTGCTTTTCTGCAGTCAAAAGCTTCCTTCTTTTTGTTTATGGAAATATATGAAATATGTCTGTAATACTCATTCTGTTCAGTGTGACTGTATCGACTTCAACACTGCAATTTACCAAAGGAAATGTCAGCCTTAAATTTACAAAATAAATATGGTTGATGTTAAGTTTAGAGTAGGAATGAGACACGTGGAGATTCACAGCACTTGTGAATCTCACCCAGGTGATTTGCCAGAAGGAAATCTGCATTAACCAGGGAGCACAGGCATGGATACAATTACAGGGTTTTGTGTTCATTTTGTCTTGCTTTGTAATTGGAACATAAGAGAAAATGAAGCTTAAGGTCAATTAGCTACAGTAACCTAACATACAAGTGGTTTTTTTTTATTTTTTTCTTCATATGTAACTTATACTATTTTGGTTACCTGTGTGTAACAGTCAAATGGGGGAAAAAGGAACATGAAATATAATTAACCCGATTACCTGACTGCAATATCACCTATTTCAATATTTTTAACAAATAACAATCCAATAAATTATTTGCTGGAGAAATATGTAAAACAAGAGTGAATGCAATTATATTTGAGGATTTGCCATCCATTCACAGTTGGAAGTACAAACAGAAAACAAAGTGAATGGGAATTAAATTATTTGTAGTAATAATTCATTCCACTGTCGCCTTGCTATTTTATTCCCTTTAAATATTAAATTTGATTTCATCTTAGAAATGGAATTAACATTATAGCCATTCACTAACAATGCCTGACAACTAAAAGAAAAACAATCACCTCTCTACAGCTTCATAAAAGAGTGAAGGGCTCTTTTGTTCTCATGTCAAGCTTTGCGTGACGACAGAAACTAATTCTGTTTGTGTGCAGTTGGGAAGTTATAATTCAGATTTTTTTATGACACCTACTTATCATACTGAAAGAGAAAAGAATTTACTATCTCCTCCATAGGTTTCCTTTACAGCAGTGTTTCTTCTAGAAGACAAGTTGAGACCAGTGACTTTCCATGTGTTACTGACAGAGGTATTATGAGTGCTTGCCAAATAAAAACATTTTTAACTGCAGAGGGAAATGGTTGGTACTGCCTGGGCAATAACAACATTGAATTGAAATCTGCTGCTTCGTGTAATCTATTCCATTACATAAAAGCCAGAGATTGCAGGACCAGCTCTCCAAACTTTCACAGGGCTCTGGGGCTGACCCGAGAACACAAAGGACCTATTGCAGCATCAGGTGAGAGGTGATTTCTGAGGAATGCCCCTTTACGTGAGATAAGAATTAAAGCTGGGAAAGGATTTTGGGGATTTTTGTTGTTGTGTTGGGTTTTTTTGTTTGTTCTTTCTTTTTTATTAAAGACATTCATATGAAAAATGGAAAAAAATTTTTAGGTTAATCATAACTGTTTATTATTTTCTTTAACATATCAGAAAAAGAAAGACCACATAAAATATTCTGAAAAAATTGTTGAATATTTAACTACACAGTTGGCACAAAATTAACCCAAAACCCCTTAATTTTTGCACACTACTTTCCTAGGCCAACAAAAATATGAATTAGATCATAACCTTTCCGATGGCCTAGTTCAGCCTCGGAACTCAAAATTTGTAAGCACATTTAAGGTGTTTCATGCTTTGTTACATATTCAAACTGAAAAATTACTCTATAATATTCTCCAGTTTTATAAAATTAAGCATTTTGTAAGTAAAATCCAAGTATTTCCAAATATTACGGGCCTCTAATAATTTATCTTGATTTATTTTAAATGTCATTTCTGTATGAAACATCCCTGTTCACTGAAAAGTCATTGTGACTTCTTGTCAAATAAGGGAAATAGAGACTTTCAAGCTGGCTGTTCCTTTCACAATGGAGATTTTAATATGTCATATTTTTAGCAAAAGTTATTTCATGTTTATGCTTGGAGGAAGTTCTTTCTTGAGGAGGACTTAGTTTGTTCCTGACTTAAAAATCCACTACTGACTCTTCAGTATTTTTCATATATTCTAGTTTGTTTGAACTCTCCAGAAAGAAGTCTGGGATGTCGCCTTTATTATGTAATCACTGTAGGAAAACTTGCTTAATGCTGAGAGTGAACTGTGTCTTACCCTTTTACTGAAGATGTGTATTTGCAGCTATGAAAAAGGAGAGCATTATCTGACTTTCCCCGGGTTTGAAGACTTGACAAAGTCTTCTAAAGAAAGATTTCTGTTACTTTCTGAACAAATAAGGTCATATGTGAATCCTTTATAAATGTCTTTATTTTAGGCATATAAATCAATGTTGAAGTTACTTTGAGTAAAATTATCAAATATTTACAGGTCAAAGGTGTTTCTGGGCCTGTAGAGAGTTACTGTGATTTGTGATGTGTGATACCTTCATTCCAAACGTCCCACCAGTTATTTCCCTTTTAATTTATAAAATCTGTCTCTTAATCCCATTTTCAAGGGATCTGAGCTCACAGGAGCCTAAAGGCACATTTCCAGTACTCAGTGGAACTCCAGTTTGAGGCGTTGTAACACAGCAAACATGTCCTGGTAAATTCAAAGCAGTGAAGCATAACTGGCATTGGGCTGTGCTGTGTTGACCAATGGCTTGGGTTCCAACTTTTACCTGCAGACACCTTAGCTGACAGTGCCAAGTGATGATTCATGTTTGAAGTTATTTAGATTTGAGTCTGTGTAACGTTTTGATAGTCACTGTAGGTTTTCAAAAGAACTGAGAGAGAGAATTCCCAAATGGGCTGAATGTATGACTCCAGTTTGAATGCAAATGAACATAGTTCTTATATAGATGATTACATGTTTAAGATATTCAAAACATCTTAGGCTCTGAGTAATTTTTAAAATATGATCTCAACTGCTAAGTTATAAGGGATATATAGCACTAAAAAAATTTATTGATCTTCCTTTGTGGGTATCTAAGAGTATTGATACACAGTCTGAAATATCCAGGGCCCAAATCAGAGAGGACAGTAAAATAAACAATAATTTACACGCTCTTCCTTTTAGAATTTACCACCTCACACATTTTAATTCAGTGTGGACTTTCAGCATTTTAATAGTAGTCATTAATGTCAGCTCTGACCTTCTTCAAATCATTTAATCTGTTTCTGTATCCGATCCAGTTCTGTAGTATAAGAAAGTATTTCCACTGAAAATTGTGAAGACACCACAGTAATGACTGTGACGGCCTCAGCATATTGTTAATACAGTACTGTTTGTTTTGTATCTCCCACTTTACTCCCTTGTTTTAACTTTCCTTTTAAAGTTTCCTGTCTTCCACATTGTTCCTTCCTTCCTTCCTTCCTTCCTTCTTTCCTTCCTTCCTTCCTTCCTTCCTTCCTTCCTTCCTTCCTTCCTTCCTTCCTTCCTTCCTTCCTTCCTTCCTTCCTTCCTTCCTTCCTTCCTTCCTTCCTTCCTTCCTTCCCTCCTTCCTTCCCTTTTTCTAATCCATTGATGCTTTGCCTCCCATACACATTTTCCTGTGTACCCTCACATGCACATCGAGTCAGGATAAACTTACTAGCCAAATCTTAATATTGCTATTTCCCATTTGTAACAATAAAATCAGATAATTCCTTCCTGTCTTATTCCTTCCCTTATTTGTATTGTGTATTTCACATCCATTTAGGTATAAACAATGAGATAGTAGGTGCTGCACGGAGACTTTAGTACTTAAACCCTTCAGTCATGACCTGGTCCACTGGAATAGCTGCGGACAATTTGCTACTGTGACACTGTTATGACATGCTTGTTCTGAGGTCTGTGATTCAAACATTAGTGGGAGAAATGGAAAGATGAATAATCCACAGATTTTGAAACACTTCCACCTTTCTATTCCTGATACTCAGTATTGAGGGGTGTGGGAGGTTGGTTCTGGCTTCCCTGTAGTGCACAGAGACCCACCTAATGACTGATTCACGCCCAACTAGGCTTGGGCAGGATATTAACATCATGCAGCACAATCTAGATTTATAAATGTGCCAGAGAGAAGCACAATTCTGTTTATATTCAAATAAAGAATGTGTGACACACTCCTTCTCCCCTTAACCCCACTAATTAGGGTTGATCCCAGTTGTCAAGGCTGTTTGATATGGGAAATTTGATATGTGACCCTTTGCTGATCACAGCAGTTAGCTGCAGACTTGACCCAGGTCTCTTCTCTAGCAGCATATGACTCTTTGTTACATTTTCTTTCCAGCTTGTAGTAGGACAAAATCATGCTCCCAACCTCACTAGCTTTATTACAAGTATGAAGTGAATCATGACCACAGAAAGAAAAGTGTATCTTGTCATCCCTACATGGCAATAGAACCTAACCCTCCTTTCAGCTCATCTCTACCTGAAATGACCAAGAGATAGAAGTCCACACATGGAATCTAGCAGGTCACTGCTAGCTGACTTGAAAACTACAGCTTTATGTAAGTCAGATCTGCTGAATCCTCCTGGGACAACTGCAGCGATTACTGCAGCCCACTGCTGGGGGCTACCACATCATGCAGCTGCTTATTCTGGCACCTCAAGTGTCTAATTTAGAGCATGGACCCTAAGTTCCATTGGACTATGAATCTCAGCATCTGAAGAATAAATACATGGCCCATTTTGCCTTTGTGATATGCTGCCAGTGACCTCTGCAAAGATCAGATGGGCCAGGAGCAGGGAAAGCATTACTGCTGCTGTTTCAAGTAAGATTAGGCAGACAGATTCATTTGCTGCAGCCCAAAGAATCACTCAAATATAATGACACAGATTATAAATGACGGGTAGAAAAATTCTACTTAGCAGAAAAGAAATGTATTTAACTCATTTTTTAACGAAACTAAATTCCAGGAATTTTCCTTCACTTAATGCACATATTTACTGCAGCATATTTGGAATATTTTCTTCTTTTTATGCCTTCAGTTTACCTGAAATATTTTGCAGCTATATTATTGCAATATATATCATATATATATTGCAATAATATATTATTGCAATAATTTCATTGCAAACTTTGAAGAAGATGAAAATAAAAACAAATTTTACCATTGGCTTTCTGCTGCCTCATTATATGGGAAATAATTTTTTGATAATAATATGTCAGCAGCTTGATTTACTAATCACATTCAGTATCTAGGGACAGGATGAGATGTGTCAGTACATATGTACATATATATTTGTTCCAAAATTTGCATTTTATCCGAGTTAGCATTGATTAGCAACTAAATTTTCAACAGTACTTGTAAGGAATAATTTGATTGAATCATTAAATATGACATGGTACCTGTACAAGTAGAAATCTGCAGCTCTAGAAAACAAGATAATAATATTATATACCACATTCAAATCTAATAATATTGATGGAGTAAGTTACTTATTTCCATGAATAAGTAAGTATAGTCAGATAACAAAAATAATAAAACTCTGCAACTCATTATTCATGCAAACTACACTGTATAATCAAAATAATTTGCAAAATGCGGACTGAAACCCATTTGTTTAACAAGTTGTTTAGCCAGTCCATCCAAACTCAGAGTCACTGCCAAAAGATTCTGGGTCTGTAACAAATATAATTTACAGCAAATGTTCAGACTGCTATGCTCAGAAAAATAAGATATCAATCACTTCATTTCTATGCATCAGTTTTACTTCAAATCTATCTTAGCTACCATCACAGTTTGCCCTTATAACCAGCACAGTCTGGGCATGCTGATTAGCAGGCAAACCCACACATCACCCTGGCTCCAGAGCGTTTCACTGCTGAAGCCTGAGATGGCAAAAGGCCACTCACTGAGCTGCCCAGTTCCACATACATGGGTTTGGACATTCTGGGGGTGGAAAAGCTTCAAACTGTATGGTTTGCTCTGCTGCAGTCACAGTGCATATCATTAATGGCTGGAGAGTCTCAGCCTCCAGTGAGGACAGCTTTCCTTAGAAAAGCCATCTTAGTCATTCCAGGAAGAACTTGTGCCTTTGGTGCAACCACACCTTGAAGAAAATTCCCTGGATAATCTGTTAAACAATCGACCTACTGATTTCTTTTACCCTACTGACCTTTTGTGAAATGTGGCTGAATTTGTTTGGTGTGACATCTGCACAGTTTGTCCTACTAATTGAAAGACTAGATGTGACTTGTTTCTCTGAAGACTCTCTGCAGATAGCAAGCAGGAACAAACTTCAGTTGTTTCTGACTGGCTACATTTCAAAATAATGTCCCAGATGTACCTGGGCTGTGTCTTCTATGTGCCACTCATTTCTTTTTAAGCTGACATTTTCATTTAGTTATCTCTAATCAGCTGAGACAGGCCACGAGATCTAGGGGCACTTGTGCCTGACTTGCATTCCACCCCCAGAGAGCCAAGGTACCAGTGAAGCTCCTACTAACCCCCAAATCAATCCATATAGCAAAGAAATTACAGGTTTCATGTCAAGTAAGAAGATGGGGGAAAACACCCCTAGTAAGGACAGATGAACTTATATGAACTATATAAATTCTATTCCTACAGAAGGTATCCTGAATTTTAAGCTCATTACTCACCAGCATCTGTTTCTGGCTCATTGTTTAAAAAAAAATTAAGCAACCAAAAACCACTAAGGATATCCCCTCATTAAGAGAAAATTGAGACAAAGAGAAGAATGACCTTCTCCCACATTTGATGATGCCTGGGCCAGGAAAAACATTATTTGAGCTTCAAAATGCAACTGAAAACCAGGAGATTGGAAAGTGCCCTGGAACTGAAGGGGACATACATAATTTCAAAACTGTCCCAGTGATCAAAGATGAGGTTGTCATGAGTCATTCTAGCAGATGAGCTTTATTTCTTGACTCTGAAGACTGACAAACCTACTGGCAATCTTGAACAAGATTTGCAATCCTCTGCAGTTATCTGCAGGAAAATGCAGTACAAAGGGGACACAGACTCTATTATGATACTTTGGAATCAGTATTACACTCATATTTCAGCTGAGGAGAAAAATGGGAGTTGATGACAGATGGTAGTGGAGAATTGGCAGGAACAATTAAGAACTGAAGAAGGCATGGGAAATGTATTTTTTGTCAAGATGCTTCTCTGTAATTAATCAGTATGTGTCTCTTGACACAATTTCTGTGCACAGATATGTTTTAAGACCTGAGGAGGTAAAACAGGCCAAGAAATTCTTGGGTTTTTTTTCAGCTAAATTTGAAAAAGGTCCAGTAGATCTTTGTTAACATAGCAGGTTTTGCCTGGTGAATTCCAGGAAACTGAAAATACACAGCAAAACATTTTTAGATGGGGAAAATATCATCAGTAACTTCTCCCTTACCCAACTTCATTGTAAGTCCTGATACTTCCACAGTATCTGTAAAATTTATAGGAATTTAATATGTGTTTTTTCCATTTAAACACGTTTTAAATCATGGCTCTTTTCTGCAAGGATACTTCTGGTAGCTTATACAACAAGCAAAAGCAAGGTGGAAATGTTTAGTGAGAACTTCAGTGTTCTTCCTTTTGCAGTGACTAACCCTGGCAAGCACATTCAATGCTGAGTTCAATTCAAAATGATGTGGTTTCAAACTTCACATCTTCTCTGCAAATTACTCGCTGGTAACAATGCAGGAAGCTGAAGCTGTTTCAGCTGAAAGTGAAAGACAGAAAACAGGACAGGCCCATTTCAGGGATAGGTTTTAATCTGATGTTCTTGAAGATGGAATTTTTTTGTCCTTGGCTTTACACCCATTTCAATTTTGCTCAACAAAATGACCACTGCACTATTGAGACATGTAATTCAGACTTCAACTATGTCTTAATAGGGACCTTCAGCAAGGATGCTAATTGGTGTCAGATGTGATTAGACCACTGCTCTACAGGAAGACTACTGATTTGTTTTCCTCTGCTTCTTTACTGCTGAGAATTCAGCCCCACTTGACTCACCACCCTCACCTGAAGTAGGATTCAAAGGACTAGAGTCATTAGAGCTTATCATCAAACCTTCTTTTCCATCTGCAAAAGCTTTGTTTCTAAGATGAGGTTGCATATAGTTTTTATCGTTTAGAAGTGACAGAAAATGTAGGCATCTTTTCCTGTAATTTTATGGTCAACTGCAATGGAGAATTTTCATAGAAAACAATACAGAATTGTTGATTGCATTTTTGATTATACAATAGCAGAACATCGATCCAAGCATTTTCCTTTTTGTTAAGTCCAGCAAAACAGAATTGTATTTTGCAGTGGTGACTGCTTTTGTATTGCTTTTCTTTCCAAAGCACAAACATAAATAAATAAGATACATCTCTCTTCATGCCCAACATTTAAAAGTGTATACAGGAATTGTGGGCTACAGAGCACTGCAGGTGAGTATTTCAGTGCTTAAAACAACCTTCTCCTCTCCTGCTTCCATCACCTTTTCACAATTCAGCTGACACACACGGAAACCACAAGGCCCTTACAAAATGTGCTCTACATGATATTCAAAGAACAATGCACACAGCCTTGAGACTGAAGACTCAGAATTCACAGATAATAGCTGGAAACCTCTGTTGACTTGATCTTGTTTTTCTGAGAAAACTGTATCCAAAAATAAAATCAGATTTGTTCCAAGAAGCCAAGAGTCAAGATTTGTCCCAGAAGGCAAATGTGGAACTCGGGTTGATCCATAATTCCAGAAAACAGGGGAGCTGAGGGAGGTAAAAGAAAGGTCTTATCTGGATTAGAAATGTAAAGAAACGATGAAATGAAGAATGGAGAAATATCTAAATAATGAGATGCAAAAAAAGTTGGCAGAGATTGTTTAAGCAAGCAAAAACTTGGAGGTAAAGTAATGAATCCCAGAGAAAAAGGCTTAAGAGTAAAAGGAAACTCAGTAGGGTATTTTGGGGAGGTGGAACACAGCCCAGGAGGGACTGGATTATTTTTAAAATAATTCAAGGTCAAGTCAGACCCATTCACCATGTACTTGTACTGTACTCTGCTTCATAGCCCATTTGATGAGTTCCCTTTGCTTTCTATTCAAGGCAAACCAATGATTGAATCTGACACAGACAGACACAAAAGTGGGTGAGGGGTGCAGGAGAGAAGCTATTTTGTTCTCTGTCCATTGTGCTGTGTTTACAGGACCTGGCACTTTAAAAAAAACTTTAAAATACATTTCTGACTTGACAAATGTGAACATTAAAACAGTGAAGACATAACCACAGCTTAGAGAAATGGGTGAGGAGGTTACATTTTAATTTTTTCTTCTCTCAGAACTACTTCTACATTTGACAGAGAAGAATGGTGAGGGCAAAGGCAGTGGTGAGTGGGACTTAACACTGCCATAACATTTAATGTCCCATTGGCTGTAAAACAATTTTGGGATCTCTTTGTGCAGGAAGAAATCTCAGTGTAAATTCCACAACAGAAATCCTTCAATATTATATATTTAATCGACTTTGAATTCAAGGGCAGTCTAAAGGCTGCTGACTGCACTCATGATGTTTGCAACAAAAATGCCTGCTGGCCACTGGGACATGCCCAGGTCACTGAAAAATAGCCAATACAGTAAAAAGAAATGGTGAATCCAATTCTCAAATGGCCTGGTTTCAAAACCTTAATGTCACCCAAGCCCCACCTACTGACTTTGATAAATGCTGGCCCGTACTGATCACAAGCACATGCACTAATTATGAGTTTCAGAGAGGGGCTTTCAGCCATTGCTCACCTGCTCTGCTCCCACAGCATTTCATGCAGCATCTTCTGGCAGCTCTAGACAATAGTGCTTGAGGGGACTTGCATGTTTGACAAAAAAGTCAGTGAAATTGATTGGTATTTAGAGTTTAGTGGTCTCTGATGAGTATTCCTCTGCTTCCCTGACTGATTTTGATGAAGTGCTTTTATTTGTCTTCTACTGAAAGACTGCAGATGAATTTGCAATAGAGCAGCATGGCTCCTGTTTAGCTTTGTCAGGCACCACTTAGCCATGTTATAATTTATTTTCCAGGAAAAAATATTTCTCATGAGAGCTTCAGGCTAACACAGTTATAAAGCACCTGGCTACCATTCAGCTTCGTGTCTGAAAGCAGTTTCATTTCCATGCATAAACAGGAAAATACCAAACTGCTGAGGAGGAAGAACCAAAAGCTCCTCCTCGCTGTAGGTACACAGATCTTCTTTGGAATGGCATTTAATTAAATCAAACACCACCTCAATACTACAGTTAGCAGTGTCAAGGCTGAAACAGGCCTATGCAGAAACAGACACTGCTGTCACTGGTGGTGATGCCACAGCAGGCTCTGGGCAGGGTTATTCATTTAACAAAGCAGCCTCTCCACTCATTGCTAGCTTGGGGACTGACTGTTCGGAAGTTTTTAGTAGATTTAGACCTGTGTATTTAACTTTGACATACTGTGTAATAGAGCAATCTTTACGTTACTTCAGCTTTTTTTGGTGAGAACCCTTTTTATTCAGAGTGCAATGATTTTGGTGTTTGTTGGGGCAGTTTTGTTCTTATTTTCTGCTGAATTATAGTGATTAGTGAGCAGTTTGAAAGCACAGAGCTCGAAGATCTTCTCTGCTTTGATCACCATTACTGCTATTCAAGAAGAGGCCCAAGTCTGGTTACAGGATGAATGTAAGTATCAATTCAGTTTCACTGCACTAACAGAGAGTGTTGTACTTTTTCACTATGTTTTCTTCATGCTCTTTGTCTTATTAGAATGCAGGGAAAGAAATGTAGGGACATAGATACGATTAAGACAAAGTCTTTCCAGAACATGCCACAAATCATAAAATGTGATTTCTAGCATGATTTGTAATTAAAAGAGCATTTCTGTTTGTATTGCTTAAATCTTGCTTTTTAAGAAGGAGAGGTGAAGATCCAATAAGAAAATGGAGCCTATTTATAGGGAACTGCTCTCATTGCCAGTTTAATCAGCTGTGATGTTTCATTAGCAATGACTTAACCAGAGCAGACAATGCTTATCGCAGCCCCCTGCCCTATAATCATTGCACATTACTACTGTCATGTGGTGTTTTATCAATTGTTCACTGAGTGCTCTGCAATGTTGACAACAGGAAACTGCAGGTCTAGGCTTAGATTAAATAACTTACAGCCTCTAAAATGACAACAGGGTAGTTTGGAAAAAAAGACATCAAAATTTTGCAAACTTTGGTACAAAGAGGATGAAATGCCAATTCTAAAATCAAATTCAGACAATTCACTTTTCATAGAACATGTTGAGCACTCCCATCCATCTGTACTGAGTAATTGCATTCATTCTGTTTCTTATAACTCCCAGACACTTTCAGGAGTACTAATTCAGCTGACCTAAAATTGCCTATTTATGCACAGGTAGCATATTGTGCTTATTGCCACAAACCCTCCACCATTGTTTTAACTTTAGCCATGGAAAGTTACTGGCAAATGCAGAACTGTGAGACATTAAAAATTTTACTTCCTGATGTGGTGAGTGATGCACACACAGGCGCTCCAAATGCTTTTTTACTGCTGAGAGGGAAGCACAGATTTTAAAAGAGAAACCTTAGGGAAATGAACGTGAACTGGTGAGCAGAAGGAGGGATTGTGTGGAGCTGGATGGAGCTCTGGTTGTGCTGTGAGCAAAGGCACTTTGCTGCCCTCGTGCTCCGAGTACGCGAGGGATGCTGGCGGGAAGAGAACGGGGCTGGATTTGAAATCCTGCTTCCCAACAAGCTTCTGATTACATCTAAAGCAGATTTCTCTTGCTCTATAAGACTCAGTTACTCCTCTGTGAAATGACAATAATAGCACTTCTTTATCTCCAGGAATAAACTGTTGAAAGGCTCCAAAGTGGTCAGACATCATCACCAGGAGGACAGGGTAATAGTACCAGGTTAACACAAGGAAATGTTTCTGTTTTTTTCAAGTAAATTCAAATCAAACTGGAAAAAGCATTTGACATCTCTGGGATTAAAAGAGAAATGGAAAGAGGATATCTGGGCATATTTTCCCCTCAGAAAATAGGATTCATATAATTTTTCTCTGACTTCATAATTCCCATAGCTTATTATAATGTAGCTGTCCTCTTTGATTTGTGTATTGGAATGTACAGTGCAACTGCATATGTTTGTAGAAATAGGCTTATTATTGTAACAACTCGAGGGAATCTTCTGAATTAAGGGAAAACATTTACATTGGAACAAATTACATTTTGCCAAAAAAACTAATTGTTACACTGAGAGCTGTATACAGTTGTAATTGTGTTATCCTAATTACACACATTGCATTATTTAAAAAGAGGAGCATTGTTTATTTGCAACATCCACTGCTTATTTCCAGTTGCATATTTGAACAAGGAGCAAGGAGTTATTCCTACAAGGCAGCAGAGAGATTGTTATCTGCACAAAAACACAAAATTAATTCAGTAGAGGAAATCTGTTCTTAAACAGAGCAAGAAAGAAATTCTTCCTGAGGCAAGACATTCTACAATTGTTTCTAAATTTCTGTATAATTAACAAAGCACTTACCATCTGCAGTGATTGACCTGTCAGTTCTGCTCCTCTGAGATAATTTAAGTGACATTAAAAAAAATAGTGTGAATTTTTTTTAAAAAAAGACATATTCAATTTGTAGGGAACGGTGTTATCCTCTAACCAGAAATTGCAAAACACTAAAGATGGCATTGGTTTACGATGCCTGCTGATTAACCCCAGTAGCCCTGATCAGCTCAGCTCAGGTATTGGTGGGATATCCTTTGTTGGATAGCACAACAATCACCTTATTTCCCCTCCTATTTTTAGTTGTGTAAATGCCTCTCTAAAACATGAAAAGGCAACTAAGAAAATTCACTGACTTAGACAAATACACTAAACAATGTTTGTGCTCCATATTAAGTGGAATGATTGGGAAATTTCATTTTTAAGAAAGGATTCTCTTGCTTTGCACCTTTGTTGCACACTTACTTTGACACAACTAATTAGTATATGAAGCTGACAATATGCTACCAAGCAGCAGTGATCAACCTTCTTTTTACCCCAGGAGTGTGAATACCTGAGTACATTGAAATTCAGCCCAGTACTGTCGTCTTTATACAGGGAAAACACTTTGTCTTTTGTCTATAATTTTTAATTAAACCTACAAAATCCAAACAGCATAATCTGTGGATTACCTCCACCTCCTTAACTATTCCTCCTTTCTCTTCCTGTGTTACATTAAGTATTTATAGATGCTGCAAAAATGCTTCTCCATTAACAGCCTGTAATTTTAATTCCTCCACAAACCTGAATTTCTTTCAAATGTTATTTAGAGACATGTAAAATACAATTTTATCCAAACCAATACACTCTTTTCCCCCACCAGGTTTTGCAAGTGATCTTTTTAAAAGCAGCAGAGAAAAAGAGATGGATGTTGTGTGGCATGTGAGATGAATGCATCTTCAGTTCTAAGGAACAGCTATTGAAGTTTCAGATTGGTAACGATCACAGTGAAAATGATATTTTAATCTTGGTACACAGTAGGGAATAGACAGTTACTGCACAGTTCACTAGAATTTTACCCCCCTTTGACACATGAAAGAGCAAGTAGTCTGACTTTTCATCTTATTTCAGAAGAGATCCCCTTCTGGAGGTGGTCTAGTCAAGTCCAGGCAGTGCTCCTAATACAGAAACTTTCAGTTCTACAGTAAACGCAACTGATCTTTTGTCTTTGATTTTAGTTCATTGCCACAAAATCAAGATGAATTTGTTGAAGTGCAAGGTTAAAAAACTGTGTAAATGAGAACCCCTACAGTAACAGTTGTTAGTAAATTATTGATCAGGGAACTTTTTACAGTATGAATTGTAAAAGGGCCATCAAACTTTCCTAAAGTGCCTTTGACAATAAATAAAAAGTTCAATCGTTTTTTCTTCATTTCAGACAGGTTTTTGTAGACTTTTTCCCCAAATCCATATTGCAAGATGCACCTTGCTATTTCCTCTTGATACAATAACAAGGAAGAGAAAGAGAAAAGGATACTTCTGATTTTCCTAAGATCCCAGTTCTTCAAAAATGGGTGGTTTCAGTTGGTGGTATATTCATATTCATTACATTCAGCTGAATAGTGGTAGATAAAGAGGAAGCATTGGGTGCAATTTCTTCTTGTTTGCAGGTAGTGGGAAAAGGAGGAAGAAATGAGAATAAACTCATAGAGCCTTTAAGCAAACAAAAGAGAACTGGCACAGATCAAGGACTTTCATAGTATTTGAATAATATTTTTAAAAAGCTATACATAAAAAGACAACAAGAAATATTCTGTAGACAGTTGTCCCATTAAGCCTTTCAGGGAATGTGCAGCTGTGGAAATGAACCTCTAACTTGCAGGGATCCCCAAGGAATCTCCCAAGTCCATTGGCACTTGCACTAACCAAGGAGAGGCCCCTTGAGGAACAGAAGGTAAATGTGGTGGAATCAAGAATACAAAGTAGATCATGCCATCAGGAAAAACCATGCTTGAATCCTAGGGAACTGCACATCAGCTGCATTAGAGGACCCATAAAACTGAGGTTGTGAATCTTATACTGCATAATTGTTCTATTCGTACACGGACACCTTGGATCAGTGAACAGAACCAACTGGAGGCCTGTAATTTTACCAGGACCCACAGACTTCCAGAGACTGCTGCAATCTGTCCCCAGGAACTCCTTAACTAATGAGTTTCCAAAGAAGGGAATGGTTTAAAACACTCCATAATTGTGAGAATCTGTAAAGAAGAAAAAAACCCAAAACATCAGCCAAAGGAACCTGTCTGTCTTAGAAGAGCCTCAACCAATTGTGAGTTTCCATACTTCTGAACAAGGTCAGTATTCATTTAAAAAACTACTTTGGCAAGCACTTTGCAGACATGCTGCATATATAGATAAATCTATTTGATATCATACTGTGAGTGCTAATCCTACTGCAGAATACAGTAATTACAGCTTACATTGAACTACTACTTTTTACAATTCATTGTAGTGAGGCATTACCTTGTGACATGCCCAATAGTGAGCACATTATTTTTAAACAGAAAAATTGAAGGAAACCATTTACATTGAACTGACTGTTGAACTCTTTCATTCTCATTCCAGGTCAGAAGCACAAACCACACAATAAACTGGAACTTCCTAGAATCCATCTCCTTTAGTAATCAACTTTTTCATGCTTGCCAGTAACAATATTAAAAAACCTTTAAACCATTTATTTATGACTTCACACTCTATATAGTACACAGAATAAACCATACTGCTGTCCTTATATTACACTACTTCCACAAGGGCATTTTACTTTTGAGATATGCATGTATGCATACTAATGATGAATATCCATGTAAATGCAGACAAATTATTAAAATTGTCAGTGATTTACCTTTGTTTTTAAGGTAACAATGCCGAAACTTGATTTTCGCACAGCAAAGGAAACAGTAAAATATTGCTTGAACTTGTGCACATTATTTTAAATTATAGGACATAGCCTCTGAAAGAAAACTGATTCTTTTCCAAGGGACTGTACAAAGATTACATATTTGTGCTCAGACAAAGAAATATTCTAAATTTTGACACCTTTTTTATTTCCCTAATTAAAAAGCTTTTGATGTCACCTTGGAGAGTCCCAGAGTGTGCTTACTAAAGTAAGCCTAAGAAGAGGGTATGACAGTTGTGGTTTCTGACATGAAAACATCTCTCACTATGGGCACAATAACATTTTATTTATCCTATTTGGTGAGTACATGCTGACTAAAAGGGTAGAGAAGGCATAAAAAATTAGCCCCTATGTTATGGGAGAAGAAGGAAGTATTTCTGTGTTTAGTTTGCTTTTGCTTTTCTTTACATTTTTCACATATCTTAGCTGGTTTAAATGTTAACAGATGTTCAGCAGACTTGAGCACAGTTAAAAACTCACATATAATTCTCTGCCTAAAAATTCATGGAAAAGCATATATGCTAACAAGTTTTTAAGGGATAAAAAATAAAATTAAAAAATAATTTTATTTGCAAGTTCACATTAAAAAAGGGAATTTTAAACACTTGGATTTTGATATTTTCTCTTTTCTTTATGAATTTACACATGCTGTGGTAACTTACAGAAGCTTTATAACATTGAAATAATACTCAACCGAGATTTGCTGCATGACTATATTGAATGAGTATTTTTTCTGGCTACTGATGAATCACTGTTTCATACTATAAAACATCTGACCTTAGCTTGTAGTTTGGATGGTAGTATCAGTTAAATAGATTAAGGCTTGGCTAGCTGAGGAAAAATGCCTGGTATTTACTCTCATCCAACTCTGTGAAGGGATGCATGAAGTAGTTTACACTCCCAATATTAATATCAGTTACCAGTTCAGTTCACATACTGAACTTCCACACTGAAGGATGCACACAAGTACTAACTTCTTAAAAGCTTTTATGGAAGTTAATTCTATGAGCCCAAAATGCTGTTCAGAAAATGTTCCTTTTGGAATACTGCTTCACCTATAGATGTACACTTGCAGCAACCCTCCTTTAATTAGACTGTGACTGTCCTATTCTCATGAACAAAACCATAGGCAAAAGTGGAATTTGTTATCACAGAACTATTCTAAAATGAATATCAGAAAATATCCCAGAGGAAAATGAGATTATTATGTCTGCAGAGTAATGAGCTTGTGATGGCACTACAGAATTTGGAAAGCATCCTTCTTTGCCCACCTGCCTCTTATTCTTCTCTCCAGTATGAATTCAATATGGCTTTCTTTTCAACCCTGTAATTTCCTGTCTCATTTGTCTATACAAATCTTTACGTAATGGTACCTAAGAGAAGTTCTATATTGAATCTATATTGAAAGGGGAGCTTGCTAGATTGAAAAAGGGCAAATCTAAAAGGATTCTTCATCCTTCCCTCTGCAGAATTTTATGTCATACCCCTGTCCTGAAGGCCAAAGAACAAAACTGATGTTAAAATATCACTGGCTTTTTGCTAAAATTCTTCCAAGGGATTTTTTTTTCCCTATATCACTCTCTTTCGTTTGGTCTGTAGTCTCTCTGATCCACACTACTCCACACTTGCACTCTAGCTTTTGATTACCAATACAGTCAATAAAGTTAGTACAAAATATTCCTCTCTCCATACTTCTCCATGTTCCTGATACACATACGATTTTGATATGAAGTACTGTTGTATTTACCATGGAAAACTCTGAACTATAGCCTGTTCCTTCCCCTCTCCCACAAAATACAGCATTCTAGTCAGAGTGTCAAAATACTACTGTAGATAATAGCATTACTCTCTGACTTGGAAATCTCTATGTTCAGGAAAAAGGAAATAATAGGTAAAAAGACTCCCGGAATGTTTGTCCAGATTGGTTTTACTTCTACGTATTTGAAGTTCATCAGCAATTGTGATTGAACAAGATGAGAAAAGCACACTGCAGAGGGCAGGAGCACCAAATCACTGCCAGCACAGGTACTGCTCAGCTACTGGCCTTTTTTTTTTTTTTTTTCATCAAAATGAAGGCAGTACCAACTGTACAGGACATGGGAAGAACAGAGCAGCCATTCTTTTAGGTGTTAATGTGCAAAGATACCTCATACTCTTGTAGCATGACAAATGAATTTAATGAACATAAATAAAGGTCAAGAGATTAATATCACGGCAAACTGCAGAGTGGTTAATTGTGTACAGAAGAAGAGACAAGAGTGAGAGTTATAACAGACTGCCTCTAGGAGAGTTTACACGCTGGTGCAAAAATAATGAGCTCACATTCTAGACAATAAATTAAAACAGATCCATTCCTCTCCTCTACTGGCTGAGCAAAGCAAAAAAAAAAAAAAAAAAAATCCTACCTCAGCTGGAGTTAAAAGGAACTTCTGGCAGGAATAAGAGTGGAAGAAGTCACAGACAGACCTTTCAAAGATGAACGTTGGGGTCATGGAACTTGGGGGTGTTGGCAGCTGAACAAGACTTGGAACTGGATTCATGAAAAAACATCATTCCTGATAGATGATTTGTGTATATGAAATTCACATAAGCCGATTCTGACTTAAAAGACTACAAGGCACCCAATCCTATCAGTATTTTCTCCTCCTAAGTGCAATAATGCACAATGAATTTCTGATTATCCATCTGGGTGAAAAAAGTCTAAGGTTACCTTTTCATTCTGGAAAATTAGCACAAGACTATTAATAAATAACATAACCTGAAGCACAATTCCAGGCTATCTATGCATTTCATAGAGGGACTGTATAATCCCAGGAAATTTTATGGTAGATTTGATCTACACTGCCTTTTCTTTTTTTCCTGGTTTTTTTTTTTCCTCACATCTTTCTTAGAGGTTTGAAGAATAGTTGCTGACTCTGTGTTGGCCTGTTTTTATGTCTCTTCACCATATACATAGCTCAGTGAGTAGCTTATGAAGTTTACTGAAATAGATACCATCAAACTTGACAGCAAGACAAAAAACTCTGCCTTATATAAGCAAACAATGGTACCAGTACATGGAGAGCCCAGAGGACAAAAGAATGACTATTGCAATTCTGTTATTTACAGCTTTGTATTACAATTTTTAATTCCTTTTCCTGCTTGATATGAGTGGAGCTGGGTTATCCCCATGCTCCTTTAAGTATTTCTTTCAGAATATACATCAATCTACAGTCCTCCTGCAGCCTCCATTATTATAGTACCTAACACCTTACAAGCACTGTCTGTGCTCTCACAACATCTCAGATGCAGAAAAATTTCATTATATCAATTTACTAAGAGAGAATCAAAGCACATAGAGATTTTTAGATATCTGACATCCAGAGTGAAATCCAAACCTCTTCCTCTGCTCTTTTTAAAGTACTTGCTATCATTCCATAGCTCCTCAAAATGAGATTCAGGACAATCAAATACTCAGAAAGAAGTTACCCACAGACAGACTTGGAAAAAATTGGAACAGTCTGCTCCAAATGCCTGGTAAACATCTACTTGTGTTCTGAAGCTGTCACTAGCACACTCCTGCGTATTCAGAATGTGTTACTACAAGCCCTGTTTTAGAAGAGAGGAGCTCCTACAGCTGAGCGTGGATCTGTCTTATGCCTACAGGCATCCCTCCTCTTGTTTTTATATAAAAAACCACCCACGATAAGGGAAATCCTGGTGCAGTTTCTTGCTCTGCCTGAAGGGATGCAAAATTCCCATTTTTCTTCTCATAGGAATGGGAGTGACACAATCATCAAAATGCTGCATAGGCTGGGGAAGGGAAGCCTGACGAAATTCTTTCTTCAGCTATTTGAAAGCTGAGGAAATACAAGTCCAGTGATCTGGGCAGAGTGAGGGAATGTGATTTATGTCTCACACAGTGAAAACATGGTCTGGCTTTACCTGGATTTTACTCTTTGTGTCACCTGTACACTAGTGCAAGTCTAGATGCCACATTTTTCCAGTAGCAGGACTGTCTCAAATAATTCAAGGATACTGAAATGCAGAGTCCTGATGTAGGAGATTTCTGAAACAAATTCAATATAGGCCTGTACAGCTGGGAGTTTCTAGCAGAAAAACAAGGAATTAGAGCCAGAAATAATTTTGTTTTCTCATTCTAAGGCAGAAGCGTTAATTTCTTTAGAACAATAACACATAACCTGCCTATATGTTTGTGATGAAATGCCAGCACCTTTTTATATCTACTGCTGGAGGAGAAGCTGCTATAAACAAACTTTTACTAGCTTTTATATTTTCTATTACAGTCTATTGAATATTAATAAATTACCATCTGCCAGTTTTCGCAGGAGCAGCTGAAACACTGCTTGCATTAAAATTGAAAATAATTCCTTCCCTCTTCACAAACTTCCAGAGAACAAGAATTTTAAAATAATGATGACTGCCTGTACTATTTAATGGTGGTTCCCTTTAACAAACAAGATTTATGTGATACAGTCACCTTTGCGATTGATAATTAATTGTCACTTAATTACACACTTTAATAATATTTATTCTGAAGTTATAACAACTCTGACTTAGAAAATGACCCTGAATCACTTTAATTTATTAATTCACTTAATTAAAATACTTAATCTTCAAAAGAGCTTTCAGGCTGTTTAAATAAAGGTAAACAAATCTTCAAATTAAATCAACACTTTTTTTTCCTCTTTGATATATGTAATTAATTTTCACTAGACTCAATAAATAAACCTCATGTAAGGTTGTTCATGTGACAACAGAAAATGGCTTGCTGTCAGCTTAATCTTCCTTAACACTGTAAAGCATTTTTAGTTATGCTGACAGGCCTGCTAAAAACCTTTTGCTGGAAAGCAGTAATTATTAGCATTTTCCCCACCGGCACCGCAGGAAAAAACATTTATTTGTAAATGATGAATGATCATTAATCAACATTTTTGTACAAGCAATCAGAAAACCTCCCAGGCTAAAGCAAACTTGATGGAAACAAAACCTCTATTTGCAATCAGATTTAACTAAAGCTCACTCTCTCCTTAAAGAATAGAATTTTTTGTTTTCTTCTGTTACTGGTTCTTGGTAAAGGAGTTCTCTGTGCCAAGGATTGTACTTTCTATCCCTCATGAAAGTTTTGAGACAAACTATAGGCCTTAATTACAGAGCTCACAGCACTGTCAAGATTTCATGTGTTATGACTGCAATTAGCTCCACCTAAATCAATGACAGTCAAATGAACCACTGCACGAGATGTCAGTGCCACAGTGAAAGCTGTCACTTGTACAGGCGTGTGCTCAACTTTACAAACCCAAGTTTTACCATTAAATTTAGCACATTTCCTCATACATGTAACACCAATTTCAGGTATTTCATTGTAGGAAGTGACCCTATATTTTGAAAAGCTGGTTTCTACTGAAAGCAATTTTGAATTGTTCACCAAAATTCATCATCATCTGATGATCTCGTTACAGCATACATTTGATTACACCTTCCCCTTACATTTCACTTTGGTCTGTGCCTTGAAAACTCTGCTACAAGAGGATTCCCGTTCCCCCTTATACCTTAACAAGGACCAGAATGCCATGTTTTTCCTCAATTTACCATCTCCTTATTGTATATTCATAGTTTGACCTGAAATGACTGCAGTTGTTTCTCTCTATCGGTTATGTTTGAATTAAGAAAGGATTGAAAAAACTGGGCTGAATATTTACAATGCAAGTCTCCCTCTCCTAGTCCAACTTAGCCCTGAAAAGCTCAAGTTAATTAACAACAGATCTAAGGAACTACTGTCATGAAGATGATAATTAGATGGGACTAAATATGAAAAACAGAGGCTTCAGCTGATGATAGAAAGTAGCTTTCCATCCCTCCTCAAAGGCTGTTTAGTGTAAATGCATTTGAACTGGCTGCCATGATTTTTAACAAAACTGCAATTCATGAAGGTCTTCACTGAACTAAAACCAGCATAAAATTCCTGTAAAAGCACAAACTGTCATGAGTTTTCCAGCTAATTCTAGCACTCAAGACAGCAGAAATAAAGCAAAGAATTTCACATTTTTGAAGTGGAAGAATTTGCAAGACTTCTTTTCCAGTTTTTGGGAGTGTGCATCAGGAAGAAATGACTGCTAATGAGAAAATGGACGCCCCTTTTTGATGCAGTATTTTGACCTGCCAACCAGAGTTTGGACTGAATTCTCAATAGAGTCTTCAGAGTATCTGTTCTTTAGCTATATTACTATCCTACCTCTTGTTTTCATCCTGAACAAATTCTTTAAAATACATCTGGGAAGACTTTGCTTTGTTTCTTCTTCTTTTTTTATTTTATTTTTGTCCATGCAAATGTGGCCCTTGTTTAAGAAACAGCTAAATAAAACCATTACACATGATAAATAAAAGTAGTCAATTTCTGGAGTATTTTTGAGAAACACAGGATGTGCTGATTGTCATTGTGGTTAGCCTACAAGGGATTCCAGACAGTACAAATTAATCCTTCAGCTTAAGAAGAGAGCACTGCACCTACTGCACGGGAAGACCAGCTGGTGGCATCTCTGCTAGTAACTGTGGGGAGAGTCTGCATGGTCAAGATATTTAATGGAGTGGATTGCTAATTGCAATCAGAACAATTATACATCTATTTAAACCAATTTTCCCTGCAATGTAATGCAAAAAAAAAAAAAAAAAAACAACAACAACAACAAAAATCACTAAACAAGAAACCAAAACCTGTTCAAAACTAGCTTGAGGAGGTTTGGGTGTCTATGACAAATTTCAGTGCTCAATTACAGACAGCTGGTTTCCAGCTGCCCTTCCACAAGGGCAGGTCTCCTCCTCCCATCCAGCCTCTCAAGGTCATCTGGATGTTGGTGCTAAAGGGACACTTCACACCCCTGCAGACATTTTGTAGGTTCCTAAACACATCTTTAAATCCAGTCCCATGGGATTTAACTCCTCCCTGGAGTGCAATGGCTGAAAACTGTTTTGCAGGTGGATTTATTATTTTCCTGCTCTGATTTAAAAGAGTGCACAACCTCAATCCCAAAGGGTAGTCCAGCGGCCTTATTACACAGCTACGCTTCAGCCATAAACAAGTTGTTTTATTTCTTGTGCTGAAGCTCACACAGGCTGCAGTGCTGCTTGCAGGCAGCTTGTTACCTTCAGCAGTGACAGACCAGCTGTGTATCCTAAATTAATCTATTTCTATTAAACATCCATGTTTTCTCCTGCCTTCTGCTGAACTGGGCAAAAATAAAATGTTGTCATGTCAGAAAATGGTGTTAAAATATTGATTTAAATAAAAGTGATGCTGGATTTGGACCAGTTCTGCAAAGCCTTCATTTTACCTGTAAATGCAACATAAAAATCTGCAAGCTGTATAGCACATTTTTATATACTGTAATCATACAAAATATATGTTAAAATACAAAATATGCATAATACAATATTTTCCAGTGTGTGCTTCAAAATAAATATAAACACTGTATTTTTTTAAATTAACAGCATTTTCATGGTGTTGTTTGGCTCTTAGTGACTCAGATACTTTAGCAGACGGGAAAGGGAAAGATTTGGAATATTTGCAACTGGACTTTCTCATTAATTTCATTTGCTGTCCAGCACGTTCCTTTGAAAAGCAGCAGCAGGGCTGAAAGATGCCGGCAGTCAGGGAGCAGGACAGCTGGAGGGCAGTCAGTGGCACAGGGAGAGGGAGAAAGGGTCAGAGGAGCACTGCAGAGAGCTGGGAAATAAGAGCAAGGGGAAAGCTGAGTGAGTGCAGCAGAGGGAAGGCAGGGGCTGGCTGGCCCTGAGCTACCAGAGAGCGTGGGGAGGACAGAGGGACAGCCAGGACACTACGGGCACTATCTGGACACTGTGGGCACTCTGCAGGGCAATGAGGGCACTGTCCTGGACACTGCAAGTACCGTCCTGGGCACTGCAGGAACTGTGCTGGGCACTGTGGGCACCATCCTGGACACTGTGGGCACCGTCCTGGGCATTGTGGGCACTGTGCTGGGCACTGCAGGCACCGTCCTGGACACTGCGAGTACCGTCCTGGGAACTGCAGGAACTGTGCTGGGCACTGTGGGCACCATCCTGGACACTGCGGGCACCGTCCTGGGCATTGTGGGCACTGTGCTGGGCACTGCAGGCACCGTTCTGGGCACTGCGAGTACCGTCCTGGGAACTGCAGGAACTGTGCTGGACACTGCGGGCACTGTCCTGGGCATTGTGGGCACTGTGCTGGGCACTGCAGGCACCATCCTGGGCATTGTGGGCACCGTGCTGGGCATTGTGGGCACTGTGCTGGGCACTGCGGGCACTGTGCTGGGCACTGCGGGCACCGTCCTGGGCATTGTGGGCACTGTGCTGGGCATTGTGGGCACTGTGCTGGGCACTGCAGGCACCGTCCTGGGCATTGTGGGCACTGTGCTGGGCATTGTGGGCACTGTGCTGGGCACTGCAGGCACCGTCCTGGGCATTGTGGGCACTGTGCTGGGCATTGTGGGCACTGTGCTGGGCACTGCGGGCACCGTCCTGGGCATTGTGGGCACTGTGCTGGGCACTGCAGGCACCGTTCTGGGCACTGCGGGCACTGTGCTGGGCACTGCAGGCACTGTCCTGGGCATTGTGGGCATCGTCCTGGGCATTGTGGGCACTGTGCTGGGCATTGTGGGCACTGTGCTGGGCACTGCAGGCACCGTCCTGGGCATTGTGGGCACTGTGCTGGGCATTGTGGGCACTGTGCTGGGCACTGCAGGCACCGTCCTGGACACTGCGGGCACTGTGCTGGGCACTGCGGGCACTGTCCTGGGCATTGTGGGCACTGTGCTGGGCATTGTGGGCACTGTGCTGGGCACTGCAGGCACCGTCCTCGGCACTGTGGGCACAGTGCTGGGCACTGCGGGCACTGTCCTGGGCATTGTGGGCACTGTGCTGGGCACTGCAGGCACTGTCCTGGGCATTGTGGGCACTGTGCTGGGCGTTGTGGGCACTGCGGGCACTGTCCTGGGCACTGCAGACACAGGAGCCAGGCTCCTGTTCTCCGGCATTAGGGGTCATTTCTGGACTCGTTCCAGAAGCCTGTTCAGATGTTCCCAGTCTGATCTGCCTCATCATTGCTGGGATCTGCCTGTTCCTTCATTTAGACAGCGATTAAAGCTTTGATCTGTTTTCTGGTTTGCTATTAAAATGTAGCAATGTTCAAGTTAGAAAGGACAAAATTACGCATCCCTTACAAGGGACAGCCCATCCCATTAAAAAACAGAAAAGACATTATTTTCTAGCTAGTGAAAGACAGAAATTGCATCAGCGTGCTGCAGTTCACAGCAATTCCAGACTGTAAAATGAGCCTGAGCTGAGTCAAATGCCACGTGGGCCGTGATGCAACCCCTGACACCACAGCTAAGCTCAAACCAAAGGTTAGAAACAAGTCTAATGAATATGCAGGGTTAAAAATTCCTTAGCTCCAAGCTTTTTTTTAGTGGTTCAGGCCAGCTCTCTACAAACTGTTTCCATCTTTTATAGTTATTACAGCACCATGGTGCGTGTGCCAACCCCAGCAAAGCATTGGTTGCTAGTGAATTTGCAAGCACAACTGCAACAATTTAATCACTGTACAGTAATAATTCTGCTGCAATAGATGCTCTCACTGGTGACTGCACTGACAACACAAGAACCTATCAGGAGAGTGGCAGTGTCCTCACACACAGGTACATCACCTTTCTCCCCTCAGCCTACCCTGCTCACTACCAACGTGAGAATGCTCAGACCTAATGGATTCTGGCTGCCAAGTGCTGATACTGCCACGCTAACAACCAGGCTTCTTGTCCAGACTGCAGAGGTCTTTGATTCGGAACCACACCACAAACAGACCTTCCACAAGCCACCTCAAAACCTGCCTGTCTTAGATCTCAACACTTAGAAAAAACTTTCCTGACTAAGCAAGGGGATACCAGCATATCTTCGACCTCTGTGAGGCATTCACACATTACAAGACAAATTGTACTCATCAAGAGCTGTGTCTACATGAGAGACTGAATCTTTTACTGAGACAGTGACCACCATTTGAGTACCTACAGTTTAGCTGCCAAAAAGAAGCAAATGTAATTTTCTGAGTGATAAATACCTGCAGCACCTTTTTCCTGCATGCGACCAGAACCAGGCACGGCCTGAACACACTGTGATCATATAAATTAAATGCTTGAAGGGAAGGAATATCGTCTAATAATAATAAAAAAAATAGGTAGAAGATTCTGTGCCACACTAGATGTTCCAAAGCAATGTAGCACAAAGTTCAATTAGCTTTACAATTCGTTACTCAAACAGTCAATCTTGACATTCCTTAGAACAAAGACAGTAATCCCGGTGTGGGAAACACCTCTGCACAGTCTAATGTCAAACTTGACTTTTCTTCAGCATGAATAGGCAAATTTGAGATCTAGTCTACAAACTTGTGTAGGCACAAAGACACAAATCTGCTAAAAATTGGTACAACTCAAGCTTTCTACTGCTTAAGGAAATCTGCCTCTACCAGTAACAAACTGCCTGCCTGTGTACTTCAACAGCCCAGCAATGATGGCAGCCAGGACTGGAAAGTTCTGTCAGCAAAACTAAGGTTTTCACAGAATGAAAATAGCCTTGGAAGGAGTTTTTGGGAGAATTACAGGCTAACCGGAGTTTATCCAGGCATGATTCAGATAACACATTGCATGTAAAAGTGCTTCAAAATGTGTAGCTTGTAAGGCACTGATGAATTACCAGATCAGCGAGGATGATCTGCTAAGTTCTGTAGTCACAGAAACTAACCAGAGATTTCAGATCTTGAACATGATCCTGAGTACTCTGACAGCCCTATAATTTAAGTCTGAGTCTAATGAAGCAGTGGTAGTACAGCAACACACAGATGCTATAAGGTAATGCAGACCTTTAACTTACCATTTGCCTAGAGATTTACTTGTCTATATTTGGAAAAAAAAAAAATCTAGACACAAATGTCTTTCTGCCAATTCCTAGAAGTCATGAAAAATTTAAAAGCCTCAGTTCAGCAAATAAACTACATTTGGGCTTAACATTGACTTACAAATAGTCCCAGCCTAAGCGAGCTTACTCGGGTACCCAGGCATTTATTGGAGCAGGTTCTAAGGAACCTCTTATATGCAGATGACCACTACTTCCAGCCTCAGGGACTCCATTTCTAGATTTCACTAGACTCGCACAAAATCAAGACTCTGCTTAAAACCATGACTTAAAAACCCTTGCTTTAGACAGTGCTTCTTCATAACTGAGAGGGCTTTTGGTATGGCTAGCATGAGACTCTTGAGTTTAATAACAGCTCACATAAGGAATCTTTATTTCTGTTTTCAAATCACAAAAATCAACAACAGAATCACAAGGCTCTGCATCACCTTCCCTGATTTATTGTATGTGGTTCTGGAATGTGAGCAAGACAATTCCTATGAGACATTCAGCTATGACCAGAGGCAAAAATTCTGGCAATCTAGTGTAAAACATTGCTCTGGTGTGATTCCAGGCTTTGCAGACTTCCCTTGTCAATGGAATCCTTTTGATTTCAATGCAGTCGTTCCTGATTTACCCCAGCAGTAGTAAGACAGAAGCTGGAGACATGGCACTACATTTTTTTTCCTTAGGAACTCCTGTGTAACTGCCTTGAAGTCAAATGTCCACAGACATTTTTGATTTTGTAAGGTACCTGTTACTGTAAAAAAGTCTCTCCCTCCTTTCCCAGATTCTGATTTTTCCCAAAACAATTAGGTTCGAAAATTAAATAATATGTTTGCTATTTGTAAGTATTAAGGTAAGTACCTTGAAAGGGAGATGTGTTCAAAAAAATAATGTCCAGTTCCATTGCTTAACTTTTTTCCTTGCTAGAATTTAATGAGTTCTTCATTTGCTATTATAAACTAAATATTTCCTTTGAGTCCAATTAACATAGCTGGAAGAAAAAGCAAAGCTAGGCACTGTTCAGCATGGATCAATGTAATTGAAAAATCAGTTCTTTTATTCTAGCTTTAATAACCGCAGCTTGATGAGAGAGAAAGAAAAAGCTGGGGGAGAGAGGTGGGGGGGATGAGAGGCCTGCCAAATTAGTTCTATAAGAATTCTCAACCTGTCTGCTCTCTGGCTTACTATTCAAATGCTAATTGAGCCTTTTTGTAAACAGAATGGGTAATCATGGAAGACAAAAAGAGACAGAGAAAACAAATGAAATATCGCACCTTATCCAAACCAGCACAAAATTGCACTGACGAGCTTTAGAAGTCTTAAAATTTTGTTTCTTTGGTCTTTTAAAGAACATAGAAAAGCATATGATTAATATAATAATGTAGAATATAACACAATAAAATATTGAAGAGCAGTTCTTTTAAAACAGTGAAACCAGTCATGTTATAATTAGATAAGAGGATTTATATTCTCAGCTATAAACATGAAAGTGGACCATGAGACCGGATAAAGGCAAGGTTTTAATTCTTAAAAATTAATTACATGGCATTATTATTATCAGTACACAGGATGCATTAATTATACAATTAATAATAAGATGAAAGGCACATTTTTTTGTAACTTGAAATCACTTGGGGACATTTGGTTTTATACAAGAATTGTCCTTCAGGCATTTCTATAATCTCCTTACTATGCAAAGTCAAGCCCTTAAACCTGTTAGTGGAAGTAGTGGATGGAATTTATCTCTCTTAATTTACACTTTGCATTTACACCTATTGCTGCAAATTTTAGATACCTCCTGTAACTGGGGTCTAAGGTGTAGCAGATTTATTACAACTTCTCCTTGTAAAACTGAAGACTGATGTTACTAGAAGCAGAGAACATCCAACATTCAATCAGGTAAAGGTGGCTTCTTGAACAATGTCTTGCACAGAGCCACTGATAATGTCAACACTGCACTCAGATTTCCCTATGAAGTTCTGCACTTCTGCAGAGAGGCAGAGCTGGGCTCAGCAGAGCAAGAATGCAATGGCAGTAACAGGTACAAGCCTTCCACCCCGTGTTTAATGCCACAGCCCTGAGCACACACCCTCTAATCCCACAGCTGAGCCTTTTGCAAGTCCCAGCCTTGCTCAGATTTCATAAACCATATCATGTGCAAGAATATTTCATGTATCAATTTTTTTTTCATATATATACATAACCTCAGAAAGAGGCCTTCAACCCACCAAGGCAAGGTATCCCCAAGAACAGCAGCCCCAAGAACAGACCACCAGGAGAGCACCAGAAGCCTGGACACTGCCAGGGGCTCTCACCTGGGGCAGATATCAGCTCTGCACAGGTGTGTGGGTGCACCAGGGAAGACCTCTTAGATTTTGGCACAGATTGCAGGGCAATTTTGTCTTCTGTTAGATCTCAGTGAAGTAAACCCCTTACCATACCTTTTAAGATATTATTTCACAAATATCACTTATAAGGAAAATTAATGTTCTGCATTAAGGTGTTGATGAATATAATGTTTAGCAGTGTCTCACTCAAACTGCCAACATGGACTCCCACAGGAATTCAAATGAAAGATGAGTGTCATGAAAACAAAGGTTCATCTTTCATGTTAAACCTTTGAAAATAAGAATCTTTAATAATACAACCCTGTGTTACTACCACTAAGTAATTATTCCCAAGAGTTATATATTGCTTTTCTTTAGCATTTTGGTCTTGCTTTTAATTCATATATTGTTCTGAATAATGGCCATCTGGGAGAAATGAACTTTATCTGCTGGTTATTTTGATTTCAGGTGTATACACTGTGACATCTCCTCATGAGCGAGCTCACCTTCCTTTCATTTTGATCTTCCTCTTCCATATCCTGTCAGAGTTAGCTCTGTAGCTAGGTACACCAATCTGATATGCACCCTTTGTCAAACTGTTCATTTCTGCTGTGCTTTTTAATATAAGCTGTATTTTGATTTGTTATTATTTTTATCGTCATAGTCTCTTGAGAACCCAAGGAAGCAGCAAGTACCTCTTTGTCCTCAGCACTGTTATCTACAAAGCACCTCTATCAGCCACCATCTTCATTGTAGAGGATGAAGGTTTTGCTTTTCTTTTTGTTTCACTGAAGGGTATTATTTAATTCAATTTCCTGGAATATTAAACAGTATTTCTATACAACAGGGGCATCAATTTAGAATGGAAAAAATTGTCTTTTACTATAAGCCAGATATGTCAAACTTCCTTCAGAGTAGCTGGCCAAATGTTCAGTGTTCAAACAGGAAGTCAAGTAAGTCAGTAGAAGTTTTCATTAAATCTTTATCCTCTGTGCCTTGATATAAAAAAGAGCAACCTTCCATTTTCGAGGTAGCTCTCTTATTGTTATCATTAGGTTAAAACATTAAAGTTGCACCAGCTGATAACAATTAGCATCAAAAGCTCTTTGGATAATAAGGAAAAAATGCTTTCACCTGAAAGTTTAGACTGTGAAGAAAGAATTCATCAAATAAATATTTTTAAAAAGCAAAATTCTCAGAGATTCAACCTTTGCAGCCACAGATCAGAAGGTACATGGGTACCATGGGTAGAACTTAAGGCTCGTAGCTGGAGCCTACAACTCCCGTGACTCCCTACACTTTGTAGTATAAGCCCATATGAAAGTGGGAAAGAAAGGGGACAGAACTAATACAATTTAAATGGTTGCTTAAAAAAACCTAATCAAAAACAACAACAAAAAACCAACAACAAGAAAAGCCAAAACAATTTTAATGCAGCCTAGAGCTCTTGGGATTTTTTTTCCCCCGCCTGCTGATAGAACCTCTTGCAAAATTGGGAATCCTATAACATTACTCCTCATGTCTCTGTGACCTCATGGTAACCCACTGTGGACCCATCTGGAGTGGCTGGGTAATGCAGTTCTCTATAGCTTGTGCTAAAGGAAGGCATTGCTCAGAACTCTGCTTGGAACACAGCCCCTGTCTTTCCCAGAAACTGACTTTTCAAATACAATGAACTCCAAGCTGCTTTGGTTTATTCTATTTTCCCTTCATTCTCCATCCAATTTGCTTGCAGACAGTTGTTTGTGAACATTGCATAAGTCAGTCTTTTGAAAACTATCGATTATTTCTGGAAGTCTTCAATGTCAGAGGGAAATATTTTAAGTGCCACATTACAAACTAACCCAAGAATTTAGCTGGTATTTTTTTAATGCTTTTTCCTGTTTTGACTATGACAACATGGTGCAAAGACTACAGCTTAAAACCCTGTGTTCATCTATGCATGTGTGTTTTTCTGTGTATGCACACACTTTGAAATGTATTCACAAATATTTACTGTGATATAATTACAGGTGGAGAAAAAGATGCTTTCATAGTTTGGGTTTGCCAATTCTAATATATTTACCTTTTGTTGTGAAATAAGAATTAGGAGAAAAAGCAAAGCAGGCTTAAAACTTAAAAGGGGATAAAGAAAAATACAACAAAAAATAAATAATAAATTCAGATCTTCAGACCACTCCCTTCTCCCACCTTAACAACATCTAAAGACACTTCAGTCAATTCCTTACATGAATTATCTTTTCCAGTTCACTTCAGGGAGAGGAGTTTCTTCTTGTTCAGCTATAGGACTCTTTCTCAAGAGAGGAAATAAGCAGTTCTCTCCTGACTCCACTTTTTTCACGAACAGCAGTCGCCCTGGAATCTGCAATCGTGAAACTCCAGCCACCTTCACAGCCTTCCCAGAGCTGTGCTTGTGGGCCATGTTAAAAGTCATGGGGTATTACTTTTAAGGATGAGCTGCTCAAAGGCAAAAGTTCTCTTCAGCTCACTTCTCTCTGTTCATACTTCAGTCCCAGGAACAGAGATCCCATTTTTCCCTCGTGGCAAAGGATCTTCCGAACACTTCACACCTCACCCCACCCCTCCATGTCTTTTTCCATGGTTTAAAGGAATTTTTTAGTGGAGTACAGTCTACCTCTATAACTTACAAAAAGATTTTTCAGCCAACCTTCATGGCATCTCGTCATTCTCCTTCCATCTAGAAACTCAGCTTTTGCTCCATTGACCTTGGTGTATCGTTTCTGTTCTTCTCCCTCTCTCCCAAGGAAGGATGGAAGGTCTGTAAGTCTTATGTGAGCACTGGAGAAGTTACAAACTTCCACAGAAGTTGCAGGGTTTTGGCCAGGCCATGCCGGAGCTGTGTCAGGATCTGAGGCCGCCCAGGCCACACTGGAGGGTCAGGATGAAAACTGCAAAGCGCAGCCAGAGGAGAAATGGGTGCCAAGGCTGTGTCTCCACGGTTCCCCCGGCGCTGCCCGCCCCCAGCTCCAGCCGCAGCCCGGGGGTTCTCCCTCTGCCCTGCCCAGCACACAAAGCCCTGGGGGCTCTCCCGAACCGGGCCCGGCTGCCTCCCCCCAGCCCGTGAGGGCGGCCGGGCGGGCTCGGCCACCCCAGGGCTGCTCCGAGCCGGGGCAGGGCAGGGACACACCGGGAAAAGGCGAGGATTTTAACAACGGGCTCTTCTTCCTTTTGGCTGTCGGGGGCCCTGGTTGGAAACGGGGCCCAGCAGCTCCCGAGCCCACCCGGGCCGCATGGGAGGGGGCCCGGGCCGGGTCGCTGCTACCTTGGGAGAGGCCGGAGATGCAAGAGAGCTCTCCCTGCCTTTACTTACTTTAAATGTGATCCACGGAGCGAACCGACTTCTGCAATTGGTTTCTCAGGCTGTCGACAACTAAAGCAGCCTCCAATTGGTCCCATTAATTCACAGAGGAAACTGTCATGGAGAAAAACTTCCTAGTGTGCCCTGTCCCCAGGTGTCTTCAAGGCATAACCAACACAGATGCTAAATATGAAAATATTTCACCTTAAAAGCATGATAGGTGTTGAGTTTGGGTCACAGAGTAACAATCTCTTCTGTACAGAATACAGCACAGAACCATGTAAAACTGAGTCCAAAGAAACAGATTATTTTAACTGTTTATTTCTTCTGAAAATCTGTCAGGGTGCTGCGTTTTTAAAATGACAAGTTTTTTATGTGTTAGTTTTCTTTATCTGTTGTCAAAAATAAATATTGAAATACAGCCTGGACAACATATTAGCCTTACCTAATAGTTCTATTTAAAATTTTTCTTGAATAAACTCATACAGAAAAGATTTCATTGATACCATGGAGCTTTCTGATGTAAGCCAGGTAAGGCTTAAAGGATTTTTACCATTACTCTGTACTATAAAAAGAAGTGAATTTATATGTTCTGTATGTATTATGTTTCAGTATCTGAGAGGGGAGGAAGGAAAATAAATCTGCCAGATGACATTTCACTGATGACATCATAGAGCATATTTCTGGTGCTTATGTATAAAATACCGGATTTAGTTCACAGGAGTTTATTTGGAACAGATTCCTTGGCTTCCTGAAGTTGTGTGAAATCCTATCCTGCTCAGAAGATGTTGATTTGAATGAAGCCACCACCTCAAAACAGAAGGCTACAAAGGCAAACTGTCGGTTGGTTTGCTCTGGACACAGGCAAAGCTGCAAGTCTAAGCCATCTCACTTGGAGATTGCACCAGGATAATTTTTTTCTTATTCTCCTTCAGTCTTCAAAATAAAACCCCGTAATTCTTTACTGCAGATGACAGCCAGCTGCCCAGCATTCTCAGACACTGGCATTTGGAATACTGCTCCACCTTGCCCCATAGGTGCTCAGCCAGAGAGAGATGAAAAGCAGCACGTACAAGGCAGGTACAGGCCTGGGTGTATCCAAGCTGACGCTGGCCTGTATTTTTATATATCTTTGAGAGATTTTAGATTCGAGGTTTGTGCTCACTCACAGTGGTTTCGCTGTGAATTTATTGAGCCATCAGATACAAATTAAATATTTCTAAACCTCAGTAAATCTTGGAATTGGTCTGAGTCCTCAGGAGAAAACTTCTGTTAAAAGTTGGCATTTTTCTTTTTTATGAGTTTAATTGGAACCGTTTTGCATGTTACACTAATCACCCCTTTGGGAGAACAAAAGACAAAAACTCTGCCAGCAAAACTCTTTCCTTCTTGAGATTTTGATTTGTCAGACATTTGTATTTGCAAGTTACATCACAGTTCTATCCTAAACCAGAAGGACTAAGTGAAGTTAACAAAAATTCTGTATTTCAAGCTAAGAACATGACACTGGTATCATTTACAGTAGAATAAACCCAAAATAGCTTTGCTGAAATCCATATGGTTATAGCAAAATATGACTGATGGAAGTTTGACATAAATCAAATTTTAAGCTTTTTGTGTAAAGTTGAAACATTCTCACCTCCTGAAATAATTCATCCAAATGCTCAAAATTATTTCTCTTCTGACTGTCCTAGAAGACAGGTACTCAGCACAGGTCAGAGCCAAGGAACACTCATTTCTCCTTCCATACTTCTTTTGAGTTTTGTTCCAACTATTCATCATTCACTATTTGTTAATCTTCTGTGTGTCACACAGTGTCCCACACAATAGAAGGCTAATTATGCTCTCAGTAATGAGCATTTGTGTGAATTGTACTACAGAAATTGTTAGTGCTGAAAGTCAGGAAGGTTTGACTGACTGTGACATGGAAATTAACAGAACTGCAAATGTTCAAAACAGGAAAAGAACAAAGACAGATATTTTACACAAAATGTGCTAACAGACAATCTTAGGTAGACAATGAGATCTCTGCTCCAGCGTGACAGACCTGACAAGTAATAGATATTTTCTAAATATTCATTTAAAGAATATTCTATCCATGTAGATTTTTTAATTAAAGAAAGAGGTTAGCAATATAAGATATAGGTGTCTTGACTAAACAGAAGGTAATTGTGAACAAGGTGTCTGTGACAAGAAAAATTATTCCAAAAACAAGTTTCCAGTAGGAAAAAAGCAAAACATTCATGGCATAACATCTGAATTACTCTCCACAGTTCTGATCACCTGTACCCCCGCAGGAAAAATTCAATCTTAAATAAACTTGGCTGTTATTAGAAAAATAACAAGGTAACAGAAACTGTACCTCACAAAAGAGAAAGGTAAAATTGCAAAGAAAAGATGATTAGAAGTACAACAGAGAGGATCAGTGCACACAAGCAACAGGAAACAATACTGATGTGTAAGACCACAAACTGGTCCAAAGTAACTCCAAGTAACTTGGAGTCTTATTAAAGCTAATACAGTCTTGTAATGAGGAATTGAATTCAAATCAGTGAGGAGTAAGGTTCCAAAACAACAAAATTACCCTTTTTTTTTTCATCTGGACTGAAAAAAAGAAAAAAGAAAAAAAAAAAGGAAAAAAAAGAAAAATAAGGGAAAAAAGAAAAAAAGAAAATTTAAGAGGGGCTTTTTTCAAGTCAAAATGAAACAGCAACCTCTTTTTCATCTTGTGTTGCTATTTGAGATGAATAGTCATATGTCAATTTAATATATCTGAATATTATTTAATAAATTTGAGTATTATTTTATTTACAGTTTTTCATTACTATTTCTTCCTTAAAACTAAAACCAGTTACGTTAAGGGGATCTGGCAGGGAATGACAGAAGATGGTTCAGGAACCTCTTTTTTGCTATTTTCTCCTGACTCCTGAAAGAATAATGTCAAATCACTGACCCTGGTCCCAGTATTTGACCAGTATGTCATCCACTGGAGGTGAAAGATTTATTTTCCCTCCCGAATCCCCACTTTTTACCTATTTTTCTAGTGTTCCCTGCAAAGCCTAATTTGGGGCTCCCATGCAGTAGCAGACAAGTTTCTCCCAAATAACTCCATTTTTTCTCAGCTACTATTGAGCCAATCAAGATTCAGATGTCCTCAGCTTTATTCATCCTCCTAAGAGACGTGGTTTTATACCTCAATAGTAGGTTTTGGGTAAACTATGACAAGCAGCCTATCTTCTAGTGCTCTTCAAAAATTGAAGACTGTCAGCCTGCACTGAAACATCTCATTTAACCATTTTCTAGTGTCAATAAATACCTGTGAAGGATTAGATAAATACAGCAAGCCCCATCTAGGGTCTGAGTGAGTAGAGAGGAGGCAGCTAATAGAGTGTTAATACTTCTAATATACTTTTCCCATTTAAAACCCAGTAATTTTAGGCTCACAGAAGAGAACAGCTTGCTCAACCTCCCTTTATGGAACAGGCAAAGCTGCAAACCTTTCACACACTTCACCAGGGGCAGGTGAAGCAAGGCAAGGACGAGGGAGAGCTGCAGGGAGCCCACTCTCCTTTGTGTGCACTTATGTAACAGGGAGTTCAATGTGCCCTAGATGGCTGCCGTGACCTAAAGGAGCTTTTAACAGCAGCCTCCTCCTAAAGTTATACATTCATAACCACAGAGAAATCATTCATTGTAACCATAATTGCTCACAAAAGTGGTCTGAACAAAGCGTGAGTCCTCTCTAAAAGCCTCCACTGCCATCCTTGGTGTCAAGGGCTGGCCGTGCACTTACTTTTGCAACAAAAGTGTACTTTCAGAAGACAGGATTTTCTAGCTAATGCTGTGGGCAACAAAGCTAGTAATAGAATAAGCCCTCCTGCTCATGCAACGTGAAAATTGGTCGTAAACAGGAATAACAACGCAAACTCCACCCATGGCTGCGTAATGGCCAGGTTTCAGTATCCAGCATAGATTAAAATGTTATCTCAAATGGTTGTCAGAGAGGATGAATACAGCAAGGGTCACTCTAGGACCAGACCTGAATCCTGGTGTTGCTTACACACTGAGACTGGAAGGACAGTTATTTTAGAAGTCTGTACTGTCAGATTGGATCAGGGAAAATGATAAAGCCGGAGAAGAGCTGCACAAAGATAACACCACTCTTATGGTACCAAAGTCATATTATACCCTATAGCAGATTAATGTATTTATAGGAGTCACAGAGAAAGCAAGAAGATACCAAATCCTGACACTCTAGACAAGAACACCGCTCTTCTTTCAACAATGCTGATATCTTTCGTCAAGAGTTTGGCACATGAATAAATGGAGCCTCAGTTTGATTCAAACTTGCATGTCTGTGCTGAAATCCAGGGATACTTCCTTTCCAGGAAGGAACAGGAAATAACAGAGAGGTATTTGGAAATATATTTTAAAATTAATAATGTTTCAAAGCTCATCTCTCAGACTTTTTACAAGATTCAATTTATTTAATTTTAAAAACTGAGAATAAAAAGTTCTATTAAATCAATAAGATTATCTTCATATGAGCAATTTCAAGCCCACTTTCGAACAATCTTATTTTGATGCAAAAAAAAAAAAAAGAAGAAAATTTAAAATCTTGGACTAATATGTACTTCTTTAAAAGCACTTTTTAGTTCAGCCACTGATCAAGAAGTCAATATTTCACTCAGCTCTAGGACCAGAAGAGAAATATCTCAAGTATTTGCCCAAAGGACTAAACAAAATTACTTGTATAATTAATGTGATTTTCTAAGAAGAGTAGACTCAATACATTTGAGAATACCAATGTCTCTTAAGGCAGGAGTTTTTTTCACAAGCTCATCTTAAGAAGATTCCTCTGTACTTCTTTCCTATGCATGTGTTCCAAGAAGCACTTAATGAGCTTCACAGATTTACTAAAGAAAAAATGAGTCTAACTACTTGCTTTCTAGTTCTCTCTTGAATTCTTATTAATTAACATATTAATGTTCTGTTTTCTTAAATTTAACTTTAAAGAAATCAAGAACTTTTCAAATTAAGTAATGAGACAAGAATGCTAACAGCTTTTTTCACTCTATTAATTCATATAAAAATCTCAGAGGTTTTTAGGAAGTAAGATAGGAAAGAGCAATGACAGTATTTCTATTTTTAAGATGAAATCCCCTTGTTAAGCCAATCTCTTTCATTGTTGGAATTTTTTATCTGAAAGAAATTAAGTCTTTTTGTTTTAATCATACAAATGTTTTGAAGCATATATTCAAACCAGTAAATCTTTATGGTCTTGTATCCAGCTACATGTCCTCCACTGGAACAGTGGCAATGATCCGGAAGAAGCCACTGGAACCCAGCTGTGTCACCAGGCTCCTGTAGGAGCCTTCCTCATTCCATGTCTGGCTCTCCTCCACCAACCTTCACGTATATATGTGCACTCTTTGGAGCTTCAACAGCAAGGACAAAGAATGTTTTAATAAGATGCTCATGGACTTTTTTCTTTCTTATTGTTTCTTCAATAGTTTACTCTATTACCTCTATGATTATTTACCAGTGTAATATTACTTGAAAGAATAATCCTTGTTTTCAGACTGAATCCGTCTGCAGAATGCAGTGCCCAGGATGTCCCATGATCAAGCAACTTGAGCAGATAACAAAACCTGAACACAGCCATCTCAACTTCCCTGTGTCCTTGAGATTAAATTATATGCCCCCAACACTCATCCAGGCTTTGGACAAATGACATGAAGCAACAGTTTCTTTCAGCACAATACAGAAGAAAAAAAATAACAGAAAACAGAAACAAGAGAGAATAATTAGTTTAAGCTAGAAGGGAAGATGAGTTTTCAGCTATATGAAGCCCATGCACAAAATCTGTTGGGGCAGGAGGACCAAAAAAGCATTTGGGATCTGATATCTTATGTTTGTGAATAACAACCATACGTGAGGAGTCTGGATAACACACCCAGATTCTGACAAAGAAAATCTTTTAGGTCACCATACAAGCTGTTCAATTCAAAGCTAATGTCTGTTAAGAAATTTGTTTACATTTTACTAAAAATTGAAATGTACCTTAAATGTGCTATAGTGCCTTGGTATAGGAAAAGAACAGATGGAGCTTTCTCTAGTCAAACCTCAGCTTGAAAGATACCCAGCTTGTAGAACTGAAGCTTAGTTGGTGGTGCACTTCATGTCCTTCATGCAAAATATTCTGTCACTTTTAATTTTGTACCTTGTTTACTTTCTCTGTTACAAAAGAACTGGGACTTGTTTTTAGCAGCTCTGATTAAGTTTCTATTGATTTTTGAGATAGGAAATGGAACTTTCAGATTTCCCCCATGAATTTAAAGCAAGTCAGATATTAACCTCGAGGTAAAACATCTGCCATGGCATTCCTAGAATAGACAAGCCCTATCTCACTGAAAACAGCATCCGTGCTCAGATCTCAGTGCCTGGGAGTTGGAATTGGAGAACAATGCAAGCAGAAGGACAGTATTTTCACATGTATAAAACCACACATGAACACACCCTCATTTACCGACATTTGCATTCACTCGGATGTGGATTATAACACACAGGAAACACCCTTTATATACATACCCCTTAACTGTTAAAACACTAATGGCTAAAGCGAGATAGAGCTGGTGTCAAGGGGAATTCAGAAGAATGAGAAAGCTGATGCAGAGCTGGAAAAGCTTTTTTTTTTAATACCACTATTATTGTATCTAACCATATAATGGATATTTATTATTTTTTGAGGATCAATGTCCCCTTTCTTATTCTGTAACAACTGCCAGTATGTATGTACATTTTCTAGCTTAAACTTTCATTATCAAATGTATCCCTGGTATAGGTATTACTAGACAGTGTTTAATAGAATAACAGAAAATAAATATGCATACTGTCTAAAATCTATGCCCTATACAACATCTACTGAGCTGAAAACTTTTACTGTCAAGTCTTTGGACTGGTTTTACCTATCATGACAGTCTTCTTTAAGCTAGTTGTTTGGAGGTGTTTGTGATATTGGTGAATATTTTCAGACTAGGCACACTGGGTGTGGTTCTGAAAACAGACCCCATACAAAATGAAGGAAAAATTCAGAGGAAATAAAAAAATAGGCAAAAATAATCTTTAGAGATGGAGCTGAAACATTTTAGTTTTCTTCTGTCTTGTGAAACAGCCATAACTCTTGCACCTTGCTAGTGGTTAAAATGTGTGCCTGTCTGACAGAGCTAGAAGGTGCCACCTATTTTATTTAACAAACAAGTAAAACGAACAATTTCAGTGGTATTCATGGACTTTTAAAAGTGAATTATGCCTACTGCCTTATCACTGCAAGAGTCATCCCACTGATCTTCTCTGACTGGAGACAAACCCAGAACCTGCCTACAATATCCTTGGCAAGAGGAGTCTCTGCAGCTGGTTAAACCATGTTTTATACACCCAGTCCTGTGAAAAACACATGCATTCAAACACCCCTCTAAAGCAGCTTTGATCAACAGAGTACAGCACCTTTGAAATGTATTAAACCCCTCCCCCAAACTTTCATTAATTAATCTTTCAGTCCCGAATGTTGCTATTAAAACTGTCACCATAAAGATGGCAAGTTAAAGGTCTTTGAGGGATTCTAGGATTCTCTGATCCAAGAAAATCTGCTTCAAAAGGCATGGAAAACATTACACAGAAGCTGGAAAATATAAAACTATTTTCCTAATTTGCATGAACCTCATTTATACATTTAAACACAATTATTGTATACCAGGTACATCATCTTGCAGAAGGCTTTTAAATGGCACTTTAAAAATTATTTTAAAATATCAGTTTTAAACTCTAATTATTGTATTAATAACAACTGACTCAGCAGCAAGCCATAGATAACAACAAAGGTCAAAACTTCATGAGCAGATTAAAGTAAAAACAATGAAAATAAATATTGTTTAGCATCTATTAGTATTGTTTATAAATGGGCTTTATCACCATAATCTATTTATCAAATAAATGTGTAAAATCTTGTGGGACATTTTTACAATTCCAAGTTGCTTTTTTCTGAAGCTGTGCTGTCGCTTTCCCTAGCAGTGATTCAGGGATCCACAGGTTGTCCCTGCTCAATACAAGGCCCACTATTTTGAGCCAAATTTTCAGAAAAGGATTAAACTATACTGGAAATCAGACCTCATACCACCAATTAAACTAAATCTCCTATGCTTTTTCAGAGCAGACGGCAGATGTTAAAAGGATCGTGTGTGAGAGAGGGAAAGAATGTATGGGTTGCAGAATACATACTAAAAATACAATAAATACATAGCATGAAAAATGATACCACTAAGTCCTATGTGTCCTTGCACCTGCAAGATAACAAGGTGGATATTTGATGGGAGCAGTTAACACCACTCCTAATACCATGTTTTTGGGACTGCACTTCCCAAATGACCCAGTGATTAGACCAGATGGCTGAAATGAAGCATTTGATTTTGAAAAAAGATCACAAAATTATTGTGGAGAATTCTCTAATACATTTCTATTGCTATCAAATTATTAATGAGAAAGGAACCTAAACTTGGAAACAATTTTTTCCTTTTCCATATCAACATATGCATATAATTTTATTTGCTGATTGCCTCTGTAAAGATTGCAAAGTACATGTAGTGAGACCAGAGATGTTCTTAAGAAGAAAAAATATTTTTGGAAAGGGGGTTTCCATGTAGACAGCTTTTCATTGTAAAGAATTCTACAAGTTTCCATTCTTATACCTAACAGAAACCAGTCTTCAGCAATGAGAGTCAGTCATTTTGCACTTCAAAAGACTGGCAACTCCTCTCAATTTGTCAGAAAAAGCAATCAGTATTTTCCCTTCTGCAGTGGAAGACAATCCCTGGAATTAAAACTGTGTGTACAGGTGTGTATAGAACATTATCACACCACATACTTAAATTCTGCAGGAGGTATGTATTTCACAAATTATGTACAGTCGCAAGTAATCCACAATCGTGTGGATTAAGGATGAAATCATTACCTGTTCCTTCAGCTGTTTTTTTGTTAGCAGTGTGAAGTGCTGCCTGTAGGATCATCTTACTACTACCTTTCTCTGGCTGTCATGAAACATTCCCACTGGCTTCACATCCAAACATTGGAAACACAGGAGTGTCCAGATCAGGCAGTTGGGTTTACTTTTTAATGCTCTGGTCTACTGAAATTGAACAAATACAGCCAAAAAAAGGAAATAAAAACAAACAAAAATTATGTTGGTTGAAATCTCCGATTGAACTAGACTTAGCCACATTTGAATTGCACATGTGAGCAGACCATTTACAGTCACTTCTCATGAGCATTCAGTTTACAGTCACAGATGTTCAAGGAAAATGCATTTTAATCTCAGGATGAGATCAGTTAAATATAGCCTTCTGTGAACATTCATACCTGTCAGGGAACAACAAAAACACCAATCAAATTATATGACTAATAATTTCTAAGTTGTGCATGGATGAATTTGAATTTCAGATGGCAATCTGAGAAAAAGTCCTCAAAGCTTTAAGGAACATTCAAGTAAAGGGCTGTGTGTTCATGGAGAGTTTAATAATGGCAAAAGATTCACCCATGCTCACACAAATTTCTCAAAAAAGATTATCAGAACGATTTGAAAAAAATATTTGGGCAAAACTATCCTTAAGAGAGAGTTTTAAGGAATGGACAGCTTTATGGAATCTCTGGTGAGACTACAATACTGTGATGCGTAATAGTGTTTCTATAAAAGCAGATATTCAAACATTAATAACTAAAACTTTACAAGGAAATTACTCAATCTGAATGAAGATTAAGAATTGGATCCACTGGAAATACATCTTCCACAAACATTCTCCAGGCTGGAGTGATTCAGATACTTTGACTTTCTAGTCTAATGAATCTCACCAGTAGTTGACAAGTAACCCTTTTCAACCAAGAATTATCCTTTTCAAGGCAGCTTCCCTGCTCCCTTGCTCTCAGTGGGCTGAGGTTACCAGTGTCTGCAGTTAGAACGGGCTATTTCACAACTGCTACCACTTCTTATTTCCCACTGGGAATGCAGCCAAACTACAAGACCACTGTCTGCCCCACGTACTGTCAGACTTAAATATGGAGGAAGCACTGGAGTCCTTTTAGATAAATGTCAAAAAGAGACAGAAGGCATGAAAGTAAAAAAGAGACCGCAGCCCTTCTTTGCAGAAAACTCTTTTCTATGACACATGAAAAATATCTACTTCAAGTGTAAATAAGTTGGAAAGTATGTTTAAAAGATCAGCATAAAACATAAGGTGTATTTTGAAAAACACATATTACAATGTAATATATGGGAAAACAAGCAGAAATATGTCTTGTCTATGTGGGAGCTAATTTAGTTACTTTCTTGAAAGCTCCTTCTGAATACAAAGCTACTCGAGCTCTGTTCACTTGCCTTTTGTTTTGTTTCTGTAAATAGGCACAACATAAATACATGGTGGTATTGTTAAGCCTCAGGTTTGGAAAGTGTTGTGTGATCTTAGAATTGCAATTTCTAGAAGCAATAAAACCACTGTTGTTATTTTACCTCGACTTCACAAATTATCAAAATGTGCCATTATGCAATGTAAATCATTGTCTTCATTAGACAGACAGTTGATTCTTATCAAAACTAACTTGAAACTGCCTTTCATACACTTCTTCTATCTTCAGACAATTTTTTCAGGGACTGTGATAATATTCCTAGGAATGTATATACATACAAGATATTTCTGTTGTTAATCAAATTTATAGAAGAAAGTACTGATATACAGAGACACATTTAATGTGTTCAAATTGGTATAACTATTGGCACTATGCAAAAGTTCGTCCCAGTTCATACTGTGCTTCTAAACTACCTTCCCAACAAATGACTTTGAGTGCCAAGGCCATCAGTTCTTGGGACAAAGACTAAATCAGTAGAGGTATCAAGCATTAAGTTAATACAAAATTACTTTCCAATCTTTTTTTTGTTGGTTTAAAAGCTCAATGTTACTTGATTCATCTATTAGGTACTATGTTCTTCCCCAAAGAATGAAAAGGATGCCCCTACTGAAAAATCAGTTAAGTTAAATGAGCATGACACTAAAGGAACACAAGAACTGTACTCTTAATTCCATAAGGAATATTTCAGGCTGCTTTTCCAAATAGTACAAAGACCAAAACACTATTCTGTGTTGCCTATGGCTCATTTTTGGCATTCACACTCCAGAGATACATAGAGAACCTGAAGCTTCATAAAAATCTAATGTTTTATAATCCTATGTGTAAGTAAGAAAAATAGCTGTTTTTTGTTATTTCAGTTCTTCCCAGAATGCCGTTATTTAATTTCATGCAAAGGAGGCATAAAACACTCTGTTCTTAATTAGTTCTTGATACAGCTTATCTGCTTTCATGAGGGTTTGTCAGCACAGCATGAATCAGAATCATTGGAGACCACTACTTAGCTTGAGTTTATGCATGATTTGTCTTTAAAAACAGATTGGTTTGAATTGTTGGATCACAGAGTAATTGCGTACACTATTGACTTTATGTAACAGGTCAAATGTGATTGGGATGCTCCCTTTTCAAGTGCAGTACTTATCCTTGGGAAGACAAAGCTTCACATGCATTTAAGACCATAAGTGGCACACATTTGCAGGGTTTTATGTTAGTAAGTTTGGAAGTAATTTATCAGTTGAAAGCCAGAAATGGCAATCAAAGAAATATGAGGAAAAAGACCAAATGAGTTTCCACTGCTACATTATTTTGTCGATTATAGATAACAGCTAGCAGCAATGTTAAACTCTCACAGTGGTTTTTAAAGAAAATATTAATTCTCACAACACTCTTGGGGAGAAGGTAAATACTATCTAAACATTTTATGGGTGAGGCTGCTGCTGTATTGGGGGGCAAATTGGCTCAAGGGGTGGGGCAGGCTGGGAATGCAAGAGGAGAGTATGTGGACACCACACATGGTGAATGTGATCCCCCCAGAGCAGCCCTGCTGCTTGGATCAGCTTCTGCAGTGCCCCCAGACCTCTGCACAGGAGAGTCTGCCAAGGTCAGACAAAGCTAAGGGCTTAGCTAAAGATGGGGTTATCTTTGCCTGCCTCAGGTGTGCTGTTAGTCTGCAGTTACTAACCAGCATCTGAACTGCAAAGCTCTATGCTAGAAAGTTCCTGGAGTTCTTCTGAGAAGGGAGGAAGGCTGAGTGCCCTCCCTCATGCTCTGACAGCACAGCCGGCCAGCACCTTCATCTCCTTCAGCATCAAATCGTCATCATCTTGCCTGCTGTGGCACAGGTTAACAGGATCTGCCTAAGAGCAGAACATGTTTTGCTCATTAATTGCATCACTAATCCAAACAAAAGGAAGAAAAAGCAGTTTTCCATTTGTATTTTCCCTCCAGTATTTTGTAAACTTTAAACATACATAGGGGTTTGGAATACAGCAGTAATGGGAAAGGCATTTCTCTTGTGAGGGTTGTGGTTCCTTCCCAGGGAATCTTAAAATGCTCCACATTGAAGGCCATGATCCTGCAAATGTGGGCCATGAAGAACTCCAGTGGGAGAGCTGTGCTTGAAGTTTTGAAGCTTTTAACAATATTAGCTGTAACAGTCCCCTGAGGAATCTGTGAACATGCCAGCCAATATGGAGCACAGGAAACCACTGTTCTTAACAAGATGCATCACAGGCTCTGTTATCCACAGAGAGCAGAGGGATACCTGAGAATAAGGCACACACACACACACACACACACACACAGAAACACTGCCACATGCTCAACCTCAGTCATTCCAGCACCATTTAATGAAAGCTCTGCCTCCAAGGACTTTTGTCGAGGACTTTGTCCGACATAACACGACAGGGACATGAAATTCAGGGTGCTGCTGTGTGCCACTGCTTTTAAAATAAGAAATCGAAGCACAATCCTAACATTTAAGTAGGATAAAACTCTATAACAACATCCAAACTATGGCATAAGTATAAGCACACTTATATTGCTGTGGACTGAGACCAGTTTCAAACTTCAGGGTGGGTACGTAGGCCTTCCACAAAATAATTATTTCAACTTTCAATTTAGATATCTTGTTTCAGACACCAAAGATTAAATTGCTTTAATGAAAGGTCAACAGTGCTGCACAATTTTGCTCTCTGTTGTCAAGCACAACATGAGATTGAAGGGAAAAGGACAGTGTCATGTGGAAAACAGGATGATGAAATTACATCATTTTATTTATTAATAATACATTATAGTGATATTTTTATGCAATTAAAGGTTGTATAAACACAAAAGTACAGAACAGATGAACTTTCATGAGCGAGTTCTATTATGACATTTTATAACGTATGCTGTATCATTTTGTAAACAAAATAATTGTCTTTAAATTTTATTTATATGCATATGAAATGTAATATAGCCAAATATGCTCCAAATATGAGGGGAAAAAATTAAATTTGCAGAGAATGAAAGAATATTTTGTCTTTTAATTATGAAATACTTCTTAAATTAACTATGCTAGAAATCAAATTTGGAATACTAGAAAATGGGTTTTGTTCTTATTAATAATTCTATCCTTAATATTCTTATTTGTATTTGTGATGTTTTTTCCTCTCCCTGAACTACAAAGCACTCAGGTCCATAAAATGCGAACAATCAAGAGAAAAAAAAGTCTTATGCAACAGTTCAAGTCTTCTCCCCCATTTTGCTTCAGAACTCTCTAAAATTTGTGGAAAAGAAGGTGAAGGCAACTTTCTCCCTTTCAGTCTAAGTTTTGCAGCAAGCACAGCCCATGTGCTGCAGTTCAGCCCTGAGCAGATGCTGCACTAACCATCACTCCCAGATAACGCACTCCCTCAATGCACCCATCCTTCCCAGCAATCCCAGACATGATGGATCCTCACCATGTTGTCCCTAACCAGTCATGTGCTTGCTGATGATCACATCTTCAATGAGAGGACGCTCTTAAATGTTTGGGGTTTTTTTACTTCCCATCTTTGTGAAAGAGCTTTTTACTAGGAGCCATTTGGCAAGAAATCCGCAAGGTCATCTGTAATAGAAAAATAATGGACTAATTTGAAAGCTGAAGCACAAACATTTGCTTGTAAAAAGTATGGCCAATGGTCAACTTTGCAGCTTGGAGATAAGGTTTCTATTTTGATAGATTAGAGTCTCCGCATTATACCTTGGCACTGTAAACTGGAAAAAGAGGCATTTCTGTGGGGAAGTTCACTCAGGGAACTGGCAGCCTTTGTTCAGGCTCAGCTGTTTTGCTGGTCAGGGCAGTATTTTGACAAATACTTTCTGCATTAAAGGAACCTGAAAGAATTTATAATCTAGTTTAATTTCTAAAATAAATGCCCATTTAAATGGAATCATTATCTAATAGCAGAAGAATAGTCTACGCTGCTGTGGCATGTTGCTGTGCTGGGAATCATAAAGGAATTACTGTTTTTCATGGACACAGTGACAGCAACTTTGAAAAACCATATAGATTTCAAATTGATACAGGTTTTGGCTCTCGAGTACTGGTCAGATAAATTGTCCACTTAGCCCAGCTTGTATCATCCTTTTAACTTTTCAAACTATCATACAGCAGCCCTATGATTCAAGACAACATTCAGACTTTGCTATTGTCTGAATGGCTTGTATTTGTCAATAATATGCACACTGGCTCATGGCATTAGTACTTCACTACAGTTAGCTGTAAATAATATTGCCTGGCATGGACTTCAGAGCCCTTTGCTTTAATTTGGTCCATACAAGCATGAAAAGTCCCTACAAATTGCTATACTCATATATAGCATGTCACAATCTCTATGAAATACACATTTTTGTAGAACACAAAAACCTACCCAATAAAGCTAAAGAAAAAGAGCTTTCTAATGAGAGTATTTAATGGAAGAGTTATCTATTTGTTAAAAAAGAGTGGTGTTAAAAATAGTTCTTAGTTTTCCCTAGTAAGATCTCGATGAATGGAAGTTACAATTTAGAAAGCATGATTTTTTTAAAAGCAGAGAAGGAAGGGAAGTTATAGGGTAAGACAGACTTAACTGCTCAGGCTTGGTTCTAGACTGCATACATTCTTTATTCATATGATAAAGGAAGAATTTGGTTATGTGCATTTCTACAATGATTGTGTAAAAGAATGCATCAGTGCATCCAGTGAGAGTTTTTCCATCAACTTAGAGTCAAGATTTCACCAGTTGTCTCTACAACTGGGTACACAGTCTATGTTATGCCTGTCTTTTCCAGGCAAAAACATTTGAAGTATTTAATTCATGGTCTGCCAGCTTGTCACATATCTGCCACAGATGTAGGAAATATATATTATTTTCATTTTTTAGCATTTAGATTGTGCAAATACTGTTACTGGCAAACTGACTGCAGAATGAAATGTAGGAAGACAATAAGATACCTTCTGTTTTCCCCAAAAGATAACTGCATGGAAATATACACTAAAAATAGAATACGTTGTTAAAATATTTGACATGCACTATTAAAATATTTTATTCGGCATTCAAAATATTAATGATGACTGCTGACTCACACTAAACTTCCTTGGCTTGTGTCAATTGACCTCTTGTGGTATCATATAATGTTCCTTCAACATGACAAAAAGAATGCAGTAATTTAATATCCTGGCAGCTTTGTGTACAAGTACTCCTGCTGTGGTCCAAAGCCCTGCCTTCCACAGTTGTCATTATTTAACTCAGCTAAAATTCTCACTGGTTTAGCAACATATATAGAAAATGTGCTTGTAAACACCTATATGATAAGAAAGCTAACCACTGGCTAAATGAAAGCTGTGTAATGTCAAGCACATTCAGCTGAACCCTTGTTCTATACAATAAGGTGCTCCTTACAGTTGGAATAAAAATATTTTTGTATGGGCATCATTTTGTGGTGAAGTGGTGATAACAGCATTTTCCTGCTTCTGTAATGATCAAGGTTCTTGTTACAGGTTAAAGCATGCCTCTGTTCTTCCAAAGAGTAGAGGAATGTTCTGATAATATCCTTCTTGAGGAAGAACCGAAAATAACACCTCTCAAGTGAAAGCATAGGTGCTGTTTTATATATTTCCAGTTAAATATAATATGTAGATGTTATTAACATGCTTGAGTCTGTAATGTACGCAGGCTACTTGATCCACAAATTCCATCTGGCTTCTTGTATGTGATTGTCTACAACTCTTTCACTGTTTTAAAATGCTTTGGCCACAGAACTGACAGTTAGATCATCTGGCTACAGCATCATCTTCGATTATTTCCTACAGGTTTTCTTCCAGGTTTCTGCTAAAATTAGACTAATTTTGGCTGTTTCACCTGATTTGATTACAAATCAGTATTTAATACTGCAGTTTGATTCTGCTGTGGCCTGAGAACATCAATAATAGGAAAGGTGCTTCCCCACTGGAAGGCTCCTGAGGGAAATCATTATTTTCTCAGGCACACAGACCCTTTTGCTGCTTTCCACAGCCTACTCCTGGTACATCTGTGCTCCAGCTTCTGACACTCAGTTTAGACATCAAACATTGTATTGTCTTCTTTTGCAAGATGAAAAAGCCACATGAAAGGCCCAGATTCAGCTGTCATTTGGTAACACACAACTTAAGCTAAAAAATTTGTGGACTATTTCTGATCAAATGCACAAGAGATACAAGGGTAAGAAGCCTTTTCTTGCCCATAAAAAAACTTACTGAGAAAATCCAGAATTTAATTTGTGCAATCTCACATGGCCTAAATTTCTGACGCTGTTTAATTGAAAACTAAAAACCAGACTGAAAACCGAACAGATATAAATATTACAAATTTAGTTGAGAGAAGAACTTTAAATAATACACTTATTTTACAGTAAGAGTGTTTTGTTGCTGGGAGCCATCCCTTATTATAGCTAAAATGTCCTTTGTTATACACAAATAAACTCAATTTAAACATAGCATTAATACTGACTCAGCTTAGGTCTTCTACAATTTTCTTCCAACACACTGTATATTTCCATCTAGAACATAGCATGAGGAAAAATGAAAGCTTTCTGCAGTATAATAAACATTTCCATAGAAGTCTATACAGTATTTCTGCTTTACATCATGTTTCATTTATCAACCTGAATTAGGCTTTTGAAAGAGGAAAATGCAGCTTTGCAGTTCAGTACCTCTTCTGGTCTTTTCTTGAAATAACAAAATTGCTTAATGTCATTTCAAGTTCATCCTGTTCATGCACACATGTACACAGAGCTATGGGTAATTCACTTACACAGTTCAACATCTCCTTTGTCACAGATGGTAAATGTGCAGATTTTTCCCTCAAGGAGAGAAACTCTTTTATAAAATAACTGTATATTTTGTTCATTTTTTTTTTCTGCCACTGATGCTCTTGTATTGTTATTATACTCTGTCAGGCTGGTAATTAGCATTCAGTCTCCATCTGACACAAGCACAGCTCTCAATCCTCCTTAAAAATCCCTTAGGACACACATGGTAAGTAAAATAATGTGAGCCAGCAAGAGGGGGAAAGTACTAAAATAATAATAATAATAATAATAATAATAATAATAATAATAATAATAATAAACATGATAGTGCATAACCACAGGTGGCTTTTGTCATGCAGTCAATGCATGGAGCTAATCCTGCTGCATGGAATAAGCTTTCACAATGCTACAACTGTCCTGCTGCAGCTGTGCTTTGCTTTTCTTACACAAAGATCTAAATACTCTTCCCAGTCTCACCTTTCTTCCAAACTTCTAAGGCACACAGTGTACCTACAGTGTATCACACAGTGATTGCCCTTCCTCCATTCTCAGGTCTCTTGAGGGAATAATTATTTCCTCTTCTTGGACAAATCATTTTTTGGACAGTGTCACGTGTGATAGTTGAGGTATCCTATTGTTCTGAACGACTCTAACTGGATCATATAATTCTTGGTAAAATTATAATGTCACTTTAGAGCTTTGTGAACCTACTAGAATTCTTCTAGTTTCAGCAACAATGCTGTCACTTGAAAAAAGAAGAAACAGAACTTTTCTTATAGTTCCTACAATATCCTCATTTTCAGTGATTTCTTCTTGAGGTGACTGGTGTGATCACAGAGTAGGCATACTCCAGAAATTCTTTAAGAATAGTAGCACCACACAATAAATTTTTTGTTGAAGCTGTAGCCTCACACACACTTGTGCTTTCACATAAGGCAGGCAGGATGTGCTGAAGATGCTGGTGTAGCCCCCACACTGTGTCCCCAGCCCGTCTTACCCGAGATGGTGAGTCAGTTTTCTGCCTTTGCACTCACACAGCAACAGGAGAGACAGAGCAGTAACTCTCCCTGAAACTGGTGGCTTAATATCATCCCATTTTCCTGAAGTTACCATGGAAATGACAACAAAAAGAGGCTTACACCTCAATGCCAAATCAGTATGAAAGATTACCAGGCAAGACTTCAGAAGTCCAATGGCTCTCAGCAGTCATGTAACAAAGTGGAGATTTGGAGATGTCAAAGATCTACAACTTTAGAAAACCCTGAATTTCTCCGAATATGAGATGTCAAAATTTTGTGATGTCAAAATATGGTCTGTCATCCAAAAGCTACTGAATTGATAACAGAGATTTGTGCCTTAAAATAAGAAATACCAAATTTATGCTTATATTAATTAACATTCTGGTCTGGCACTATATGTCTTGGCTTGTCATAAAGCCTAGAGAGACTCATGCAGTTGACAGAACGTGTGAATGAGAGACACCTGTCAGATCAGTGCCACCAAGGTGTTGAATAAGAAGTCCCTGGACATCTCCATTTGCTCATTAGATCTCCTCTCTTACAGCGAGGAACACTGCAAGTGTGAGCCCACAGGAGTTGCTCTATTTCACTGCACAGGCACTTCCCAGGCCTCCAGCTATATATTTGTCCAAAAGTGGGAGAAAATCTCTTGACAGACACCGCTGCCAACCAAATGTAATTTCTAAGTGTAAAATGCAGTTTTAGAATAATTCAAGTATTTAAGAAATACGGGGAGAGAAGAAATACCTAATGAGGAGCAAACTCCTGTGAAAATGAGATCAGTGTGGGGATGCAACTAAATTGGAGCACACCCAAACTAAGCTGCACTATTTTCAGTGTTTAATGAAGCCCTGCCTATTTTTTCTCTTACTAACTGACTGGGATGCTGTGTGAAACACCAAACCTGTAACACTCAAATATCTAACACAGACAGCATCTGACACAAGCAGCATCACACTGAGAAAACAAATTATGCAATCAGCTGAAAATACTTCCCAAGACACATATAAAAAAAAAAAGGTGGAAGACTGATATTCAACCTCCTTCTCTTTCTGCATGTCACAGATCTAGAAGCTTTTGGGATTATTTTGATAATTCAGAGCGCTCTCTCCTCTCATACTAATAATTTTATCTTTTATTAGGTGAACCAAAGAGGAAGATTAGGGATTCTGTTAGTCTGGGATTTATGGTTACAGTGAATTTAAACACATGAAAACCATCTGCTGCAGCACCCAAGAAGGAACTATTACATACTTAAGTTGAGAAAAAAAAAAAAAACTAAAACATTAGAGGTGGATTTTCTGCTTTTTGTAGAAAAAAAGCTCTGCCTCTTCCTGATCTCTAATTTCAGCCTCTATACAATATTTATTTATTACCAAGCTAATAAGTCAACCTGCAGAACACATTTCTGCAGTATCTGCTCACAAGTTTACACTTTTCATGTAGCAGAATTCTCTTTTCCTAGGGTCTCAAAAGTTCAGAGTTCCAAAAGGGGGACCTGATAGAAGGAGTAAGAGGAGCAAATGCCCAGACTTGATATTGCTGCTCAGCCCTTTGGGCCACGTTGCTCTCAAGTCTCCTCTGTCTAATTTTAGGTGACAATATATCACATCAGGTGATGTCTCAACATTTCATCTCAGTGACTGCCCCACAATTCCCAACATGGATAGGAAGAATTTTCCACAGAAGGTGTACATGGCATAGAGAGGAACAAATTTATCTGTGTAAATATAAGAAGTTCATCTTCTACTGTATAAGTTTATGCATCTGCATAAAAGGAGATGTTACATTGTGCTGGGGAAGTGGCTTGGCCTTTGAGCACAATTCCTTTCTGGAAATGACACTGGCTTCCTAAATGTGCATTACAACACCTAACAACTCCTAACAACTTTGGGGCTAATCCCTCACAGCCTCGGGAGAAACAAGGAAAGTAAACTACAATATTGATGCTGTCCCCCTGCAAAGGCACAGCATTTTATGGGAAAAACCTCCTGGGATGTCCTCTTTTTCAGCTCTTTTGTGGTTGCTTGGAAGAGTAGATGGTTAGGCTGTGAAGGAGCTATAGTCTCAGTCCACTAAAATGCTTAGCTCTTTGCTATTTTAAATCCTACTTTCTCTTCCTGAGCTCCTTTGAGAAAACCTTTAAATTATATATCTAACATCTACCTTTCTTTCTATCTTTAAATATCTGCAAATAAATGGATAGAAATTTCTGACTATTAAAAGTAAGAATCCATGTCACATATTTCCCATATTTGATTACACTTCTTTCATCATGTATGTGAAATAGCAGATTTGCATAATATCATATTTCTCTGGACTGTGCACTGACCTGTATAAAACAGCCTACCAGAGAGTAATTTTCTTTCATGAAACACCAGTTTTTCTGATGCCTTCAAGGCAAAAAATGTAAGACAGTCAGTTCTCAAAGTCACAGAGAAAAATATCTTCATAGATTTATGAAGGGAAGAAATACAGCTTTGCTAACCAACCACTTCCATGCATTCTAATGGCAACGTGTTGCAATTAATAAAACAATCATGTCCCATACTGGGGGAAAATGCTGACCACGCCAGAATAAGTGGGCCCATATATTGTCCAAGCATGTAAACAGATTAAGTGACAGCATAATAAATCCTCAGTACATAATCAATGAGGAACAGTAAGGCCTTGTGAAAAATTAAAGACATCAGAATGAGACTGAATTTTCTCAGAGCTAAAATGTGGAGTCACTAGTCAATGAATCCTGCCTCAGGAGACTGTAACAAATACGAAGAGTGTGCTCAAGGACAGGCAGAGTTGTAAATTGAGAGCTATAAAAAATAATAATCTAACAATTGTGCCAACATGTTTATAATTTATAGGCTGGTGTTGCAGGTGAGAAATAGGGGTTAGCAGTCTGTTATAATCTGAACTTGAGTCAGTAAAGCACTGCAGAACCTCTAAATCACCACTTCTTTCATTTCACATAGTTTAAAAACATATAACTATCAGACAAAGCCACTTTCTTTCAGGGTTTGAAGCTGTGGATACTAAACTGTTCAAAGTTAGAGAGCTACTAGGGAGTCCAGTAAAGGGAAGCTCTTAATTTTCCTTATACTCTTTTCTTTCACATTGGACACTTGCCATAAAAGTACAAAAAGCACAGGGGTTTTTGTGTTATAATTAAGGCAGGCAAGAAAATAAGAGTTCCGTTTCACATTAAATTTCGGTGTTCTCAAATTTAATTCCATTTTGATAATCTCATTCAAGGTACAGAAAAAAAAAAGTTTGAACATGCATTTAGATAGAGTGAAATTGGAACCTTTAATCCTACACAGTACCAAGTAACTCTGAGTTTCAAATTCCCTTCTCCCAGTGGATGTTAAGGTTAGCACTCACCACAGAGCAAATTGGAGCCTAGCAGGACTCTGTTCTCTGTAAACAGGGGAGGCTGTCTCGTCATGCTCTGCAGGGACTGAACATCTTTTCCAAAATGGTTTACATGTGAAGGTTTTGAGCTGTGTCTTGGACGTGAGTTCCCATTACAGAAAAGTTAATTGAATGGAGCAATTTTGTGCATGCATTTGTTAATAACTGGGCAGACAGCAGAAGAGCACTTCGACATTTTTTTTCAGTCCTTCATCCTTCAAAGTTCCCCATGCTTCCCATGAACAGACCAGTCATTACAAAGCAATCCTCTTACAGCCTGTACAATGTGTAGGAAGGTACTGGAGCATAGCATGTATGTATGTATATGTAAAGTATGTATGTATGTAAAGATGGTTCTATAGTCACACCTTAACTATAAGGTATTGAAATAAATAATTAACATACTTATAAGCAACATTCAAGATACTGTCCATTTTTCTGACATAATCACCACTTGAGCTGTAACTCATCTTCCCTTACAACTTATCTACTGCATTCCTCTGCCATTGTGATATGAATTTAACCTGAGCTTTGAAATACCAATTGGCACTCAGTATTCTTCCCCCATGAAAAGCTTGTGGAAAATTTTCATGATCAAATTACTTTTCCACATGCTGTATCTTTCATTTCAATTTCAGCAATTTTTCATGTGCATTTTTCACTGTTAAATGCTCCCATGGAGGATAGTTGTAGCACTAATGGCAACTAAAAGTTACTACTATTAAAAAAATTCTGAAAACTTAAGTAGATCAATAGTAGCACAATAAAACTGGTAGCTAGTGGGAGTGCAGCCAACCTTTTATACTGATTGAGTCCAGTGGCCTTTCTACATTCAGAGCCCTTTCTTTCAAACAAGCCTAATGAACACACTGACAGTGGTGTGACAGACAGAAAACCTACCAGGCGAGTTCCCTGGCTGTATCTTTGTGGGGGCTTGAGAATGCTTTTACTTGCTGAGATATTAACTGAATAAGTAAGAAAAACTGAATTATTAGACTTCTGTTCTCACACTGTTTCATAAAAATGTTTCTCTTAGACTCCACTACACAGTAGTCAAGAAATCTCAAGATAATATTAAACAATTATTCTGGTCTGTCACAGGTTCCTGGACACTGTAAGAAATTGGGTTGAGTGAGGCAGTGACATGTCTGCAGACAAGGCTCAACACTGATTTACCCAGCCATCTTTGGTACTTGCTCCTAGTACCAAAGGGCTTTTATTACCTTGGAATACTCAGTATTGGAAGAAATGTATAATTGTTTGATAGATAAATTCAGTCCTTGTCAAGGCAAAGGTTAACTCTCCATAGCTTCTGCCTAGAAAAGTGAAGGTTGAAAATGAGGGCTATAGGATAACAGAAGAGTTTACATCTGCTAAATAGATAGGGTGCTTCCCTTCTCCCAGAGGAAATAAATTAAGAGAAAACCAACCAACCAACCAACTAAAAAAAAAAAACACACACAAAAAAAAAAACAAAAAAAAAACAACCAAAGCAACAAAAACAAACCACAGATGCCACATTCTGAGGGAATTTTTTTAGACTTAGAATTCAGACTTAGACTTAGAGTTACCCTTAGAGTTTATAAGCAATCCAGCATCCTAGGAGAATCCTCACATACTGCAGGTGAGAAACCACGAGACAGAAAAAATGTACTCTCATCCCACCTGGGCTCTGGGCTTGTTTTACTTGCAGCATCCTGTAATAGAATGAAACTGTGCTGCTGGAAAGTGTGTGATGGATTTAAAATCAGCTTCTGAGGTTTACATTTTGCTGTAACCTGGGTTTAAGACAGCTAACCCAGGAGCGGAGGAGCACAGAGGTCAGCACCCTCTGCAAAGCCCACACTGAAGCACCTGCTGTTCTGGGATTCCTGCCAGCAAGGCAGCACAAAGCTTTGGCAAGTGCAGTTGGAAAAGGGCAAAAAGCCTTACAGGTACTTCAGGAAAGAAAGTAGAAGCTGAGTATAAGTCTCTAAGAAAGACGCTTTTTTGAGCAGCCTGCTTTTATCTCAAGGGAATTTAGCATTTCTATAGACTACTGCTACAGCAGGGTCATCTCAGGAGGAAAGGTCCAAGCCCTCTCAACTCTCCCCATCAGAAGCAACAGTTCCAGATTTCTCAGGAAACCAGTGAGTATGGAATGTAAGGCCAAGTGTCACACGAACTCCATGATACAGGTCAGGTAAACTTGTTTATTATCCTGGCATATTATCCACAAGCTTCCATATCTGAATGGATTGCACTGTACACCAGTTGCTGGAGGCAAATCTGTGTCTGACCAAAGCACAGAGAAAAAAGAGATGCATGTACATAATTTTAAGTATGGATGCATAATACATATAATATTTCAGAGAAAAGCTGCACAAAATATATGGTGTTTTAGGGCTCTTCGGTTTTCCTTTGTGAAAAAAATGAATGCAAAGTATATATTTTACTTGACAAAATATTAAGCATATGAAAATAATTTATTTCCAAACTGTCTCTATTTAGTTATTACAAGTTTTATTTGTGAAACTGTCACTCCTTCACATATTCTCAGTGTAGGTAACTGCAAATATGAATATCATTCAGAAGCTATTGTTTTAAAGTGTCATCTACAAAGGAACTGGATTTTAAGGAAGAAAATATGAGTTTGTCAGAACTAGAAGTGAGGTGATGCTGCACAGAGTTCCACAACCATAACTTTGAAACCTTTCAGAAATCAAATTCAGGCCCCATACATGCCTCTCTTATGGGCAGCTCAACTTCTCAGAAGGCTTCAGGCTTTTAATAGGAAGCCCTTTGCCTGTGTGCCAGAGCCAAAGCCACAGATGTGGTTTAGCAGTGTAAATCCAGACTTGGGCTGCATCCAGGAAAGGTTACATCACCCAAGGAATCTTCTGTATCTTAAGTAGATTGGTTTGTTTTCTCCAGGAGATGACCTGTATGCATATTTATTTCTATATGACTTTCCATGTGCCAATATTTTAATCTTGAAGATTAAAGTCGGAAGAAGGAAAGTGCCGAACACCTTCTGCAGAAAAGCTTCCTCCAGGTCAGCCCTGACAAACTAAAATTGGAAAGTTATAATGTGGCAAACAGGAAATAAATTTTCAAACTTGCCTCACTTTAGTTCAATAATCCTCTTAGTAAATGAACTAAATTTGTGTGTGGATTTTGGGGGCTTTTTTCCCCTAATCTCATAATAAATTCATGAAAACAGGAAATTGCCTCCCTTCCAACAAATCAATCTGCTTGCACAGAGTATGATGCTTCTCTGTGGTGGCTTCTGTAGGTATTAGTATGAGATGAGAAAGACTCTGCTTTTGCCAGCAAATTTGCCCAGAACACATGGCCTTCAGACAGAGTCATGATGTGCACACCCTCAAGCACTGGAATGAGCCAGCAGGATCAAACCCCCTCTGCAGTTCCAGTGGGTGGGACATGCACACACCCAGCTGTTCCAGAGGTTTGGACATGCACACACCCAGCTGTTCCAGAGGTTAGGACATGCACACACCCAGCAGTTCCAGAGGTTAGGACATGCACACACCCAGCAGTTCCAGTGGGTGGGACATGCACACACCCAGCTGTTCCAGAGGTTAGGACATGCACACACCCAGCTGTTCCAGAGGGTGGGACATGCACACACCCAGCAGTTCCAGAGGGTGGGACATGCACACACCCAGCTGTTCCAGAGGTTTGGACATGCACACACCCAGCTGTTCCAGAGGGTGGGACATGCACACACCCAGCAGTTCCAGTGGGTGGGACATGCACACACCCAGCTGTTCCAGAGGTTTGGACATGCACACACCCAGCTGTTCCAGAGGTTAGGACATGCACACACCCAGCAGTTCCAGAGGTTAGGACATGCACACACCCAGCAGTTCCAGTGGGTGGGACATGCACACACCCAGCTGTTCCAGAGGTTAGGACATGCACACACCCAGCTGTTCCAGAGGGTGGGACATGCACACACCCAGCAGTTCCAGAGGGTGGGACATGCACACACCCAGCTGTTCCAGAGGTTAGGACATGCACACACCCAGCAGTTCCAGAGGGTGGGACATGCACACACCCAGCTGTTCCAGTGGGTGGGACATGCACACACCCAGCTGTTCCAGAGGTTTGGACATGCACACACCCAGCTGTTCCAGAGGGTGGGACATGCACACACCCAGCTGTTCCAGTGGGTGGGACATGCACACACCCAGCTGTTCCAGAGGTTTGGACATGCACACACCCAGCAGTTCCAGTGGGTGGGACATGCACACACCCAGCTGTTCCAGAGGTTAGGACATGCACACACCCAGCTGTTCCAGAGGTTAGGACATGCACACACCCAGCAGTTCCAGAGGGTGGGACATGCACACACCCAGCTGTTCCAGAGGTTAGGACATGAACACACCCAGCAGTTCCAGAGGTTTGGACATGCACACACCCAGCTGTTCCAGAGGTTTGGACATGCACACACCCAGCAGTTCCAGTGGGTGGGACATGCACACACCCAGCAGTTCCAGAGGTTTGGACATGCACACACCCAGCTGTTCCAGTGGGTGGGACATGCTCAGCATGTGTGCTGGACTCTTGGCCCTGTCACAGCACGGTGTTGTCCTGGTCCTTGCCCTCAGCAATTCAGTGATAATACAGTGTTGACACTGTCAGGAATAATTCCTTCTCTGCTACTGGAAAGTTCCTCAATGAGAAATTATTCTTTGGAAATTCCAGCAGAAGAGCTGGAATTATATTTGAATACACTGGAACCATATTGACATAGGAGAATATATGTGTGTCTATATACATGAATTTGTTTTAAATGAAATTTTAAAAAATACTCTTTTCAGACAATGTAAAATTACTTTGGATATAATTTTCAGCAAAAAAATTTAAGAATTTTCAGATATGTCCTTAAAAAATGAAAGGCCTAAATTCCATCCATCATAATTTCACCATATTCTTTGAAAATCTTTTTTAATGAATTTGAAACTAATTAACAAACTCAACTTGCACTTGCTAATAATTTAATCTTGAATACATTTTAAAGAAAATAATGTCTTTAGCAAGCCAACTTTTTTTCTAAAGTTGAGAAGAAATCTCTTACCCCTTGGAATTGGGGTGTTCATGGAATGAACACTGTTTCTTTCCACCAAGAATTTTTACTTTCCATACAGATCTGAAACCCTTCTGTCCACACAGTACCCACCTGTCAAATGGGCTTTGCTAAAAATAAAATAAAATATATATATATATATTTAATGTTAAAAATAATATTTCTGTAATTTCTACAAATCGAGTATTTCTAAATCAACATTAATTTAGTCCAAGAATTACCATTTTTGTTCGAAAAGAAAGTCTGGCCAGCTACAATGATTCAGAATACTATTTTAGATGCTTGATCACTGCCTGCATGTCTGTGCCCTGTCCTTCTCTTCTACCTACTCATGCTCCTACCTGACAATGTAAATCATCTTGCTTTTTACATGAAGTCTTATTTATTTCCCTTGAACATGGAAGAAAATATTTCAGAAGCACACCAATATAAGCAATCTGAAAGATGCCAGCTGCATCTCCTCTGTCTGGGCCAAAGCCCTGGTGGCCCACTCTTGTGTACATTGAGCACCATCTGTCTCTCCTTGACATGGTGCAATCTGCCCCAGTTTAAGTGAAACCAGCACTGAGGAATGTCTGACACACATGAGCTTGAGGCTGTGCCTTTCAAAACCTCCCTGCAAGACTTGGCCACCTATGCCCTCCAGACAGGCTTGGAATGCCACTCTTCCCTCTAGCAGCAGCAATTCCTAAAGCCTGCTCACTCTGAAAACACAGGCTGCCTTCCCTGCTGGGCACTGGTGAGCACTGCAGTCCCTGAAGTGGGACTGACATCACATCCAATCGTGCATGGTTATGTAGGGACCAACTGTGGTTTCTCCAGCTTCAGAGGAGAGGGTCCATGCATATCAAAGAGCATTATTTGGCTCTGTGGACTGAGAAGCTGTTAATAATTAAAATGACACACAGACTCAGGTGTGAATGCACAGTAGCATGCAAGGGGAGCAGAGGGAGGGCATCAATGGATATACACCTGCATATCTACTCACTTCAGTGTTCTTTCTGTATAGACAGTTGTCTTGCAGTGGAAAAGGAAGAAATGTCAATTAAACAAACTTCTGATCCCGCTTTAGCTGGTTGAACATTCGCAAGAATAAAAACAAACAGAATGGATGGTGTGGAAACTTCTAAAGCAGACGTTACTTCTGGTGGAGAACTATTAGCTAATTGCCAACACAGAATGTATGTGCAATATTGATTTAGTTTGCCCAGATAGGGAAGCAAGTCCCAACATACTTTCATCTGTTCTTAAATATAAATGAAAAAACAATACATTTACTCTAAGGTCACTGTGGGAACAAAGGATCAGCCGAAGCATACTCAGCTTGTGATTTATATTCAGAACCCACCAGCAGCAAGAAAAGAGAGACTGATACCATCATCTTACAATCGTCTTTTGGATCATGTTGTGCATCTGAGAATACCAGCAGAATCCAAGGCTGTTTCTTGCATTCAGCAAACCAGTCTAACTCAACAATCACATATCCTTTTCTACCCTTCAGTGCATGCTGCCACATATAATAATTTTTAATGTAGCCATTAAAAATATGCAGGCACTAATTATCATATTTTGGGTGTCTTTTGAATACCAGTAAAAAAGTGTAAAACCTGTAAAGTGAGAAGATGCACATGGCCATGGAAGTTTTTTCAGGAATCAGGACAGACCTGTAACCATTCATCACATGAAGAGATAATTGAGAATTTAATTGCAGGGAGGGGGAAGGGTGCAAAACTGCTCTAGCCATTGACAACAGTGAAGAACAATTTCATATAGGGCAGCGATCAAGTTAATTTGATAGGTAGCTCTGGGAGCTCCGTGGGTACTTGGAAGGCTTAGCCAACAAGATTTCATCGACATTGTTAGTTGCCTCTCCATCTGCTTCACAAGGAACTCTTGGCAAGCTTAACTCTATTTCCAGTTGCTAGAGAGACACTTTCAGCCTCAGGATAAAAGTAACATTGGTCTTTCCTTTCAGTTCATAGCATTGTAACTTAATTTTCATATATTTTTCCCTGCTGAGGTTGAGTTTGGAAGCAGAATTCACATAAAGTTTTCTCACAAAAACACCAAGCAGTTTGTAAGATGAATATTAAAATTAAAAACATTAAAAAGTTCAAAACTAACTGAAAAACATGATTGGTTTTGTGGTGGTTTTTTTTTTTTTTTTCCTTTTAAGTCAAAGGCAAACAATTTGCAATGAATAATTTATCTGACATGCTTTGGTTTGGGTTTTTGTTTTTGTTTTTTCATAGAATTTCCTCTGGTAGTTAGTTTCAACCTCAGGTAGATTCCATTTTTAAGCAGACAGCTTTCCTAAAAATTAAACCATATTCTGAACTTTCTTGGCATGTTCAATACTCCAGAATCAGAGAGTGCGCAGTAGAATAGAAATGAAGGCATGCACATCTTCAAGTTTAATTTTATATTAAGCTTCTGTGAGTGTACCCTCATAAAACTTTGAAGTGTATTCCTTCCCCCACTCTCCCCTGAGGAACTGACTAGAAGAACAGAACCACGTGAATGCTCATGAAAAGGAGGAGCACAAGAAAAGCAAATCAATTCAATGCAGTTCTTTGAACTAAAAAGAAGAATATTTGGCAAAGTCTGGATTTAGGATATGACACTACAAATTTACAGAATGGTAAAGAGCAGAAATTCAGCTATTCTCAAATGTGCTGAGCAGAATGTCTATCTGCATGCTCATCATCCAACAAGCTGAAGCAAAGATAATCTTGCTTGCTGAGCCCTTGTTCAGATTTGCAATTGATAGGAGAGGAGTTCAAGTGGCAGGAAGCCGAAGGCTGTGTCCCTGTGTCAGTGGTCCCTCTGCCTTGGGTGGCTCAGGCTGAGAACCCCTTGGCCAGCCCTGCTGGCTCTGCCAGCTCCCCAGTCCTCAGCTGGATGGCCGTGGCAGCCCAGACCAGCCCAGGCCCACTGCAGGAACAGAGTCAGAGATACAAAGCGCTGCATTATTTAAGCTGGCTGCAAACAATAAACAACCTGAGAAAGAGCGTGCTGGTCCCAGCTACCTCAGGTGCTGCTTCTACCTGCTTTGTGTTACTCCTATCAGACATAACTCAGCATCTTCCAGACTTAGCAGTGCAGGCTCCCTGTTTTGGCTCCTGTTCACATGCAATGCAGTCTTTCAGTGCAGCCCTATTCCAAACAAAACATCAATCAATCGCATCACACAGCTTAGAATCACAGAATCACAGAATCGTTAAGGCTGGAAAAGACCTCCAAGGTCATTAAATCCAACCTCTGATCAAACACCACCACATCAACTAAACTAAAGCACCAACTGCCGCTTTTCTGGGTGGCATTTTTCCAGCTTGCTTTCCCGGGCTGTGAAAACCTCCATTACAAACACAAACCCAACTTAATTCAGTGATACCTAAATTTGCCTCAGGTTCGCTCCATGTGCAACGGCAGTCTTAGATAACAGAAACACAGGCCATGAGTAATTAAAATCATATTGATTTTACCCCGTATCACAGTGATGATATGAGTAATGTTAGCCTTCTTATAATGGAATTAAAATACTAAGTGGCTGTGTGAATAAGATACTTTCATTTTCTGTAAGGTATTACCAGAAATTACAAAAAAAAAAAAAAGCATTTCAAATCAGTCTGGTGAAATGTATGTTTTGGACTGATGCATTTAAAAATAATTTAACCCAATAAATGCATATAATTCTTTGCTGAGCCACAGGAAAAAAAAACTGGGATGGCTCAATGCACTCGAGTCAGAGATATGCACAAAGAACACTTGTCCTGCTTTCAAGTTGTAATTTAAGGGGAAAAACGCTTATAGAAATTTCCCCTCCCTCTCTTCTTGTTCCCTAAGGTGCAGGTGGCTGTTCCTGCCTGGTACAGCTCATGCTGCCTGTCCTGTGCTCTACACTCAGCCTGCCAAAGCAGCCCACAAAGCCCATCACCAACTCTGCAAAATTCCTCAGGATATTGCTGGAGGATAGAACTGTATCTGGTGCCTCTTTAGTTGCTGCAGCATTCTTCTGATCTGGCAGAGGGATGACAAATTTGCAAGTCAACATGTTTTAAGATGGATTATCCTTTTCAGAAAATGTCTGCAGGGATGGTTTGGGAAGAAAAATCCTTTAAAAATCCTGTTCCTGCTTTGCTTTTCACACTAAGCATGAGAAGAAATATTCAGAGAGGATTTCTGCATTCATAGCTAATGGGGGAAGGGATGATGTAAGGTGGTATTCCATTTATAAGATGGGCTAAATAGCCTTTTAAATTGTTTTGCTATTCCACATTAAAATATATGTACATGTACACACATATATACACACACATTCCAAATATTATGGAGATAAACCTGTAATATCTATCTTTCCACCTTTAGAATGATAATGTGAGGAGAATTTTCCAAGTTCTGCATCACTGCAAGCCCCACATATTTCATAAAGATGATTAACCACTGAAGAAGGCTTCCAGCAATTTAACAGATACAAGAGAAAATCTAATGCCTTGGAGGACATTATCAGGAGGCATATCAGATGCTGGAGGACAGCTTAGCTACTGAATTATCCACTAACCTTCTCTTCCATCTCTGCCTTGGGGATACTACAAAAGATGTTTCAAGAATGAGATAGAAGGCACTGAAGGAAAAGCTGTGTTAAAAACTTTTAAGGAGTGGCCCAGATCTTGACCTTATCTAAATTAGCTTGGACTTGCATAAGATGGGAAAAGGTTGATGTGGGAGAAAAAGAAGATAATAATCAAGTGTCTTGACTTGCAGACAGGCAATAAATCACTTCTATTGAACATGCCATGAATGACAACAGAGAATCTTAGACCTGAAATGAGTCACTGGAAACACTGTGTCTTCTGAGTCAGCTGAAAGGAAAGAAAAAAGTCTCCTTGTATAGGCATTGTCTGCCTAATTTGCAGAAAGGTAAACAAACACCTTTCTCAGCTTTCAGCTACAGCAGAAAATAGAAGCCCCAAACCTTCTGGATTGTCACATAGTCAGTAAATCTCCTCCCCAGTCAAAAATTTTTCATTCCCTATTTCTTTGAGGGAACACACTACCCTGCCCAGGCCTGACCTCTAGGATTTAGAAGAATAATCCTCTATCATCATCTATTGATTTCCCTGCAAAGTCAGATAAGTTCGGGGCTGTCTGAAGAGAGGAGTCATCCCTGCTCTGTCCCTGTGTGTGACAGGAGGTGTCCCACCCCTTGTGGGGACAGCAGGTTCTCCTGCCCTTGCCAGGGGTGACCTGGGCACTGGCATGTCCTGCAGATGGGGACAGGCGCTGATGGCAGAAGGAAGTGTTGGCAGCAGCCCTCGGATGGTTATTGTGATGCCAGTTTGGGTTTTACCTTTTTTTCTTTTGTAAGTTCTTTGTATTCTTCACACATATATTTGTAGGTCTGTAGCTGTTGTATTAGTGACTAGATTTCCCAGTAATTTCCCATGGTCTTTCCTTAGGCAGGAAGACAAAACAAATTCCAGAGCTCCGAGCCCCGGGAGGTGTAGGGGCCCTGCACTTGGTTCTTCCTGGGAACCCAGGCCAAGAACAGCTCTTTGGGACACGTTCTCATGGACAAAGTACAACTAGTGCCAAAAGAGGGGGCTCCAGAAAAGGGGCATGGTCTGGAAGGGCATTGCATCACCACTCATCCTCCTAATTGGAGCTTTCTATCAATTATGCTAATTTCCTAAAATCTATGAAAATGTATTCACCCCTGTGGGGTGGGCTTTTGTGGACATCTTTCTGTAGCTGTTCCTGGAGGCCTTCAAATAAAGATCAGCCCTTATGTTAACTCCTTACTAAAATTATCTCGAGTTTCATTTCCTGGTTATGAAAAAGGCAACACTTGCAGTCTGCCATACCCACATCCATCACACCTGATGGCACCAATAAATATAGCTGGGGACCTTTGGTCTTAAGGTTCTTCTTCCTGTTATTTTCTTAACAAAGGAAAAGCCTTAGTTAAAAAGAAAGAGGACAGTGCAATCATTTCAGTGACCTTGTTCCTACAAGCCAGTATTTTTAAACACAGATTTTAAGTCTAACCACAAACTTTGCAGAACTAATCTCCTGCTGTTGCCCTCTCCAGTTTTTCCTACTTTCTTGCTGCAACAAGAGAGGAGTCAGTAGCCTGAATAAGATCATTCTGCTGTTGTAAACTTCAGAAAGCACCAAACAAACAAACAAACAATTCAAATAAAGCCCAACTCAATGCACAGATTTGCAACAGAACAGTTTATGAATTCTGAAGGCTCTTAAAATTTGTATTATATGCTTTACAAATGTTAACAGCTTAGTTCTTTCACTTCATGGGGTGCAAAGGCCTAAAGGATTCAGAGATGAATTCACTTGATATTTTAGGTTTTTGAGAAGGATGGGGAGGATAAAGGCTTATCACTTACAAAAAGACCAGTGGTACTCATTCTACTAAATCAACTACAACGGTTTCCACATGGTGAGCTTCCAAAGGGAAGATGAGCTATGACCTCTAAGACAGGGGTATTTAGAAATACGTCTCCTTCTCAGGGGTTTCTGATAGTGAAGGCAGTGTTAGTTTACATATCTACCCTAAAAGTTTTCTGCACCTTCTTTTTACTCGTCATTTTTTCTTTTTTTTTATGGCTTGCAAGTTGAGTTGTGCTTGTAAAAAACTCTCAGTGCATCTCAGAGTCATGTAACATTCTAAAGAGAACTTCTTCCTTACAGGTGGCACAATCAGGTTTTCTCAGGTTTTCTCAGGATTTCAAGCCTTTTTCTCCTCCTCAGTACATTGAGTAGGTTTGAACCTTTGCCTCACCTCATTAATTAGTTCAGTTCTCCAGATACACTAAAAACTCCATGCTCCTCCCAGGTAGCCAGCCTCCAAGAAAACAAAGGACAAGTTTGGACCCTTCTCTCAGGTTCTTTCTTAAAGGTCTGTCAATCTTCTCCTTCTAAGGCGAATCCTTCAGGGACTTCATACCTACCCTTTTCTGTCAACGTTCTAAACATCTCATCTGTCTTTGAACTATTTCCTTTTCCTTTTCATTTAACCCTCTGTTCCCTGTGTATATTCCAGTATCTCTATACTAAATTTTCTAACTTATTCTTCACATAATCTCCAATACTCCTTCCTGCTCTTGGATTCTCTTGGCCCCTCAGTTTCCAGGGCACATTCTTACAGGACTATGGCCAAAGTCCCCAGCCCAAGGTTTTCCAGCCTCATTTCATTATGGATATCCAACATCCAGCTGCCCACACTTCAAGTGTTTCCTCCACTCCTCTTCACTCTCTGCAAAGAGATTCACATCTCTTTTCTCCCTCTGTTTGTACATCTAACACCAGGGTCCGGGCAACTGCAGGGACAATCTTCTGCCTCCTGCAACATTTTTGAAAGGACAAGCAGTATCTTCTCCCAGTATTCCCACACACAAACGCTGCTTCATGTACACCACACCAGACCAGGCTCTCCTCACTCTGTGGGAGCATGAGATATGTGTAAGAAAATGACTGCTCAGGGAAAACTTGAGAAACTTTAACTCAAAGGCAACAACCTTTATTTATACATCCCAGTCCCAGAAAAGCTTTCAGGTATTTCCTTGTGGGCTGCTGTTGGCAAAGGGGTACAAAATATTTGTACCCCATCTTCTAAAAGAGTATTAGTGGCATTATTTTTTAAATCCATCTTGTGACACTGTACTTTGCAAACTGTTCACACAATTCCACTTTTTTTACTCTTCAGGCTTTTAATATTTTTTCTGATTCTCAGGCAAGGAGAAGAATTCCAAGTTGAGAAGGAACTGTACATAGAAGGCAGGTCCCACTGCAATTACTCGCACAGTGGCTGTACATTTTAATCAAATCCTGAATACCTGGAATTTTTGCTAGTTTTTAGATCTTAATTTCACAATTATTCCTCTGCTAAATGCATCATTTCTATGCTTGCACTAGGCAAAGGGTATCACCAATGGAATAAAGGATTTGTAGGAGACTGTTATATAGTCCTATTAATAATATAAAATCAGTCTAAACCGCAAAGCAATTTTGTTGACTCATGGGTCATTAAACATGCCTTATTTAAAGCATTTTCATTTTTTATTTCTGAGTTCTCCTTAAAATAATTTTTTTTGGTCTGATTTAGAATAATTCAACATAAGATATGAGTTCTCCAGCTAAGAAGCCATTACCAATTCAAACATCGAACTGACTTTGCTTCCAATATGCTAGCAAGTGAACTTAGCTTGTTAAACTTTCTTAAAACTAGAAATATTTTATAACCCAAGAATAGCTGTTTAATACATTAAATTCTTTTGCTGCTATAAAACTCAGATGGTTTATGCACTATCTATTTTAGGTTCGGGACATGGATAGACAGTTCCTAGATCTTCTGCCTATAAATATGGCCCAAACACAAGCTTATGCATTATGTGAAATAGAATGCCTGCACAAAATCTTTAGAAAGATACAAAAGTTATTTATACATTTTTCTCACCTGATTGCATTTAACCCTCATATGAACTGAAAGAGATTATATGCTGAGATGGCTGGTTATTTTCTGATAAGAAACTGGGGTTTGGTGGAGCATCTTAAATGTTAAAATCTACATTTTTCAAGGGAAAATTTTTGCCAGTTTTGATAGAAAAAGCTTCCCAGATCTAAAATGGAATTGCAGACAGAAAGACAACTGCTGCTGAAGACTCAATTCTCAATAAGACTCCAATCCTCTGATAATAAAGTCTTTACTGTAAACCCATCTTAGCCCAAATAACAAGCTCATTTCAGCACAGGACTGGATGGCTGATCAGGCAGGTCTGTATAATATATATCTATCTCTATATATAGATATCTATATATCTATATCTATAGATATAGATATTTATATACCTACATATCTATATATCTATATATAGATATAGATATATATTTACATATGTATTTATATATATTTATATATATATTTATTTTTATATATTTATATATACTTATATATGGAGCTGCACCTACTTATTCAGAATTTCATCTGAAGATCAGTTCTTCATGACAAGTACAAAACTTTGTCTTTTGGCATGATTTCCAAATCCATAGCATTCCTGGCTATAATGGAGGGCCAAGGGGACATGAATTATTATTTGTCTGCAACCATTCAGCCAACAGGTTTTTTAAAATCAAAAAAAAGTAAATTTGATTTTAGAAACAAATCCAAATGGAACTGTTATAGGTGTACTTGCAAGCACATGTATATATTCTAGGGTTAACACAGATATATGCCTGAGAGAATACGGAATGTCCTTGAAACTGTCCAAAACTTACAGGGTTTAAAGGAATATTTATAGGCATACAGAAACAAAAGACACGCAAGTGCTAATTTATTTATCATTTCATTTTTCTCTGTACTGATATTCAAACTTGTGACATTTTAGTGGCTAATATTTTTGCATGAATGGCCACTGGGTGCCACTGTTCTGCTGCATAGAAAAAGAGCTGAAACAACACTTCTGTTGTAGCAGTAAGATTTTTATTATTAAAGTATCTATACTACTGCTTCACATACCCACCTTTTAGAAATGACGCTGCTGCACAGTTCATAGTGAGCTTTTTCATAGCAGAACAATAGGAAAACTGGCACTAAGAGACTGGAAAATGTGTTTAAACCCAATGGGCAATATAACCTAGAAGAAACCTTCTTCAACAGTTTATTTTTTAATAAAAGAGAGACTTGTTATCCAGCTCCAGTTTCAATATTCGTTTGCTGAATGACCTTGTGGAACTCACTGGGAGCTATTCCTGCCCATCTGTGCTTTTCCAGTACACAAATATGTATGTCAAATATTCAAATGCACATGGAAACAGGATCTAATACACCGAATTCCTTTCTAGAACACACAGTGTGTGTGCAGCTACAATAACTGCCCATGGTAATGGGTGCATTTCTGAATGTGGAAACCACATCCTTAAATTCTCCAAACCTTATTTTCTTCAGTTAGGAAATGGAATTAACAGCGAGTATGCAACTTATGGCAAGAATAACACTGCAGGGAGAGATTTTTACACAGCTAATAAGAACAGGGTTGGGCCTGTGCAAGAAGGAGCCTCAAGAAGCTGAAGTCCAGCTGGAGTGGGACTTGCAGCTTTAGAAGTAAACAGTATCTCAGGCTGGGAGAGGACAGAGGGTGGTGTTGTATGGGTCTGAGCCACCACGTCCCATCCAAGCATATATGACTGCAGTAGCAAAAGCCACCATTTGTTCTCCCAGCTGTAATACAAACATATTCAAGGTCTAAATAAAGCTCCCAGAAGTCAATGAAGAAAGACAGTTTCAAATGCTGCCAGTCCAAAGCATTAAGTTATAAGCAAGGGAAAAATAAAATAAAATAAAAAAAAAAGGTGAAAGACTGAGTTCCTTGAAAGTCCAGAAGATAGACTTTAAATATGAAAATCATCAGAAAGACAAAAGCAGCCTGAACTACATTGTAACACCTTTTTGCCAAATCAGAAAGCTCTTTCCCATCATTCAGAGTTTTCAACTTAAAAAAGACATTATAATAAGAAGGAAAATTTGTTGCAAATTGACAGATTATTGAGGCAATTATCTTAAATAACATTCCTTAATCTTTATAACCTGTTTTATTGCCCAAATATGGGCTGAAAGTTATTCATTGCATTGCTCTGGCGCATACTTGAAAGAATTTCAGAGATGCTAAATGACCTTAAAAAGACATTTTTAATAAAATGCCTTATTCTAGCTTGGTCTTAATCCACGGAAGCAGCTAAAACCCTATCATGTTCCTCCACAATATTTTTGAAGAGGAGGATACTGGTCATGCTTTCTATGCTTCTACGTATGACAGTCACCAGAACCTTCTTTTTTTTAAAGCAATTCCGAACTCCACAGAAAATCCTGTGTCCATTCAAGTACCTCACAGGATTTTGAAGTACATTAGAAAAGATCTAAAGAATGTTTCTTATATATTTCTTTATTATCCAAGGCAATATTTCTGTGTTCTCACCTAAGATCAAAACAATTTGGTGTTATCATTTTTAGCACTCTGACACCCTGCTGAACCCATCATACTTGTCCAACCCACTTCCTTTTAGTCACTGACAGCTTCAAATTAATTCCCTGCCAAAAAATTCCCTCACCCATCCTCTGCAGTTTGTCCAGTCTTCATGAAGTTCAACCATAAAAAATCAGCAGGAAAATTAATAGTTTGAAAGGAGCCCTGAGCTCCCCTCTAGGTAGACAGGTACTTACCTCTGTCAGTCACTCAGCAACTGAGACAGGGAGATGACAAGGTTGTCTGGACTTTGGGTGCACCTGAAAAGTTCGAGTAAACAACCTAACCTGACCACAGTTTAAAGTGGAAAAACATCCAGCCCATGTTCATACTGCACTTTACAGCAGTGCCTTGGGTAAAAGGCCATAAAGCCCCACACCCATCTGAAACAACCCATTCTGAGATTAAATGTATTTTCAATTAATATTTAGATCCGTATCCTGTACCTTAGTTTAGTGATCTTGCAGCACAGCCTTTATTTTAAAGCAGACAGAAGATACAGATGAACAGTAAGAGAACATTTCATGCTTTGATAAAACAGAGGCAAACATATGGTTTTCATATCCCTAATTTCATTACAGCTCAGCTCTTCTCAGCAATAACTGTCTCTCCCATAATACTTCCAAATGCCCTGAAATACTCTAAGTGAATTTGGTAACTAGCAAACTGCTGTGTTTCTCTGTTCATTAGTATGAACTGCCTTGTTTCACTTGCCTATCACGCCAATGTGATATGGCATAATGCAGTGTTACATGCTGTAACAAGTCAGAAAAAAGGCCACATTTTGGCTTTATGCTTAATTCTCAACAGTCTGTATATTGTCCATTACACAGCCCAGGTAATTTAATAGCCCAGCTGCTCAAGAAGAAAGTGAAAAGACAACTTTTTACAAGTTTAGGAACTTGTATTATTGTCATTTATCTGTGAATGGGTCTCCATATGTAGACATTTATAAAGGGTTTTTACCATCTTTTGAGGAAACGAATGCTCACAGCTTTCAAGAACTTCTAATAAAATTTAATCTAAAATGTCAAAGAGATTAGCAGCATTTAAGTATCCAAATTCACAATTGTTGAAGTGCTTGAACACTGAGAGCTGCCCAAGAGATGGAAACAAAGCTTGGCTGTGGGTCCATGAACAACGAAATTTCTTTCTCAAAAAGCTCAAAATCTAAAGCCAATAATCTTTCTGATGAAAAGGTGACTAGATAACTCTTATTATTTAACATCATATGACATTTTCTCCACTGTACAGATGTACTCATCCAAAACTAGCCCAGAGCCTGGAGGAAAATAGGGCCCTAGATGTTTTCTTAAGCAATTTATTATAGGGAGTAAATTCCAGTTGTGGGAAAACCTTGCTGAGGATGGAAGGGAGGTTTCAGGCTGCCTGCAGCCAGCATCCCTCATCCCTCCTGGGCTTACAGGCACCAGGAATGCCTTCCAGCCCCTGAATCTATTCTGTTCATGTGCTAAGGAAGCACAAAACAAACAGGAAAATACACACTATGGTAGCAATACTTATCCTGACCTAAGTCACACAGTCAGCTTTTACACTTAGTTCCTTCCTTTTCCAAACGTGGCAGCCTGCTCAGGAAAGATCAGTGCTTAGATGCAGGAACCCAGAAATAGTTCTTAGAAAGCAGAGTGCTCAACTGAAGCTATACCTATGTAAGAGGAGATGAGACATTTTATCATTATTTTACATAACCTGCCAAGCAGTCTGAGGTGAGGGCATCTCTCTGATCTCATATGCCTTCTGAAGTGATAAAGAGGATCTCCTGCTGTTGGTTTAATGTGTAAAATATTTCTTACCTTAAAAACTAAAGTAATATATATAGATATGGATCAAAATTAGGAAATACTAATAAACCGGATCTCTTAATCCAATTTTCCCTTACTTAGGACAATTACTTTGTGTTAAAACAGCAAGACTGATCAGAAGATCCCAGAGGAGCTCAGCATTATCTGCGGTACAAACTGGGGACTTACAGCACAAAGCACAGTGGCCAAGCACACCTGGGCTCTCCAGAGAGCCAGCACAGCCCTGCAGCCACCATGAGAGTGAGGGGAAAAAGAGGAAGGCTGAGCCTTCCAGCCTCCCACTGTGGCACCTCTGCTGGGGAACACCAGCTTTTATCATTAGTTCCACTTTCAGATTATCTATTTCAATCCTGTTCCAGCAATTCATTTCTGTTGGCTACACTTTTATATAATCTTGTATCAGTCTGGGGACTGGTTCATAATTTTAATTTTTTTTAATCTATGTTTCCTTCTTGTAGCAATTTTTTTTTTTTGGTATTAAAGTAGTAACATAGAAAATGTCAGGAAGGGCTAAGCCTAATATAATTGTTTTCATAGCATGGATTTAAATACAGTAAGAGGCATTCTGGGAAATGACCTTTACTTCTGTAAAATTTAAATACATAAGAGAAAAAGTAATTTGGTGTCAGCCAAAATGTATTGAAGTTTGCCCTTTATTGAAAATATGCACCAAATTACATTGTGTGGCTGCTTGATCAGGTACAGATTACAGGTCATCAGAACCTCTACAAATCACTGTGTTCCTGGATAGTAAAGGACCAAAGTTATAGCACAAAACCCACAACAAACAAAAAATGAACAAAAAAAACCCTCTACCACAAAAACCCAAATAAAACAAAAAAAATTAAGAGTAATAATACCCTAAAAGTGAAAATGTCTGTCCCTAAGCCCTGCATCTATTTATTCCAGATGAAAACTCTGACTGAACATTGATATGCTGGAAAAGAGCCTGGTTGATGATGATTGTGAAGTACCCATGTATTATTAGTACTTTTAAATATCTGTGGCACACACAGAAGCTCCTTATGTGAGGCATAAACAGAATCAGTTTCTCTTCAAAAAGACATTCTACCTTAACATAATAGTGCACCAATTGTTTTGCCAAAGAAATGTTTTTGCTTACACTTTACAAAGGCCTTACATCCAACTACCACAAATGCCTACATGAGCAGAATTTGAGATATTCAAGAATATTGTGAATGCAAGGCAGCCAGTAATGAATGTTTCACTTTTAATTGAAATATATATCTATTGCTTGTAAAATCCATAAATCATTCCAACAGAAGAAAGAAAATTACATGAAGAATTTTATATACTTCAAACTAAAATAAATGCATCAACTATTAAAATAAATGTGTGTATTACAGGAAAAATTGATCAAAATCAGATACAATATTTTATTCACCAAATCAGACACATCCCTGTTGAATCACTGCTTATGCAATGTAGGATGAGATGCATCATCTATCAAAACAGATATCTCCTACAGTAAATCAAATCCACCCTGTGATTCAAATATGTCTCTTACTGAATCAAAAATATCACCCAATACATCAAATATGTGGCACCAAATACATGGCATTTTAAAGAATTACCAAGCAGAGTGCGTCTAGATTTAACAAGGATAACTTTTAAATAAAAAAATTATTTAGACAAAGAGATCGTATTTCCAGACTCCCTCGAAGGCTGATTCCAGAACCAGGAACTGTATAAGATTATTGTTTCCCTGAAGCATCCTTTGTTTAAGGCACTTTGCTAGGATGAGGTGCTTTCCCCATCCAAGAACAAGAGGGCTTTCATTCCACTTTGGTCCACTCCTCAAACCTCTGACATTTGGACCAAGCTCTAAGCAGCCACATGTTGTCCCCAGCTCCTCAAAAGGGGAAGTGCCAGCCTTTTCCAATCAGAATTCAGAACAATTTTCCAATCAGCATTCAGAACAACACAGTCCATGTACTATGAAATATAGAGATGCAAATGTTATCAACATCAGTGGATGGTCACCATGAAGGAACCAAGAACCAGCTAATAGGCTGATCCTCCACAGTATTTTTTTTCATTACATCCTCATGTAGCACAATGCCAAGTTCATGCTTAGCCCAAAAGCACATAGGTGGCCTCCATAACACATTGCCACAGTGTAAAGGAGATGCCAAATGTTCATATGGGCTGGAAAAGCCAGTCAGAAAAGTTAAGGAAACATTCTCAAATCCGCAGATGTCAATCCTGGCTTGGGATGCTACTGAGACATTGTCTCAGATACTGGGACAGTAATCTTATGAATTATCCATACACAATTTCACTTCTTTTCAAACTTTTGCCTCAGCAACAGGCACACACAACTTACAAAGACATAATGCTGTGCTATACTGGACCTCAGACAACAATTTTCATAATGTTACACACTGTACCTGGTCCCATATTCTTTCCTGGAATTTGGTGTCCCGATCACGGCTGTGTATAGGCAACTCATTAGTTTACAAGTCTCAGAAGAGTCTCTTCTGCAGACTCAGTGCCTAACTCACTGTGTCTCCCATCTAGGAAAACTATGTGCCACAGAGGGAACAGTGCCCTCCATTTCCACATTCACTCAGCTCCCAGTGAAGAAGGGACACCGCTGGCTGGCACACGAGATGCTCCACCAGCCTGATGTGGTGAGAATCAACCTTTCCTTATTATGCTGGGGGCTCTTTGGGTGCTGGATTTGAGACTACTGAGTATGATTGACTTTGTGCCTTTCCTTTTAAAGGCAGTTTAGTATGCAGCAAAAAAGGGGGATGAACTCTGAGGTGAGAAGGGAAGCTGAGAACACAGAGCCTGACATTCCAGTTGTGGCAATGAGAGAAAGGCAGATTTATTTCCCTCTCTCTGCTCCCAATAAAGGGAATTGACATCTCAATTTTCAGCAGCGCTAAGAAATGAGCATTCAACAGATCTCAGGCTAAAACTGACCACATCTGATATTATAAAGACTGCCAGGATAAGATTAAGTTAGCTACAGTGTCACAATGTTTAAAATACAGTCAGATTGACTCAGACACCTTAAATATTTTCAAGGATGACAAAATTTATTCTACTGGGACACTCCCAAATTGTGCGTTTACCTTATAAGTTAGTCTATAGAACTGCTGTTCTTATTGCAAGCTTTTGAAAGGAACAACAAACCATACTTGTTACTCCTCTGATGTTCACCATTATCACTCTCCTCTGTCAATATAAGCATTGATTATAATTGCAGTTTTTCCCACCTCAGACTGATTAAAAAGTAAAGCAACAAGAGTAGTATAATTATGTCAAAAAATGCCTACTGACATGAGACATAAAGCTGGCTTGATGTTCTATTAACAAGTAGAAGAAACATATGTTTTCCTTACACTTGCTATGAATCCCAGAGAAATACAGTTCTATTCTGCATTTCTGGTGTTTTCACAGGAAAATATACCACAAACTTGGCAAATCTGGCCGAGGGAAGGAGCAATTTACGGACGTGATGTCTCTACCAGACCTGCCTTACCTCTTAAATCTGATAGAGTAAACCTAAGTAGTGTATTTGGTATTTTGGTTAATTAAGAATCTGAACAGCAGGAACAGTTTGTAAACACATGACCTAGCAGAAGGTGATGTTTATCTCAGATTGGGATGGACACTTCTGGGCCTGGAGAGAGTTCAGGCAGCAAGGTGGATGGATGTTGCTTTGTCCTGCTCCTCTGCTGGATATTGTCACAGCTTGAAGCTGAAAGTGGATAACAATTCCTCCTTTCCAAAGGACCGAGCAAGGCTGGTTGTGATCACAGGAGACAGCAGGAGGTAGATGCACCTGCACAAAAGGAAAGCTTCTCTTTGGTGGGAAGATGTTCAGTGAGGATTCTGTTCACTGTCACACTACAGTCCACTTCAGTGAGTGGAAGAATTGAAATTAGGAAGTTCAAACGTACTCCATGAATTGCTCCATGAAAAGGTCAAATATTAAAATTCAGATATAGAATATAAATATTGGGGTAAGCACAACTACACAGACTCAGTATTTTCCTTTGCAACACTTGTGGTTTCTGTAGGCAGAGAGAAATCAAAATGGTGTAAAGACACAAAGATTTATTTGCTTCCTCTTTTTATCTCTCTCTCTTTTAAAGAATATGTTATCTTACATTATATTTCTATCTATTTCTACATCTTGTCATGTAAAGGAACTTAAAACCTAGTAAAGATGGATTTTGTTAATGGCATTTCCTATAACCTAAGGCACATGGGAAAGCATTTAAAAAGGCACTAATCTCAACAAATTTTTAATGGCTCTAACACCTAATATTTTGTTGCCATGGCTAAAATTTTAAAGAAACTCCTATTTTTACAGTATATCCCTGTCTTCCTTAAGACAATATAAAAATAAAATACAGAAAACCCTTTTTTAAAATTATAAGATAGCCTTAATAAAATTTAATTAATAGACCAAAAAGCTAATCCTTTCTTCTGAAAAAAAATGTATATCTGGTTGTCCAGCACTTTACACAAAGCCTCTGTTAATTTCTTTGCTTCCAAGATATATTCAGGTACTCCTTTTAAGGTCTGCCCACAGAAGTAAATCAGTTAAAATCATTCAAATCAGTTACAAATCCCTGTAACATTACAATCAGTGAAACATTCTTGGTTAGCTTTAATGGGAACCAAGCAGATAAATTTTCCACTCTCAACTTCAATTTAAAAAAAAATTGAGAGAAACAAAATCAATTATTTTGAACATTTCACAGAATCAGAGAATTTGCCATACAATTGTTAGACCTATTCAGAAGGTACAGTTTCTTATGTTACACATGGCTGTGCTGTGCTGTACACACAGGGCAATCCCCCTCTGTCTGAGTCCTCCAGATGATCTGTTTTCATGCTGATGCCTGAGATTAGATGAAGGAATTGCTATTTTAATTCACAAAGCTCCCACACTGTTAAAACTGTCACTAAAATGATACTGCATTTCTGGCAAAGACTCCTGATGTGCTGCTGTTACGTGTTACTGCATATTCATCAACATTTCAAATATTTGCAAAACTCTCCCCTCCCTCAAGACCTTCTTCCCTCATTTATTTCTAAGTCTTCTGTTATGTGCAGCTGTGCTGCACCCCTAGGCAGAAAGCTGTGACCCTCCTCACAGAAACTGCCACAGCACTGGGCATCACTCAGGGGCTTCAGGGAGGGAACACGTGGAGCCCCAGCAGCCACTGGGAAAGTTTTAATCTGATTTTTAGACTTTATTATCTGAACTCTTCCAATTCAGATATAGTTCTATGCAACTATATTTATATTCGGTTTTTGATAATGGAAGACCTTAAATAGCATCTGGTAGATGCTGAAGAATCCTGCTGGTTATTCAGAGCTACTTGCTGCAAAGTCCTCTAGACATTCCATTAAATTCCTACTTTGCTTATTTTTCTGCTAAAGAAAATGTGGGTTAACTAGAGATCACAAATATTACATGGTATTATGGTGAGAAGTTAATGAGCACAGCAAACTCACCACAGTCTTAAGCTTACATGATTTTTTTTTTTTTTTACTCTAACATCAACTGTGTTTTATAGCAAAACCATCCAGGAAACAAGCATATTCCTAGGTCTGTAAATATTTTTTAAACCAAAATATTTAGGAAAATAGAGTTTTCTACGTCCTCTATCCATAACAGTAGTGCTGTCCTTCTGAAATAAAAGATACTATGCTTCTGAAATTTCTCTGAAAGTAGTAATCTTTCAGGGTAAAACCTTTACAACTCAAAGTAGGTAAGACCAACACTACAGAAGAACTAGAGGCCATGCAGGTAAATCTTCAGAAAACATAAATTCATACTTAATACAGAACCAGAACAATGACCAGTTTAGTGTGGTTGCTGGGGTTTCTGAACAGCTGTATCTAAACAGAAAACAAAGTACACTTGGCTTGCTGCTGGAAATGGCTAGTTTTTATTCAGGGAACAGTAAAGATCCAGACAAAGTTCACTGGTCAAGACTGTAAGAAATCACACATTTTATATGCTGTTTAATGGGTGTTTTTCTCGGGAAAATGCTTTTTGCTGTCCCTTTCACCAACAAAGCTTGCATCAGTATCTTTAGAAGTTGCTAAATCTAAATGATTTTCAAATGTATAATGACTACTGTAATGTTACTGAACACCACAGACGTATCTGAGGTGGTCATGGGTATTCCAGAAGCTCATTATCCATCTCATTTCACTTTAATAAGTGAGACTGTATACTTACAGGACTGGAATTTAATCTCAATATTAAAAGAAACATTATATGTATCTTGCAACTTTGTACAATACATCTTGAATATTTTGTTGTTTCTTTTTCTTCCTGACTGTGTATTTAATAGGGGAAAGCCTATTATTCATACCTCTGCTCTTAATCAAAGCTGAGAATTCTGTAGAGAAGGAGAAAATGGAAATTGGCTCCTGCAACCTAGAGCTGAACAATTATGACTTGATTTACAAGAAGCCACTTTACTACATATTTAAATGCAGCTCTGCTACAAAATCTGGGGACTTTTCAGATAATCAAAATGCTACAGATTTAGCACTTTTAATTTTTACTCCATCTCCTGCCAGCTTGAACTCTGATTATAATTACCATTTCATCTTCCTCTGAATGACATTGTTTTATCAGAGGAAGATGCTGTATCTGGAGCCTGAGCGTGATGATTAGTGTGGAACCAGATTTCAATGGGAAACAATGTGTGCCCTGAAATGAATCAGGATGGGGAGTAATAATGTGAAGCTGGAGACAATCTGAAGTTCTTGAGATATAATGCATAACCCCCATAGCTCTACAGTGCATGTGAGGCAACTATGCAGTGACAGAATGGGAAAAACTCTCCCCTGCACAGGGCAGTTCCTAAGGACAAACAGAAAACCAAGCCTAACAAATCTTTATCTCCACTGGCACTTACTGACATTTTGCATCTGGAAAAATTTGCTACTTCATTGGATTGAACTGGCCCAACTTCTAATAACAAAATCACGCAGGACAGTCTATTTTTGGCAATATCTTGAGAGTCTTTTTTTCTCGTTGTGTTTCCAGAAACCATGTTAGAGAAAAGTACTTCAGCAGTGAAGTACCCCCGATGCATCCCAGCTGCTGGGGGACAAAAAAGGGGTGGGTGGTACAGCTGCTTCTGGCTCCTGTTTCTCTATTTACTTGTTACAGATCTAAGTAAATGAGAAGTACTCTCTGCATAACTGAAAAAATAAAATTAAATTTCAGATAAACCACACACAGAAGTAGTCTTAAACTCTAAAATGTAAGTAATATATGCTGAAAATAAGAAATACGAACAGTTATCTCATGTGAGCAGACGCGGTGAATAAATCCAAATGTTAGAAAACCATGAAGTCAGATATATCTATAACATAAATTGACTGCTTTGGAAAGTTCTTTTCTTTGTGTGAATTATCTTTTTAGTGAAGAAAAAATTTACTGAAAAAATGTCAAGAGGAGTAATAAATTGATACAGATGGGTGTAAGTCTACCTTTTGCAACAGTTGCAATAAATTCTGATTGATGCAAGAGTAGAAAACAAATGGTGTGGTCGTGCTGCACATGCCAGAGACAAGATGCAGCAAAACAAGTAATCTAAAATTCATAGAAGTTTCCTTAAAATTTATGTCAGTACTGGTGCTACTCTAGGTTCCATTTTTTGAAAACCCCTCTCACTCAGCTACATTTATGCTGAAAAATGCTCTAAATACTCTTTCTCTGGTTAAGGAAACTGCATATAAACTTTGGGTCATGGCTTTCAAGATATGCCATAAAATAATCCCTCAGAAAAGGCAAAGTTAAATGCACACAAACTTTTCTGAAGTGTCACTTAGAGACATTTTATTAATATGTGTATTTTTTTTAATGAAAAATTCGTTCCTGTTTAAGAATATTCCACTTGGAAAAATAATAAATGCTTTGAAAAATCCTCAAGTCAAACAAAACTTCTGCTCACCCAATTCAGAATGATAGAGTAAAACTCTTCAGAAAAAGACATAAAGGAATTTTGTGAAAATGACTAGAAAATGGAATATATTTTATACAAGACTAACCTGAGTAATAGGCATCACTTTGGAAAAGACCTAATGAGAGGAAAGGAAAATCTCATGGAGAGCAAAATAATGAGAGCTTTGTGAATAGTGAGTGATTACTCACAGCTTCCCAGTCCAAAAGAATGGTGTGGTGCCCCATGAACTTTTCAGGCAACAACTTTTTTTAAAAAAGGATAGGTTTTTTGTTTGTTTGTTTGTTTGTTTTACAGAACCCATAGTTAAGTGGTGAGATTCAGAATAACGGGATGTTGTGAAGTAAAAATTATAGATATGTTCAAAATCTAAACAAACTGGGGGAAGTATGTCTGTCAAGGAGCATAAGATCCCAAACCTGAACTGAAGCTGTGTCTCAGTAAGTTCCAGAAACAAGTGGAGGCAGTGCTGTAATTGCTCTGCCACTTGCCCTATCATTAACAGCAGCAACAGGGTAGGTACAATAATTCAAGTGTGCCTGGCATTCTTATTTTCTTACACTGGATTTTCATTAACTTATCCTACCATCTTTTAACGACAGATAATAATAAATTTGTCTCTATTCAACTTGCCAGGAAGTGTGTGAATTAACAGCACTGCCCCAAAACAGTCAGAGTAATAACACTGTACATGTGTGTGGAGGTACCTCTGTGCAGAAGAAAACACATGAACAGCACCCTGAAAACTAGATGTTAATGAATATCTGACATTACAAACTGATGTACAAACTTCAGGCCTGTTTCTCCTCTTGTTATATTGTTGAAGAAAAAAATCCTCAAGGTTAAAGACCCCTAGAAAAAGAGCAAATCCTCAGAATCTAGGATTGCTTTTGCAGGTTTACCTCCTCTGCTACCCAACAGGGTTAGCCTGAAACACCAGAAAAAATTGTTAAGAAAGATATGTTTACTTCTAAAATGTCAACTGGAATGTACTTAATAAATATTTTGTAGAGGATTTATGCAAAGATACAGACCATTAAGGAAATTATTATAGAAACAACAACAACAACAACAACAATAATAATAATAATAATAATAATGTTCTTAATAGCACTTATAAGGCTACTTTGTACTCATCGACTGCATTGTACTCATACCAAATTACCAAGAACTATGAGACAAACTAAAACAAACTGGAACCTAAGTCATGTAAAGAGAGGACTGCCTGTATTCTTACTAAAAATGTAACCAAAAGATGTTCATAAAGTTTCTCAGTTTGCTTCCAAAGCACCAGTGTTTGAATAATGCATAACTGTGTCTACTTGCTAAAAAGGAGGAAAATACCTTTAGGTCCTATGTGGCAGGGGTCTGAGAGGGATGGATTTCTTTTAAAAAGCAGCAGCTGAGCCACTCCAAATAGTTCTCAACTTACTGTACTTTCCTCTGTCTCCAAGAAAAAGTGCATTTTTTATTTGGTCTGTTAAAGCATAAGCCCACTGAAGGCTTTAGGAAAGGCAGCTTGCTCCCGTGCACTGCAGTTTAATTTCCTTCCCAACAAATCTCAGAGCAGGCCATTCAGCACAAACCCTTCCCTAAAGCTGAGATTCACGCATGATGAAAAATATGACTGGTTCAGTCAGCGTGGTTGCTAGGCTAGCACACAGCAAGGGAATAAATTAGCTACAAAACAGTCAGAGTTTCAAGCTTTTGTGCACCTCTAAAATAGCAATAAGTAGTGTTCTGGAGTTGTTGAAAAATGATGTGCTTAAAATAATGCCCTGAGGAAGCCACTGTCCCACACATTGTGTAAGTCATACTGAGTTCTCTTTGGCTAGTGTTGAACACGAGTTTAGAAAACATCAGTATAATTTTGCCCTCATTAAAAATAATATTAAAAAACTGACCAAACAAACAAACAATCAACCAAAGAGAAACAGGTTTTTATTTGTCAAGGAAACCTAAGAGTATCTCTGTAGATTCAGAACCTATTTGACAATATAAATCTGAGTATCTAGCTAGGGATGAAGCTTACTAAACTGAACTTCCTCCCTTTATGAGGAACTGGGAGGCTTTGAGTTGCTTTGGCACCTGATCAACTATGGGCTACAAGCTCAGATTCACTAAGGGTGAAATGCCAGCCTGACAATTTTGGGATACTTCTATGGTATGTGAATCTTCCACAAAATCCCCTAGATTTAATTTGAAGACCTGCTGCCATCCTCAAACCAAGACAGGTCTTCCTCACCAATCCTGCTGCATTTGTTCAGCTTTCAGTCAAACTAAATCTGGTTTGAGTCCATATCTGTTACATAACTCCAAGTGAAATCCTCAGAGATTCTGCAGAGGGAAATGGTAGAACAAATACTGAAGTGAAGGGGAAAACAGGCAAACAACCAGCAAATAAAAGCTTCCCCCACAAAACAACTGCCCCACATTCTCCCTCTGAGGAGACAGGCTCTTTCCTGCCTGCTTTTGAGTGAGAACAGGGAAAATACGTGGACTGCACTTGTCTTGGGAGGAACTTAACACTGAAAGGAGAACTGTCCATTTCTAGTAGCTCAGCGGAATTTTGCTCCTGCAGTTGAACACAACTTTGTAATTTTGAGGATAACAAAAAGCATCCTGAATTATTTTAAGGGACATCACCCGCTGGCTAAGAGGTTTGCTTTTCATCTTTTATTACATGGGTATAAACAAATAAACCTTTTAATGAATGAAGACCCCACAGTTGTGGGAAAGTTCCAGTATATATCCTATGCATCTGACCAAGATTTCATCAGATTGAAATGTTTTAACCTTAAACCAGTACTCAAAACCAAAACCAATACATAGGAACACTACAAAGAAAAAGGTGGTATAGTGGGCATGGGAGTTCTTGACTTTGAAAGGTCATATCGAGTACTTCAAGCAAGCATACACACAGAATTTTTCATCATGAAGAAAATCAGCACACATCTTCTGCATTAATATTTTCTCTCTAGCTTTGAGATCAGGCTGATGGTACTCAGAATACAGTAAAAGATTCTACTTTCTTGGTGAATTCTGAAGGATGAACAAATTGATTGGTTGGTTACATTTCCACAGATAATTCATCACTGCAAGATTCTGGGTCTATTGACACATTGATATTAATGAAAAACACAGTGATAAAAAATCTGGAAATTCTTAGAGCTTGAAGTCTATGATGAGAGCCCCAGGTATTTCTAAATAATCACTGTTTCACTTCTGTCAGAATAATTATCCATTAATTCCTTTTTTCTGCAAATGTAGCCTTCTTTGTGACAATAATTACACTGAAATAAATTAACATTTGCATATATAGTATTAAGGAATCCTGAAGTGCATATAGGGCTCAGCCTACAAGCAATCCTGAGCCTCTGGAATATTTGAGGTTAGTTTTCCCCCTGGAGATCATGTTTCATAATTATCATGTAGACTTAGAGATGAAAGCTGCATTAAAGAAACTTCTACTGTTTTAAAAGAGTTAACAGGAAAATTAATTTTGCTTCTAGAAAAGGGCCACAGCAGACAACTTGCTGGATATTGCTTCCATCCTTGCAAGCCTAAGACTTCACTATTACAAAAAGGAAGAAGCATTAAATTATTATCATGACATGGGAGACTAAAAAATCTGCACTTTAAGTGAAAATATCTGTAAAGAACCTGACAGAATGCAAACTGGTTTGTTTTGTTTAACTGCTAATTTGCTCTTTCCTCCCAGTCTTCTATCATTCCTTTTCCCCAGAATTTCACCTCTCCTTGATAGATAAAGACTATTCTCTAAAGGATAAATCTGGTTTTACATCTGTAGCATTTCAATACTGAAGACAGAGATAAGTCAACAAATATAAACAAAAATATGCTTGTGGTAGTAAATACTGAAAGAAGAGCACTGATGACCTGTACACTACTGTGGATTGGAAAGCAAAGAAATCAGCCAAAAATCACTGGACAACAGCCTCTTGACCATAGTTCTCCATTTTTCATAGTTGCCTGGTCTTTTTAGGTAAGTTTTCAAACTCTTTACCTCAACTAAAACGTTAATACTGTGTTTATGTTGCTATGAAGTTGCTTGAGAAATGTGAAATCAACAGCCAGTCAGAAAAAAAAATGATTGCAGCATCCAGGGCAGGTAATTAGGATATTTACAATACAGGTGTTGAGAAAGAAGCCTAGAGTACCTATGCAAATCCTTGCTTTTTAAATGACTAATGGTGATGGGCAACCAATCGCCAAGTACGGATCTGCATGCTTTGAGTTCTTTAGATAATAATTACTATTATTGAAAGCAGGCAATGGATAAGGTGTAATTGGAGTGTAGCAGAAAGGGAAGGGACAACGAGTTATCAGCAACCTTTAAGCTCTTTGGCGATTTTTAACATGACACAATACAGCACAGATTCTGTGCCCTTCATCTCCAGAACTCTTCAGTTAGGTGTTTCCAGAGCTCTGGGTCCTCACAGCTCCAGGGTTATCATTAAAGGACAAACCTTGAAAAGCAGAAACATACAGGGCGTTTCTGAGGCTCTGGTCCTATCTGATCTGAGCACGCACGTCTGGCTGGCTGCGCATCGCAGCCTGACCGCAAATGAAGGCACAGTTAATGTCAAATGTACCACTAGCTCACCATGCTTTCCTAACTGAATGTGGTGCTACTCTAGAGTGAATATATGTAACTGGTTTATGTGCTCATCTACATCAACATTGCCACATGGTCAACTCACATCAACTTGGAAAGTTGTTCAGAATTAAGTTAACACATCAAAACAGCACAAAAAATCCTTACTAAAATTGCAAACATTTTGAGAAGCCTTTGCAATCTGCCTCAGGTCAGAATCAATCACTCTCACTAAAATTATGCCACTGAAGGTATGATAGACATCATGAACCCTTTGTATAAACTCAATTAAACCTTTTCATGTATTCATGAATGAAAAGTACTAAATGGGCCTTTATAGATGCAGATAGTTCCTACATGCTGAGCAATTGCAGTGATTAGAAATTGCCTTTTTAACATTTTTTTTTTCCTTCTTTTCTGGGGGGGGAGGAAGGGGTGGGGGTGGAGGAATGTGCATGCTTCAACTTAATATATCTGAAAACAGACTCCAGATTGCATAATCCTTTTACTGGAGCCACAGAGACTCCTTTGTAGCCATTGTACAATTGTTTTAGAGTCACTGGATATAGTAGCAACACTTTCACTTTATTTGCAAAACTTTCATGCCTTAAATCAAAAATTACTAAATTAATATATTTAAAGAACATTTCAAAACTACTTTTAAAGTATTATAGTATTCTAACACTTCATATGAATGCACCCCAGAAAGACCTTTAAAATTATGCAAAACTGGTGTAAAAAGAAATTAAAATACAAATTTGGGACCAGAAGAGTGTTTTGAAAATGGATTAGCATGAGCAATTGCTATTTGTTTTCGCTGTTACTGGAATAAGTACAGTTACTGTTAATAAGTAGGTAGTTTCTAAAATTATTTTTTATTATTCCAGATGCACTTGGGCATAAAGCCATAGTTATACACTGTCAGAATTCAGACTATGCTTTTTGGTCTGGATTCTTTTGGATGAACAAGGGAACAGCTTTCTGATAAGAAAGGGAGGTTTTCTATGTGTGTGCAAAGGATGGTGCAGCATTCAGCACTATTTAAGTTACTCTGGTGCCTTCCAGCCGTGTTAATTCTGCGTTTAGCTTTTCTTCTGTGTCCACAGTCTACAAGAGAGTTCTTTTCTGTGTAACAAAAAATCACTGTTAGTCTTTCATAGTCAAAATGAATCATGATGCTCATATTATCTGATTTTCCAGAAAAAAAAGTGATATGATTTTATTAAATGACTCCATATCCTTTTTTGAGTCTTTAGTAACAATTTCAAGCAACAAACTTTACTATATTAAGAAAGCTTAATTCAGTTTTAAACCTATTTTTTTTTTCTGTTGTTTTCTTCTGTATTCTCAATCCTTTTTTACTTCTGAGTGCAGCAGTAAAAAGTATGATGTGGTGAATAATCTCCACCACAAGAAGAAAAGCATAGAGCAAACAATATTTAGTCTCCATTTTTGTTAAATTTTTCTTTGATGAATCAAGATTTAAGATTATAAATGTCAGGGAGTTACGTATATTTCTTCAGAATATAGCACATTTTATCCCATGTCTGCCTTTCATAAATCTTTATTAAGGTTAGCATATATACATGACAGGGAGCCAAATGGCATGAAAACACTCTGCCTTTCTTTCTTTCTTTTTTAGATAGAATTATTTATGGTACAACAGAACATGAAATCTTGTTCTTCATCAAATATCTTGGGCATAAAAAATTCTTAGAAGAGCAAATATCAAGTTATTTAGGGCCCTGTAGCATTATAAAAATGCAAAACTACATGACTGAAAAGACCAATTACATAAACCACATACAGATATTTCTCAGCAGTGTTGTATAAATCTATTTTTTTAAGAAAATGACAATACTTTAAAAAAATGAGACATACAAAACACATCTTTGCTGATGACCAAGGCTATTTTGGAGGTTACTGTAACCCTAACTTCTATGCCCATTTTAACCAAAATCCTCAGAGCACTAAAATTAAGCCAGGGATTGAAAGGAAGTTTAGGGCTTTGGGAGGGGTCATCTCTTACAAGTTCCCAAAGGAATCTGTATTAATATTTCCATAATGTCAATAGCCAAATGGGGTTGTAGACAGCCTAATCACCCCACATTCTACAGACACCACATCTCAGCATCCGCCATTGATGAAATGATAAAAATAAAAATAAAATATAATTAAACAGAGACGGTTTAATGGACTAAGTGATTTGGTTGATTTAACCTGTGCAATATCCCTTGATCTAACATTAATGTATTTATTTTATATAATGTGTGCAGAAGATGTCAACAGTCAATCTGATACAAACATCTCCTGGTGCTCATTAGCCTGCTAAGATGTGATGATGCTGCTACCATGTGGTGAGACTTAGGACTTGGCTCTTCTTAGATTCTCTTCTGAGTAGCACTTTGGGATCTGTCATGGACACATGGTCAGATTGCAATTTTAATTTTGCCGCAGCAGTGTGCAGATTAACTTTCTGTATGTATGTATATATATAGGCAGACAGATATAGCTATGTTTTCATGAAGTTCATTTGCATTGAAATATATCTCATGTATTGACTTAGCCATGTTTTACAGGAAATAAAATGGGAGTAATTTATAATGGTGGCTGCTGCTTTAATACCCTCTCTCCCTGTTGCCTAGCAGATGGATGAATATAATGCCATCACTTGATACCATGCCGAATTATTACTGTGTCATTTTGTTAGAGCCTGCTGGTTTCGTGTAGAAATTTGCTGTTGGATTAGGGCTTTTGCCAATCCAGGCACAAGAAAAAGGCTATTTAATGTGTTTTGAGCTGCCATATGGTGTGGATAAAAGAAGGTGTTTCATGGCAGTCGTGAAATCTGATGCATATGAGTAAGTCCGTGTGCTTTGCCATATTCCCTGTCACATAGTGCACCTGCTGCAATCAGGTATTACACAGAGAAAATATGATTGTCATAGCTCTTGATCCTGAATGTACCTCAATGTCAGAAAACAGTAAATCCTTCTGATGTTTTCAAGACATATGCAAAGCCAACCACATGAACTGGAATGGGAAGTGAGGAAATACCCAGTTTATGGCACAGCTGATTCAAATTGTACTCCAACAAAATATTCATTTAGAATGCATAATATTCACTCTGAATTTCATGGTATTTTACTAACAAAACTAAATCTCATCATTCTATCTCACACTAACAGAAAGAACTGATAATAGCACTCTCAAAATAAAACTCACGAGTCCCAGTCTGGGTCTTCCACTGTTTTCCTGTGATAAATCTCATCCTGCTGCTTCATCCATTTCTGCCGGCACTGTGAGTCCAGCAATATCCACTAATATAATTCTTATCTTCTTTTCCATCACTTCCCTTTTTTCTCCACTTAATCCCTGAAAAAGTCTAGAAGAAAGCAACTGGAGGCAAGGATGTCTTCAATCTAACACTACAGCTTTCTCCTTCCTTGAATAATAGTAGAGATTCTGGCTCCACTGTAGCTTCAGTATTTGAGTCACTCTTTTTCCTGAGGCAGACAGTCTCAGAAATGTTTAGCAGTGAGCAGACTTCCTTTAGAGTTATATGTGAATGTCACCATCATGCAAAAATACCATGATACTAAGGCGATAAGCACTAAAAATCCTACTTATAACATCATTATTCTAATCAGTGCTCAGTTTTTCAGTCATACTATAGCCAACTAACCATGCCACTCTATTTTTCAGACTTTCAGTTGCAAGACTGGCATCCAGAAACACCAATACAGAGGGTATTCTGCTGCTCAGCTTTGTGGGAACAGGAGCACTCTGACAACAATGGGAGCACACACACATGTAGACAAAACCTGAAGCTATATGAGGAATTTCAAGAAAAATAATTAATGGTCTGAATACTTAAGTAGCCTTCAGCATTGGGTGATAGCTGAGGGAAAATGTTAAGGCTATACATATACATGGTAATATAATAACTGTCCAAATCTCATTCAGAGCTTCCTAATTCTGCTGGCAATATTCCTCAGGGTACAAGACAGATTGAGGAAAACACTACTTCTTTAGCTACCAGCTTTTCTTCAAGAGATACTTGAAGCCTTATAGTCACTTCATAAAAAGAAGGAAGCTTTGGGATGTCTGCAGGATTTGGACTGTGCTACACATAAAAACTTCTGGCAGGAGTGTTCTCATACAGTTTACATTAAAATACCATGAACAAACCTTCAGATTTGTTTAAGGCATCTTTCAAGGAAATCAAGCATTGGGCAGTATGAAGGTAACAAGACAGATGGCGACAGAAGATTTTTCTGTTTATTCCACAGCAGAGTGTGGTACTTCAGCCCAGCTCTGGAGCGTAGAGTTCAGGGATTCACAGGGCCCTGCATTCAAACCAGCTTGTCCTGGCCAAAATCCCCTCACAGCTTTATCACAAAAACTGGGCTCCAGTCCTATGCACAGCTAGGATTTCTGATCTGCAATGTTCACTGAAACTTGTTACAGTGCTGCCCATGAAAAAATCAGCAATGTCAAGCTATACTTTATGGATGGCATGCATTTGCTAAAAGCCAAAAGAGCTCCAGGTGGGTTAAGAGCCTCACAGGGCTCAGAGAACCATAAGGACAGTGTCACAGCTTCCCATGGCACAGTGTCACAGCTCTGCTATGCCCAGTGTCACAGCTCTGCCATGGCACAATGTCACACCTCTGCCATGGTACAGTGTCACAGCTCTGCTGTGCCCAGTGTCACACCTCTGCCATGCCCAGTGTCACATCTCTGCCATGGCACAGTGTCACAGCTCTGCCATGGCACAATGTCACACCTCTTCCATGGTACAGTGTCACAGCTCTGCCGTGCCCAGTGTCACAGCTCTGCCATGGCACAATGTCACAGCTCTGCCATGCCCAGTGTCACAGCTCTGCCGTGCCCAGTGTCACACCTCTGCCATGGCACAGTGTCACAGCTCTGCTATGCCCAGTGTCACACCTCTGCCATGCACAGTGTCACAGCTCTGCCATGGCACAATGTCACAGCTCTGCCATGGCACAGTGTCACAGCTCTGCCGTGCCCAGTGTCACAGCTCTGCCATGGCACAGTGTCACAGCTCTGCCATGGCACAATGTCACAGCTCTGCCATGCCCAGTGTCACAGCTCTGCCATGCACTCTGTCTGTCCTGCCCTGTGGTACGAGAATCCAGACCTTGAAAATCTGCCACTCCACTGTCCCTGCTTAACCTCAAGCATGTGGTGAATCTAAAGATCCTGAGTGACATTGTGGATCTCAACAAGGACCTGTTAAGAATTAAAATAGAAAGCTGAAGGAGACAAATCATGACATACTAGCAATACATGGTTATGCAGATGTTTAACACAACCCAGGAGGTGTTCACCTAGTTCTACACTGTCTAAAATCTCTTGGTTGTTTTCCAACTCACCAGTGGAAGGATCCACATTATAACATGAATGATATCAGCCACCTCCTAATGTTCATCAGCTAGAATTTTGTAATCTACAGCTTTTGATATCCAGTGTATTGGATTTAGTTTGGGAAACAACTTTTCTGGAAATTGCTTTGTGTGCACTGCATGTTTTGTTAGCAATATTTTCCCAGTGCTGGCAGATCATTCTGTGGTAGCAGATGTGTATGCTTTAGAAAATCACTATCATAAGGAATAGCATAATTATATTTACCTCTTTGTTACTGAACCAGATATTGACTCATAGGAATACTGGGACAATTGAGACTCACTAAGAATTTCTCTTCTTCCTTGGCATAATATACATAAATATGTTTTCTTTCCTCTAATTGCAGCTAAAGATTACCTGCTCACTAATAAACTTTTCTTGCAGTACAGCCAAAATTAGGGCCTACTGAAGGCAACTGTAGCTGCATCTTAAGTATCAGAAGACTTCAGTTTATATCCTCTTGAATTTTCCACCTGCCTTAATTTTGCTTTTGTATTGGTTTCTAGAAAGTGACATTATTGTAAGAGAACATACATTTCTGACAGATTATGCTACTAAATTCTGTGATATCCATGCATTAATTATCCGCTGACCCAAAGCACTTCACTAAGTTTTGCAAGTATTTAAACTGTACAATTGAAGATATGACAAAAAACCCTCTTGTATTATTTCTATGTTCAGAAACAAAGGGAATTTAAAAAGCAAGAAATACTGTCCAGAGAATGATAAAATTTCAAAAAGATTTTATTGAAAACATGTTGCCTGAAAAACTCTGGAAGCTCTTTATTTTATAAATGTTTTTATCCCTTTTTGTTTCATTTATGATTTGAGAATACATATGCTGATTTCCTTTCTCATTTAAATTTTAATTATTGCTCCATTAGTCCTAGATACATTGTGAATTTGTAGATTTTTGAAATCCTATTAGAATTTTCACACATATATGGGTCCAAAGTCACTTTTAGATTAAATGAGAACAAAGAGAAGGAAAAAAACACGGTAGGAAATTAAAATTACTTCAGTTGTCAAAGTGGCAGTGCCATCTACTAGAGCAGCTTCATAGAAATGTGTAGCATGCCTTTAAAAAACAAACCCACAGATGACAATTTACTCCCTCAGGAATATCCTTGAAGCTTTTTCCACTCTAATTACAACACACTGTCCTCGTTGATATATTTTATGACACAGCTCAAAGTCACACCTGAGAATGCATCAACTGATGTCTGGAAAACAAGTTTGTTCTTTGCAAACAAAAGAGCTGAAATTCATGTTTTCTGGGGTATCAGCTATGAAATAGAGAGTAGTGAGGAATGAAATACTGTACTGCAAGACTGACATTCATACTGTGCATTAGGTAATTAAACCCTGTGTGTGTGTGTTTGATTGGAATGCAGAACTTACTGACTCACTGCTTTTCCTTTATCCAGAGGGCAACCCTTGGGTTCCATTAGTCAATTATTTAAATGATACAGTGATTGCTATAACTCCTTCAAAGAATCCTTTTGTGTATTAGTGCTCATAGGAGGTTAATAATTTAGCATTAGAATGTCCAAGAACAAAATGCCACAGTCATGAAAAAATAAGAGTACAAAATACTGGTAATGGATTTTGACTTCGTAATAATTCAAACAGATAAAACCAAGGTCAGCCACATTAAGTATATATATCATAACATTCAGCTTTTTGATAGGTTCAAAATTCCAAAACAAACACAGTTTTATTTTTACAAGAAAAATATTGCATATCACACTTTTGAGCTGCTGGTGCCTAAATATCAAGGCAACTCAGAATTTCTAATATTAATTTTTTCCTAACAAAAGATGAAGAAAAGATTAAGTCCTATTCCCTTCATTTAAAGCTGGGACAAGATATATTTTAAGCATCCACAGGAAGCTCATGCCAAACAGTAAAACTCTGATTACCTACGTCCTCAGCATGTCTTCTTCACTAAACCCTTCTTCTTTGTACACCAGCCTTTACAATCCCGTGACTTGAAAAATACTGCCTCAGGTACAGTGATTTTATCCTTCCCCTTTCATAGGAAGAAACCAAAGGGTGATCAGAATAAATTCATTTCTCAAGAAAATCCAACCCAACAAATTATAGACTCTCCCTTCCTCACTCTTCCACAGTTTCTTAATTCAAACACAAAGAGCTAAAGACAAAGGTGTTTGGGGAAAAGGGAAAGCTTTCTTAGACCTAAGCAGTAATGGCCACCTATCACCACAGAAAAGAAGATGCAGCTTCAAGGTGTGTGCTGACCCAAAACTACAGAGGTGTGCTTGCAGCAGGCCTGTTAACTCACTGCAGAAATACAGTGGGGGCACGGCAGTCAGCTGCCCTCTGCTCCCAAACATTTGAGGACAAAGCAGAGGAAAATGATAGGTGGACTTTACTGTAACTGCAGAAAAGCCACGGCACATCTCAAGTTCTTTGGCATTGATACTGCCAAAGACTTGTCAGTGGCCACGGTGAAAACTGTACCTTGGACCACAATCTCCCAACAGAAGGGATGGTGCCAAGACAAACACTTAAATCTTTCACAGTTCATTTACTCCTACAAATGTGCTGCGCAGAGCAGGACCTTCTGAACACCCCTGCTCCCTTAGACAGCTGTGGTTGGAAGATGGACAAGTACAAAGGCTCTTATTTCCTCCTTTAACTCTGGTTTTCTATTCCAGCTGTGCTACACACTCTGCCATTCACCAAATTTTATAGTTATAAAGCTATCGGCTCATGAGTTTACGTAACTGATTATTTTTTTCTAGACATAAATGGTTTCAAAAGTCTGTAAGGATTATCAGAGAAGAAATCAAAGGAGAAAAGATGGAGGCAAAATGAGATGAGCAAAATATCTATAAAAGAAAAAGTTTTACTTATGCTATTACCCTTCCCTAGGACTTTGCATTACAATGCATTTTTATCTTTGTGACATTCAATTTTCTTTGACTAGCAGCAATATCAGCAGCACAAATGAAGGTGATTCTCTCAAGAATTCATGTTCTTTCCAGATAAACAAAACTTGGACAAGAAATGTACAAGAAAATGAAAAAGCTCAATTGACTTAAATGCTTTTCTTCTCTCAGTTATCCAGAGGTTTCCCATTCAATAACTGTCTTGTCATTCTGACTCACTTATTTATCTACATTTTTCTATTAATATTTTATTTTTGAAATATACATTATTTACCCCTCTGAAAAATCATGTGGTTTTTAGATAAAATGCTAAAATACATGCCACAATGGGAAGCAAACAAATGCAACAAAAATATCTAATCCCACTTTTTTTTTTTTTTCTGTCCTAAAACTCTGGTCCAGACTTCCAAAGCCTGAAGAGCCTTATGCAAAACTGGACTAATATTGATAATTTTCTATTATTTTACAGTTCTTTTATCAAAGCAAAGTGAAACTCACGGGGGTTATTTTATATCCCTGAGACTTGTCTTTTAACTTGCCAGTTAATCTCTTGTTTAGATTCTCTCACTCTTACTGCAACAATATCTCAAAATTAGTGCCAAGAGACTAATTCTGCATTGTGGAGTCTAGAGAAAGGATTTATATAAACCTGAATGAATCTTGGGCAAGTGGTGCTGAATAGTTTTAAACTTTAACAAGGGGCTTTGGGCAAGGCCCATAAATCCCATGGAAGCATTATTACTGCGTCAGAGAATCCTGCATCAAGCCACACAGCTCCTTTCTTCCCAGTTATAAAATCCGTGACAAAAAGCAGAAATCTGACTGTTCAGCTGAAGGAAGCCCAACTGCAAAAGTCTCTTTGCATGGCTGAGTTCTAAGAATTCAGAAATGAGTGACAAGTCAGCTGGCTACTGAGCAGCTGTTGGACTCCTTACAGACTGCAGATATCTGAACACTGCAGTGTTGGCTGCTACACATCATATGCTACTGGTGAACAATGGAAAAATTCAATAAAGTCAAACAAATATACTGGACATTGCGTTTCTACAATACAGGTGTGTTATTATAATAAAGTATGATTTCCACTTATTTCATAAGCTTTTTTCAAATCTGGAAAATAGTTTTAAAGTATTAATTTTAATTGTTTTGTCATTAATACTCAGTAGCCTTTTTTATAATTTTGTGGCAAACTATATTAAATATTAATGACCTCCATTTTATGTCTTTAAAGTAATTAACCAAATAAAACATCTACTTTTAGAAGAAGTGTTTTTACTGATACAGATAAAGGTGCCCAGGTATTTACAGAATTTTGGTATCAACTGCCAAAATTTATATGAAAGTTTTTGGGAGAGAAATCCCACTCACAATTTGGAAGTTTTTGGTTTTTTTTGTTTTTTTTTTCTGGAGCTAGACAGTTAGCAAAGACTGGGAAAATGAGAGATTATCTAGGTGACTAGAATAAAGTTTCAGATATTAACGTGTTTTTATTTTTTTTTAACACTACACAAAAAAAATTGTATCTTTTCTATATCGGTGTAAATGTCAGCACACAGAGAACTTTGTAAAATTAAAAAATTAATCTCAGATTCCAAAATCATCCAGCTAAAAGTACAGCTTTACCATCTCCAATTTTTTGCTTGGGAATAAGGACAAGTTACAAATTGGAGAAAGAGCAACACATTTCATCAGTTCACCAAACACAACACAAAACTGTAAAAGAGACCCCTGAAATAAATTGTTTCAAATATTGATTTTCTTGGGGGGGGGGGGGAGGGGGGGAAAGCCAGAGTTGAAAATGAGACAATGTTTTTTTCTCAAAGGAACAAACTTGCAAAACAAGAATAGAGCTTTAGCTGGTCTCACCCATGCTAATGTCAGCAACAACTCAAGGTCTACTGCAAACACTCACCTAGAGTTATCACCCGTGCACAAATGCACCAAATACTGTCATTATCCTGACAGAGCACGTGCATGACTGAAGCCTGCAGAATATTCTCTCCTGCTATCAGCAAAACCACAGAATGCAAAGATCTCTCCACTTTGCCTGCTTTTTCTAAGTGAACATTTTATTAACGGCAATGTGTCAGGGCCACTTCTGCCTCTTCCAGCAAACTGAATGTAAAGAATCTTGGTCATTATTTGAAGGAATGAATGGGGATGTTAATTGAGAAGAAGGGGCAAATTCTGTGGTGCTCAGGCACCTGAGAGACACTGATAAAGGATCTGCATAATACTTGTCTTTTCACACAGTAGAGGAGAAGTCCAGTGTGACTGGGCACAACTGGACAAAGTTCACTGACGGTGTTTGGGAAGCTGTAGAATGGTGAGAAAACACAGCACAGAAAACTGATTCTCTGGTAATGGCTGTTTTTGTTGTCCTTTCAGTGCAGCTGCATGCCAATATATTCTTGTCTTCCACCTTTAGCCCGTTATGAATTCTTTGCTCACACATTTTGCAATCAAGTGCTTTCACTTTCCATACTGCCTGAATAGTTAAGGAAACTACTGCAGAGAAAGCTTGAACGTTGCAATTCTAAACATACTAAAATAAGTCAAACTCAGACCTGAAAGAAACAGCTATACTTAGAGAAAATGGAGTACCTCACCTAAAAATTAAGCAGTACTGCTTGAGCATGAGCAAATAATAACTTTCAAATATCTACAACTTGAATAAAGTTCTATGGATTTCTAAGCAGAATATAAAATGCATTTCTCTCTTCTTATGAAATGTCAAGCCCTTACTCTAAAGTAGAAGAGTACTTTTACATTTTCAAAGGAAATCTTTATCCCTGAAAAGCACTGATTTTCCCTTGTTTCATTTTAAGGCCTTTTTTTTCAAGGAAAGTAGATCTCATAAAATAATGGAGCAGACCACAATTATTGAAAATTCCATCCCTGAACAGCAGATCCCAGTAAAATTACAGGCAATTGAAAAGCCAGCACAAGGAAAGAAGCCTCAACAGTCTTCAAATGGGGAAAACTTCAATGTCTCCCATGTGTATAAACAAGCATAAACTTAATATTCAAATAAAACTGTAAGTCTAAATTAAGATAGACAAAGTACCAGGTAGTTAATTAAATAAATTGGTCAGGTTGACCTTTCTCGACTTTTTTACATCTTTATATAGTACATTCTAATTCAGAATAATTTTTAATGTTGGTATTTTCTTGAAAACATAAATTTAAGGTCACCAGACCTTCTGCTGAGAAAAAGTCACATCTTAATTCAGAGCAGCCCAGAACATTCAACCTCCTGTGTACTTGTCCAGAGGAAGAAAAGGTGGGAGGGTAGTCACACTTCCATAGCCTTATTATGTTAAATCTAGAATCAATCATGGTTGCCACCAATCAGTGAAACACTTTTATAAAAGCTTCAAACAAAAATCACATTTCTCACTTCCGCTATTAAACAGCCAGACTTAAATGGGATTTTCTTTCAGAGGACTGCATAATTTCTAACAGGCTTTAAAAGATGGAAGGAAATCATTTAATGTCTTTCCATCAGTGGTGTGAGAGGGCAGGGGGAGCTGCACCAGGGGTTGCTGCTGACTCTGAAACCCACTTCATTCCAGTGACTGTGTGAAGGCAGCTGCAGACCACACACTGGCACAGAAAAAATGACGTGATGTTAGAGAAAAGTTTGACACAACCAGAACCCGAGACAGTGCCTCCTTATAAACAGATATAATGAAAAGACTGCAAATATTCAAGAACCCCAATTTTCCAAGGGTTCATCACTTAAGTGCATCAGCAACAACTTTGTTATCTTATTCACAGGATGTTCAAAAGGCAAGAGGATGTGGCTCTTGGGACAAGGTTTGGTGGTGAACACAGCTGGACTTGATCTTAAAAGCCTTTTCCAATCTCCATTTGATTTTATGATTCTATGATAGCCAAAATGTATATAAAGTACAGCAAGATTGACATCTATAAAAGCAAATCAAAATAGAAATATTTGTAGGACTTTAAAACATGAAATTTTAAGTTATTTTCATTAAAATACAAACATGCAAACAAAAAGCATGGGATGAGGAAAGTATTCTTCTAATATTTTAATTTATCAGCAATCAGTTACTTTTTAAGTGGCTAGGAATTTTGCTGCTACTGGAGCCCAGAAAGCTTAGGGAGCAAGGCAAAAAGAACTCCTCTTGTTTTTCAGATATTCTCCAAATTAACAACCAAGGATGGCAGTGCTTTTGAACACAAGTATTCACACGCACTATCTGCATGTTCTTTTCTCCAAATTATCATTTCTGTCTGTGGGAATTCTTGCAATGTACAGCATGTGGTAATTTTACAGCACACACATGTAAATGCTTACTAGCAATAAAGAGACTCCCCACAATTTCTTCTTTTCTGAAACACCTGTAAGTCTTTTTGTCATATTCAAAACCCTATATTTTATAGAAGCAGTAATTCATGGGACCCCTCAAGAGACAACCACACTCCTATAAAGATACAACAGTTCAGTAATTTTGAATGTTGTTATAAACAAGCACAGAAATATGCATTCAAAGTACTTTTTTGCATTAACACTTGTATGTTGAAAAAATAATAAATTTGTTTGGAAGCAGCTGTCTGTTAGTGGAGTATATAATTTTTCATAAGTCTCTAAACTCTTACTGGCAGGTAAGTGCCCTTCAGGCTTCAGATCCCAGGACAGACTCCAAACTTCTGGCAAGACATAGTGGTATTTCACCCACTGACACAGGAGTGACAAAATAATCTTTTATTTGGGTGTTTGTAGCATTCTGAATCAGTATCTGCCCAACAGCTGGGAGCCATCACATCTGTCTTTTCACTCTAGTTTACTCTGGTATCTTCCTACTGGCTTTCTCTGACCTTTTTTAAATATTGCCAATTCTGTTTGACCCAAGGCCCATCATGCTTTCCACAGACCAATTCTGATTTAGCTCATCTCTGGTAAAATGTCTCCCTTCACTCAGCATAATATTTAATGAGTACCATGAATTCAACTTTCTGAGGAATTCCATGTATTAAAATGATGCAAATTCAAAAAAACATCACTAAAATTTCACCCAACTTTCTGTGTTCCAGGGCAGGTGAAGCCGGAGGTTTTACTTCTAATCCTTAAGGAGATGGCTCATCTAACATTTGAAATGAATTGTGAAATCACTGGCCATTAACAGAATATAGAACTAGGCAATGAGAACTAAGACCACAGAGTTACTGACCTCAGGAGAAATAACTTTCTGAAGAAAATAATGACTCACATTTCTGCCCTGGACCACTGCTTCTGGAAGACACTGTAACGAGACACTCTCCCTTGACATCTGTGCAAATTGTAGTGTGCCCTTCTTGTTAGGAAAAATACATTGGGGATGACAAGTCAAAACCAGGGAAAATCAGCTGTTTCAAACTGTATGTAAGGAGGGCTGATGCGGCTCCAGGGATCCCTTGAGGAGAAGTTAAAGTCTACCTGTAACGAGAGAAATATGCATTTAACCCAAAACAATAAGTAGGGAAGCTAGGGAAGTAAAAATAATGCAGTAGCCAAAGACTCTGGCACATCAACAAGCTCCCTGCAATCAGGGGACAAGCTTCTGGAAAAAATAGGACATGGTGATTTCCAGTTGCAGGAATATGCAAGTTTGGAAGATGGAAAATCTGTCAAATACCACAAGAATAGCAACTATATATAAATTGACCGCATATCTTTTTAATTAATCTCTGATAAAATTCCTTAGAAATAAATCATATAGCAACCTAATCTACAGGGCCTGGGCACTCACAAATACAAGGCAAATGTCTTTTGATCTTATGAGCCTTTCTGTGAAGAAATTCCTCCAAATGTACAACCTAAGGCTGCCCTGGTGCACCGTAAGATTATGTCCTGAGTAGGTATTTTCTGAATAATTTGTAGAGAAAAGTCCTGAAAACATCTTTCCAACCACCCTTTCCAGTTTGCTTGGACAGCTACTCACCTACATAAAACTATTTGTTTTCAGTTATGTATATGTCCTGTGAGATTTAACTCAGAAGTAATTAATAAATAAATCTGAGGAAAGATCTTTTACAAATGTAAATTATTTGAATAATTGATGCTGCCTTAGAGTAGTTCTTTCTCCCAAACTAAAACATCTAAAGAAGGAATAAGCATGTTCCACAATGAGACTGTGTGAATAGAACATTTACACACAGATAAATTTATATTCTGTGTGTGTGCACCCGACAGACAGGTATATTTGGTATACTACATATAAAATAAACAAAATCCAGACTAGGGTGTGAAATCTTATCAACATTTTATTCCAAATTTATGCATAAGAAGGCACTTCACCATCATTATCAACAGTTCTCATGCTGTTCTTGCATTTTGAGCTATGCTTCTAATTTTATATTGGTCTGAACATATGCATACCTATAGACACCCAGACCATAACCCTTTATATTGGCATTTTATTGCCCCTAACAGAGAGGACAATGCAAAGAGAAGAGTGAAAGCTGTTGCTGTTAGCAGGCTGAGGGCTCTGTACCCCACAAGGCACTTGGTGATTGTACTCCTTTAAAGCCATGCATGAGGAGCACAGGCTCCCAAAAACACCACCCATGCACAGGCTAAACTCAAAAGATGGCAAGAAATGCTCAAGACAGTCAGTTTATTCATTCCTTGTATTTACAGGTGAAAGCTGCCAGCTTTTGATCAAAGTGTGATTTTAGGCATGTTATAATAAGCTCATGCTCCCACACCTGTCAACAAATTAAAGCTGGCCCTTGCTGGCAGTAAATGCTGGACACAAATGCTGAAGTAAACTAAAGAAGATAAATGAGTATAAGGAAAATATTACCAGTTTTGAGAAACAAACAGACAGAAAACCTGCATTCAGATTTCAGTGCGTGAATCACCTACAGAATTATAACAGGGCCAAACATGCTGCTAAAATGCCATCTTTTATTCCTGGTGAAGGATTGATAACAACATCTTTAATATCAGTACCCCTTAAAGCAGACACCAGCACAGGAAGAAGTGCACAGCTTCCATACAAGAAGCCAAATATCAAGTCTAGTCACATTCTGATGATGGTTCTCTGCCAGAGGACAAGATAAATACAGCACTAACCCACCTAAGTGGGGACCACAAGTCATTTCTGGGGCTGTTAATCCCCTGCGTCTGTGAAACACTGATGTTCAGTCTTCAATTACTTGGTACTTACAGAGAGAGTCCACCAATACACACCACAGTGTGGCCTGTAACCTGCTTTAGCCAAGAGAGAAAATAAACTCTTGATCCTTTATTGGATTTCCCTCCCTCAGGAATGTCAATTGCTTTAAAACTGGCTGCCTGGTTTTGCCAATTCAGCAATCTCAGGGCTGTGCACTGTTATGTTCATTTTAGAGTGAAATAAAGAAAGGGTAGATGCCAGCCTAAGGAAACTGTATCACCACATTCTGAGTTTAACTAGTTGATGTATATATAAGGTAACTGCTCTTCCTTGCTGAACAAAATCAGAAATACTTGCTTGGAGATCTTTTAAGGTTTACAAAGTAATTTTTATGTATTCAGTTAACTAGGAAGTTCACATCTGGAAAAGCTGATATATGGTAATAAAAGGTCTGTGTTTTTGACTACAGCCTGACACATTGTACCTGACTACCAGAAAGAGATCATTCAAAACACACCTGTAAACAGATGTGTTGTGTTTTTAATTCAACATACACTTTTCTGAGACTTTTAAAGACTTATATTTACTATGCAAAAAAATATTTTTCAAACTGAGAACCTCAACCTAATCTTTACAGAAAATGTTTCCAAGACCACTGTATCCTCTGTATTTCTCTATTTCTTTATTCCTCTATTATCCCTCCCAAAATCCCCTTCTTTCCTATGATTTTCATATGCTTTTGGTCCAGCTCCATCTATCTAAAGCACACTAAATAATCACGTTTTTCTTCTTTCTTTTTTTTCCCATTTGTTGTGTCTATAAACCTCAAGGAGCTGAACACTTAAATTTCAAAGAAACTCTGTGGAAGGCAGTTATCTCATTAAAATTCTCAGCTGCTAAATTTTCTCCTGCTGTGACACCTGGGCCCAGAACTGCCACCTACATCTGTGTGAAACACCTCTCAGCACCATGCTAGACTGCTTCTCAGATTCTTTCCTCTAGAATGCCCATAAACCCATTCTCATGGAAGTGTTCAAGACAGTAGGAGGGGAAGGAACATGGCTTGCAAGGTGCCCATTAAATTCTTTTCCTCATTTGCTCATTGCTGCATCTTTTTTGCCTTTTTGTTTGTTTGTTTAGGTTATATTCCCATTTTCTCATTGCCGAATCTTGCTTCCATTTTTTGTTAACATGTTGTTTACTTTTCATAAAAGCAGGGACCTCATTTCCTTATTTTTTCACTTAGCATCCAGAAGAAGGCATTCTATATAGTAACAGCATCTTTTTAAATTCTTCTAAAGGGGTAAACTTGAAGTATAAACCATCTGCAGTGGAGCTATGCCCTTTTAAAATTTTATTCTGCTGTAACAGAAGCATGTTTCATTAATGTCCACCCACATTTTCACTTCCTTAATTCTGATTCTTTAAATGAAAACAAATTTGTCCACAGAGACCCTGTTTTAAAGGCAGTATCTCAGGTCTGTAACTATGAAAATTAAAATCTTAGTCTGTGACCTGAAGCCTTAGGCAGCACACATGCATAGCCTTACACAGCTCAAGTACTGTCCTGAAGGTTGTTGAGCAAAACAGCACTGCCCAGAAGTAACTTCTCTAAAGTCAGACCAGCACTTTTGAAACTTCTGGAACCTCACTGGACTGATTTAATGGCATTTAGGAGGGATTTCCTTCCCTGAATGCAGACAGTACCACTTTAGGTCCTTTATGGTTCCCCATCCCAATCCTGAAGCAGGGGTGTGCTGTCAGTGCTGTGCTGTATCTGCTGGCCCAACAGGGACATCTCAGGGGATCCTGTGTCTAACATGGCATCACAGCTGTGTTCCAGCACCAAAATCACTGCTTCAGAAATGTAACAATGCCACGTCAGCTCAAATCAGAGGATTAAAGTTGGGGCCATTAATAAAAATTCAACTTGTGTCCCCAAAATCCAATTTGAAGACCCTATTCCCAAAATATAAGCAAATAGGTACTGCCCTGTTTATTCAGCAGATGTCAGTATGGGAGATGGCCAGCACACAGACACAGCTCACTCTACTGCTTGAGACTTGCCCAGCAAGCTGATGCACACCTTGCAATAAACTGGAAAACGGGGAAGGAAAACTGGTGCTGACATTACTGCAGCAGTTGGACACAACAGTGACTAAGCCATGAAGTTGGCAAGAAAGCAAAGCGTCTTCATTCTGCCCGAGTACTGCAAAAATGTAAAGATTTATTTTGAATCAGTTTTAGTAGTTTGCTCCAGTCTCTTCAGGTTTGTTTTTTGCTGAATTTTGCAAAAATTATTATTTTTGTTGCCCTTTCTGTCAAGCAATCTGAATGAGGGATTTTAATGGCAAGGTGATTAATTTGTAGAAAAGTAGGGGCTGCAGAACCCCTAAGCATAGAAGCAGTATAAAAGTCTGTCTGGAAAAAAGAGATTTGAAGAAACCCCCTTCCCTCTTCCTCGGGGTTAGATTTACAGTATGAATCTTGCACTATTATTTACAGTGATACGTTCATGAGATGTGTGCTTTACTGCTGAAATTACAAACCTGAGAAATTGAACGTATTTGAGGCCAAGCTCAGTTTTCCTCACTCATTCTTCCCAGATATTTCATCTTGGCATTTTCAGCAGATATACTAGGATCTTTCTAATGCAAATGTTATCACAGGTACTTCAAAGGTGCTGTGCAACTAAACAAGGGGTACTCATCTTTGAAACTGAATACCTTAACCTGAAACTTTAAAGCTTTAAAACATCTAGGACCAGCTGTATTTGAAAATTCAGGCAATTTTAACCTCATACAGCCTTAGAAATTCTTCTTTCAAAAGAACTCACTTCAGGTCTGGAGGCAAAATTACACATTGCTAATTACATAACTGCAATATACCCTGTGTCCTCAAATCCAGCAGCAGAGCATGTGTATGAGTTTTATACTGCAAAAACATAATTACCAAACTTCATCAAACCAGAGGCTAAACTGATCTATTTGCAGTATTATAACCCAAACTGTCCTTCCTGCAGAACTTCAGTTGAAAGACACGCAAGCTCTGCCTTAGGAAACCTCACAGACATCTCCAGCTCTACTGAATCCTGCAGAAAATTATGGTTAGGATGAAACAATGCAGGGACCACTTTCATTGTCATTGTAAGTCATGAAAATCTGGGTTTGTACCAAGTACTTCACCAAGAATTAGCCTGAGAAAAGCTTTTCGTTTTGGAACAGTTTGATTTTTCTTCTAAGAAGCTTGCACATATCAAAAGAAAATTCAGGAAATTTTACTCCAGCTCAAACTACATCTATCTTGGGAACCTTGGACTCTGTCAGATTCCTGGAAGAAGCATTTTGATTATAAATCTTTGTTTAGTGTGCTTATAGATAATTCTGACTGTTCAAGAACTATAGATCACAGTAACTGAGCAGCTCTACCAACTACAAATAAACACTACTGTAGAAATTTTGGCCCTTGCTGTACTTTTATTGGAATATAAAAGAATGCAGTTTATGTGATACCATGCTAGTCACTGCATAATTTATTTGCAATGTAGTCCCATTTTGAATCATCACAGAAAGATGACAAATGATTAGCCTTTAACTATTCAATTTCAAATAGTTTTGTGGTCTGAACACTTGCAATAGTGAGGATATCATGTTCTTATTAATATTCATGTGTGAATTTTGTCTGAATAACTAAAGACTTCAAGAAGCTGCACAGCATGAAAACATGAGTGTAGGCCTAGGAACTGGGTAGTGCCTTTTCCTTTTCATATTATTATTTGATACTAGTCTTGTAGCTTGATGGATTAGGACTGAAAAGTCCACAATCCTTAACAAAGGTGCCTCTCCTTTAATCTTGCTGCTTTAAGCACAAGGAAACTGCAGAATTTGCTATATAATTCCACATGTGCATGCACAGACACGCATGAAAAATTATGAAAAAAGATATATAAGATTTATGTCCCTCCCTTATCAATCTCATGATTGATGAGAGACTTGGTTTACAAGTAAGTTTTTTTTTTTTTTTTTAAGTTTACCAGGTGCTGAGCACAGTTTTTTTTGTAAGCCCCAAAACCAGGTTTAATTTTCTGGTCCATTTTAGTTGCTATGTTAATGGCTTAACTTCTGAAAAACTATTCTGCCTCATCTTCCTTACAAGCAAAGATTATACTGTATTATACTTCTAGCAATGTTCTGCCTGCTTTATAACTAACTCCATTGCATAGCAATCTTTCCTTAATTAATCACTGAAGTTTGATTCTTTTATGGTTTAATTGAGCTTTTTTTGGCACAGAATAGCAACAGGGAACAAAAAGAGTTCTCTCAAAAGTGTCAATAATAAATAAATAAATAAATAAAAGTGGTAATAATAAATATAGATACTGGTCTTTCAGTGTTGAGACATGCAAAAAATCCAAAAATAGAAAACAGTACCAAGAACAGGTATTTCACAAAGAATTTGGACTTTCTTGACTTCTTTCAAGCCACTGGATTCTGCAGGGATCAGAGTTTGCTACCTTATATATTTGTTAACCCTCAGGAAAAATCCTTTTGAAGATATATTATGAAAAAAAAAATCAAATTTCTAAACAGCTGGTCACATGACAAGAGATGCCTGTCCCTAGGGTAAGGAAAATTTATTCTCTAACTGAAACAACTATCTGATTCTGATTTATCTGTGTAAGACTTTGCTGTGCCCTCCCAGGAAGCCTGCACAGTAAACCCAGTGCTTACAGGGTGCACTGGACCCAGACTCACACTTCGACAGGGGCTCCCAAGTGGCACTGCAGATTTGGTATGAGCCAGACCTACCAAACTCTCATCAACTTTTAGACCTGAAATTCAGCACTGACAAACACAGTTGAAAGACCCGACTCAACTGCATTTCTTTGTGAATGAAAATGTCTACAAAAAGAATTGTGACAAAAGCCTCTTCAGAAACTGTCAAAGAAGCTGGACTTGCCACCAAGACTCTCAAACGAACTAGTAATTTTGGCTTCGTATTTTTGGTTGTTCCCTACTTCCAGAAGAACAGTAATGTTGGGAGTGTTCGATGACTGACTTTTAGATTTCTCCACTAATCTCCAGATAAACTTTTAGGACAGTGCCAGGAAGCTGTGGTGATAACTCTCCTGTCAGTCTGATGTATTCCTTCAGAAGTACGTTCAAATTTAAATGAAAAGTTGTAATCCCATACAGAGATATTGCCAATTACGTTTTAGGAGTATAATTTTATATCCGTTCTTACATCTAAACATAAACAGTTTTTGTAACATCACCAAGTTTTAGAACTACAACTGGAATCTGTGTCACTTTCAGAGGTGTTCTTTATTATTTACAACTGAATCTCTTCTGCTAATCTATCACGAGTACAACACTGGAATTTTCATCACCACTCTGAAGAAATGAGTAATCATGCTCATATTTCTCATTCTATTCTCTGTTCTTAAAACCTGAATTAAATGTGAAGACTGGAAACTTCACTCATGCATTCTTAAAAGCCCAGCACAACCATAACTCAAATACTTTTTGCAATTTCTCAATTGAATTCAAACTGTCAAACTTGTGACTCAATAAAGCAATTCTCTGATACCATACACTGAGTCAGTCCCACTGGGGGACAGGTCCATGGGATCCTCCACCAGCAGATGAGGATGCAGCCTGCAGACATAATGGCCAAAGGATATTTAATCAAAGTACAACCCTTCTCGCTGGCATGTGTGGGGTTCTTTTAAACCTAAAAGGCTGATTTGTACCATTTTGAGCCCTCTGCTTGCATGGCTTTGCTCACCGGGGTTTCCTGGGGCAGAGGGATGGTGAGGCTGCTGCAGCTGCTGGAAAAAGGCAAACTAGAGCTGCTCGTCTCATGTGGGCCAGGGTCTCAGTGATGAGCACAGCTCAGACAGTTGGCTCATTCCCTTTTTCCAGCTAAACAAAAGGGAAGTGGGCTGAAAGAAACAAAATGCCTAGTGGTCATTTGCCTCCAGCTTGTAAGCACTCAGCAAACACCAGCCCCAAGGAAGCCAGCAATGTTAAATAATTGAAGGATGATTACATGTTTGGGAAGCAGCTGACCTGGTGTTCCCGGGTCTATAACTTAAAACAAAATGTAGCAAAAGAAACTGGAAGTTGGCCTGGACATTTGGAGTAGTTTTTTTCTGAAGCCTGTACCACTACATGCCTTGCAAGTTCCATGTAAATGTACAAAGACTGTCTAGAAAACCATGGCTCACAAGCTGATCCATTATGTCAGATGAGATCTATGTGCTCATTTGGTGTGCATCCTCATGAGGCATCAGCTTATGAAAATACATCTGCTGAACAAGCTGCTTTTGACATGGACAAGGATCATGTATCTACTAATGTATCATTTTATCACCTCATTAATATGGACCACATTGTTCATCTCTAAAGATGATTTGATGGTCAGCTGAATGTGAATCTGGCTTCCTAAATAAAATTACATACTTTATTTTTCCTTGCTTGGACCTAGTTGTCCATTTCATTCCATAGGACAGGAAAAACCCTACAGAACTTTGAAGACTCAGTTAAAGGCCTTGGTGAAAAGACTCCAGGCTAAGTTTAGTCATGCAAAGAGTTGAACTACAAAGTGACTTTTTTTTTCTTTAAATATGTATATTTGTATTTTATTTTAGAGAAGTATCAACAAAGATAATTGAAAAACTCTAACTTCCAAGTACAAGAAAGCTAGATTCAGGAGAAGTGCAGGGGAAAAAAAAAAAATAAATCAACAACAAGATAATAAAATAACAATCAACACTTATATGCCTAAAATAAGTGGTCAGATTAAATGAGCAGTAGCTACATATTCCTTCAACAGCAGTTGCCAGTGTATCCGCTGGCATCATAGGAATCACTGAAAGGTTAATTTCTCCAGGAGAATTGTTAAGCCTTGGTTTGGTCTCTGACCTGTCCATGTCATGACTTGGAAAGGAAGTTTCTCCAGGAGAAAGTTTCCCAAAAGGGAGGGTAACTGCTTTTTTTCCAGCACTACCAGGATTATTACAGCAGATATCTACACAAAATCGGTGTTCTTGGCTCCTCACACAAATGAGCAGGGAAGGAGCCACTCACATTTTCTGTCAGGTTGCTGCTCGATCACAGTGCTAATTCACTGGACAGGCTATCAGACAAGCTGCTCGGTTTGGCCATAGGATAAAACAGCTTGAGAAAATCAATCACTGGAGCTAACAGATGGTTCAAACCCACATCCCTGCAGCAGTGCACCTCAATTCTCTCCCTTGTCCACAGATTAGCTCTTTTCTCCTCAGCTTTGTTCCCAGGCTAACCAGCACCTGTGTGTCCCCAACTGTGTGTGGAAAGATCTGTCATTGAAAAAAAAAAAAGCCTTGAGAAGATCCTCCAAAGATCCTCCCCCCTGGGAACTGCTGTTGCATTCTGGCTGCCTGGCACTGCTTCAAGGCAGGACACAAACTTTTCCTCTCATTCTGTAGTTAGAATTCTCACTCCTGCTGTACAGGGAACACAGGGTACTGAGGAATTCCAGCAGCTCCCCTCTCCCACTGTCCCAGGCAAAAGCTGGTGAGCTGGCACAAGGGGAAGCGCTAAGGAACAGATCAGATGACTTTCAGTAGCTCTTGTTCTCATATTTAGCTCTTTTACCTCAGCTGACCAATTCCCATTTTTAAATAGAACATTTGTTTGTGAATGATATACAAAATCTACTGCATGTTGCATGAATATCCTTAAAAGATCTTACAGCAAGGCTCTTTCCTCTTCTCCTTATCCCAAGCCTGATGCAGGAAAGTGGCAGACCAGAAACAAAGGATCTGTTTCATTCAGTTGTGCTTCAAACTACTCAGGCACCTTCTTTCCATTTCTTTCATTTCTGATGAGTTTTAGCAGTCTTGGAAAAGGCTCTATAGAGTGTAAATTAAGTAAAAAATTAAGTTTGAACTGCAGAACACATTTTCTTGTACTTAGTACGAGGACTTTTGTGTTCTAAACAGATTCTTTTTACAGTGTATTAAGGAAGGTTAAACAAATATCTGTACAATTTTTATTTTAACAAGAGGAAGAAGAAATGAGATTGGGTTATAATAGAAGAATAACAGTACAGCTGTTACTCCCTAATTAATTCTGTCTGTGAGTAAATCAAACCTCTAATTATAGACACAAAATATGTTCAATATTGTGGAATATTTATACAAAACATTATTCCTGGATCTTATCAGCTAAAATATAATGTCTTGCCAGAGCTGAAGCAGCAATTTTTAAGTGCCATCATTTTTTTGTCACTTCTTTATAGTTCAATACATGGAAAGCGCCTGATAAGAGTATGATTTTATTGTTAAGTACTTTGTAAATCCCAACTGACAATGGGTCCAATTCTTCCTTTAAGAAACACCTGTCTTTAGCTAATGGAAAAAAACCCAATGACCAAAAATCCTTAAAATGGCATTTCTCTTACTACTATGAAATAATGCCCAGTTCCATAGCTGTCAGCACACTTTAAAAAGTTGTATTTGATCTTCTTCTCCATGTGCTGTCCCATGCACTGGCACAGTGTAACCCATCATTCACGTTTCCAGTACATAATTAGTTAATAACTCCCTCCAAGTTCTAATCCTGAAAGTTACTTCAAATAGGAACACTTGATTCTACCCTGCTTTTGACTGAGTGAGCTGAAGCTACTCAGCTATCTGCACAAGGACAGACATTGCTGACCAACCATATCTACAGAGATGGTAGAGAGGAAAGGGACTGGGATACAGACTTCCCATTATGGAATGCACTACTGTTATTCTGAAGGCATTACCCAAAGAGCAGTTACATCTTAATGTCAATAGAAGATAATATAATTGACATATGACAGTGGTGCCATTCAATCCAAAAGCTTTTGGGTGATGACTTGGTGGTTCTTTCCATGACAGATAACAGAGACATTCTAGTAGAATCAGATTGAGTCTCTAAATTGTTTGCATTTTAGATATTTTTCCTTTATCCCTTGAAAATGCAAGAGAAAATTGAAATGCAGACCCTTAAATGTCAATGGACCTACTTAATAACCTGTGCAGGTTACTGTAGTTCCTTTGTTTCTTTCATTTATTATATTAAAATGGGGCTATGACAGTTTATAAATAGAAAAGAAAGCCCAGTAAACTTCACAGTCACTAGTCATTATCCAGCCTAATTTTATTCTGCAGAAATTCGGAGCCCGCAAAGACTACACAGGCTACTGACTGACATTCACTACGATACAAAAGTTGAGGCAAGCATCTGACCAAACATCATAAAAACCTAGAAAAGCAGCACAATAGTATAAAAAAAGGTGCTAGCAAGATGGCACAAAATCTTTTTTTTTCAAAGGTTAATTAATATTTTCACTAGCTCTGCATCTTTCATGAAGGGTAATTAATACTTCCAGTAGATCTGCATTTTCCTCCAATAGGCTGGACACAAAAAGTCTCTGCTAACCTTTAAGGTAATTCAAAGAAGATACATCACAGAGCACAACGATTTTGTGAAGCACAATAACTTTTATTGCTCTAAGAGTATTTTAGTTTTGTGAATGTGGCTGCAACTTTAAACTGCACAGTTTCAAAGGAAGTGTGATAATGATCACTTCGCATCTGTCCTTTGAAGTTTCTTCACATCCTCTTGCTTTATACTCAGGTGTCCCATTTATTTTGCACAAACACCTAGAAAACACAGCTTATTAGTCTTTTTGATATTATTAGGGGTGACAAAATAACTCTCAAAATTATTTCAAAGTAGTGGTGAATGTTGCAAAAATTACCATTTCTGGAACACTGTGAAAAGGGAAAACCACATTAGAAATTATGTGTGTTCATCAACTGGAACACGTGAAAAGAAAAATTTACCTACTTCAGCCAAAGGTACAAGGTAAGCCTCTGGCAGTCTGGGAAATGAAAATACAACCCCTGTGCTAGAAACTCAGTAATTATAACTTCAGGGATCAGTGTTGGAATCAGAACAAGAGAAATCTAAATATTGCTTGAATGAAATATAACCCTGAATTATCTTTGTCAGCCTTTAAAATCAGACAAACTTCTCCTTTTTTGCTCCTACTCCTTGTGTATGGAAGGGGAGCAATATATGGAACATACATATGCACACACACAAATCCACAGAAATCACTGTCCCTGACAGCAAACGAAATGCTGACACGTGCAACCCCTTACACACTTTGGAAACACAATGTCTCGGTTTGAAAGACAGGTGTTGGCTAGGGAAAGAAGGGGAATGGAGAGGGTAAACCCTTTCTCTCTGAATTATTATGATTTTGAAATTAAGGGGCTCTCAGGCAAAGACGCGGGGATAGGAACAGCAGTTCTTTACTAGCATGTGTAAGAAGGCAAACAAAAGAACAAGGGCTGCGGAACTCACAGCAGGCAGAGCAGGAGCTCAGTAACAGTCCCGGCTGCGGGCGCTCCCCCTCGGGTGCAGTTCCGCTGGCGGCCGGCAGGGAGCGCTGCTGGCTCCCGGCCAGGCGGGGCGGTGCGAGGATTCCCCCGCGGCTGCAGGGGGCGCCGTGGGGCGAGCTCGGGGAGCACGCGGTCATGGCGGCCGGGCCCAGGCAGGAAGGGATGGGAAAGAGAGGCTTTGCTTCGCCAGCCCTGGGGCGCCGTCGGTCCCGGTGCTTCAGGAGGGCTCTCGGGAACGGCGAGCTGACGCGGCAGGGCGTCCCGGGAAGGCGGGGGTGCGGGCTCCGGCAGCGGAAGAAGGCAGCTCCCGGCTGGGCTATGGCGGCTGTAGCAGCGACTCTCTTCTTTTGAAGCTGAGAGCGAAGGAGAGGGCAGCTGCCGCCCTCCCCCCGCTTATCTTTTACCTGTTTCTAATCTCAAGGTGTTCCTGTCCCTCCCTCCGAGAGAAACTCCCAAAAGCCAGAGGGGTTCCCCCTCCTGCTATCTCAAGTACTTAGCCGTCAGTGCTTCTTTAGCAAGTCAACGGGAAAAATTCCACAGGCAATGAGTAGAAGAAAAACCAACCCCTAACACAGAAATATAGCAAAATAACTGCATTACAGTGGTGACAAAATCAGCTTTGTCCCCAGTCTTGACAGATCCCAGAGGCTGGAGATGCTCTCCAGAAGGGGGGAGAGTGAAATAAAGCAGATTCAGCTGACCTGACCTCTGCAATGGGGTCACGAAGCAAAACAAAAGACTAATGTTTCTGTTTGGCACTGCCATCCTCCTGCACAGCAAAGAAAACAAGACTTGTGTGCCATTAAACCTTACGGTAACTTCACCAGTGAAAAAGCTGGAGAGCCTCTAGGGTATTAAGCTTAGTGCAGACAATGTACAGCTGCAGATCAAAACCCTCTTTTTCAAGCCAACCATCTCCTTTCACGACAATGCAAAGAATCCAGGACAGAAAAGAGAGTGAACAGAATCCTTTTAGAAATATTTCAGGAAAATTGGGCTACCTAGCTGGTGGGGTATGTAAATTTGAATTCCTTCTGATGACTTCAGGGTGTTACTCAGCCCATCGAGAGAAACAAGTACAAAGTGACAGTGACTCAACTCTGTAACATGCATTTATTTGTATATGCAGCCCATACATTTAGCTCTCCTAAGACAGTTAAATAAGAATGCTAATGAACACAGGAAATATCCTCAAGTCAGCCTTCTGAACATATTTTCAAAGTTCTATTTTCTTCCAGTATAAAAATTCCTGCTTATAGCATAAATGCTATTAATTATGACAAAAACAAGGAAATTTTTTTTTTTTCACCATTAAGTGTGTAAATAATCTTAATAACATAACAAGTGGTCATAAGTAGCATCTATCTTCTGGTACAATTGTGATAATGACATGTACTAAAAGATTATAATAACTTAAATTTACAGTTTAAACAATTTATTCTTTAACAGTGTGAGCCTGGAGGATTTTTGACTTTATAGAAAAGTGGACTCCAAATACTTTTCCTGACTTCATAATTACTAGCTGAAAAAGCTGATGTTTCCGAAGTGAACAGTGAGAAGATGGGTCTAGCAAATAGTGGTGGAAACAAAGATTTAAAGGGAAGTATTTGGGAACTGATATGGGAGGTTTAACCAAAAGGTTGCTATGTCAAACATAGCAAGAAAATAATAGAGTTGGCACCTGGACAACTTCTGTAACTTCATTTGCAGCTTCCCTGTGCCTGTAAACAGCACAGCACTGGGGTGAAACTCCAGGGGTGCTTCTTTCTCGAGCTCATTTTCTATTCTTGTAACAATGCACCTTAATTCCATTTTGATGAGTATTCCTGCCAGCAATACATTCTCATTTTCCTAAACCCCTGTCTGGGGACTTCTCAGAGTTGGCAGCGCTGTTTTAGGGCCAATTTCTTGCTACCTATTCCCATCCACAAAACCTTGCCAAGATACACAGTTCATACTATGGTGCTGTCCTGATGGAGCCTAAATTCATTTTTTCCATTTGAGTCTTGCTGCTACAGTTGCACATTTTATAACTACATCTCCAAGGAACTTTGTTATATCATCCATTCTATTAAGGGGACAAAATTAGCTTTACTTACTGGTAAATGCTGATTAAAGCTTCTAAGCCTGAAAAGTTAGAAAGGTTATAGATTTTTATATCCTGAACTTCTATATTTATGTGCTATATTAACTCCAAAAATTACAGTGCTTTTGAGACTAAAAAAGGAAAAATTAAGATTTTATAAATGTAGACGGAACATTGCTCAGAATATGCTTTGTGGCATCATTTTTAATATACTCTGAGTTCTTTGTCCTTCTGTGGCACATAATTCTGTTCTTCACAACTCTCTTCTCCACATTCTAACTTCCTGCTACTCTTCTTATGCTAGACTTAATATTCTGATACTTCTTTGTTGTCAGAGTCCTCTTCCCAATCACTGTTTAATCTCTGGTTTTACTTCTATGCCTTCCTGCCAAGAATTACATTTCTGTTCTTCCTTGCAATGCCTCCTGCCTGCTTCCAATTTTACTAATATTCATTTCTGCAACAACACTATGCCCACAGTCCAGAGATAATGATTACATTATCTACTGACTATTATAACACTTCTCCAACTTTTATCTTTAGGATTTGGTCAGGCCCACATTTGTGACTTCCAAGTTTGCGAAAGATCTAAGAAAAAAAGCAACATAATAAATCCTTAACAAAGAATTGTAACAACAGATCCATCTTCCAACTGCTTCCATTTTCCAGAACATATAGATATTGCTATTTTGAATTTCCCTAAACACAGCCAAAGACAGGTGAGACATGTCAGCTGAAAAGATTCCTTTCATCACTTCCCCGAGGGGTCAAAAGCAAGAATTCAATTGGAATTTACTTCTAAGGTCTGTGTCCGTGTGGCAAACAGAAAAATGCCAGCAGTGTAGGAATAACCAGCACCAGCCAGTGCATGTCAATAACATCTTCCATATCAGTGGCTGTTGAAGTTTCTCTGATCAGGTCTGATAACAAGAGCATGGTCTGAACAGCTGTCCTGTGAAGACAGTGAGTGCCTGTGATGGGGCCTTCTAACAATCTCCTTCTTCCCATGCATTCTACTCTTCAAATTTGCTACTGAGCTCCAAGAGTTTTGCCTGTAGCAGTATGACTTTCCAAAGTTCCCAAGGAGAATATTACTCATGAGGCCTTTTTAAAAAAATAAAAATTGAGCATATAAATATGTAACAGCTAAAGAACAATGTTTTCTTTTAATTGATGGTTTCAGAACATTGATACTAAAAAATAAGTTTCATTTTCCAGAGTTTAACTGCACAAAACACTATAAAACTGTCTAGAATTTCCCTCTGCTAATCCTTTTACCTAAATTTTACTGGGGTTTTAAATCTGTATTAAATTTTGATATTCAATACATTTCATATTCTGATACTTTTTTCTCTCTTTTCTTTTTCTAATTATTTTATAGGCAACATCTGTGTTCAGTAAATTGTAATTCTCTAAACACAGTTACTTTGTATTAATAAGCAAACATTTCTTGGTCCTGATGTTTAATTCATTGTTTTTTATTAGTATATTTCAGGAAAAGGTTTAATTTGTATGTAATAAGCACACCAGCCACACAGCCTCACACTCAGGATGTATTTCATTAAGCAAAATCACCAGTAATTAATTTTTTCAAATCTCTCATACAAAACACTTCTCCCCATTTTCATTCCATCCCAGATACTTCTAGAGAAAGTTAATAAAAATTATTAAGAAGGAAGCAAAAAAAAAAAAAATCCCATTGTGGTATGGGGTATCAATCCTTGATGTATATCGATTTCTACTAGTCTCATGTGTTGCCATTATTCTTCCAGAAAGATTTCAGGAATAAAAGGGACTAAGGGAATGTTCTCTTCCTCAGCTTTAATAGCTGTCAATTGCTGCAGCATTTGCTATCAAACCAAAGACTGTGGTGTGAAGTTCCCTTTCTTAGGGGACCAACTCTATCTCTAGACTATTAATTATCTCTTTATGTCCTAAACACTCTGCAGCTGCAAAGGAGTTACAATCATAAGGTAATAAGAAAATGGTCTTTTAAGGAAACTCTAATGTCTTACTAAGGCGTATGTATTAGAATAAAGGAAATTAATAATCTATTTATTTACAGCACATGTTTCGCATTTCCATGAGTTTGTGTATCAAGTCTTGATTGCAGGATTATCAGAGTCTGTTTATAGCTAATCTGTTTTTAATGAACATGTGCTTGCCAGCCTGGTGTCCCCATTTCCAACTACTTTATTTGCAATATTTTAACCTTACTCTGTGCCAAACTGGGAAAAAAAGCTCATAAAGCCAAAGAAAAGTATTAAAAGTATTGTGCAAGTCCTAATATAAAGCTTTAATTAAGGAAAGCATTGAAAGCATTTAAGCATGTGCCTGATTTTATGCCAAGGCTTAAGCACATGTGAAATTAGTCTTCAACGTTATGTTGAATTGGACTCCATGTATCATTAACAGTTCGAATTGAATTGCAACAAAACAGCCATCTATGTTCCATGGCTTTTGTCTTAAGTAAGTCACCAATTCCAAAGCCAGGGACACACTACAGCTACAACCAAGCTGAAGAGTCAAGGCAAACCATCAGGGTAATAAAAAGACTGCTCATGTCCACTCATGGGATACTTGGTGCAGAATTTTCTGCACTGAAAGGCTGTTAGAATTTCTCAGGGAATTCCTGAAGGTCACAGTAAGATAAATTCAGAATAGAGTTTGAAAAGCTTTTGGTGCTACTTCAACTGTGCAGTAAAGCAAAAAGAGGAGATGATATTGAATAGTCTTTTGCTCATCTGTCATTCAAGAACCAAACCTGTGCCAGCCAAACTCCCAAAAAAGTATAAATCTCCCTGTGGCTAGCGAAACCAGGGCAATCAAATCAGCCATTGTCAAACATCTAGCAACATTTCAAGATACAAATTCATGTGACTGGATTAAAACATTCAACAGATTTTTGCCTTCGTACAAATTAACAAGTACACTTATTAATTTACAGTGGAGGAACTTAGGTTTAAGTGGCATATGACTGTGCCAAAATATGGCAGATCTGATGACCCGACCTATGACTAAAATGTTGAGCTACGTTTGTTTATACACAATTTTTAAATAATAAATCTTTTTGTCACTTTCTTACAAGGACAAGAGGTTAGTTCATGCACTCAGAGGCAGAACAGTATTATCTCATCCAGAAAATGAAGCAAAAGCACAAGGTAAAGAAATCTAAAAAAATGGTTTCAACTAAGACAGGTAAACCACTTGTAGTGAACTGTCTGCCAATTCATACGTGTGCATATTTCCTACTGCAGAGCAATTAAACTTCACCAGCTTCCTTGTTCCTTCCCAGAAGAAAGTAAAACTCTTACTGAAATGACTATATGATTCTATTAAATATGGCCATACGTGATAACATTTGCCCAGATGCAATTCTTCAGCATATTGCTTCAACTAAGAGCCTCTGGATAGGTATCTTTGTGTAAAACATGCTGCTTTAGCTACCCTGTAAGATCTGCTGGTAAAAAAATGGGCAAGCCAAGAAGGAGCTGACAAAGCCTGGTTTAAATTGGGAACGCTTTAAGAGGCATCACCAGCTGTGAGTAACTGGAGTGCTTTTTGCAATCCAATTGCCTTTTAGTTTACCTTACAAACAGTGTATCCTCAGATGAGGATATTCCTTCATTTATTCACCCTTGAAGTCAAATGTATTAACATTTATCATGAAACTGAAACTTCACAAGAAAAAGAAATTCTTTTAAGACCTTCATTAAACAAAACAGTAATGATTGCATTTAATCACTCCCAGTTGTGGGAGATAAGCATCTAAACTAAGGTTGATGATTTCAGTTTTGTAGTCCCTTAGTGTTGATGCTTAAGAAACTATCAAGCCACAGGTTTATTCCACCTACTTAAGTTACTTCCCACATCATCCAATGTGGTGAAAGACACAGCTGTGTCCTACAGATGAAAGCTGAAGTACCATCAGTACAGAAATTTCTAGCACTTTCATTGCTAAAATATTTTAGGATACCACAATGAATATGGATTCAAGACCAACATAACATCTTAAAACCTACTTACAGATTACAGTTTTATTTCATATTAATTTCTATATAAAATCCATTTGTTTTAATGTTCCTAAATTTCTCATACATTTTTCAATCTACTACATTATTTTACTATAAAATTTGCATTCTGTTTGCCATGGCACACACTGGACCTGGATAATCATTAGTGATGTTTGAAGATGTAAATTATAATCAGGGGCCTACAACTTGGTAGGTGAAAATAAGCTGTATATCTAACAGCTGCTAACAGCTAACCTGGAGGTAGAGAGGGCTGCATTAGTGTGAGAGGAGAAAGCAGAATGACCAACTGCTGGAGTTAGAAAGAAATTACAGTCAAAGCCAAGTGATTTGGTAGTGCTTCACCACAGCCCCTGTGTTCCCTGCAAACACACAGCACAGCTGGATGTCTGGCTTGCCCCACTTCTCTTCCTATCACCGGCAGGTACATCAGCAGTGCCACTGTGTCAGTGCAGTCCTGTAGCAGCCACAGCCTGGAGCAGGAACGTGGCTCTACTGTTGGTTTCTCTGGCCCAGCTGAGGCTTTACTGGTGTCAATACTGAGATAAATTAGCACAAGTTAATATGAGATGGGTTTTAATGTTCAAGGAAGAATTAGTGGATAGATTTTTAGTCAAGTTAGTTTTGAAGGCAAGTATTACTGCCATAAAATCCAGTTCATTTATGGGATCATGACAAGATTCTCATTCCAATCTAACCAACCATCCCGTATATAAACCCTTCCAAGCTTAGCACTGGCATAGACAGACAGCTCATTAACAGGAGCTACTGGAGCAGATCTTCACCAATCACATTGGTAAGCCACCCCTCATTAGTTTCATAATTACACTGTATATGTCCCACACATCACATATTATGTTTTTGAACTATTAAAATATAGCTTTCATTTTCTGAAAGGCTAAACACATTAAATCACAGAAACCAGGAGTAGCATTCTCTTAAACAAATCATAACTCAGGGCAAACATTTAAGCTGACTTTTATTCTAAATGATACAATCTAGGAAAGTGCAGTGTTGCTGATATTCAGAAGCTGCTTGTTTTTCAGAGATCAGACTTTAATTATGAAGCAAATGACAGTTATGATGAATAGACTGGTAAATGAAATAACTCTTTTGGTTTGCATGTGCTATTCTGGCTCCATTCTTCTCATTATCCCTTGAGAAAAGCTGGAATTGCATTTTAAATCAAAGTCACTTATATTTTGTATGACCAATGGACACACTGAGAGTGATTCATAGACAAAATATATTTATGATGCAAGTCTGTCAGGACCCTGTATATCCTTAATTCCTTTAATGAGAAGCCACCAAATTTTGCATTGAAGTACTGTTCACCTAGATATGTGCACATTAGTTTTTCCCAGTGAAAAACAAAACAAACATGCAGAGACAAAATGTGGGCAGCTCTTCAAATGAAATGTCCTCCACAGATCCAACAGACACCTACAATGAGACAGGCCCAGCTACAGCATTCAGAATCCAGTGTCTGGCATACCTCCACAAAATCCCATAAAAACCAATCCCATAAAAAATCCATAAAAATCCCATTAAAAAAATCCCATAAAAACCAACACCCAAATGGGTGTCCCAGCGCCCATTCTACCTGACATCTTTTTCCCAGTAACTCAGAAACATTTAGGATTTGAAAGAACTTCATCCTTTCCGTCATATTACCCATGGATACTGTAGGTACAATTTTTTACATACTTTTGCATTGCAGTCATTACTAAAATCATACAAACACCCCCAGCAGCCATGCAAGAAGGCTGCCATTTTCTTCTTCAAGTGTTGGTAATCAGATACACAGTTGGTAATCAGACATACACAGCAAGGAACGGCACTGAGACTGTCAGTGCATCCCCCCAACACCATCCAGCAGAGGAACCAAGTAAGAAAAAATGGTTTGATGTAGTTGCTTCTGAGTATATCTGAGGCTACTAAATGCATAGTGAATAATTACTGTAAATGGTAGGTGTTTACCTGGCTTTTCTGACAGGTTACTCTATTGGAAGAAAGCATAATCCCAAAGATTTAGCTAAACCATGAAACATATGCACTCAGTTTCAACTGTAAACGGCAATTAAAATTGTACAAATAGGAATGCCTGTATTTAAAAGATTTGGGATTTAAGACACCGCTTTTTCTTATCATCAGACACTTAGGCATTTAAATTTGAACTCTTCTCAGTAGCACCCAAACCTCATACACAGCAGTATTGTTTGTGTGCCCTTCTCTGTTCTTGCCCTCTCTAGTGCAGCTGGCTGCAGCCGTTCTCAGCAGGACACAGCGTGACTGGGACTGCCTGGCCATTGTATCTGTTCCCTCAGAGGTATTCCCAAAGCACAGCCATGCATCACTCTGTAGCAGTGCTTATGTAAATGGTGTAACACAGTTGTACGATAATGACTTGAGAGCAGATGCTACTGCATCCCAGGCTTACAGTTCCATGGGCCTGAATGAGACAAAATCATTATACACGAATACTGCCACTACTCTGGCTTTTAAGAGCACTTCAACTAGAAATCCAACTATGAATATCTTAATTGCAAATGCCAGACATATTTCCTCTTCCAAAGTAAAAACATCACCTTTATCACCTTTTCCATTTACCTTTCCCAAACTACAGGTGTATGCAGTCTTATTTGAAACTAAAAACTATTTATACTTAGAATAGTTTATAAGCAAATATTTCAGGTAGGCTTTTTTTTCTTGACTTCCCAAATTGGTTAAACTCACACTCCCTAGACTCCCTCATAAATTTTTTAAAAAATCAAATCCTTCTCATTTATTTTAAAAAAATGCCACATTTATCATGTTTCTCCTACCTTTTTTTTCTTCTAAAATTATGCTCTGATACTACTTTGGGATTATCCTGCAATATGAAAGACTTCCCTTTCAGAACAATAATGAAAAGGAATTATTGAATCCCTTACTACTCTGCAACTGTAAAATGTCATCAGCAATTCCTATAAGATCACCAGCTGTTGAAAATGACTTGACTTTCTACACCGACCTTTAACATTTGCAGTTTGCAGGAGAAACTCTGTACTTTTACATCTGCTTAAAACATATCACAATGAAAATGAGACTAAGGCTAAAAATTACCTTGAAGAAACTTACACGTGTGCACCTGTTGAGGTGCCAATAAGCACTTGTCTGTTCATAATACTCATTCAAGCCTGCCAGCGAATACCTCACTATCTCTTCTTAAATTTGAATTGAAGGCTAAACCCAGGAGAAGCTCTATTGCACTTAAATTATATGTGAACGTGACATTTAGTATAACCTTGTTTTCTAACAAAGGATGCCATCAGGATAATGTAAGGGTTGGTGGTACCTGGTCATAAACTTGGTATGAAGGACAACAGGATGTACAAAGGATGCACATGAAAAGTGACAGAGGAGAAATTGGTTATGTGCACAGGCTGTTTGCAGCCAGCATTCTCCAGTTTTACAGACCACCTTCCAGAGCACTGTGTTCCCTCCACATTCACAAAGCAGTTGGGTTCCCTAACTGGAATAGCTGTACCTGGACCTGAAGAGAAGATCTGCTTCAGATCAAAGCTGCAGACAATTAGTACCTTGTCGTCACCAATTTGTTTGCTTGCTTGCTGAAACTAAGTGAAACTTGGACAACTTTTAAATTAATTTCCCATAAGGAAACAGATCTTGATGCCCAGAGAGGTCCATAAAAGCAAACAATAAAAGATGCCAGCACTGTGGGGATGCATGATCTGTAACTGAAAGTTGTTCTAACAGCTTACATATAAGGTGTAGAAAAAAAAAATCTTCTATGGGTGGCTTTCAAAAAATATTTTGTTCAAATCTTCTGTCTCTAAGTAAAAAAAAAAAAAAAATTACAACATAGTGTAATAGTGTATATGAGTTACTGATTACCACATTGTACATAAGGATAAGGAAAGAATACAATACAAAGATAATTTGAGCTCATTTTTATTGCAACCTCTTATTTTTAAATAATCAAGGTATTTGCTGTATGTATTTCCTACTCCTGAAACAGGCTGAGCATAAAATTTCTTCTTGCTTTTCATAGTACAAGAAACTCCTCACAGAGTGACATCTTCCATATCAGAAGATAGGTGTCACAGAACAGAGGAGAACTTGCCAATCACTATTAGCATTTTGTGATGTCAGGCTGAGAATAACAAACATGCGTCCACAAAGTGAAGATTCTTTTGTAATGGGATACTTTATAACAAAATATATTAGATCTGAGAAAGACAGCGCTGCAGCCCTGAGTTCCCAGAAGAACATGCTGGTCTCAAAACAATACAACATAGGGAATAAATAATTTTTTGTTAATCAGGCAGTATCAAACCCCACCCTTTGTAACAGAAAAGATCCTCTTTTTCTCCAGGTTTGCCTAGACAGCTTTCAGAAAAAATGCAGATGAAACTTTGCAGCAAGAAATCTTTCTACACACATCCCTGATCTGTGGCTGCCAGATAAAGAGGTTATACAGCAGGCTTTTAAACAATGAAATAAAGATGTTAAACTTTTTCTTGGTGTTAGTGATAGTCACCGCTGACATCCAAGAAAAGAAATTAAACAAAATACAATGACTTCAAATAGCATTAACCCAACAATTCAACATAATTTAACAGCAATTAGATAAATCCTAACTTCCTTTTTGAATGAAGCAAAAAAAGGTAGAATTTAGTTGAGTATTGAAATTACAAATATATTGTTTCTTTATCACTTTCATTAAACAGATTATAAATATTTTGTATATCTATAATGTAGAGAAGCCACATAATAGGTTTTTCACACTTAAAAGTAAATCAATTTTTCCAGTTTTCTTTCAATTTTTTCTGCCTTTCTTATACTTCATCCTTATTTTGAATTATGGCAAATTTTGTTCTACACAAATTTAGACCTATCTGTTCTTGAATTAACCTGTTTTGTCAGCCTGTTGGGAGTAATTTTGTTTGAACATCTGGACCAACCACATGTTTCCTAGTGAAAATAAATCATCATTTATGAGTTATGAGTATTAACATACTCAGCATCAGAGGACTGATGAAGATTGGACTGTGTATGTTTAATGCATTATGATAGAATATAAAATTTGTGTTTGGAAAGTTTATAGAATACACTGAGCAGCTTATCTGGTTCTGTTTAAAGATAATTTCTAGTACCATAGCTCAGCTGGGTCTGTACCTATTAAAAGTTAAACTACTATAACAGTGCCTTCTGTATTCAATCAATATATTTAATTAACACCCCAATTTATCAAAATAAATATTTTTTTTTAATTTGTGCCTCTCTGACTAGGGGACTCTTTAAATAATTTTATTCTAGAAATTAAAGACAGTGTAGGTCTTCTTTTAGTAGTTAGCTGTGATCTCAAGTGAGCCTTCAGGCACTGTAGTGTTTTGTGCTCACATCCCTCTCTGAAGTATTTTCCTATATGAGGCTGGGAATGGGCGCTGTGGAAATCCACTGTTCTGATTCTGTGTCATCTGAACATTCAGGCTTAAATTCAGTAACACACAGGAGTCCCTCCTTTCTGTTAGGTATTCAATCAACGTTCCTGTAAGAATCCTGTCACATTTATTCATAATATACCTATTTGGTAACAGCAACTAATTTATTGGGAGTTTATCAGTTACAGAAAAATCTTAACATAAGTATTATTTCTCTGCACAGAATAAAGGAAAATACAAAAAGGTAATTTGCAAATCTTTTTTCTAAAGTGTCACAAATGCAGAGACAGCAATAAGAATATAAAGCTTTATCCAACATTGGTCTTAAAGGCAGACAGCAGCCAAGTAAACTGGAAAAATTAAATGAGGAAAGTTCTGTGAATATTTGTGCAGCGGGAACATTTCACACCACCTTCTTATGCTTGCAAATCAAAGTGAACCTTTTCTATCACTCACCAATAATGTTTTTACACCTTACTCATTGCTATCGCATCTACACATTGATTTTTTTATTATTATTTTTAGGTGACAAATTTAACTAAAAAATATGGTCTAGGATGGATGGAAGCTTACCAAAGAAAAATTACAGGATTTCAATGGCTATACTTACTAAGATCTGTAACAGTAAAACTGGTCTAAATCTTACCTAACAGTCTGTACAACAAGTTTTATTTCACAGCATTAGTGGCAGGGTTCAAAGCCTCACCTCCTTGAAGTCTGTGACTGCATGAACAGAGTACTTTTGTAAATAAAAACAAACAAACATTCCTGGTCGAAGCAGTTATGACCAGTTGACCTGCTTGGTGGATGTGGGAAAGGCTGTGGATGTTGTCTTTTGTTTGGACTTCAGCAAGGCCTTTGACACTGACTCCCACAGTAAACTCCTGGAAAAGCTGCCAGCCCACGGCTTGGACAGGAGCACTCTTCACTCAGTTAAGAACTGGCTCGATGGCTGGGCCCACAGAGTGGTGGTGAACAGTGCTGCATGCAGCTGGCAGCCAGTCACCAGTGGTGTCCCTCAGGGGTCTGTGCTGGGGCCAGTTCTGTTCAATATTTTTATTGATGACATGGATGAGGATATTGAGTCTTTCATTAGTAAATTTGCAGATGACACTAAGCTGGGAGCATGTGTTGATCTGTTGGAAGGTAGGAGGTCTCTGCAGAGAGACCTGGAAGGGTTGGGTAGATGGGCAGAGTCCAATGGGATGAGGTTTAATGAGTCCAAATGCCAAATTCTGCATTTTGGCCACAATAACCCCTGCAACATTACAGGTTGGGGACAGTGTGGCTGGACAGTGCCCAGGTGGAAAGGGACCTGGGGGCACTGGTGAACAGCTGACTGAACATGAGCCAGCAGTGTGCCCTGGTGGCCAAGAATGCCATCCTGGCCTGGATCAGGAATGGTGTGGCCAGCAGGAGCAGGGAGGTCATTCTTCCCCTGCACTCAGCACTGGTGAGGCCACACCTTGAGTGCTGTGTCCAGTTCTGGGCCCCTCAGTTTAGGAAGGATGTGGAGATGCTTGAGTGCATCCAGAGGAGGCAACAAGGCTGGTGAAGGGTTTGGAACACAAGTCCTGTGGGGAACGACTGTGGGAGCTGGGGTTGTTTAGCCTGGAGGAGACTCAGAGGTGACCTTATCACTCTCTACAACTACCTGAAAGGTGGCTGTAGTCAGGTGGGGTTGTTTCCTTCTCCAGGCAGCAAGTGACAGAACAGGAGGACACAGTCTCAAGCTGCGCCAGGGGAGATACAGGTTGGATATTAGGAAAAAGTTTTTTACAGAAAGAGTGATCAAATACTGGAATTGTCTGCCTGGGGAAGTGGTGGAGTCACCATCCTTGGATGTGTTTTAAAAATAGACTGGATATGGCACTTGGTGCCATGGTCTAGTTGAGATGTTAGGGCATGGGTTGGACTTGATGACCTTGAAGGTCTCTTCCAACCTAGTCATTTCTGTGATTCTGGAGATATGTTCAAAAGCCAAATAACAAAAAAGACATGGAGAACCATCCAAAATTCAGTACTTTCAAATAAAAATCTTCTGCATACCCCCCACAAAGTCTTGATTTTTATGTGCCTGACTAATGCTTTTTTAATATCCTCATACTGATTATGTCTAACATATCACAACACTCGCTGCACCTACCCCTTTGGGGCTATCAGAGGGTGCAGAATGAACACTTCATAACAGTGTGCATGATGCACTCCAGCCCCACCTTATTAACTGGATAATAAAAGGCAATCAGAACATCAGTGAATGCACTCAAAGCTAACACACTATCTGCTTGCTTAGTGAACTAATAGCAAGAGAGTTCATGCTGTAAAGTTCAAGGGAGAGAATCGGGCTTTTATTGAATACAGCTTTTCAAGACAAATTCAGAAATTACTTGGAATAGGTTGCAGCAGACCTCTCATCAGGGGTAGAAATGAGCCAAGACACAGACTCTCATTCAACATGAAAAGGGTCCTGGTTTATCCTTCTTTACAGTTTAGCTGTCCTAACTCTGACCAGAGCAAGCTCCTACTGTAGGGTCCAACTGCAGAGTCTGACTGCTGGCTATTTCTTCCTGGACTATGACTGCAGGAACTGGTTTGCAGACTCTGACTGCAGGCTTTTACCTAGCTCAGCTATGACTGCAGGCTCCAATTCTATCAGATCCAGACTGATCATAGCAGATCTCTTACTGCAGCAACTCCCTCCCTTGTTCTGTTCTTTTTTGTGTCTCTCTGGATCACACCTCCTTCCTCAGGGCTCCTCTTTCTCCAGGCCCCCTGCCTCTAAGATCTCCTAACCAGCCAACCCAACCCTTATATCACACCTCTACTAGTCACAGCTGTGACCCATTAAGGGCAAGGCTATCCCTCTTCTTTGGTAATTCGTACAACTGTGACTTATCAGGGTAAAGTTGCATGTAATCCCTTCTACACCTACAGGAATACACTGAGATTTTCAACTTTTTCCTCACGCTTCAGTGCATACTTTTCACTCTGGGTGGATGGTCAGATATGGTCAGACAAGCTGTTCTCACATCGTCTTTCTGAGGTCTTATCTCTTTCACCCTCCCTAATGCCACCATAAGCAGCCTGTAGCCAAAACTGCAGTTTAACCTGGCTCTAACTCTTATCCTGCCTCTGGTGTACAGAGCAGATACACACTGAAGGAGGACCTAGATGTGTTGAAATTATGAATCTGCATCAACCGCAGCATTTTTAATTCTGACTGAAGCACTTTGTACTTACGTGTAGCACTATCACTTGGACTGCTTAAACCCAGCTAAGTTTACAAGCTAGGCCCTCTGTAGCTACCTCCAGCCACTGCAGTCTATTCCCAAGTTTCTTCATACCATGTATCTTAGACTTTCAAAGCTTTTAGGCTTTTAGAGGTGCATATCTCTCTCCACTGACTGAAGAGGAGGAACTACAGGGTCAGCTTGCAGTAATAGTCTATGTGAGGAACATAAATAGTATTCTTCATGCCTGAACTGAATCGTTGCATTCCAAAACATCAAAATACTGGAAACAAGAAAGCAGTTCCAAGAAAACTGTAAATAAAATATACTGCATTAGAGAAAAATTTAGATGTAACCTGCAAGTTTTGACTTTCCTGAATTTGATGCTTCAGGCAAGCCATATGCACAATTTTTCAAGAAAATCCCTTGTCTTTACAAAAACAATTATGAGCATTGGTGACTGAAGCAGAGTTTGCCCTTTCCTAGATACTTGCACTAATTATGCTTTGAAGGTGCTGAATTAATCCATTCTGTGAAATATAGATCAGTTAATTAAAAGATATTTTTCTTCAAGAAGGAATATAATTTATTATGAAATAGGAGATTAATGCTTCCTAAGTCAGAAATCCTTTGGGTGAAAATAAAATAGGTTTTTGAATACATATGCTTTCCAATTGACTTTACTGTTTAAATATTCCTGAAAGGCATCAGATCCGAACTGAAGGAGTGCAGAACATGGTATGGAACTTTTATTATTGTCCTTTGTCTAACTTTGAAGTAATAGAACAGGCAAACACATGGTACTGTACACCCAAAAAATGAACTGCAACTCTCCAAACACCACACAATTCCAGCCACAGAGCCTGAAATGCCACAAACAGGGCCACAGAGAAAGATAAGAGTGGTTTGCATGCCATACAAGCAGTAGATCAGGAAACTTAAATATTTACTATCTCAATGAAAATAATGGATCAGAAATATCAAGAGCTTCTTAACTTTTTACCTATACAAAACCTGCTCAGTTGGGTATGCAAGTAAACAAATGTATTTTTCTGTATAAATGCAGAAGAAATACCTCCAGGCTTGGACTGTATAGAGAAAAAAATGAAAGTATTTTCAAGCTGTCCAGTGAAAAACTTATAGTGATGAATTAGTGTTAGTTCACTAACAAAGCACCTCATCACTTTGAAAAATGCCAGTGACAAATAGTCATGGAGGTGGGACGAAGGTGGTGAACATGAGGAATGTGCATTTCTTCAGAGGCTATAACATTAGGCATTATTCCTACCATGAGTGAAGAAGACCAGAGAGAACAAAAACCCCCTCATTCTCTATTAAGCAAAAGGGCTTCTTGACTGGTGCAGGGCTGACAAAAGTGTTATGAGTAGCTCATTTCCCCATTAATGTGTACTTGGATACACACACTGCTCTGCACTGCGCTGAGAGAAGACAGAGAAGGATGACAAAAAAGGAAATTTGATCAGATTTGGTACCACAGTTCTCTGTACGGTTCCGTAAAATTTTGGGCTAAACAGTAACCTGGCATAAGCTGTCACTGTGCTTTCTAGCTAGGGAGAGAAAAGGGCTTTAGAGTAGATACGAATTTTTCTCACTGTGCAAATGTGTCTATGCCAAGACATTATTAGGATTTATGCTGGCCTAGCTCTGTCCATCAAGACACTCAGCAGACAAGCTCCATGAATTACCATGAAACAGAAATTTCTCCTGCAGACACAGTTGCATAGCAAACTGGCATTTCCCACAGACTGGTCTGATTCAGTTCTTGGATATGATTTCACTGTGCTGACATGAGGCACAGCTCCCTCTATCAGAGATCATCTTTTGGGGGCATATGAAAGTCAGTCCTGAGACTGCTGTAGCTGTTAAGGTACATTCAAGCTTCCTCAGCCCCTCTCTATCAATGTCCTAAGGGAAGAAACTTGCTCATAACATGACTCAAAGTATTATGATGTGTAAATGCCCTTCAGGTTGCCATCCCAGGATCCTCATTTTCTCCCTGTTATCCTCAGCCTCAATTCCCTTTCCTGGCCACAGTTCATCCAGCCCTGTGCTGCAAACCAGCACCCTGGTGGCAAACACGCAGACAGCATCAGCATCCCAGTATGGATATTGTTGACTCTCCAAAAGCCACATCCTCAACAGGTGTTCAATGCCACTGCAGCCACACTGATGTGTTTCACTCTAGGGATCTAATAGAAGATTTTGTTGGCTGTACCCCAAAGTGATCTCCTGCACAGAGATCTAGAATTGTGAGAAACAACTATCAGACACATTCAAACTTTTTATCCTTTGACTATTCTCTTTTTCTCCCCTGATTTGGAACATGTAGAAATTCTGAGGCTGTAGAATTTAGGCAATAACTTAATAGGAAATTTTATCAGATTTAACATTTCTCCCAGAAATGCAGAACCACATGTTCCTCCCTACAAAACAACACCACATTTACCATGCAAAAAGTCAAGTGAAAAAAGTTTTAAAGGAAATCTTTGGCCCCTTCAAGTCTGGAAACTCACACTATTTCATGCAAAAGCTTATTTTCTACATGAAGTAGCCCCATCTTGTCAGTACCAAAATAATCCAAATGAAAAAAAAGTTGCAAAAATACAGACAAGCAATGAGATTTGTTCATTTTTAGTTCCTCTGAATCTTCCAGTAAGTCACACCGGACAAAAGCCAAGACCACATGCACCGGTATGAGTTCCACTTTGATTAGAAGTAATAATTAAAAACTACAGGAAATGTCATCAAAAGTCCTTATTCAGTTAGCACTTAAAATCTTGTATATATGAAATAACTAGAAAGTATAACTCTATGGTAAAGGACTGGTAATAGGTGAAATGGAAAATAAGGTTACAGGTCAGCAGCAAGTATTTGAAAAGTGTTTGAGAAAAAGCTTATTTATGTACTTACTAGAAAAAGTTATGTTTAAATTTAAGGTTGTGTCATTAAATGTCATTGTGTCATCATTTATCACCCATCCTCCTTCAGTTTTCTTAGCTCTCTCATCCTATATGAGTGATTCATTTAGACTATTCTTTATGTTAAGCACCGAGTTCCAAAAATTATCTATTACACAGGATTAAATACAGAGCCAAAAAAATAATATAATCTTATAAACTTCATAAAGATGAAACCTTTGTCAATATATTTTTCTGTTAATCTCTGTCTCCAAGTACCAGTCAGTGTCAAGATTGCAGAGAAGACTGGTTCTAACTCTCTGCCCAAAAATGTGCTTTGTTATTATCTGACCTGCCAGGTACCAGTAGGTCAAATAATCAGCAGTGTTGTTATTTATACAATACTAAATTATAACCAAGTCATGTTTTGATTCACAAAGTTGGGCGCTGACTATATTTGTAATATTATCACTCTGTTACAATGTTTTTACTGAACTGCATGTTGACAAAACAATTCACTTGACAGTAACAAAAAAAAAAAAATCACTTATTCCATGTGCAAAAGCTCATAACTCTATTTCTTCCAATTGGATAAGCATGACTAAACTCTTAAAAATGTTCAGCTAGATCATTTAGGGCTGCCTGGGAATATGTGTTATTAGACTAATTGGTGCACTAATCCTATGCATCAGAACATAACAGTAAAGAAATTAATATTTAATGCTACAAATTGATTATTAAACATAATATAGAAATAGCAAAAGATACATCTGAAAACACATTCTATGGACATATTACTTCACTCAAAACTTAACTTTTAAGGTTTACAATTCACTATGATTTTTAATGCTTAACAAAAATTGTAAATACATCTTTAAAGTATACTGCAGATGTTCTTGAGACTAAACTTCCCTAAAAACAGCATGACATAAGGACAAACACAATAGTTCTAAGTGCTCAAAGACAGCCAGGCACCATAGTCAGAAGTAGCATTTGTTAACATATGTTAACAATGTAGAAGGTGACACTTATGTAGAAATCTCTTACCTGCCTTGGTTGAGTCTCTCCTGATAAGGCTTGTTCCGTGAAAGATGCAAATCTTTACGTATAAATCGGGAGCAAAGTGTGCTTGGCACATTCAGTTTTCAGCAGAGCTCAAGTGTGATATGTGTAAGTAATAAATTGGCTTCTCAAAGTAGCTCAGACCATATTAATTGGAAACAGAGTCACTGCTTGCAAGGTTGCTGATGCTGCTCCTTCTGCTTTGTGCCTTTGCAGACATCTAATGTACGAATAAGGCAAAGAACAAATCCCTTTCTCTCTCTTTACCTTTCCTTTTTTCTCTTAAATGGTGAGTTAGAGTTCAGTTTATTCTGCAGACGATGGCAGAGTACAGGCTGACAGTGTTGCTTCCTCCCCTGCCGAGACACACTGAATGTGTTGTGAATAAAGACAAAGCCCTCTACCAGTGCACCACATCACTGTAGGTAAGAGCTGCAAGGATGAGCTGTGCTGCTCCTCAGCAGGAAGACAAGCCTCGAACACAGCCGGACAAGCTCACCCTGCTCTCCTCACTGAAGAACTGCACCAATAACTTTAGTTGGGGACACACCTCAGCAAGGGGAACTCCAGCTCTGCAGCTGGCACAAGTTCTGATTTACTGCCTGGCAATGGCTATCTGTGTGGTTTTATTTTACTTCACCATAATAGGCAAGTTAGTTCCAGTTTCTCCTTATGGCTAATGGGTAACTAACTGAATAAACTGTCAGCTTTTCTTATAGTCAGTTAACCCCTGTAAAATCCCTTCTAACATCTCAGGTTTAGGGTTTGTACTGAAATTAGGCCTAAAGGATACCTGCCAAATAAGTTTGCACACAAATAGCAGTGCTTTCCTAACTACACCCCCACCCCTCTTTTCTTTTCCACTGTAAGTAAAATATTTCCAGGGCAAATAGCTAGTTAGTGGAAACTAGCAATGTTGCCACTGGAAAAATAGGGTGAAGAAGACAGTAAGCAGGAAGGAAAACTACCTAGTTCTCAAACTATAAACTATCTCATGTCAACTGACCAATTTCCAAAGCCCTACTGAATACATGGGAAACGTTTGCTGGTTTGAGTTCACACTCAAAACAATGGACTTGTAGCTATTTTAAGAAGATGATATTTATTTTCCATGCTCTTGGCTGTGAATACTGAATACTAGCCGGTGGGAAAGTCCTAAAGCAAAGGTACTAAAAAAAATTTGAAATTTTGAATATTGCATTTTTGAGATATGCATATGTATGGTTACATAAAATCCTACGCTGTAGTGCCCAATATGAAACCCTATCGGCCTCACTCCTTGATGGCAAAAGCAGAAAAACAGAAAAACAAGCAAAAAACCAAGGACAAACCTGTTTGGGTTTTTTTTTTAAATATCGTTAAAGTAATAGTTATTGAAAAGAATCTTCCCCCTGTCCATCTTTCCTGAACAGGACAAGTATTTCTTCATCAAATATTCCCCCATTATCAGCTGTGAAATCTGGAAATCTCAAAGTCCTTTGAGCACTAAGGTTCTTTGACTATGGGGAGAAAGGGCGCATTAGGGAAGAGAAAACATGATAAGCAATTCCTGACAGCACCTCTACTGCCCTGCAGAAGCTTTGTTGGGTGGTTGACAGCTTTGGAGCCACAAAACATCATGTGGAAACTTTGAAACAGGACAAACCCCTTGACTTTGCAGCAAAATGACTCTAGGGTGTCAGATTTTTGTAGTGGCAATGGCTGAGGAATGAAGCCACTCCTCTCGTTCGCACAGTAGCCTCCACTCTCATCCTGCAGCAATGATGACCATCCATGCATGGTGTTGAATAAAGACCTCTTTGCTGCACCACACCCTGGGCACTTTTCATTGCTAATGAAAGTGAATCCATCTCTCATCACTTCCATTCTTGATCACTTTGAGAGCTAGGTTTTACATTCCAGCACTCTTGTGAAATTTTGCTTGTTTTGAGAACATAACTAAGAGAAACGTGATAACAAGTGCTATGCACTGAAACATGCTAGTTGCCCCAGGCTGATATTTACACTGAATATGATCCAGCTGTTGATCCCATTGCCACTGTTTGAGGTGAATTTTAGCAACAAGGAAACAAAAATAGAACATGGCAGCCCGTGACAGTTTTGTGTTCGTGTCTAGAACAAAGAATATCAGGGAAAAGAAATTTTTTACAATAGTGATCTATTCATTTTCCCAAGGATGCTGTTAGCAAGTTTGTTGCATCTGCTAATGAGAAACCTTCTGTTCCTACAGGAAATATTAAGCACTTGGCACTCAGCTATATATTTAACAAGTTAAATTGATTGAGGGGGCTTGAGCACTGGCACTGAAGCCTTTTTGTTTCTTTCTTCCTATAAGCAAAACATCCTGAAGCCTGAATCAGTGATCTTTTGTTTTTCTACTGCTGTATAGCACAGAGGTGTTATGATGTAACATGATAATACATTTCTCTAGGAAAAGGAGATGCACATACAAAAGGTAAAGCTTCTTCTAACACCTCATTTCCAGCAGGAAGAGGAAGCTTTCAGATCCCACTGGCTTTCACAGAAATGGAGTACTAAGCACCTTAGAGACTTGCTGAGCAACTGCAGAATCCCAGCCAGAGCAGAAACACACTCAAGTCATAAAACACCATTAATCCTGTATTTACATAATCAATATCCTAAGGGTTGCAGATAAAACTGCAGGAAAAATAAACAAAATATTATTAAAACCACTACTTTATAATTTAGTCTCTGCTTTCATTACTTTAAATATATGTTTCCTGCTTTTTATTAAAATAAAATGCATCAAATCCAGTGGCCCAGAATAATAAAAAAAAATTCAAGTTCCTCCTGGCATTTTTTTTTATTCTCTATGCCAAGCTAAAAGGAATAAATCCATTATCGACGACAGAGCAAAGTATCCAGTCCTGAGCAGCATAAATACCCTATTTGTGTATATTCAGAGACATCAAAATATCTGTATAAAATTTTTCAAGCAAAGAAGCCATCACTAATACTAGAAGCATTTCACAATAAGAATATTTTTGGCAGGCACCGGAAGAAGCTCTTCTATTTCCATCTACTAATTATTCACAAAATAACTAATGACCAATTACTAAACAGAGATGATTGTTTTTAAGAGACATAGAGAAGCAACGAAAAAATTCTATGCTAGGTCAGCTGCTGAAGAGCAAACACCTTAATACTCACAAACTACTATACCGAAGAACCCCTTACAAAACCAAGAACTAAAGATTGCTCATATGATTTCCATAGTAAGGTCATTCATGTCATAAATTCTGTGAGTGTGGGAGCAACCACTGTTTTCTCCTGTGAAAATTCCACTAGTTTTGCCAAAATATTGTGCAGTGCTGTCTGATATGCGTAACCACTTCCTGTGGATGGTACTTGTATATCTCAAGCTTTTAGCAAAAGAGCCATGGGATAGAGCTTCTCCTATTTGCAAGGCATTGTTTCTATCTGAAATACTTCAGTAGAATTCAAATCACTATTAAGTTATTGTGGCATGAGGAAAAGATGATCTCAAGATATTCCTTGATGACCTACACTGCAAAAGAGATAGTGAAGTTAGAACCTCTGGGGAATTAGTGAACAACTGTAAATTAAACTTTTGGGGTTAATTTGTTTTAAATGGTAACCAAGAAGGTGGATTTTGTTGGTTTTGTTTTTTTCAGTTTTGATTTAGTTCTAACATGAGCCATGTCAAGTAAATATTTAATTGTATTCAGCTGATGGTGAGGCTGTGAAATGGGTCTAAGGTAGTTGAGACAAGGTATCTTAAACTTGCTAACACAGTAACCTTAATGAAAAAAAATATCACCTCTACCACTGACCTACTTTTCATATCATGAACACAATCGTACTTTTCACCTTTTGAAGTTTTCCTGTGATCAGCAGCAGTATGACAATAAACAGGACTGTTTCCAAATCCCCATGCTGGATGAATCATTTCTTTCTAATCAGATGCTCTCACATGAAAGAATGATGCTGCATATATTAATTGCATATTCCATTAGATCTTCACCTTCATCTACTGCAGCACTATGGCCCCTACCAGTTCTTTAATATTCCTGCATTTATAAATGTAAAATATTGCTTTACAGTTATTCTTTGACTTGTACATCACCATCATACAGAAGGACAAGGAAGACAGAGTGGGTAAGAGTAGAGTAGAAGGTGAGGAACAAAGTCCTATTTATTGCTAGTTAAGGTACCCCCAGATGTTTTGCTAGACTCTGATCAGCACTGCCTCCACGTCAGTTCAGCAGCTAATTAACTGACTCCATGTGATTTCTGATGTGTATGAGCAGTTTACTGATTTTTGTGTTGATGAAAAAATGTCTGACAGTACTCCAACTTTCAGAGCTGAAGAGTTACTAAAAATTAAATCAGACTCAGTCCAGGCAGATAGGAGGTTCCCTTTCTTATTTTCACTTTATTTACTGTGAGTACTGCCCCAGAAAATGTCTCTGAGTTATGTGCTGCAGGCTAGCAGTCTTGCCATCACAGGTCCAGAATGGCAGATATTAGTTAATACCCAGGGTTCCTGAGGAATCATACCAGTTACTTGGAAATGCTTGCAGATTTAAGGACCTGATTAAGCCATATCCATTGTTTCCCAGAGGTGGTTAGTGCTGGATATGCTCTCATTGAGGACTTGTGGTGTTCTACACCAGTCAGAGCTATTGCTACATTTAGTCAATGTCTGGATCAAATCAGAGAATCTTCAGGAGCAGCTTTAATTTCCTCTTTCCACAATCCCTTTCCCCTTGTTCATTCATAGATATTTTAGTTATTTTTATAAGCATAGAGGTAATTCTTCAACAAAATAGAAAACATAAACAGCGCACAATCTTTTGTCAGATTTTATATTTTTAGGTTTGTAAGAGATATATGAGACATAGTTGGGTGGCAGAGTCTTAAATTGTTAGTTTAGAAATGATTGCTTATCTACACAGAGAGGGAGACAAAATTCTGGCCAAATCCTACATACTTTTTGTACATAAAACATTCAGTTGCTTAAAAGGGTATTTGAATGGATGAAGAACAAAGAAGTTCTTTCTTTTGTACATTTTGTCATCCATACAAGCTACTGCATCTCACCTTTCAAATCTGCTCTACAACTAAATATTTTTCACTTACAGCACAGAAAGTTTTTTATAAGCCAAGGGATATTAAAAGACCAACCTCATGTATTTCAATAGCCAAAAGCATAACGACTGTCTAAATTACACTTGGTATACTTCATATATTAAAGTACCCAATTTGAATGATAGCTTGAAAATCACTAAGGATGGAAAAATCTGAAGTTTAGTGTAGAGAAAGTTGACAACAAGTCTCTCTATACAGGATACTAGTTTTTCAGCAGAAAGGAAGACAAATACATTAGGTATAATAAAGTGTTTCTTAATGAAAAAAGACAGAAATTTCTCATTTTCTTTTGTGATGTTCCTTTTTAATAATGAACAATGCATTTGACAGAAAAAAAAAAAGAGAATGTGTCAGGAGAGAAACACTATGCAAGTAAGTTTTTTACAATTACGTCAGTTGTCAGATAACATTTTAATAGCTTGGTTATTCCTAGAGTGTAAAAGAAGAAAATCAAGATCAATTCTTCCTTTGAGCTACTGGGATCCTTCACATGCATGAAATGCTAAATGCGCTCATTATACATCATTCTTTCATTACTACCTAAATAATCTGTGTATTAGCTCAGATAACTGTGAATCCAAGGGAGTGCTCAAGCTTTTGGGGACTTCTGACATTTCACACTGGAAATAAAAGAGTGAAGAAGAGCAACACTCACAGATCTGCAAAGAGAACAAGAAAACAGCATATGCAAAAGTGTTGCTTTTACTCTGAAAATGCAAATAAACCAATTTTCCTTGTCTGTAAAGCAGGATGGAGGTAGAGATTAATTTGCAGCTGCAAACTTCAGGTGACTTTGGCATATCTAACATTAGGGATGATTCAGAATTAAAAGTCTATACAATCAAATAGGAATAAAATTAGCCACAAAATCCCAACTATTGGAAAAGTGTGTGTGAAATCCTAGAGCAAAAGAAAACAAAGGCACAATATTCAGTATCTTCATGGAACTAGATATTCTGTTGAAGAGGCTTGTGCAATTCAAAAGAAAAATAAACAGTTAAAATTATGTGGAAGCTTATCCAAGCCATTTCAACACACCTCCTTCATAGCATTTGGAAAGTGAAATTCAAAGGTGGCCAGACGCACCATCAGAAGAGGATGGGTCTGAAAGGCATCCTTCCTGTGGAATCCTGCAGTGGCCCAAGATAGCTTAGAGAGGTTTAATTTAAGCCTCTGTGCATCAGCATTAGTTAATCTGGCCATTAAACTTTAGAGTTATCCACTTCTGAGTAGCTCTGCTCTTTAGGTGATGTAATAAATCAAACCATACCACACTAATAGAAAGCTAATGATAGCAGGTTAACCCGTTTTTTCCACCTGGACTTCCCTGCTGCTTGTGTCCAATCAGGCTGTCGGCTCTGCCATTACCCAGGAGATGAATCCAGTCATTTGGACAGTCCAGCCCTGCTCTCAGCCTTTCACTAGTTTTCAGTACCTTCTACAGACCTTCCCAATTTCATCACCAGTAGAATATACTGAAATCCATCCCTCAATTTAGCAAGGGGTAGTATCAAAGCAACTAATCTTGGGTGTCTGGCAAACAACTTGTAATGTTCAGGCTAGCTGACAATTTCTCAAAATTCCTTCAGTGTCTTAGACTAAATATAAGCTTTTGAAACAGAAACAGTCAACTGTTTCTACGCACAGGACAGTATAGGCAGAGAAAATTTGTAACACATGTGTTTGCCTTACTCTCTTACTGTTTTGTTTCTCTGAAAAGAATTTTGTCTCAAAGTTGCTGAGCAGCAAGTTTAGTGAGCAAGACACTGGGTGGATGTTTCATTGCTACCCAGGGCAAACCCACCAGAGGGTTAGAAAATGCCTGAATCCTCACCTTTCTCACCAGTTTTTTCTCTTATCCAATAGACACCATTGTCTGACACCTTCATACTGACTGTTGAACAGAACCAACAAGCATGATAAGAAAATTGATTTTTCTAAACAGTGTTTTAGACAGTCACCCTTAATCCCCCCAGAAACATCCAAATAGCAATAATTAATGAGTTAACCAATCATTACTCAAGAAACTATTGACATGGGTTATCCAGTCACAAATTTTTCTCCCGATTACAGTGGGAACTTCAAACATTTTTGAGTCTTTGACTGTCAGGCTCCAAGCTGATATTCTTTTGAAAATGACAGGCACAGTTTAAACCCTTTTCTTTCTCATTCCTCTCTATTCTCAGCTAATAGGATTCACCTTAATTTCATCTCCTAACTGATGAGGTTCAACAGGATAAATGTCCGGGTAGATCACAGGCTGGTCCTGATTGCTCTGCATCATATAGATTTGTTTATTCAATGACAAGAAAACCAGGAGAATTTTAACCAAAAGCCTTCTAAAAAGAGAAAATTCTATTAATTTCTTTTTGCTCCCACACTTGCCCCACTCCACTCTCCCCCCCAAAAAGAAGGTTTGGATTCACTTTTCCTGGCTATAAATGATTCCATAAATTTATTGAATTTGCATAAATATGTGCCCAAGAAAAGGGCAAATTAAAAAGGATCACTCTTTTTCTCACCCTGCATAGCCACCACTTCCCTGTGTAGAGGCCACCAGAATATGACTGAAGGAGCATTACCTTTTGAGAGTGTTTTGACTCTTCCCTCACTGAGGGGGCAATAGGTAAAGTATTTTCAGTCTAAGACTGAAAAACTACTCCAGGCAGCAATAACAGTATGAAAATGTGGTTTGTTTTTTTTTTCTTTCATTACAAATGAAATGCTTTGGAGCAGATTATGGTGGGTGTATGGTAATACATTCATCTACTGCAAGAACATAGCAGCAGGAGAGCTAAATGTCTTTACTCCTGTCAGCTTTCCTGAAATGCATTGTGCACAGCAAAAACCAATTCCATATTGGATGATGGAAGAGGAAGCCCCCTGAGAGCTTGGGGTGTCACACAGCCAATAACTGTACAGGTCTGAGGTGCACAAAAAATGGTGTGGGTGGGGAAAAGCCTGACAGCACTTCCCAGTACAGATAGCTCTGAAAAACACTTGCACGGATTGAAAAAGCTCAGCCAACACAGCATGGGCAGCATGACATCTCTGTGCATGGTGTTCAACCTTTCTTGTTTCCTTGGTTTTCTTTGATGTAAAATGGTCTGATGGCATCAGAGAGCAGTCCTTATTACCCCTCTCCCTGGTTTTAGCTCTACATAGCAGTGGGGACATGATGCAGGGAAGGAAACTGAAGAGTCTATTGCTCTTCTTGCTCTTCTCTTTTTGAGCCATGCTCTCAAAAAATATAGCTCTAGCCTTTATTAGGAGAAAGCAGAATCACAGTCAGAGAAAAAAGATGACTCCTGAATATTTCCTCACCCAGGTGAGGGCGAGTGTCAAGAGGTAAAGCTGACTCAAACCCCTACACAGCTGTAACAAACACACCAGAAATATTTCCAGTCTTTTGCATGCTCCATGAGCCATGTTACCAGCATTCTGGCCACAACATCTGTTCACACATAAACACATAACAGCACCTACATTCATAATCATAAAAGTAAAAACTGTCATGTTTATAATTGCCTTGTTTTCAGTTTTTTATATTTCCTAACCTGAGCTGTTTGCAATAGCATTCATTTAGAGGAGTCTGCCCCTCAGGGAATTTATCAGAAAAAATTACCTCCATTAGTAGGATTTTCAGACAATCACATTGGAATCTGTAAAAATAAAGGACTCTAGGGAATAAACATAGATTAAATATGAACCTCAAATGGCTGGCTTTAGAAAGTGGGAAGAACAATGACACAGAGAGTGGTGGAGAGCTATTAGGGTAAGATGTGAAACAGAGCAGAAATGGAAGGGTTTATCTTAAATGTCAGAATCAAGAAAAAGATATGTAAAGGAATAAAATTGAAGAGATGTAAACTGATAGATGAAATCAGCTTTGGAAAAGAAGATAGAAGGGTATCAGAGAGACTTTGAGGACCAGAGTAGAAAGCAAAAGTCGCAGCAAAAGACCCTTTGTTCACTGTTAGAAGCTACCTGTGAAACCCACTGCTGTGATTTTTCAGTATGTTATTGGAAAGATGACAAAATTTGGCTTGTTGTGTTAATGCATAACTACTCATTGCAGTTTTTGAATTTTTATTACCTTATTGAATGCACAGGACAAACATGCTTTGTGCTTCTGTCAGGAGGTTGATAGAAAATAAGAAGAGATTACGTCAGATGAGAAGCATGCGTAATCTGTTATCCTGTCTTAGCATGGAAAACATTAAGTGTAGGAAAAGTATTAAAAAAGCAAATATAGGTAATACTTCTGCACTTATAATGTCCCAGCCTCCTGAGAAAGAGTTTGCATCTGCATCATGGTGTTTAATAGCCCTCCTTGAGTCTATAACATTCTCTAATTGCTAAATGCTCCTTTTACACTGTTGATATATGTAAAATACCAAGTTACACACTTGAATTATGCATGGCATGTAAAAAAAGCATTTCGGTTCAAATTTGTTTTATATGAGTTTCAGTGGTTGCCCATTGGCTCTTCTGCTACAAGAGGTGATGAATAATCAGTCCTTATTTGCATTCATTTTGGAGACCTTTATTGTGTGTTTGGTTCAGTTGTTTCTTTTCCAAGTTCTAGTCCATTTAACTTTTCCACACTGGGAATTCATTCCAATCTTCTTATCATTTCATTATTCTTCTCCATCTCTTCCAGGTCTGAAGTACCCCTGCCAAATTAAAGAGAGAGACCACTTTCTAAAAATGTATCTTCTTTTTTCAGTAATTTTTTAATTAGGTCACTTTTGCAGAATAATCCATAAGTGCCCAAAATTTCTGAATAATGTAGTGAAAACTACAGCATTTCTGATGTTACATACAGGCATAATTTCAGAATTAGCAACACTGAAATTCATCTGCCATTTTTTGAATAATGACTCATAGCAGCAAGGTCTACTTTCACTGTTACTGAGTGTTATTTCATTTTCTTAACTTTACCACCTTGCTATTTGTTCCCTGAAAATGTATAATAAAGATGCCTTTAATGATTCTCACAAGAGTCCACCTCTTCCTCAAATGTCCATTACCTTTCCTTTTTTTCAATCAGACATTACTCTGTAAGAGCAATGATTCTTTTGACATTACAGCTTGATTTAAAGCACATAGCAAAAAAAATTATCATAGGCTTTGGAAATCTGCATATGGTACACTGGCCAAATCATTCTTAACCACACTTCTTTTGGCTGCTGCTTTCTAAACGTGTTTGTAATCATGTAAACATGAAATCATATAATGATTTCCTTCTATAATCCCATGTGAACACCTTTCCATTGCTGTTTTTCCCCTTACTACTGCTTTATAAGTATAGAAGATACTTAATGATTCCAGACATGATCCTTTTTAAATTCTATTTGTAGAAGCTGGAGAGTGTAGAATAAAAAATATTAAGATTTCAGGGAAGCAGTGAGTACTGTGAGGAACTGAGATATTTTACCTTTTCTGCCAGTTTGCCTACAGTGTTGGTGGAGGTGATTAGTTCCCTTTGTTCAAACTGTTCAGAAACTTCACAGTTCATCTGAAGGCTTTCTGCCCATGTGGAAATAGTTCAATACTCAAATTCTGTACACATTTTCTGGTAGTCACAGGCACATTGAAGATGATGGGAGATGAGTTCTAAGCATACAAATTGCTACATAATGCTAAATATTTGGGGGACACAGAAGAAAGGTGATAAATATCTGAAATAGAACACCCATGGTGAGTTCTGGCATTAATCTCCCCCAACTCAAAAGATAGATAATGCTAATACCTTTGATCTCAAAGAGGTTTTATGAAAGTTCATTAACGTTTTTGAAGACCTTACATACCTTAGTGAAAAATATGATAAACACCATTTAAAAGCCCATGAGAAAATTAGCAACTTTGACTCGGGAGCTGTGTTTGAACAGCAGACAATAAATATAGCATGAGATAGAAAGTGAACTTCAAAGATAAAAAAAAATATAGAGTAAAAACTTCCTCTTCTGTTTTGCTTACTAAATGAAACAGGTCTGTAAAACCAGTAACAGAATACTAAGGAATTACAATTTCCAAAGCAATGATGTACAACTCTAGTGCAGACACACAGGAATTTTTGAAGGCTAGACTAAAAGATAGCAGTGATGCCCCCAGAAAATCATTTTACACAAACATAATGCATAAAGTGCACACTCCTCCTTCTAACTGCAACGTTCACTTTACAAGTGCAGATAGATTAATGCAGCCTCACACTAATTATTTCAGGACAAAGACTTGAGCCTGACTCATTAATCAGATAAAATTGTCACTGAATCTAAGTTGGCTCTTTGCTTCTACAGCCTACAGTATGCAGCCTATCCCGTGTTGGTTTTCTTTTGTCTCAGACTTTCCAGGGACATGTGGATACAGTCTATGCAGTAAAGAATTGAACATAATTTTTATCAATTCAAACATTTAAAATAGAGAATTCCTTGCTCTGATCCCTAGACATTATTCAACTTTTAATTGGCAATTTGCAGCTCTTGCAGCTGGACACAGTCACTTTGGTTTAACTGCTACATAAAAATAAGGCAGACTGAATGCCCACCTGATTTTTGCCTACTGTGCTAAATCAAGGATTGGTTTGTGCATTTTAGGAAGCTTTTCATAGGGGGCAGGAAGCATTGCATGCATCTGTCCATGCACAATGCCTCTGCTGCTGTTGTCTTTCAGCAGGTGCTTTCATACCTCACTAGATTTGCTGGCTGGTGAGCACTTAGAATCAGGACTATGTCTTTAACCTATCATTTTTGTGAAACCTTGTGCCTTTGGTAATAAAGGGAAAATCTGTTTTGAACAGAAGCATCTAGCCAAGCAGAAGAAAACAGGTGGATTCAAGCATTTGCAAGAAAAAAAAGGAAGGATAAAACTCATTTTAAACTACCCTAAAACCTTAAAAAGAGATGACACGATCATCTCCCTATCATTCCACAGCTCAATGGAGACCTGTATTTGATTTTTTGTTCCACAAGAGCAGTTTGAACTTGTAGGCAAGACAGGATCAGCTCAGCATTTTCAAACTTGTCTGTTAAGAGAGTTTAACTTTGCCATGCTTTGATATAATATGCAGGAACATAAATGAACCCTCCCTCTTCTGACTGTAGAACTCCAGCTGCATGGGCAGATATCCAGCAAGAAAAATAAAATAATAACTGCTCAGGCAGTTGCTACAAAAAGGCAGCACCTCCAGTGTGTGAACTGAGAAGAATTTCAGATCAATGCCCAGAGCCCCTCTGCAAAGGGGAGCTGAACACAACATGGTGTGACATTATCAGGTTCCCAATGTCATCAGTTACCCAACAATGAACCCTTCAACGAGCTCCAGCTCTCACCTCAAAAGGATAGAGAATAATTGAATAAACTCCTTCTAAATTAAAGCTGAGCATTGCATCACCCAACCAATAACTTAGTGAGAAATTCAAAATCTGCCAGAAAAATTTCCAGATGAAGTACTGATCCCACAGGTAACTTACAAACCAATCTCAAATCCTCTCTTGGAATATCAAAGAGACAAATTTCAGGGTCTTTGCTCACCACCAGTGGTGCCCTGAAACCTCAAAAATTCCCTCTGGTGCATTTAGTAATGTAATATCTCAAGTGCAATACAGATATTGAACACTGTAGTCCCAGTGGAAGACTGATCTCTATTGTCTGACCGCCCAAAAGGACAGAGATGAAATGTTCTAATGTTATTTCACAACTGTGGACAGTACCCCTGGCTGCAAATATTGCTACATATTTCATCCACACACTAAATCATAATTTATTTTTTAAAAAGAGAAAGAAAGAATTTCTCTTCCATGCAGTCACCTAAATTTAAGACGCAGAGATAGATGTCTAAAAGAGAAATCAGCAGATGCCATCTATAGTTTAAATTGTCTCCTGGCTACTTTGTGGTGGTGAAATAAATCTTTATTGCCAACTGTCACCCCAACTCCCTGTTTTTCAACCTGAGGTTCCAAACCTTATCATGGCTGCAGGTAAGTGCTATCAACACAGATGTAATCAGAGAATCTTAAGAGTGAAGCATCTGTTCATAAAGGCTCCACAAAGAAGCTTTTCTTAAAATTCTCTTCAGAGTAGTCCTGCCCCCCTTACTCAAGCACAGCACTGCCAGTCAGCTGCAGATTAAACCAGGCTGCACCGTGTGGAAACGGGGAACACACAGAACACAGTGCCTGCCACCATATGAACCTGTCTGCCACTATGAACATAACAGAGAGGGCAAAAAGCACAATACAAATATTTCACTGCTATATTTGACTTTCCACCATTTCCTTCAACTCACCAGGAGAGATTATACACACACATGCAAGAAAAGAGGGAACAAATAATTTAATTTAGCAGATTCTGTTCACATTCTCAGCTTACAACATTTTTTTTCATCTAAGGCTTTTAAAAAAAAATTCTTCAGCAGGTCAATCAAGAACTCTTTGCATTCTGCTCACTGTCATTGTTTTCAACTGTTTAAAGGGAAAAGAAAATATCCAATGCCAGTCAATCTAATTTTCTGTTCAAACTAAACTGTAGTATTGAGCAGCACTGCTACTCCTGTCAATCACCTTTTCTAACCTGAAGAAAAGCAAAAGGTACTGACTGACACCAAGTAAAATTTCTTACATTCTATCCTCACATTCCAAAAGGCTTTGGGGGTTTAAAATATCAAATCAGTGTCACTGTGAGGTATTTCTAAGAAGTAGGCAAAGAAAAAAAAGCGACCAACTCAAACACTCAAGACTACCTCCCTTCATTTTAGATGTGGCCCACAGGAAATTTCTAATCACAGGCACTGCCTGCCAGCTCCAAGGACATATTATGTCCAAATCCATATTCTTTTTTAATTATATGAGAGAACAATTTTGCCTCACTTGAACTTGAAAAGGTAGAGATTTAAATATCAAACAAAAAATACAGTTTTAACTTCATATTTTCTAAAACAAATATTTATTTTCAGACAAAAGAAGAGTTGAGAGCTCCTGTTTTGTCTTTTCTCCATGGGTGCCTACCCACCTATCATTCTCTTTTCAGCAATTCAGGTTGTGAATCTCCAGAGAAAGCGATGCACCAATTATTCTGAGTTTAACAAAATAAACGTAGCCAATAAAGGACAAATATTATATTTGTTAGTTTGTACATAAATATGCTATATATAAAGACAAACTCTAAGACTGAGAAAATAATTTAATCCAGTCATTCTGAAATAACTTTTGGGTCGCATATATTCTACCCATATTTGCAAGTTTATCATTTATTATTTTAAAGTGGCAGCTTGTCTTGTCAATGCTGATTGTCAGAATCAACTCTGAAATTCTTGCAGCATATTCTCCCTCATTGCTTAGGCCCATTTTGCAAAGTTGAAGCTCCTAAAGCCATCTGTGGTGCAGAGGCTGCAGTGATTGTTCAGCTGGTCTGTGCACAGTGGATGGAGGTGTGGATGCAGTGAGAGTTCGGGACAACTGGGCTCAGCTGCAGAGCTGATGTGAGCACTCAGTCCCAGCACAGGACTGCACTGCCTTCTGCAGAAAGTCTCTGGCATTTACCCACGATCTTCTGGTACACAAGATTCCTCTAAAAAGGAAAGGTTTTCATTCTGTCCAAAGAGACAAAAATGTTCACTGCAGGCACTCCATGAACAGTTACTTAAACAACTTAGCTGCACATTTCTTGCTTTTCACCTGACCTTGGCCCTCTGAGGCCTGTGGTATGGAAGGGCATTGGGTATCTTTAATCCACAATTGTCCCTACAATATCTACTCAGTTCAGCCATGGTACTGAAAATTCACATATGTTCCTCTAGATGAAATATATCCCATGGAGAGAATGAAGTTAGTGGCATTATCTGGTTTTTATTGCCTCATATGCTTTATACTTAACATTACTCCTTGGTGCCCATTTCAGTGATTGATTTAATTAGGAGTGTGTGCTGTGGACCACTACCTCTGACGAGTATATTCCTGTATGAGTTGAGGAACACCTACTGGGAAATTGCCTCTGTGAGAAGAAACAGAAAACCAGTGAACACACATGCACACAATGCCAGGCATTTTTAAAGGTTATTGAATCAGTTATGCTACCTTTAAATACATATTCATAAAAACATCTGCAGGTGCTGACAAATTCTCATGGAAATTTAGAAAGTATTTTTTGAGTGATTATAAGGCATACAGATTTGGAAATGTTGAGAAATGTAAGATGATAAATACAGTGAAGTAAAAAGAAAATGGCAAGTCTCCTTTTTGGTCAGAGTGAGACTGCTGAATTCCACTGCATCTTTCACAACCTGACCCTTACACAAAGGACACACCTTTGGAATAGCCACCATATTGTCTACCTAGACATATCAGGGCTTTTATTAAATTGGCTACATATACAAGCAATACACCAGACCTGCATTACCTGCTCTAACTAATCTAAAGCAATTTAAAGGAAGCATTTCTTTTAGAAAGAGCAACTAAATATACTTTTGTTATGCTCTTAAAACTATAGAAAAGAAAATTCACAAAAGTAAAGTCTAAAACAAAGGTGTCCACTCCTCCCTCCCCTTTGAAATCTGTCAGACAGCATAATATTGCCTTTTGCAGTCTGAATTTCCACCAACAGGGGACTTTCTTCACAGCATCAAAATTACATTTATTAGTGTGATTCCTGACCTGCAAGGAAGATCAAAATTAAATGCTTCCAAAGCTCACATTAATTAGGCCTGGAGATGCTTCCATAGGTTTTGATTCAGCAAATAATTCTGCACCTGCAAACAAGGTATGTGTTTGGGGAATAGCATGTTTAGGCAAGATATTTCAGCTGACAATACAGGTTGATGTGTATTAACTGCTGTCTTCTCAGAAACTGTGTGTAAGTCATGTCCTGATGTTCTGCTCTGGAAACAGAGCCTGCTCCTTTCCTAAAATAAGGCTGGGCTCTAGGAGGTGCTCATGGCCATGAGCAAGTGTGGGCAGCAAGAAATAACATGGACTTTAGGGAGCCTGTGCACCTCTGGCATTTTTCAGAAGAAGTCTTGCACATGTTATGCAATAATTATGACCTGACAAAGCAGATACCAGGCTCCATTGTCAGGCAGAGTCAGCTGTAACAAAATGTATGAACAAGCTAGGCAGGTAAGGTGACAAGGATTAGTTTGCAGGTAAGGTGACAAGGATTTGTTTCAGCAAACTGAAACAAGCACCATTAAAAACAAATTCCTGGGCCAGGTGAAAATTACTAGGGAAGAACAAAGAAAGAGGAAAGGTGCAACAAAAGCTCCCATCTCACTTTATTCCCTGCCCTAAGCACCACCACAGGTGAAAGCCCTGGGCACTGCTTGACTACATCACTCTCTGAAAGCATTTGTTAATACCTGGTATTTCATTGGCTAATGACTGGCATTTCATGCAGAGGAAGCTGACATTGCTTTACAACTTCTAAACTCCTTCCTGGAAGACATCGTGTAGAACGGAGGACCCCGAGCTGTGATCTGCTTCAGTGCTGCTGGCCCTGCAGTGGCGTGAGCAGCCACTGGGGACCAGGGCACTGCAGAACCAGGTGAGGTGAGCTCTGCGTGCTGCAGAGGCAGACTGGAGACACCAAGTCAGTCTTTTGAAGTATCAGTGCTCTTCCTTCCTAACTCTAATTACCACAGTTCAGTGTCTTAAATTAAATGATCCAATAGGTTGAGACCTGTTTTCTAGACACCAACCTTCCAGTGAAAATATTTAATCTTTATAGCCCAGTTTGTTTTCCACCTCCCTGCAAGGCATATAGTTTACAGAACTAATTTCTCTGTTAGGATCCCACCACAGGGCAGGGTGTGACAGTAAGACAAGCAGAGATTTAGGCTGCCCTGGACAGTAATTTTGCAGATCTAGGTAATGAACCCAGGATCAGGACATCAGAGAGACATTTGAGCTTACATCTGAAATCTAAGCAATGATTCAAATTATTTTTTTCATCCAGGCTACCACAGTATATAATACATAATTGAAATAATGTTACATTTGTAATACAAATTAGGGGGGGAAGTATGCTTCCCCTATTAGAATTAGAATCAGGGCTGATTCTAATTTCTGAATATCCTTAGGCTTAAAAGACAAGCAGCATGAAAATGTAAAACATTAAATTCACTTTCATTGATTTTGCAGTACGCTTCTGTCAACTCAATGTGTTTCCTATCTATAACCTGGACAAAAAAATAATTACTAGTTGCCTTTATTACTTCCTGGTCTTTCCTACCTTTCAGTCTTGCACCGAGCCTGTATTACCTAAGTAATTCTTACAACAAACTCTTGTTACTAGGACATCTGCCCTAACTTCATCTATACACACAAGTATTTACCAGTAGAAAAGAACTGGTTAGTAAAGAATTATATTCTACATGTAGAATATAGTTATTTATTAAGCAGAAAAGGCTTTATTTTTTTGCCAGAAATTACATCTCATGAATGGGTACTACATAAAATGTGAAGGGACTTAAAATGCTAAGTAACAGGTTATCTTTATTATGCTCAGTACATTCCCTACATGACTGACAAGTTGGCTGCATGCACATAATTTTTTTTTTTGTGATTACAGGTATTCATGTCTGTGGATCATCCAAGATTAAATCAATTGAACCTTGACAGTAGTCCTTCACCTTCCCCTGGCAGTTTTTAATTAAAACAGACGATGTTTTGGAGCAGGTACTTTGTTACCTTGTAGTAGCTGAAGCCTTTACACTTGTAACAAACTGTGGGGGGAAAATTAATTCTTTTTCTTAAAATGAAGGGAATTGACGTTTCAATACCAAAAAACCCCTTAATAATGGCAAAATAGTTAATTAAAATAATGCTGAATTAAAACAATCGATAAATCACAAGCATGGCACAAAGGAAAAATAAGATACTCGGTCTTAATAGAGAGAAATTTACTCTTCTAGCAAAGGAGAGAAACTTGAAACAGAAAATGAGGAGAAATGTTTACTTGAAGATTTTTGTTGTAGGTAAAGTCAGCTGATTGAAGCTGCAGTGACTTGCATCCTGTCTTAGTTTGAAAGACAGGAATTTGCTAAGAAAGGCAGAAGCTTTCCTTTGAAATGAAAAGTGTGATCCTTCTTTTTTACAAATTATTATAATTTTGGAATTAAGGGAGCTCTCAGGCAAAGATACAAGGATAGGAATAACAGTTCTTTACTAGTATATCTAACAAGACAAACAAGAACAACAGCAGCTATGAAATTAGGCACAAGCAGAGCAGTAAGTCAGTGCCAGTCCCTTTCTGGCTGCAGGCACCTTTTCCCTGAGCTGCAGTTCCCGGTGCTGGGGGCGGGCAGGTCCCGCAGAGCCGCAGGAGGGCTGGGGGTGATGGCAGCGCTGTCCCAGGGGAAAGAGAGAGAGATGGAGAGAGCCCTCCGCTCACGGTGTGGGTCCCAGTGCTCAGCAGAGTGCTGGATGAGGGCAGGTTCCAGCGAGAAGGCAGCAGGGCAGGGTCCCACAGCAGTGAGGATGGCTCCCGACGCTGGGATGGCAGGGATGGGGCTCAGGCGGCGATCGTCCTTCTCGTCCCAACTCCAAGGGGAAATGGGGAGAGCCAGAGCCTCCCGTCTGCTCTTCTGCCTGTTTGAATCTCCAGGAGTTCCCTCTGCCCTCCCCTCTCCCCTTCCCCCTTGCCATCAGGGCCTAATCAACAGGTATCTTAGCATGACAGTGGGGAAAATTCCACAGAGGGAAACAAAAGGGAAAAAACCAACCCCCAACACATCTCACCCAAGCTAAGAGCCAGAATGCATCCAGCATTTGATTATAACATTAACTGGCACTGAACTCATATGAGCTGCTTCCCCTCCTCCTTGCACTGGTGGAATTCCAGTTGATTCATTGTAGTTATTCTTACTTTATAGGAGAATAGATACGAGCAGCAGGAGGAATATTTATTGTTTTCTCCATATGTTGTGTACGCTATAAAAGGTACTTATTTATTCCATCAAAACACTTTGCGTATTTTTGGATGATGACTTGCCAGAAGTTTGAAATCTGGCAGTGCAACTCAACAGAAAAAAGTGAAAGATACAGAAAAAATAGTTATGAACTGTAAAATGCTGAGCTAGGTGCATGGCAAGAACTAGAACCCAACTTTGTGCATAATGCAAGAAAATCATTAGATTATTTTGAAAGCAACTAAATAGTGAATTTCTTATATTCCTTTTAAAAATATTTAAAAATGAAAATGCATCAAACTAATCTGATTCAATTCCACTAAGATACACCACACGTGGATTTGTGCCTTTTCTGAAGCTGAAGTTTTCTGTTAAATATTTATTTTCTCTTTCTCTGCCCTCCACCACCTGATCAGAAATCACTTCTCTGTGAAGACTTTAGGGAAAAGAAAGTCAGTCCACCAGGCCAGAGTCTCACATGTGAGGAATGAACTTCATCCTCTTCTTCGCATGTTGGCTCCATTAATTGACACAGTACTGAATAGAAACAATGCACTAATAGCTCTAAATGTGATTTTAATGGAAATGGAAATGTGGAAAGCATTACAGTAATAAAAAGAAGTGAAACAAGATTTATGCAGTAATAATAAATATTAAAAGGAAAGCAGAATTGAAGATCCAGTTATGATTCTGACTATTCAATACCAATCTCTTCAATTTTTTTTAATGAGGTCAATTTTAACATGCCATTTGAGATACATATACATTCCTGGGGAATGCTTATAGGGGGCTTGCAGCTGGAAATGGATGAACCAAATCCACACACAATACATCTTTTCCACATTTTTCTCTCTTATTGGAGTAAATTCTGACTGCAAAGTTCTACAATAACTGAGACTTGGATTTTTTATTATGTTTTGTTGTGAGTTTTAAAAAAATTATTTCATTTTAATATTATTACGACAATCATTGGACCTTTAACTTGCTCTTAATAAACGAATAGCAGCATCTCTTCCTGCTCCTCTTTCAGGTGACTAAGCATTTTTAAAATTAACTAGTCTGTATTGTACATTCAACTACCTAGAAATTACGGAAGATTATTCTAACCAGCTGGAGAACACTAGAGTGTGGGTATAAATTCACTTTCTTGGTGAGACACAGTCATCCAACTTCATCAAGTGCACTGAAAAGAGAAACCAAACATTTCAAGCCAGATATTTGATTTCAGCTTCTGATGAATTTTTTATTTTTTTTAAATACAAATGGAGTAAAACTCACAAACATCTGAAAAGGTGTCTGGAGATAAGTTCTACAGAAATTTAAATTAGAACTTCTTAAATACAATAATAGGTGCCCAGGACCTAGGGCTACCATACCACCAACCTGACTTTATTTTGAGCAATATCTTGTTTCCTCAGAGATCTGATTAAATCACTGGGACTATCATGGAAATAAAGCTATGCCCACTTGATCCTTCATTACAAGTCCAACTCATATTCACTTAACTAAATTGTTTTGAATGCAATATTTTTCTTCATTTCATCACTGCATTTAACTTTCTAAGATATTTAAACCCTCAAGGGTAAAAAATGAAGATAACAGCTTGGCTCTAAGATATATTTTTAATGTATGCATGTCCTTTTTTTACATAAAACCTTTAAGTTAGTTTATGTGTGCTAATAAATAAAGCTTCAGTTCATAGAAGTACTAATAACTGCTTCTTATTTCCTTCTTTCCTCCAGATTCTACTGAAGCACCTCAACTATTTTCTTCTTTACAAACAAACACACCAGAAAAGCATAATTCTGGAATAAACTAATGGAGAAATGAGGCAGAAGTGCTGTGATAAAGATCATAAAACAAGTCACTTGGAAATCAGAAAACCAAGCCCCATTTTCAGATACAGTTTTTTAGCTGGCATGTAAAAGCATAGTTCTAAACAATCGTAACCCCAGCTGAGATGTTACCTCCCCTGAATGAACCATTTAACCCTACTCTCTGCTGAATAATTGTGCAAGACATGTAAATGCAATTTGTGTCGTGCTACCAAGTATTACACAATCTAGTATGCATAATTTGAATTGTCTTGATTTTTAACAAACTGAAGTCTTCTATCAGTACTGAAAATGTGAAAAATGAGCCACTGGAGAAAAGAGATGAATATTGTCATAAGAAAAAATGAATTAACCTGAAGGCCAACACAGAGTCAGAGCCTAATTTGAAAATTACTGCACTAGTCATTCTAAGAAAGGATACTGTACTTCAAGTAACTATTTCTACATTGGAACACTGGTATGTTCACTGGGTGGAATATAAACAAGGATCCATGTACTACTGGTTTTGCTCTCCTACTGTAATATTTGGAGTGAAGATATAAGACCAAAACATAGATCACATTTACAGAAAGATCCAAGAACACAGGGAATTTCAATGTAATAATTACATAATTATGTAATTGTATCATTATTACAATATTATATATTTTATTGTTATATATGATGTAATATATAATTATTCCAATATCATAATTAATAATTCAGTAGTTGGTAAGCTTTAATCTAACCAATGTAACTGTAAAATGCTACATCACATCTATCCTTTCTCAAATTTTACATACTTTAGGCTTAATGATACATGATGTCAAAGGACTCCATCAATTCATTCTAAATGTAATAGTTTTACAAAAAAAAAAAAAAAAACAAACCAAAACATAAAGTCAAAATTAACTTTTGTACAGCAATTGGAAGCATCGCTGTGAACATATGAGCCACCTCCCAAATGCAAATAAAATTCAGAATATTGTTTTAGTTTCAAAAAAATATCAGTGCCTGAAATATAGTGTGGATGGGCTATACTTGATGGTATTACTCAGAGCAGAAGACAGAGCATGCAGATGTACTCAGATACTGAATAAATGGTAAGATTTTTCCAATATGTTATTGCGGAATACTATTAGTACACAATTTACACTAGAGTACACTGGTAGTACACTATTTACAGGGAAATTGATAAAACCCCATTTATTTGAGAAAAATGTTTTCCATGTATGACTTGAAATATATTTAAGAAGTTTCTTATTTCTCTCATTATCCTCCATGTCTATTTTTTCAGTCTGAGGAAGGCCAATTCTAGATGACAGACAATTAAATTTTTGTATTGATAAGGAGAAAAAACCCTGCTATCCTTCAACGTATTTGCGTAATTACATTGTATTTTTTCCAGAAAGTTGATGTATTACTCAAATGTAATTGCTTGTGTTTCTGTATGTTTGTTTTATATTTATTAGAATCTATGATAAAAAACATTAGGTCGAGTAATATATTACAGAAAAAAACCAAAACCATGCTCCAAAAACATGATCCTCTTCAACAACGAACTTATGAGAGTTGAAGGAAGTGCCTGCTCCCCTTTTCTGAGCACTCAGAAGGACACACCTGGAGAACTTTGTCCCATTTTGTGTCCCCAGACCTAACTGAGAAACTGAATTCAAGAAGAGGATAAATAAGGTGCTGATGGGAGGGAGCAATGTTAATTTAGGTCACAGTAAAGAAGCACCTGCAGGTGCACAGCAGAAGTTACAATGAGGAAGGAAAATTCCAATTGAATATTGAAGAAAAAAAAAACATAATGAGGATGGCTAAGTACTTGGACAGGTCATCCAGACCCTGAAGATTATGATCCACCTTAAAGGGTAGTCCACAGTTAAATAGGTTACCAAGTTATAGAAATAAGAAGAAAGATGTCAAGTTGATGAAAGAGAAACCTTCCATGGGAAAAAAGCCCCAAACGACCAAACACTGCCAGACTGTGGAAATAAGTTCACAAAACCTGGTATTAAAACTTTGCATGGAGCCCTTTTTTCCAAGCTGGATATGCAAAACAGACTGGTCTAATATCCTGATATACTGATCTGTATGTAAATAACACCTTAAAACATTAAAGACCAAAAACATTTCTAATATTTGTTCCGTGTACTCAGTCAATTCTGGTTATTTTGCCCCAAAGACTGGATATAAAAACTGGATGAAACAGGCTTCACGATACCTTTGTGAGATACATATGAAATACTGTCCAAAATTAGCAGATGGTCAAAATAAAATATAGAGATTAAATACTGTTAAGCTGATCATAATATGAAGTAGAGCCGGGCAAGATATTTTACCAGAAGATATGAAAACACAGATGGCAATTTTTAAGAACAGATTTATGTTTGAACACATTAAATTAGGTGGCAGAACTCACAAATAAAAAAAAAAAAAACACCAAAATGTTTAAGATTAAAAAGAAACTGGATAAACATCAATCTGGCATGATATCTGCCTTAACAGTATATCTTATTGTTGAAGAAAAATAAAGGAAGTATAACATTCAGGGCTAAGGGTGAAAAAATTCTTGGTAAGAAAATAAAATTCTTGGTAAGGAACTATCTTTTGGGGGCTAAACTTTAGCTTAATTTGTCAATATATTAGCTCAGCCCAAAGAGTTTTACTTACTCTCAGAATTCTACTATGAAGGCAGTAAGCACCATCTCTTGATACATTAATGTAAAATTCAAAATACTGTGGGGTTTACCTAAAAAAAATTTACAGATTTGAAAAGGTATAGTGAAGCTAGAATAAGCTACAAGGTGAACTAGAAAAACAAGGTAATCTTTCCTGATTCAGAGACAGATCATAGATGAAGGATATAAGTACAGATTTTCAATGAAAATAATTAAGATGCAACCAAAATGGTTCTTGTCTTTTGAAGCAAAATGTGATCACAGTCTTCCCAGCCTGCTTTTCTGGCTTTTTACAAACACCCCTAGGTTTGTGCAATTTGATTAACAGTTCACATGTAGATACATTATGCTCTTGCCAGCAACTGCCTCTACCTACACTGCTTATGATTCCTCCTGTCTGAGACCGAGCTGAAGATTTCTTCACTTCAAGCAACATCTTAATGAGCACATCAGGTTCTGCATTTGCCACCTTTCACTCCCAGATCCATTCCACACACCCTGGTTTAGCCCTGAAGTAAACAGTTTGTTGTTGTCTTTCAGTGGTTTCATCACTACAGTTAGAGAAGTCATTCCCTAAAAACTAACAAACAGCAGCCAGGTTCCAATAAAATGAAACACTGAACTACTGCCTATTTTATGCAACTGGATGAAAATTAGAGGCAATAAAATTTATATGGCTTGCACACAAAAATTTCATGCATTAGCAAAAAGGAAGCATTTCTGTGCTTAAGTTTCGATTGAAAATATATAATTTCTGGCTTTAATTCCCAATTTTCTCCTTATCTGATGCAGGTGACACGCCCTTGAAAGAAATTCTGTAGTCTCCCTTATGAAACCTGAATTTTAAGATACATCTTCAATCACTTCTAATTATACAGGACATTAACATGAGAAAATGTCACTGGATGGAATTATAATACCATCTCACAAGATCATTACACTATGTTAGGGTTGGAATCAAATATACATTTTAATTCAGACTGATTCACGCAGAAATCCATTGACTTCCATATTCCTTGCTTTGGTCAGACTGTTTGCTTCACGCTTCACCCAGGGAATATAGGTTCCCCTAGGAGCATAACAGGATTTCAGGGCTACTCTGGTAAAAACCATTACAGATACTGCAGTCATCTTACTCTGATACTGCTGGCTCTTGTAAGCATTTGATCATCTTCTTCCTTTTGCAATACTGCAATCAACATGCAATATCCTAATGGTCTAATTAAGCAATGGCGACTCAGGCAGGAGGCTTCCTGGGAATTAATGACCTCTTGGGAGGAGCTGATGTCCCAAAATACAGCCCAGCATCATTAACTTTGCTAGTTTATTAATCTTTAGGAAATACTTCATGATGAGATTGCTATCTTTACTACAAGATGGAAGAATAAAATTTACTAAATATTTTAAGTTTTTCATGTTTCAGCTAGAAAATTTCAGACATGTCTAGAGAATTTAATGATTCGATTGCAATTCTTTAAATTGTGCTTCATGACTGTGTTGTTTGTATCTGGGATTTAAAAACAGGAAGTATACAAATGTGCATTATTGAAACTTCAAGGTGAGAAAATGAAAATATTCAAAATCTGAATAAAGATGTTGTGGTTGAGCACTAAAAAGCCACAGAAGTATTACAGAGGTGTATTTGGGCAAAGAGGATTACTGACAGAGACACAACTTGCTTCTGGTACCACACAAAGAGTACAAAACCAGATAAGGAGACCTGAAGGAGTATTTTCATGACCCTGAAAGCTCACCTTTCTGTATCAGGGCTAAGCTTAATTTCTTGTTTATAGCAATCCCAGTAACACCTTGATTGCTGAATTAATTGAGTTTTAATCTGATTTGAAAGCTATGAACATTTACAGAATGTATCTCCCAGTAGTGGTGAAGCTACTGAGAACATGGAGTGGTTTTAACCCCATGAGAACATGGGGGTTTATCACCCCAATTTGTAAAATAAAATTGTTCTTTAAATTTTTCAAAATATCAGAATTCCCATTCAAAAGAAGGTTGTAAATACCAAAACACTTTCACTGATTGGACATGAAGTATCAAAAATTCCAGCTGAAGAGAAATTCCAAAGCGCACTTTTAAGCATCTCAGATGATGTTCCAGTTAAACTTTATTTTAAATGACATGGCTAAGTCTTGCAAATTAGAAGGACAAGTCTTAGTTCAGAGTTCTTAGCCACCCAGTTCGGACTTACAAGCCCAATTTCTCAGCCTAAACCCAAGCCAACAATTATCACATCTTGGTGCGAAGACTGAAATCCTGAAATTGGAAATTACTGACACTGGTGGGGGCGAGGGAGTACTCAGACTGGGGATTCTGGAGTGTAAATTGGTTTTCATTATGAAGTTCAGGGAGGAAGAAGAGATGGTTGAATCTTCTATGCAAGTAGATTTACTGCTAGAGAAACATTTCTAAATAACATGTTCATTTATCAGTACTAAAACTGAAAAATTTTGAGCAGCAGTATAAATAACAGCATTAGTATCAGTCCTTCATAAAAAAAAAAGGTTGTTTTGACAGTTAAGTAAACAAACATAAATGATGTGGAGGTATTCTCCCAGGCATCTACACTTTCATCTGAAATACAAAGACTTCATCCAAAGCCAGTGAAATTAAATAGATTATTTCTCTGAAACTGTTTTTTGGTTGTTTTGTTTTTGGTTTTGATTTCTTTTTATTATGGGATTAAATGAGAATATCATACAAGAAGCACATGTTTTACATCAGAGCACTAAATTACTACAACTAAAAGGAGGAATTTTTTGGTATACTAGGTTTCCAGTATATAACTGCTAAACTGCTTTTGCTCAACTCATAGGAAAAAAGAATATCATTATTTTAGACAGGAGAGAACATAAAGGGAAGATAAGCTCCATGTAATCAATATGGTCACAACACCCCTGGCAGTTCCTTTTCTTTCCATTGTTCTTGTGTCAGACACCTTCTGACATACTAACAGTGGTTATTAGTTACAATGTGTGTGGGGGGGGAGAATCCCTTATTCAGAGCTGCATATATTATTGTGTAATGTAATAGCTTGGTTGAAGAGAAGAAACTAGGACTAGAATTTTCACTGAAGATTTAGGTAGCTTGGTGACAAAATTCCATTACAAAAAAAGAGCAAAGGATTATCCCGTTACAGGTCTGTGCACATGCCACCAACACAGCCTCCCACTGGTGCCTTGCACATATTTGCCTGATTGCATAAAGTGTGTGCTCCTGGTTTTTATCTTCAGCATTTAAATTGGGACCACTAGCAGAGACTTCTAAAGGTCATTGTCGGCCCTGGATTACAGAACAAGCACTATTCTCTGATGCCCAAAAGGATCCCAGCTACTACGTGCTGTGTAGTTTACTGCAGACCTGAAAATACTCCAGTTTTTTCCGCATAGCAGTTGACTTTTTTCAAAGATGTCTGGATGCTTACTTGAATTAAAATGAACTTTATAGAATATCACTGGAAGTACCATAAAACAGCACATTTATTTGGATCTTAGCCTACTGAATGCTAGCTGATCTCTCTAAATCTCAGCACTTTTACAGTTGCCTAATAGCATAGCACAGGCATAGCACTAACAAAGAAGATTGTACACTTGAACTATTCTATTTAACTAATAAAACAAAGGAAATTAGCAAAGCATAATTAGCTCCAATCTTACTCGAGGTAAGAGAAGACAATAAAAAGCTATTATTTCAAACGTGGAATATCGAACGGGTGGTTTTACAACACATCAGATGACATCATTACTCTCTCCAGATAAGCGTCTCAGTATTTGCCACATTAATGAGCCACAGGATGAAGATGCTCCTTGGAGCTCTATGGAAAGATCAATATAGAGAAAAGATGCCATGCAGGCTCTTTGGTTCATCTGTAGGGAACCAGTCAATTGACTTAAGAATGAGAATCAAACTTTGACAAAGGAGCCTCATACAACCTTCAGAACCATTATAAACACTGCTAGTATTGCACATTAATCAGGCAAACTATTCTGGATATATAATGTTAGAAACAATGAAAAGAGACACAACTGCTTAAAAATCTTTCAAGTTCTGTCTCTTAATGCAACCTAATGTGAAGACTTCACTGCTAAAAAATTGTTGTGTTTCACTCTAATGATGGAAGTGAATATATTAATGCTTCAGAGCAGTTAAAGAGTCTCCTATCGCATCATAATTATAGCGGTAAAATCTTGGGAAAAATGGCCCAGACAAATTACTTTGAATGTAGTTGTCCCTGTTGCAAGGAGCCTTCCAAGGAAAATATTCTGGAGATTTTATTCTCACTCTCCTCATACAACCATGTGTGAATCTTAGTTAATGTTTATTTCCTGCAGTAAAGAAAGCTGGGATTCTATCCTAATAAGTGACATAACAGAAGAAGAAACAAATAAATAAAATGACCCAACAGACAGCTCTGCTGACATGAACTGGACAGAGGACCAGTGATAATAAGAGAGGAAGGACTCTCCTGGCAAGGACTGGCCTTACTCAATAGTATTCTGTAGTCACCCTACCACTGTGGAACACTCAAAAAAAGCTGGGATACACTGCATGCTTATTCTTATCATCAATAATGGGCAACAAATGAAAATATTCTGTCTATTTTCTTTCATTTTTAGCCTATCATAACTACAAAAATAGACATTAAAAATCCCAGAAGACCTCAGAAGGCATCTACAGGTTCTATACACATCATTCCTCAATGATCCCTGTCCTGAAATGATTAAAACATAACACAGCAAATCAACACTCAACAAGATCACTGGGATTATTCAGACAGCTCACCTTTCCCCAAATCAAATAGTTCCAGTTTACATCCATTAAGCAACTGCCCCAGGTGAGACTGACAAAATGACTACAGGCCCCTGCCTCCCTTTAGTGTCCATTCCCAAATGCCTCCCTCTTCCTTCCCTGGCCTCATGAGCTCCCCAAGCAGAGCTGAATGTGAGCCTGCTGCTCACAATCTTTAGTGTTCCAAACAGAAAGATCTGTGTTTGCTGTGACACAGGCTCAGCACCAGCACTAACACCATTCAGAACAACCATTTTTTCAGTTCTCTGATAATAAAAGATAATTGAAACTAAAGAGCACTTTAAAACTAGACTGAAACAAAGTCAGTTTAATCAACTGTAACCACATCCAGAAAATATGAGGATATTTCACTGGAATCTTTTGGAGTGGGTGCAGTTTATTCTGCTTATCACAGATTTTGTTTTGTATCCTTTCTGAGGCTATAGAAAAGGTTTATTGTTAAGCTGATATGGTTTTTACTCTCATTAATCTACCCTCATTTGTTTTTTCCAAGTGCAATAATGCTTTTGATTTGAAGGGTCACATTCAAATGCCATTATCCCAAGGACTAAATGGAGAAAATTTAAGCACAGGCCAACGTCTCGCTGGGATTTGTAGAACCTTCTGTAAAGTAAATAAGGCCCTTGGGGCTTATCAGTCATTGGTGTGTTCAGATCCCAAAACTAAGAGAATTAAGGGGATTAGTTAGAGGAGAAATGAAATGTACCTAATTAATTCCCCAGATCCCTGCAGATTATATGGTATGTTTGGAACAGCAGGAAATTGTGACTGAAATTAAAAATACATACCTACAGGAGTGATGCTGAGAAATGCGGCCTTTTCTCCTCCTACTACAATATCAGTGATATAATAATAAGGGCTATTAAATTTCACAGGTTTCTTATAATTTTATAACAAATTTTCCTGTCACAGTTTATTTTTTTAAAGAACAAAGAAGAAAAATTATGGCAGTTTCAATTTGTCAAAGTGTGAAATGAATTTTATATTTCAGCTCCTCATTCTAACCCACTTTGGAAGAAGTGACTTAGTTTCCTCTACATATTTTTACTTCACAGTGGGGAAGGAAAACAATGCTGTTTATAGAGTACATGACAGAACTTTACAAAACTTATCTTCAGGAGAAGATAACAGAAATATTTCTCTGAATTCATGCCAATATCTTCAGAGTTCTGCTATTGTTTATGTTTTCAAACCACATAAATCTGAAACTAATATAAATCTTTCTGCAGGCCCAGCCACTTTTACAGAAACTTTTGCCAGATGCTTCTGCCTGTGTTGATTACAGATTCCTTGTGTTTTCCTCATATGGAGTATAAATAAGTATCTTTCCTTGTTTGTCCATTCTTTTCTGTGGTCCTTTCACATGCTCTCATCCATGGAATTGAATATCCACTAGGGATGAAATTAATTTTTCTGTGGGAGCTGTGGTATACCCCTGTCAGTAGGTAGAAATACTTAAAAGTAGAATTTCAAAGAAAGGGCTCTTAAAAAGTGGAGCTAAAGAGGAACATTTGCATTCCCCTCACTGCCAAACTACAGGACAGCAGAGAGAAGGGATGGAGATTGTAAAAACAGCTCTGAGAAACATTCAGAGGAATAGTCACAGAGAGACAGGAAATCAAGTAGTTTTTCAAAGATTCTGTAAACAAGGAAGGTAATCTGAACTGACCACAGGGAGGGACAGACAGCAATTCAACAAAACCACTATGTGTGCAAATCACTCAAATACATCAGTTCCTATAAGACAAAATTATTTAATTTGCAATGCATCAATCATTTGCCATAATATGGGAAGTAAATACATCATCATAGAGACCTGTCACAGGATCCATGTCTTCTACTTTCAACATAAACATCTGGGGATTCATCCAGTATTTCTTTTCCATGAAACAGTTAATTGTAAAATAAATAATTGGTTTTACTACAGCATTTCAGTGTCAGCAGAAAACCATTGTTCTGTGACTTTGTTTCAACAGCATTATGTCTAATAAAAATAACAGTTGAGTAGTTGTGGATGTGTCTGTCACATTCCATTAACCTGACTGCCTACCAATGGCTTCATAAGAGCCACTGGCTGACAAATAATTTCACAAAGAGAGACAGCAAATTAACACTGTGCAATTGTCTTCACCTGCAGATTTCTGGACTTCTTATATTTTCGAATGATATCATTCATATCAGACCTAAATACTTCTTTAAAATATCTAGAAATGTACAATTAATAAGCTACTTATATCTTCCATCTCAGCTGAAGTTTGCTGGGGTGTAGAAAGGTACCTGTTTGAGATATTTTTCATTAGGATTATGAAGTATTTGATTACAAACACCAACAAAAATAAAAAACCCCACACAATTGATAACACTTTGCTAGTTTCCTTTCTCTATTATCACCACAACTCAGTAGTTTCAATCCCTTGAAGTTCATGTATACACTATCTCCATTTTAGAGAAATACTGAATTATTTTTTTTCCCAATTTGATTCCCGAATGAAATGAAAAACAATCTGTGTCACATTAATTTAAAACTGTCACATATTAGCAGATTTCATGTGCTACTCAGAATTTTTATCTCCTGGCATATCAAAGATTAATTTGTAACCCAAACTGAAACCCAAAGCCCCTCAACAAGTTTAAGAAATGTAGGCATCATACCTAAGCCTATAAACCAAAAAGGGAAAGGATGTGGGATCCTGCCTATAACCATCTCTTGCCAGTGGCAGACAGAAACCTTAAAAGATTCATCCATTGTGTGAGACGGAGTTACCAGTGGAGTTCCTCAGAAACTGAATTCTCAGGTTTGGTTACTTAAAGTTTGGGGCAGGATTTTGAATTCTATGCCATAATTCAGCTCTTGCCAGGTCCTGACTTTCATTCAACTTCAGTTCAGTCCCTTGAAGCCAGTGCTATTCACATTACAGGCCAGGCCCACAATTTCATACACCTCTAGGTCCTCTCAATGAAATGTTTGCAGAAACCTGCTTAAGCATCTGCTTAGCTCTCATAAAGCACCTGCAGACATAACAGGATGAGCCCACCACCTCCTAGAAAGCTGCATAATAATTTAACAGTGTGAATGTTTCCAAAGGGAAATATGTGTAGTATGACCAAAGCATTATGCAAATGTTTTTACAATGATTTAGCCCTGCCATAATATCTTATGCTGTTATACAAACAGTGCATTAAGCCATGTCGTTGCTGACAAAAGAAGGCAGGAGCTGGACCAGATATCCTGCAGCCTCCACCTGAAAGTATGGATGCCTTGAGTGCACGCTACCTATTAATTTAAAATTCTGAAACTAATTATGTATGTCAGGGTGACCTTTTTCTAATCTACATTCATCACAGAACACAAGCCTTCTGTCTCTGTTGTTCCCATAATAAAATAGCTGCTGATAGACTTATATAATTGACTGTATCTGAAGTGGACTCCTACCATGGTGCTACATTCAAATTGTATGTAATCCCATCTGAATAAAGATAAGTAAAAATAATCCAGCTATCTCAAGTAATTAACTTCTAAGGTTACATAGTAACATTGGAAAAATTATTACCCATGATCTTAAAAACAATGTAACAGACTACATAGATGTCACATTCATTGCTGAGCTACCAAAAATTATTTGCAACATTTAAAAATGCATGTAGCACAATATATAGTAATTTCTATTTATTTCTATTTCTTTTTATTTCTATTTTTCTATTTATCCCAGAAACAGCTTGACATGTTCAAGACACACTTAAGAAATATGCACCTATAGGCCACTCAATCTGACAGTGGGATTTTTAGAGACTCCTAAAAGAATTAAGTACCCAATTATCACTGATTTCTAAAGGAAATAATATCTAAATCTCATTGAATTTTAAAGAAAACAAAGGAGCAAGTATGGTAGAGCTTCCATCCTCTGCTGGACATCTGCCTACCCAGACTACAATGAAAAACCAAAAAGAGGTGCTGTTGCCTCCTTCCCCAGCCTGACTTGGAGAATTCCTTAGTCACACTGCTTTAAGAGAAAACAGACTTAGAGTCCATTCATATGCCCACCTTAGGATACTAACAAGATCAAATCCCAGCAGCCTTAAGTTCCCTTTTCTTTGGCACTGTGAACTTCAGAGAGGCTGGTGACTGAGGAAATTCGAAATGACTTGGAAGTAATTTAGACAGTGGTTCTGAGGGCATCAAGCTCTGGAGACCAGCTCACATTTGGCAGCAGTCCCACAGTCTCAAGCCAAGCCACTCAGACACATAACAGTCTTTATAGGATCATGTTTCTTCTGAAGATCTTCTAACCCAAAATAGCTTCACTATATTGCATGTGTGAACAGCAAAATGAAATTGAAAGATTATCATTAAAAGGAGAACGATCTCTGAAATATCCTGGCTCAACAGGCACATGGACTCCAAGGAGACCTCTAAGCTGCAGTAGAGGCAGAGGGACAGAATGCAGTAAGCAATCAAAAAAGCAAACATTGTAATTATAATGTAAGGAGACATAACAGATACATCTTTTTTGAAGCATGTTCAATCTCTAGTGGAGAGGAACAGAGAGCTTAGTGAGGGAAAAATTCATCTGTTTTTCCTCTTAGAAAGCAATTATGAGTACAGCTACACTACAGAAAACTGGAATAACACATTAAAACATGCAAACAAGATCCAGCTTAGAAGCCAAAAGTACATTTATACTTGGAAATTAATATTAACTCCTATTACAAGGAGTGCATCAGATATCCTAAAAATCACAAATGCAGCAGTCTGTTCTGTATAAATGAGCTGCAGTGAGGAAAGGAGATAGTAAATGCATTAACTGATCTGTGTGATATTGTACCATAAATATTTGATTTAATCAGTAACATTCATTTAATACTTAATCATCAGCTAAAAACATTAGCATTTTTAATAAGTAGGTCAGTGTAAGCTCCTATGCCACACATCTGAGTTGTGAGTGTAAAACAGCTACACACTTGAAACAAACCAAAGCTTTCACACTTCTGTGTGTATCTTATTTACCAAATCAACTCTGCTCTGCAGTAGCATTATACAGTTTCTCTCTTACTTGCAGCCTGATTTCCCCAATATTTATTTATGCTAATAATGAAATACTAAGAGTTATTTTTTCACTGGAATGCATTCATTTGCGCTGTGGAGTTCTCCATTAGAATCCATCTCCTCTGGAAATGATGGACACTCTACTTTTAAATGTTTCATGCTTTTCTAAAAGAGGCACTTCAGACTAATAGGTTATTTGGCTCAAGTGAAATATAGCTGGATGAAGTTGTATGGATCTTTCACAGAACACACTACAACATGTACCAGCCAGTTGTGGGGAATCCAGCTCACAGCTGTGAAAGAACTCCCAGAGACCTAAGGACCTATGTACACCACTCCAGGTAAAGATGAGAGGGTTTTGACCTCCTCTTCAATAGATGCACACATGTCCTTTCCAAATAAAGCTTTCTCCTGGATAAATTTTGCATATGGGAAAACATGCTCATGTCACCTTATGTACTGCTGGTAGGATCCAAACACTACAGTGACAGATGCAATGTAAGGGTTAGGACAGAACATCTTCCTATAGTCCTTAAAACCTGAGAAAACACTACTTTACAACTGAAGTTACTTTTCATGCAGTCTAGCTACCTATTTTTCCATTTGAAATGTCACTCACTAACATTCTAAGGAAACATGAACCCATTATGTTTATTGAAAAACTCATGCAAACTTTACTGAATGCAATGCTGAGCTCCTGTAACAATATTACTACATAGGACTAGTGAATCTGGGTTTACAAAATTCCCTACTGAGCTTCAGAAGAAAACATAAAAGACTTTGCCAGAGACAGGTATTATGCCCTCCCTGAAAGGAGGTTCTCTGTAGAAGTCACTTTTGATATTTCATATTTAGTGGTCTCTCCAAAATCAAAAAACATACCATTTCAGGAAACATTCACAAAATACCAAGTACTACAATAATTGAGAAAAAAAGAATTCAAAAGACCAGCCAGCTTATCTAATGTTTTCTGTTTATACTCTTTGTGTTCTTACTATAGCTTCTACAAAAGATGGCATTTCTTTGTGAGATTGTAGTACTTCATTTTCTAGACTTCCCACGTGCAAAACTTACCCTTTTCTCAAGGAACAGCTTTACCTTCTTCATGTGACTGTTTGCTTGCAGCAGGGTGTGTGTATGTGTCCTGGGGTGACTTTATGAGGCTGAATTGTATCCCCATTCATCCGTTTAGCCCAGAAATGAGTTTTGCACCTTTAAAACTAGATCTGAGAGTGAAGGGGGGAAGAAGGAGAAGCAGTGGAATGTCCGAGGCTGTTGTATTCCAAATATATAGATAAGGGCTTCAGCTTTTCTTCTCACAGACTGTTGTCTGCAGCATGAACAGACAAAAAGAGAGAGCTCTCCTTTGCTTTGTAGCTAGTTTTCTTTTTAGCTGGCTGAGGCAGTGAAGTTTCATGGCCTGTGGTTTTTCTTTTTCTTGGAACTGTTTGGCCCTGCTCTGGACTGAAAACGCAGAAGAACACCAGGAGCTCATGTATTTCCCAGCGCCGGAGGAACTGAGAAAAGACTGAGCAAGCTGAGCTACACCCCACAACAAGGACTTTCTGAATTTGCTATGTCTTCAGAGCAGCAAGAGGCTTTATTGTTTAATATTACTCAGTTTTTATGCTTGTGAACACTTTGATTTTAAATAGTTTTTTTTTCCACTTTTCTCTAAGGAAACTTTCTCCCAAACCAGTAGGAGGAGGAGGGGCTTGTATCTGCTTTCTAGAGGGACCAGTTCAGAGGTTTCCTCCCAAATTTGTCCCAAACCAAGACTGTATGTGTGTGTAAACTCCTTAAAAATTTCCAATTAGAACAACACATTTTCATTTCTTTCATTATTGACAAAGAACATTTCTAAGGAAAGATGCAAGCAAATGGTACATTTGTCTGTGAGGAGTTTTTGAAGTAATGGCTGAAGAGCAGAGCCATTCAAATCTTACAGACCTTTAAGATGTACGGCTCCAGAAATGAAGTTTTGTTCTCAAATTACAGAGCTTAACTCGCAATCAAGAAGCTGAAATTCCAGACTACAACATATTCACAAGTCACAATAGACCACCCAGTCTTCTGTCTGTCATCTGGACATCACTGTCCTTACTGAAGCTCTCAAGCATTTTTTGATACACCAGACAGTTTCTAGTATATAAATAACCTTATTACAACAATAATAGGTTGGCTCCCTTCTTATGAACAACAGTTGTGAATATAAAATTCATTATTTACCCAACAGGAATGTTGTTAGCATGCAACAGTTTATCTTTATTAAGAACCTGCTTCTATGTTCGAGGTTCTGGTGTAATTTAAGCAATGTCCCCATTAGAGTGGTGAATCATCTTTTCACTAATAAGGAAGAAAGCCATGAAGACCTTACTCATAACCACCTTAGGTAATGTACTCACCATGCTATCTAGGGCTTAATTTTAACCTGTGTGTTGAGCAACCTGTGAAGCAGCAGCTTCCAGAGGTATCACCATCCCAATGTTCCTTTAGTGGCTTTTATTATTCTTTTGTCAAGAGTTTTGAATGGTTTTCTAACACTGCATGAAACCCACTTTTTTTCCAGGTAATCTCTCTATTTTACATGCACAGTGTTGCATTTAGGAAAGCCCAAAGTGCACCTATCTCTCATTGCAGGTAAGAGATTTAGGAATGAAAGTCACCTTGAAACTTGCTAGAATTTAAGGTCTGAAGTAATTTTAATTATTTTTACATTGCTTTTTTTTTTTTTTAAACTGAACACATTTAGCATCTGTGTACATCACAGCATTCAATAAAGGGTCTTTATTGGCAACCCAAGAGTCTCTCTTAACAATAATTAACTTCCAATTCTCAACTTTGCATTTCAGCAATGTTCTGTCTAGGTGTACCATGATATATGATAGCTCTGTAATTCCCTTCCAAAACCGATCCCTCATTCCTTGCACAGAAACAGTCTTAGAGTTTTGGGGCTGTGCAATGTGAATACATGGAATTAATACAATGAACTCTCCGCTGAATGTCTCTTCATCCCCAAATATTTACATATCATTTCAGCACATATTTGTACATGTCAGGCTAGGCAATGGGCCTGAATCAGCAACCTTTCTTTAGTATAAAGAATGCTGACCTACTATAAAACAAGAGATCATATCTGCTCTGATAAGACTTTTCTCCCACTTATCACTACTCTTGGGGAAAGAGCAGAATTTTACCATCCACTGCATGACGAGAAGGCACTTCTGAACCTTTCAGAAGCTTGCTCTGGTTCAGGAAGCAAGTGACAAGCAAGTCTATGGCAGTGACAACACCCATGCACCAGACAGGACTAATCTGGACTTTACTGTATGCCCACCAGGCTATCCAGAGCTTCTTTGTTCACACAGCTTTCAGTTTTCTTATTATTATTCCTCTGTTGTCACTAACATAATGCCCAATAGCATCTTAAATGGGATTTGCATTGACTACCAAAGCAGTGAGAAGTGAAAAATAAACATACTGAAATCATGAAGTGCCAAGCACCAAGATCATGAGGCACTTCCATTATATTGTACTTTTGAGAGAAGAGAGCCATCATCAGAAAACGAAACTTCTGAACAATCCTCTCTATACTATTAATCTGTTGTGATTAGAATTCACTGCCAAGTCTATGCACTTACTTCTTTGCAAATTCTTCATTTGCACTTTGTCCTGAAGTTCAAAGTTACATTTCTTGACACAAACCTTAGGAACATTCGGAAGTGGTTACAAAACTGTGTTAGTTCTTTTATCCATCTCACTGATGATATATCAGCAAGCTGCAACTCACTTTCAAACTGTCACAAGAAGTTCAACGCTGTTAAAGAGTTTTCTATAACACCCCTCTACAGCATTGGCACTTCTTTTGTGCAAACTTCTTAACTAATTGAACCTGGGAAGTACATAATTACCTTTTTCTCCATTAGGAATTAACTGATGATTCCTGAAGGAATTATCATTATGGCCCTTGACAAAAAAATAACAAAATGGGGATTTTATCTTTTTCTTAGAATGGACATTTTTTACAAGTTTGCATGTAACTTAATTTGAACTCTTTTAAGTGGGTATCTTTTCATCTCCTACAGGTAAAGACTGTTCCTACATTTTTCTTTCAGTGTCAGAGGAAGGGCTTTTCCACATGCCACTTATGGCAGTCAGGGATAACTCTGCGTTTGTCAGTGATGAGTGCACAGCCTTGCAGAGCAGAACAGCCAGTCCTGGGTTATGACTGACCCAACTCCATCAATAACTCACACCTCCTCCTGTACATACAGAGCCAATGCCATGCTCAGTGAGTGTTTGTGGCTGTCTCACTGAAGACTGTGGACTGATGCTTAAAGTTCTGCTAAATTTGAACAGTTTGGCAGAAAACAGTCTCACACAAAGTCATTTCTGCTTAGTCATCAACTTACTCGTTATCAATCAAAATAGTATCTCATGGAAATCACACTTTTCCAGGAACCAAGTGATGGGAAAAGACATGTCACTACTGATGCTGCAATAAATTTGCTGTTTATAAGCTAAGAAGTTTCAGAGGTACCTATGTGTTTCACAGTGATTACACAGGGAGCTGTGGATCATGTGGATTACCCATGGATGTACATAGGGAGCTGCTTTTCTACTGGGACTTTGTCATTTCAGCTTGACTTTGCACTCCAACCTTACAGGGTAGCTGTGCTCTTACACTGCAGGAGATGATACCAATAGCATCTGCTTTCACACCTCACACTTTCCCAAATCAAAATACCAATACTCAGGAAAATTCAAAATCTTCATATCACTAATAAGTTATACAGAGGATTTAGCACATATTGTAGGCAACCTGTGCACTAAAAATTATACTACATACAATACTTTCTCAATTTGCATATTCTGTTGTAGGGGATTGGTGTGAAAGCTAGTTACCAATGTTTTCTTTTCTTTCAAGAGAGAGTGAGCCATTAAAAAATAATTTTATGAGCTAATTTAAAATGGTTTGAGTAGACTTACAAGTTGTCTGTCAGTAAATTTTTTTTTAAATAATTTTATTCTTAAGATTCCCCCAAACAATGCATTTTTTCTTATAATCTTCTATTTGTGATTCTGGGTGGGCCACATTACAAATGTAACAATAATCACATATTTGGTACAGGCTGCTCACAAAACATAATGCAGGTAGGAGCACAGGAAAATAGGTCACTAGAGCTTACCAATGTGCAGCTGTCAAACCTTTTATTCATCTCACTGTTTGGTGGTTTCTGGACAAATGCACTATAATTGAAATCCCATTGCAGAAGTAAAGCTTTCAAGGTGAAATAGTATTTCATTTTCATTATCATGGAAGAAAAGAAGAAGAAATGTTTGCAGTAGCAGAATACCACAGCAATATGTTAAGACTGGCAATTGCAACACTGCTAAGTGTAAACAGAATGCTGTTCATGGCTGTCTTTTCCCTTCCCTTGATCCCCATTTCTTTCCTTTTCTTTCTCTGCACTCTTACAGTAAACAGAAGTTATAAACAAGAAATGCTGAACCAAAAAGGTGTGCTTTTGAGATATTATTCACAATATCACTGTCATCTCTGGGAAAAAAAAAGCCACCTCTTTGTCTCAGGACTTTACAAAGAAAGGCAGAAAATGGCAAAATCACCTTATTGTTATACAGTAAGCAGAACAATATTTTTACATATTAAAGAACAAAATTGGAACATTTTTGTCTGGTGGTATAATCTCTCCTGGAAGGAGGCTGCCCTCTGTCCTTAATCCTATGAATTTGTCACAACATTGTTCCCAGTTCTGTTTTACCAAACATGAAAAAAAAGAAGCTGAATCTCTAGTGCAACCAGACTCTCATGCCAACCCTCTCTATCCTTTTCCCTTGAGTTAGCAGGAGCCTCTGGAGCTGTCAGGAGCAGCACTGCCAATACTTATTTCATTGCCAGATCTACCCATCAGGGCTCTGTACTGCAGCAATCAAACAAGTGAGAGTGGGGTGAAAACAACCAGCCAATGCCAGTACTGCCCAGAGCAAACAGGGGATGATCATAGACTGAACTGTATAAATTATGTAGGCACTGAATGAAGGATTTTAATTACTTGTAAAGAAGATGGTAAGATATGACCATGTGGGAGGGAACAGCAATCATTATCATCCAAATTTTGGAAGCATAACCATCAGGAGCAGAAAAGGAGGCAATGCAATGGGCAGCAGGTTTAGATTAAAATCCTTCCCAGGGATGTTGACCCCATCCAGCCCTAATGGGAACAGGTCAAGCACTACATGGGGCAGGCACAGAAAGCCTGTACCAGCTGATGTCGGGATCACATAAAGATCTCCATTTCATTAAGCAGAAAAGAGTTTACTTTGTAGTACAGAGTGTGGCCTCGAGGATCTCTGACCAGAAGCCACCCTGCCCATCTGCAGTCAGACACAAGTGGCTTTCTGGCATGGACTTCCCTGCTCAGCAGCAAAAAAAGGGCTGTTGGCTCTACCAAAACAGCTTGAAAGAAGCCTGTAACCAAGGTAGTGCCCGGGATCTTGCCCAGAGCCTCCTGGAACAATGACATGATTGCAGTCAGCTCATTTAGGTTTTTTAAATTCACTTACACTCAGAAATATATTTTTTTCCTCTTTTTTTCCTCTTTTCTTCCTCTTTGTTTCCGCTTTTTTTCCCCTTACCATGTCCCAATTTATTTTTGTACATTCTACTCATTGGGTGAGTCTGGCATTTCACTAGAGAGAAGAAGATAGCAGCAATGAGGGCAGCACTGCACCAGCCTCAATACAGGGCTCTGGCACAAGGAAACTGTTCAAAATAGTGTGCAAAAGTCTGTGAGCATGTGAACTTGAAATATTCACTTAGACAGCACTGAGTGCCCCAGACATTACATTTCCTGGCTGTAATCAATATTTTATGGCATGCAGATGTTTATTGTCATATAGGAAAAAGGAAAAAAAAACTATTTTTTATCTTTTCGATCAAACAGTGAGAATTCTACAATATCACTGCACCATATTATTAATGGATAGAGATGAATTGCTGGACATTGCAACTAAACATCAGCATTTCATTGATCTTTGAAAAGTAAAATGCTTAAAAAACCGACAAACTGTATCTCCACAATACAAAAAGTAGCCCTGTTTCTAGGAAAGTTTGTCTCTGACCTCTTGGTAAAGGGTAAACCTAAAACATCTGCTGCAAGATAGGCTTCATAGAAATCTAATTAACACCATGTACAGGAATGATGAGAGCAGATGTATCCTGGATAAAGTCACTCACAGGATATCACTTTGTTATGGCAACACAATTTCAGGTTGGAAAAAAAAAAAGATTTGGGAAAAGTCTTCATTGAAAAAAAGGTCATATAATATTAGAATGACTAATTATGGCAAAGAAAGAGAGAAACATATCTCACTTAAGAAAAACTAAAACTGCACAAGAGAAAAAGAAGCTGAAGGGAGCAATAACATCCTCACTTACACTGGACCTTGCAACTGCAAAGGTCAACATATTAAAAAATGGCTGCAGACATTCTAGTGAACAGAGCAGTGCCCTGAGCAGTTACAAATGTTTTACAGCCTGCTGAAGGTATTGACTATAATTAAAGCCCAAATAATGGCCTCAAAATACTGAGAGCTGATATCAGTGTCTTTTTCTACTTGCATTGAGCAGCAAACCAGCATCTTGGAATCTGAACAATTCATTGCTAACGTGGTCTAGGATAAGTTCCCTGCAATCTACAATCAACTCCTCTGTCACCTAAACAAGAAAGAATGCAGCTCTTTTGTGTATGGCCTACATTTTACAGTGATTTTTTTCACTTAATTGGTTGGCATTGCCCAAATCCATTTCACTGCTTCCCCAAACGACTGAATTCACAGAGGGAGATCAACAAAAAATATCAAGTTCATCATGTTTAGAACTGTGTCTCAGCATCTGTGCTGCCTTTCTTCACAATGACCTTTCCCTGATAGCTTTTCTGAATAATTTTCAGAATGACTGAAGAGAAGGAATGGCAGCCAGGTTTGCTCTAAGTTTTTTTTTTGGTGTTTGTTTGGGTTTTTTTTGTTTTGTTTTGTTTTGTTTTTTATATATATGGGTGTTTGAGAGATTAATGTTTTGATTAAAGGAACATTGATTGAATTTTTCTGATAGAAAATTGTCCATAAGCACATGTGCCCCTTATTTCTGGATCACAGGTTGGTTTTCTTGCTTACAGAGACACTGTATGTGGAGGGAATAAAGAGAACACTAAACCCAGGCAGGGCTCAGGTGTGTCATGGTTAAATGGAAGGTGGCAGCACAAAGCAGACTGTCAGGCTCAGGCTCCATGTTCATTTTTCTGCCAATTTGAACAACAATTCTCCTCTTTGATCAGAGTTCGTAGGTTCCCATAAATAACTGGTGACCTCATTGTGCTGTCCACTAAATATTTCACTTGTGACAGGTCACGTTTAAGGAATGAAAACAGATATGACACAGATTGAGAGCAACACACTCATTTACTTTGACTTAAAATTAAAAAATTGTCACCCCAGTGTTATTAAATGGTTCCAAGGAGATTGATTTTTTTTTCAGACTTCTTTTTGTGGGGTTTTTTTTGTTTGTTTGTTTGGGGGTTTTTTTATTTTATTTTTTTTAAGTAGAGACATGCATTAGAGCAATCTTCTGATCACATATTTGTGGAGTAAGAAGTGTCCAGTGGGTAGAGAAGAAGCTGGCAATGAGGCTTCCTGAATTTTACTTTTAAGCTAAACCATTAATACCTATGTTGCTTTTGGCAAGTCACTTTTTGTGTTAGACTTGGTCTAAGCATGATATACTATAAATAATGCAGGTGTGCTGAAATCTATTTAATCTCTGTAAATCATACTGCAGGATTTAATCAAAGCAGAGACCCAAGCACCCCTATAGTGGGAGGGATATAAAATCCCAACTGGAATAGAAAACCCAGTAATGTCTTTATTAAGTTTTCAAGGGTCAGTCTAAAAGCAAGCAATCTTCAAATATCATTCACATGCTATGTGCATCTCCTTGATTTTTTTAATTAAAATGCTTCCTTAAGCCACTGACAAAATGACACATTCTGTTAAGTGCTAATAGTAAGGGCAGGCCTTTCTTTTTCATCAATTTCAATCCTGAAAATTCCTTTATGTTATGGTTTTGCATTCACTTTGAACAGAGAAATATGAGACTATACAGTTTAAGACAGTGAAAAAGCAAATTTTTGATATAGAAATTTGAATAGTTCTACAACTGCTTTCATATTTAGCTTTCATTAGTATCCTGAGATGGGATAGAAGCAGACATCCCATCTCCAGCATCCCATAATTGCTACAAAAATGAAGGCAGAAGGCTATTTTCAGCTGGTCATTTCTGTGTTGCTTATGTGTAATAGCAGTAGAAAAATAAGAGATTAAGTTATCCATAATTGGAAGGATTCTCCATGTTCATGAGACAGTAAGAAAGAAGCCTTTGAGATGTTAAATCAAATACAGACATTGCCAAAGAGGAAGGAAACCAAGTATTGGTCAAATACCCACAGGTAGACAAAGAAGCAAGTATGCTGGAGAGCTCTGAGATGAGTAAACAATGTTGGATTTGCTGTTGAAGAAATACAGTCTATGAAGGTATTAAAGAAGGGATGCAGGGTGAAAAAAATGAAGAGAGAAAGGAAAACCTGAGGACAAGTAAGTCCTGACTGAAGGAAGAGGACAGGCAGCAGATACAATTTTAAGCAAGAAGCAAATGCTGAAAAAGAGGGCTGACAACAGTGTGTAAAATAAGTAGAGAGACTAAAGAAAGGAGAAAGATGAGTAAAATCAAATACACAAAATGTTCTCTCTCAAATCCTGTTTTTCAGTTTTGTGATTCAACTCTTCTGATATTTATTCTTCACACTTCATATCTTCCATATCCTCCTCCTTCCTACAACATTTAGCAAGAGTCTCTCAAAATCCTGCACTCCTGTCCCCATGCCTCTCAGTGTTTCCTCCACAAACACCACTCATATTTTATTTATGATGTCATTCTCCTCTATACCCCAGATTTACCCCTGCTCAAACTAAAAGAGTGAGCTGCATCTGTGACCTCTCCTCTTACCTGCACAATTATGAGAGAGACCTTAAACCCTAACATCTTCCCTTCTCTCTCCCATTAAACAAAGTATCTACAATCTTCCCGGCATTCCTTTTCCGTCCTCTTCTTGGGGCTCAGGCTGCTCTTCATATACACCACCTCTCCCCAACATCTCACATCCACAGCACACCAAATCCTTACAGAACTTTTCTACAAAATATGTATTTAATTATGCAAACTTTCTTTAAGCACTTCTTCCTCGTCCTGTTATCTCAAACCTGGGCTGTTCATCTCCACGTTCAAAGCCCTTCTAGCTCTCTGCCTATGTTCCTTGACTCTCACAGAGTATCAGGAGGTCAACCCTCACCTAAGGTTAGGTCATGACCCCAGCATCTTATATCTGCTTGTAACCTTTTTAAAAAGCACTTTCTCTTCAGCTGCTCTAACACTGGGAAGATATCCCATAAATATCCACAACATTATCCCATTATACATCTTCAAAAAGTTCTTTAAAGCATACTATGATGCCCACAAAAGTTTTACACATAAGTCACTTGCTTAATAAATACACACCCAGCTAATACTGCTTCTTATGTCCTTGTACATCTTCATATGTTGTATCCTGTCAAATACTTAAAGGAAAAGTCTTTTTTGATCTGTTTTCATACCATGTCTGGAATATATATTAATTTCTAGATGCTAGTAAACAGAGCCACAGTTCCTATGTGCTGTATTGTTAAATATATACACAGGTACTTTAGTAAATCATGGAAGCATAAAGTCCTGTAACACGTAGGAAGACGTCCTTGTCAATGAAGCCAAAATTTAAACTACTGGTTCCAAAACTTTTACAACAGTTATATTACTTTCATAGTGTAAATCCTGAAAATGAATCTCTGACTGAATTTATTGGGAAGTACTAATGAATTGCAGCACAAAACACAAGAGACATGAACAAATCTTGTTGGTATTATTTCTATATGATTAACATCAACATGTGAGATGTTACACAGTGATTCGTGTCATTATAGAAATACACCATGGCATCAATATAATTAAGAATACTGAACTTAAAGCACGGACATGAGACAGGAAAATATAATGATTTCACTGCATTTGTTTAAATCACTTTTCTGTGAATTGCTGTTTTTTTGGTTTTATGTATTTTTTTCTCCTTTTTATTTTTTTTTTTTGCCACTATAATTATGAATTTTATCCACTTATATGTATAAGGGAAATGTGAGCTTGTTTGGACAAGAGCAGGCTTGTCACTGCTGTTACCTGCTTGCTAGGAGTGCAACCTGAGAACAAGTTTGAGCCCTGTCCAGACCTGGTGGGGGCTTGTAGCCACTGCTGCTTGGGCCCTAGCCAGCATGTTGGGGCTTGCTCGGACTTGTACCCCAGCACGGTGGGCATGCCACAGCCCACCAGAGACTGCCCACAGAAGGGACAGTGACCAAAGGTGAGGTGGACGTGTTGGTGGAGCGCAGACTCCCCGCGTCCCCAGCGCTGCTTGCCTGTTCCTTATCAACTAATAAACTAATAAATTGCCTTAATGATTGACCAACTCAATTGTGGTGTGTAATTTATAGCAAGTTGTTATAAGAAATTAGTATTTTCTGCCTATCACATGTTTATAACTCTTTCTCTTGCTAAAACGGGAAATGTGAAGCCACCTGAACTCTAATTTGGAGAAAAAAGTATTTTGGAGAGATGAGCACTGTTTTTAAAATATCAAAAGTATGCAGGATTCTTTAATTAAATCAAGATTTCATACAAATGAATGAACAATATTTTAAAGATTCTAGGGCTTCAGATGCCCTCAGCTGACCAGAGATTCACTTATTTACCACATTTTGACATATGCTTGATTCCTCAAAGAAATTTTGAAAAAAGCAATAAATCTGAAAAGCCTCAGTATTCTAAATGAAATAATTATTCTGCAGACTGAACCTAATGCTGAGGTAATGTAGAGTTGGACCTTTCCAGATAAATCTGTCTTAATAAATGTTCATCTCTACTCTCAGGAACAACAGAAGTCTCTAAGGCAGCAACAAACTAGAAACAAGGGCAAAATGCAATAGTGAAGCAAGAGGCAATGTGATTTAAGGGTGAAAAGATTTGGACATGACTCTTCTGGACAAAAAGAGGCAGAAAGTCTGCTTTTATCATGAGTGCCTAGGGCATCTTGTTTGCAGAGTCTGGACCTCTGGCAAACACTTTACTGCAATTCCTGTTTTCTATTTTTGAATTTGATCATCTTGATTTTTATGTCAAAGAGACAAGGGGTAGACTGGCAGACAGCAGGGAATTACCACTGTGTATACCAGACATTCATAATACCACTAGAGGTGCTATTATTTTTACCAGAACCAGTAAGTTTTAAATCCCAGGTATGCAGACTTCTTTGAAAAAGTTTGTGTAAATTTAAAATCAAATAACTCCGCAGAGACCCTTCTTTTGGTAGGATGATGCTTCGTTTTTCCAAGTAGACCAGAGATAGAGGATTGTAGCAGAGAAGAGACAGAAATAATGTTAATAACTTAACTGAAATGAAGATTAGACAACGGGGCATAGCAGGGGGCCCATCCAGAGTCTACAGAGCATCACTAAGAGCGCACTTAGGACACTTTGTTGGAGTTCTCAAACAAATTGCACCACTTACTGAGACCAGGAAAAGATCCTTTCATTTGTAATAGGCTGTAATGGCTCGTCCTTTGTTAGTCTGAGCATTCCAGACAAAGCAACTCCAGTTAGACACTGGCTCTGCTTGGACACCTGTAGAGGTAATAGCATTCAATAACATTTAAGTGACAGGCCCAACACAAAAGGACTTTTCAATTGCATCTGGGATGAAGTTAAGATACACACCCAAAATCACCCAACAGAAATGCTGACAGAGAAGCACAGCAGAAAAACAACTTGGTCCCACAGTTTAAACCCCAGAACTGTACAGTTCAATTTGAGATTTCTGCTCAAAGTCATGCCAATTCTTCTAGCAGATCTCTACTCTCCAGAGGACTAGTAGTGATACAGCAGTCAGGCCCCACACTGGCAGTTTACTCAGTCTTTACTTAAGAGCTTATTCGGTGAGTTCCTACTTATAGAAAATTCTGGATGGATTTTCTTTTCCTCCTTCAAACACTAAACAGATTATTTAACAGCTTGCACACAGGTCCACTGCAATCTCCTCTAAAAGTCCTCCTAGAGGATATATATAAATAAAAATTCTTGTGTGTTTGGTAACTTTACTCCTATAGAGGACAGAGACACCTATGCTGAGGTAAAACTCCAGTTATGCATACCTAAGTAATGAGCTTTTTCTGTCAGGATCAATTTTCCATTAATAGCATTCAGTGCTCCATCCAATTTTCAAATTAATTTGACCTGTGAACCTGGGGTATTCTGCTGCTGCTTTTTAAACTACTGGAATGTAATGTCAACACAACACAGAAAAAAAAAAAAAATTATAGCAACAAGAGTTTAATGGCCAAACAGATGCTTACTGGGGGATTTTAAGGCAGCTTAATGCCAAGCAGGCAGCCGAGATTCAGATTACAGTTAAAGTAATAAATAAGTAAAAAATAAAAACAGAAGCTTTTTAACTTAGCCATTAAGTCAGTAAGATTAACAATTTAAAACTGCTTTGTCCAGGACTGTCTAAGGCCAGAAAATAAAGAGTGCCATGCTATTGATCTGCAAGTTTATTTCTTTCACTCTGCAATGTGAAAGGAATCAGTCTCTTAACTGAAGGAAAAATAACAGTGTTGATAATGAAGATGAGGGTTGAGCTCTTGTAGGACAATGAATGTGTTGTATTAGTGGTGTTATAGCATAACTGCCAGGTCTGAGTGTATCTTTGACACGCCAGCTGGGACTGGCACTGCACTGGGGTGAGCACTACAATCAATTCCTGACAGTGTAAGGGACACCTCCAAAATGTGCAGTGGGACAAGCAAATTATTAGGACACCGCCTGTCTATTAATCTCTCAGTGCTCTGCATGGCACAGATGCATTTTATTACTCATAGTCCAAAAGTCTGAGGACATATTCAAGTGAATGCTAATGAACTAACTATAGTAAGCGTTGACTTCAAGTATATTGACAAACATATGTATATATATGGCATGCATTCCTACTATTTTATTTAATTTTATTTTTTAGGGGGCATTGTTTTAATTTAAAAATTTTAAAAAATCTTCTATACCAAAAAAAAAGATTTTGTTGGAAAGGGATGTTTAAGCTTCTAGAATCATGTCTTTTGTCAGAATCCAATACCTTGTTACAGGAAACAAAGATTAAACTGTTTCCACTTATCAGAAACTGTACATCAAAAAGATAAGAAATGCCAATTTCTTTCTTGCATTTTTAATAAGCAAGCAACACCAAACATCAATAAGCCTTTGGCAATGAGGTTTTGGCTGTGATATGCAAGTCACAACTATTTTATAAGTCATATTTAAAGATTTACACCAATTAATTTAAATTTGAAGGTACTGAAAATACCTGCTGTGTTACAAGAAAAATGTTACTAAGGAAATAGTCCGTTTTATCCTTGAAAGGATATCAGTTCATCAATGAAATTAGAAAGTACAGGCATACAGAATAAGTCAAAATTAGAAAGTACAGGCATACAGAGTAAGTCCTGCAGATCTCTGGGAACTGGGGACTATATGGAAAGGATAAAAATAGCAGGGTTACTACAGAAGAAGTCCAAGACCTTCAGAATAACAGCTGAGAAAGCCGGTCTTCTATGCAATTCATCAATGAACAGAGGCACAGATAACAGCCACTGAAGTTACAGGCAACAATCAATCCCTGACCTATTCACTCCACTCTGACCCATGGGTCACCTTCCTCTACCTGTATCTCCATAAGAATTACAGCCTTTTTCATGGGAGTTTTTCGTGGTTTCTTTTTTTTTTTCTTTCCTCATTTTGGTCTCTTTGGCCTCTTAGAAGATGATACAACATACTGTTTTAATTTCAGGGATAATCTGTCTTTTCACCTACAGCAAAGGAGAAGAAACAGGAGACACTACACAGAGTTGAGCCTAACAAAACAACAGGCTATAATTTCCAGAGCTAGCACCAGCCACAATAGCAATGGAATCAACCACTGAAGAATTCAGTTCACACCTAAAAGTTCATGGAATACTTGCTTTCTCTGAGATCTCCACAAAAATAAGTATCACCATCACCCATCAAGCTAGAGGATTCCCACCGGGATAAAGGTGTGCACTCTCTCTTCAATTATAGCACTGTGCTGTACCAGCAAAACATCTGTGAGGGTTTAGGAAAGTTACAGCTACCATAAGATGCTGCAATACATCTCTTCTGCAAGAAGGGAAGCTGCCTGTGCTTCTAAACTGTTCTCTTGCATTTTCCAAATGTTCTTGTTCTTCCTTCCTCAGGGAAAGGTAGATAAGGACAACCACAAGGCAGTTGTCAGTCACATCACATGGCAGGATGTTCAACACTGACTGGATACTTGTCTCACTCCAGTGCAGAGCATGGCAAGGTATGCTTTACCAAAGAGACAACCAATTTAGCAAGTCACAACAATACTCCCTTTCTAAACTCTGCATCTATGAGTCATTGTCCTGGTTTACAATACAAGATATATATTCTATTACCATCTGAGAAGGGTGATCATCCTTATCTCTGTGGGAAGTATCTTCTGTTAATGGGCCTTTCAGTCCTACTGTATAACTGATAAGATTACATCATCCCATTGGGAGATGCTCCAGCCAGGAGGACGAGCCAAGCCTTTCCTACCTAGATAAAAACTGAAGTTCAGAACACCAAAGGCAGCCTTTTCCCACTGGATTCCAGAGGAAGAACCAGATTTTTATCCACCTCATCGCTGGACTCTTTGGAGGAAAACTGCACCAACACTCTGCCTGACAGGGTATCAGGTTGTATTCTGACTCTGTCAGTGGTTTTATTTTTTTATTATTGCATGTATTTTGTTTTTCCTTTTTCTCTTCCCTATTAAAAATTGTATTACTGACTTGTCTCACTGGTTTTGGTTTTCAAACCAGTACAGTCTTTTAGGTCTGTAACATTAAAGTACATATTCATATGCTTATTTCAGAATTTCAGATAGTCTGTTTTATTATATGTAGAACAAAGATAATACTAGTTTTATTTAGGAATTAGGCTAATTCTTACAGCAGAGTAGGAGAATAGTAGGTTTCAGGTAAATTTTAATTAGTTATTAGGAAGATTGTTAAAAATATAACAGGAAAATTTGACATAGTAAAGCTTTAGATATAAAGTTCAGAAAATATTTAAAAAAAGGAGAGATCCATGCAAAAGTAGTGTTTTGGTATGTCTCATTATGATAGCAGCTCCTACTAATAAATACAGAGGGCATTAAAAGCACTACAGTAATTTAGCAGTTGTTGCTTTTGTGTCTCCATGGCACAGCAGGCACCCACTGAAATGGGAGAGGATGTGGCTAAGTCACTTTTAACTTTTCCTGCATGGTTAATCTTAGAAAGTTTTTGAGTTTAATCCGTTGTGGAAAGACTCTCAGTTTGTATGAACAGTTGGTTATTAAGTCCTTTCTGTTCCTACAGAGAGCAAGAAATATATGATGGTTTTTAAGGCCTTTACAGAAAATTTATAATTCTCACCAAGTCAAGCTCTTCAATAGCAATTTTTCATAGCTGCTAATCTTAGTGGGTTTCAACGCTGTAAAGCAGAGCACCATGAAAGTGTTTTGCTCCAACCTTCCATATCATTTTAGTCTAGATATTATATGACTTAGAAATAATTAATTTCAAGCTAAATTTTGCCTTATAATCAATTAAAAGAAGCAACACAAAACACCAGGAAATGCTTTAGTGAAACCCTGTCTCATACGGGGTTAATGTGTTACAGTTCCTGAAGATAATCCATATTCATGAATACTAAGACATAGCAACTGATTAATTTGGATCATTACTTACAAAGACCTAAAAATTCTACCACCGTAGACAAAACCTATGCATCTACTTAAATATACATAATTACTCTGTCAAGTACATAAAATGCTATACCACCCCACTAGCTTTTTTTTTTTTTTTTAAATAAGCACTAGGATGCATTCGTATTCTTCTGAGGCATCTGTTCTTTACTGAGTTACATTCACTATGTTTAAGGAAAATGGGTTATTTTGGCATTAAAACCAAATTAGGATGTTTTAATGGGTCTTTTCCTTTCAACATCTCTCACCATGACAGTGGTGGAAAACTCAGAATGTTTATAAAACCATGTATGCCTTTGGACAGTGTTTTTGTTACCAAAAGCCCTTCTTAATTTCTTAACAAATGCACCTCAGAATTTACTAAACTGACTTATTCTGGCTGCACAAAAGTACATTACTCATAGATGTTGTACCAAGTAGACCAAACTTCTAATAATAACATTTAAATCTAAACTTATTATTAAATAAAATCAGCAATGCAGAGCTCAGATTCACTCTGTTCTAGAAACTCTTGCTTCATCATGTTGTCTTTTTTCCTGAGGTTTTAGTGAATTTAATGAATATTGAATTTACTTAGTAGCCCCCTTTCCTGAGCCAAACAGTAAAATGGGATGATAAAGTCAGGTAAGAGCCCATTAATGTTACAATTCCTAGAATGCCAAGAACCCCTGAAATAAACACACAACCATCATTCAATGGCCCAGAATATTAACTGCACCAGAGGAGGAGGAAGGAGTCTGACTCACACTTCTTTCAAGTCTCATCTTTGCCTCTAATTCTCAGGAAAAGCAGCTAAAAAATACATATACTATCTGCAATTTTACACTGCATATTGCAATGGGCCTGGGGCCTCTGAGAGGCTTGTGGTGTAAATAACACAGAGTAAACAACGACATACTTTTTAACTGCAGAAACTCATCAACTATGTTAAAACGTACATCACACACTGCCACTGTCTCTCACTGTTCATTAAAAGAGAATGAATCCTGAGGGAGGCATCACTGAATATAGATATGTCTCCAGCACACCAAATCATACCCTGAGCCTTCACTAAAGCTAATAAAAACATATTAAATACATCCCAAAAGTTCCCTTGGCTTAGTCCAAGCCACTTGGGCAATTTATAATTTAAAGGAGAATATGAGATTAGAGAGTGATGAAAACAGTGTGATCTAGAATTTGAAACAACAGTTTAACCATTTTGCCATATTCACAGGATGTACAGATTTACTGAAATTTGCTTGTAGACAACTCTAAAGCTCTCTGTATTTTCGCTTTCAAAAACTGCACATACAGTAATGTTGGACTCCCAAATAAATTATAAAATATACTACTTGTAAAATCACTGTAGCAAAACCCACTCTATTTTAAAGATAGCAGGGTGCTACAGTGTTAACATATATATTCTACCTATCCTAACAGTCACCAGCATCCTCCACTCTGGGCTGATAAGGCTTTTAAGTGAGAGGGCCTGAGATGAACTCTCTGCCCTTGTCACAGTCATTCATTCCTAGCAGTTCAATCCCATCGTGCACCTAATTTCAGTGGAAGTTACAGATCATAAAAGCCCATGAGCAGCACAAAGAATATTCACTGGCCTCAACTCTCCTGTTGCCTTCATTCTTGCTATTCCAGACATTTAGCTCAATTCAGTATCTTAAAGAACCCAGGGATACGTAAGAGAGAACTAAACTAAGAATGACCGTAACAAATAGTTGATTAGTTTAAATGAAGTGGAGAACAATTACTGAGATAATGAAGTGATAAAGTAAAATGAGTGAAATAACGAAAACAGCTTCTTAGCTAATTCTACCACAGTTCTTATGAGATTCAGTTGAGTGTATAAGGCCTTCTCAAAGAGAATGACTGTAAGCCGCAAGAGAAATTTAACATGAAATTCAGTGATGTGAGCTTATTTTCTTATACAGCACCTATTTAGCATCTGAAATCTCTTTCCTGATATTAGTGTCTCAAAACACAACACTTTGCTAGTATATCACAGCTCCCAGACTGCAGCTGGCCTGGAAGAGGTTGAGGGACTTGGTTCAATTCAACAATCTTTGGGAGGGCAGAAATTGACCCAGACCAACACCCTTTGCCAAGCAAAAGATTCCCACCACTTCTGCAGTAACAGAAAGCTTCAGCCCTGCCTGCTTAGATAATATTACTGACCCAACAGAGAGACCAAAACATTCATCTGCAGCACTTCCTTAGTAATAAAGAAACTCATCCCTGTGAATTGGTTCCTAACTTTTGCCTTATTATTGATTCTTTGTGAGCACTGCACAGCAACTGCTAATTTCGTTTATGTAAAATATTAATCTCCTAAAGTGCAGTGACAACAACTTTTCCTTTTAATCTTGCATTCAAACCTATGTTCCATATTCCCACATGAATGTGCAGGGACAGCACAGCAATGAATACAAACCAATTTACAACTGCACTACTCCATCTTACAAGTTTCTTTCCCTGAAGCAATCCCCCCAGGACATCGGTTTAGCATGACACATAGAATCGTTAAGACTTCCATCCATCCTCCTTCAAATCATGGAAAACACTTCCAAGATCAACTAGCCCAACCTTTGAACAGTCACCACCTTGTCAACAGCATGAATGCCAAACTCAGTAATTTCTTGAACACCTCCCTGGCCAGTCCCTTCCAATGCCTGATAATCCTTTTCAGTGAAGAAATACTTCCTGATATCCAGCCTAACCCTCCCCTGGCACATCTTAAGACTGTCCTGTCACTTGTCCTTGTCACACATCTCTTGTCCTGGCTGTCTGGCAGAAGAGGCTGACCCCACTGAGCATCCCTTTCCCCAGACTAAACACCCTCAGCTCCTTCAGCTGATGCTGAAATAGCTTTACCCTCTACACCCTTCAGCTTTATCGACCTTCTTTGCACACACTCCAGCACCTCAATGACTTTGTCGAAATAAATGGCCCAGAACTGGACAGTTCTCAAGGCATGGCCTCACCAGTGCTGACTATAGACACGATTTCACAGAAATCTCTGTCTTAACCTCAAACAATCATAATTTTGCACAGATTTGCTTTTAAAATAAATAAATTAATAAATAAACACACAACTATTACTACTCTTTGCCCTTGTATGGTACTAATAAATCTGGAATTAAAATCAAATCAAAAGTATTCCCTAGCACTGTTGTGCCCAGTCAGCTTTTCCGTTTTGTATCCAGGTGAACTATTTGATGCTTACAAGCCACAAAATGCCTAAAATGGTTCATGGTTTTACATTGACATTAGTACATTTCATTGTGTTTGTCAATGGCATTTAGAGCAGCTGGCCTTTTGAAATAAAGCATGTATGCTGTGGAGTACCATTAAGGGCAATTCAATTGCCCTTTATCTGTTTCTGGGGCTCTGTGGACTAAAAAGCAGCATCTGGAAGCTTCATGGGTATTATCTGGCTTTATGTTTTACTCTGTTTAGGCAGACTTGTCTGTTTTTTCACACATTAGGCTCAAAGGCAAAGTTTCCCGTTCATCAAAATATCTGTTTACTGGCTGCAGACTCACCTCAGTGAGTGTTCAGAGGGAACACTCACCTGTCCAAGCACTTAGCTCAGCTCTGTGGTAAACAGTGACACTAACTATTCCAAATACTCGTGTTATCAGGCTTATTGGTATCAGGGGCAAAGTTTCTCTATTTGTGATGGCAGCAGCACTACACTTGAAGACAGCTGGCAGTTCCTAATAACTGGACATCCTGTTGTCCCTATCGCAGTAAGTGCCACCTTATCATCCTTCCAAAAAAGTGGCTGGTACTTGGTTCCCAGGAAACTTCTCTGAGCTTGCAGGCTGGGCTCAGTCCCAGGTATGTGTCTGCTCAGCTGTCACTGGCCTCCCTGTCCAGATAGCTTGCATACTGATTTCTACATAAATATGAATTGCATGCCTTGAACAGTCAGTTCTCTTTGGCAGCCCCACAATCTCTTCTCTGTGTCTGCTAGCTCCTTTGACCTCTGCTCTCTGGACACCATTTTATATCCCACTTACTGGATATTTAACTTCTCATTTTCCTCGCACACTACTCCAGACAGCCAGTCCAGTTCCTGCTGACTCCATTCTGCCAGCTAATCCCTGCTGGGCCAAGCTGAAGATACTTGACATATGGATAGCTGGTAAAGGAGGAACGGGCAGATTTTGGTGAATGTCTGGAGGGACTAGCCCAAGCATAATGATTTTGGCTGGATTAAGAGAAATGCTCATCTATTATATCACTTGAAACAGAGCTTGTTCAGCCAGCTTATCATGCCCAGAGCACTGCAAAGAGCCCTCACTGCCAGGAGGAGACACCAGCTGGAGTCCTACCACTGCCCAGCTTTACACTCCTTCTCTAGCAGGGCAGTACCTGTCAGTTCACCAAACATCAAAACCTTCCCTACCACAGACTTCAAGGAAAAAATTTCAGGCACATCTCTTACAGTGTGGAACCCTGAAAGGCATTCCCTAGTTAGGGAGCTATAAGAGGCTTCTCTCCCAGCAAATGCCAGTGTACCCCTATTCTGTTCCCTGGGCCAGCCCCATGCCTCCCTCCCTGTCTCTCAGTCTTACAGTCACTCCAACCTTGTTCCCCTCTTGGCTCCCATGCCCTAACCCCACCCTTGTGCCACCCCCATGTCCCCTGGTAATTGGTCTCTGATGCTCCCCCTGCCCCAAAGACCAAGGTACTTGAACCTAAACCCTCACCAGGAGCCCACCAGGAGCCCACTTTTGCCTTTCCCTCTGACCCTGGACTATCCATGCGCATGGCTGAATAAACATCTCTGTGGAACCCATACAAAGGCCCTTCCTGCTGCTTTGTCTGCTACCATCCTAGCAGCTATCCAGGCTACAACACTACAGAGGTACAAATCACTCCTCATGTCGGCCCATGGAATAAGCAACATGTTCTGTGAAATATCTTTGGAATATTTGTGGACAGCATTTTCACTCCTGTGATCCCAGGAAAAGAGTGCAGATATTGAAGGAGGCAAGAAAGCTTCATTCAAAGAACTGCGTCCTGGGAGACTTTCTGCTAGAAAAAAAGGAAGGTATATGAATTGAATTATGTATTGTTCATGTAAACAGATAGAGAACATGGACACCAGCAGAAAGCATAACTTTTGGAGAAGTGTTGGAGGAAGGAAGGAGAAAAGTGCCTTGTTTCCATTTTCTATCCATGAAGGGCGACATTCTGGTAAAATAAAAGATATGTTTGACTGGCCTGTCCTTGTCTGAGGCCTCAGTCAGGGCATCAGCCTGGTCTCTAGCTATTAATCACACAAGCTTTACTTCATTAGCTTAGCCTTCTCCTGGATCTTTTCCCACCCTTGACAGGGGATGCTGTGTCACGCAGCAGGAATTTCGCTCAGATGGGGCTCCTGACATCTGCAACTGACTGCATTCACACTGATGTATCACACCCTCAGCAAGCCTGGCAGTCTCCTTTTGGAGAGAGAAATTAATGGCAAGCAAATGAGGGAACAAAAGGAGGAGAGAGGGAAGGAGACACTCCAGGGAGCAGATTTCAGGATAAGCAACCTTAAAGAGTTAAAGGCTAGCTTTCCATATGAACATTGAGTACAGAGGAGTGCTACAGAAACCAGTCTTTTCATTTAGATATCTGCTCCAAGAGTACACATATAAAAGACAACTTGAGAAGGGAAAAGAGGAGGTGTAATAATTTTCCTGGTAAGGGAATGGAGAATAAATTTTAGCCTTGCAATTACCATTTTTACAGCAGCACAAATCAGTTAATTTTCTTATATTAATGCTCCATAGTTTAGAAAGCATTTATTTTCTCTAAACAATCAGCAATTCTGAGTACATTATTCATCTTTTTTCTCCATTTTCATAAAGTCCTGTTAATAGAATACATTCAAGAAGGCCACTGTCATCATTAGAATGTTCTGTTACAATACCAAACAAATCAAGCAATTTAGACAAGTGAATAAAACAGCACACTCTGTTCCCTAAATGACCAGGGCAAAACACTACATTCTCATTATTTTAAACCAGCCAAAAACTTCAAACATTTTTAACATAGTCCATACAATTAATCAGGCAAAAATCCTTTCAATTAGGTTTGGCAGTCCTGCCACCGTCAGAATTTCAAATAATAAACACAGGAATCACTTGAAAATTCCAGTGTCAGCATAACACACCTCATATAACTTCACAACATATGAAAAGGCCCAGGCATTAGCAGCTGACCTATTAAAAATGGCTTTAGGTGTGACAAGGATGTGGCAGTACCTGGTATCCTGCAGCTATCATTAATGAACATTTTCTCTCCAGTTCTGCAAATCTGCATTATTTTATTTTTATAGTATTTCAGTAATATATAAAACATCTATAATAAATATACTGTGGGTCCATTTTCAGAAGTTCTCTTGGAGAAAGACAGGAGAGGTTTCATACCCACCAAATAGCAAATCTACCACATCAGAGTAATCACATCACACCATCAGTGTCTGGATTAAAAAAATAAGTCACATGCAAACAGGAAATATGATTCAGAAATTATTCAGAAAGGCCAAAACTCTGCACTGTCCCAGACTCCTGATAGTCCTGTATCCTATAGCCAGAGACTGTCATCAACAGCACAGTCAAAAGGATTTCTGATGATAAGGATCTTAGAACATTCAGAATGTGTCTATTTTGCCAGTCCATCAGAGGTTTGTTAATCAACTTTCTAGAAGATCTCAGTTTAAGATGAGAAATTAAAATAGAAACTTCAGAAGCACAGAGGTTTTGAGACCTTAGTAAGACATACAATTTTGGAATTTCTAGAATCCCCAACACAAAACATTTGTTAAATGGAATTCAGAGATTTGAAGGCAAGAGAAAAATAAGGGCAGATAACAGTGATTGAAGTGTAGAGGAACAACACGAAGAGGAACAACACAAAGAGGAATTTTCAAGCTGCAAAACTGCTCCAATCAAGTAAGTTTTGATGGGGAAAGTCAGATGTAACTGCTCCAGGCTACATTACCAAGTCAATAATCTGAGCAACACAGACATGCATGAAGCAGTCTGAAGTTTCTAGAAGTACTGAAAACATAAGCAGAGTAACTGTACAGGCAGAACCAAGGTATTCAGAAGGCACAAAGGCAAACCTAAGCAGTGTCCTATTTTTTGTAAAGAGTTACTGAATTTGTGTACAAAATAATTCTTAAAGTTGTAGACATATCTCAACCCCAAAAGAAAATTTCAGGCAGAGACTTTCAATAGCCTTGAGCCTGCGGAAGCTTTAATTGCAAAAACTGTGGAAACTTACAGAAATTTTGCCATGGGATTTATTTTCCCTAATCTTCTTATATAAACATATGGTTTTCATGCTGCAAACATCACAGTGTATCAAGAAGACTACCATTTGAAATGCTAAACTGCTCGAACATTGAAGTCAAAGGATTTTTTTGTAACTATTAACACCTGAAAGTCCTGCCACATTTGGAGAAATGCCCTAATTCATAGAAGTTCTCAGTCCAGTTAATGGAAAAATATGCCCTTTTGCTCCCAATCCATTTTGGTGCGTGAACACACAGACATTTCATTCCAATAGAGCATCAGAGCACAGCACTAAATTTTGGACACTCTCAGCATGATTACTTTGCAATTATGGCATATGTATTATGGCAAGTCCCAAGTAAATTATGAACTCTGTGTATTACAAAGGCACTGTGAAACATTGATTGATTTGGACAGTTTGTAGTTAATTAAGTTCATTTCCAATTCCATCTCTTCACACAATTTCAAAGCATTCTGCATTGAAAGCCCATTTTCAATTAGTAAAGAGGATGAAACAAAAAAGTATTAATTATAAAAGTGGCAATCCTCATTTAAATCTTCATAGTACAGCAATTATTTATGTTAAGTGTTGAGAAACTGGAGAGTTATACTTGTCTAATATAATTTTTTTCCTTGATATATTTCTCATATATATTAAATCTGTACAAAGTAGTGGCATAGCATTTTTTAAAGTAAGGAATAAATTATTGCTCACAAACTTGTACAAAGCTCCAAAAGATAGAAAAATGTCTGTGCTTGGCTAGAGTCAAATTAAGTGCCTTGGCCTGATGCCTCTCACTGCTACTGCACTCCTACCTTCACACAATTCCATTACTTGGATTGAAGCAAACGTCCCCATCAAAATAGTGAAGGAATACTGGTATTAGTAGAAACTCATGCTGCCAAAGGAATACCCAAAAGAAGATACTAATTTTTATTCTAATGTTTGATGCTGTTCAAAAATAATAGGTCCAGGCTACTCACCAAACTGCTTTTATAAAGAGGTACAAATCCTGGAAAATATGATGGAAAAAAAGACAAATAAATCATCCCTTAAATTGCTGATGTTACTGTTCTACAAAACAGGTATTCTTTAGTACATTAATACCTTTCTTCATGTGAGCCAAATACCTCCAATGCCCATTAAATAGAGAGAGAAGACAGAAAGACCCAATGTTTTTTGTGGTGCCATTCAAAGATGGAACATCTTAATTTGCTGACTGTATTTCTCTTTGCCTCTGTCAAAGACTGCCAGCCACAGACATGACACCAAAATGAATGATATGAGATTAGCAGGCGCACAGTGCTTTAAACCAACTTTTCTAACTCCATTTACTGGATTTGGAACTGCTATCTACCAGCCAGTTGCTACTGGCATGGAGTCCCAGTTCCAAAGCCAAGATGACTTCTTTAACCACTGGCACATGCTTCATGGCCGGGCTACTGACTGGCTTATTCCCCCTGTTGTCTTTGCCAGTTTGGTAGCAGGTTCTGTAGCCACACTGCTGTGGTGTAGCAGGGGGAAAATGATGAGCACTAGAAGACTGAAAATTATTCAGGGCAGGTAGAAGGACAGGCAAAATGGAAAAATACAACCAGAAGGAGTTAAAATAGAAAGTTGGGCTTCATGAAATGGGAAACTTCCTTTAATGGGAAACAAAGATTAAGTCAATCAAGTGCAGAGAGTCTTGCAGCTTCAAAAATGAATACAGATTAAAAGGAAGGAGAATGATACACATATTTCATGTTTGTGAGCTGTCTGCAATATTCTGTAACTTTCTCAGCTCTCACCAAGCACTCTAAGAGGGAAGAGCCTGTTCCTCACACTACAGGTATTTTAAAGTGCTGCTTTCAACATATCAGTAAATGATTTGTCTCAGATAAACCTGGGACTCAGCGCTGGGGGTTTCAGACAGAGCTGAAGCTCACCATCAGAGACAAGCTGTGCCCAGTGTCATCACGATAAAGGGCATAAGAGAGGGGTTTTGTGACATATATTGCAAGGTTTCCTTGCTATCTACTCTTCTGCTTATTCCCTTCATTTGAAGTTGCATCCAATTGAGAAAAACACTTAAACTGGTATGAAGTGAGATCCATGGAAGATTATCTATATCAGCAGCTTATTAGAAGTTATTTCAAAATCTGCACTTTACTCAAAGAGGATTACATTTAGTGTCATCTGAGTAGAAAATCTCATCAGTGGCAAAATATATTTTTCTAAATCTAACTGTACAATCAATAAAACTACATATATTATATTGGTTTGGCCTTTTATTCTAATGAAGAAACAGCTGTGAGACATGTGCATTAATTTCTTCTAAACACACCCATCAGAGCTGCAAACATGCATAAATAATTTGTTTGATAAATCAAGAAAAAAAATCCCTGTAATTCTGATACCCTATTCTTGCACCCTGTGGCATCTGAACACACAGCAGGTACAGCCCACAAGTACAACCAGTGCTCCCAGCTGCACAGGCAGCCTGCACAGCTGCACCCTGGGCTGATCTGTGCTCATAACCCAACAGTGTCATTTGTGTATTCCTCCAACACAGGGTGACAGAGACTTTTCTTTGGGAGGTATTTAGCCATCAAGTCAGAGAGATGATCTTCAGGATATATAGGTATCCATAATTAAGGCATATATATATATATATATATGCAGAGAGAGAGAGAGAAAATATATTTATCCCTAAAAAATTCAGGTGCAACTGAAATATCAATAATGAAAAATACTGGTGAAGGAAGCCTTGGAATAAAGCTCACACTTGCCTAGTTTTGAAGGGTTTCTGTGTGTGTGTGCATGTGCTGCCTGCAGGGAGGGGGAATTATTTTTACTTTTTAATCATCTTCACTTTACTGACAGTCAGGCAGCCAGTGGGTAGAAAGAGTACTTCTAGACTGATTCTCCTTTAGGAAAATTAGAAAAATAAACAGCTGGCATGAAAATCTCTGAAAGAATTTTATATTTTTTACATGGAATTGCATTCCTCAGCACTTGACATGGATTTGGAAACTAAGTTCAAGACAGAATGTGGCAACAAATTTGTACAAGAAAATCCTTTGGCCACTTAATCACTGTTACAGGATATATATATATATATATATATATATACACATATGGGCATGCCTGTGCATTTTTTGGAAAAATCAAGCAGCTAGGGTGTGGAAGGCTTGTTTGTTTGCTGTTTTGTTGGGTTTTTTTCCCTTTCCCCCCCCCCCCCCCCCCCCCCTTTTAAATGCAGAGTCCTGGGTGGGTTGAATCTGCTCTCACAGCATGTAATACTGCTGCAATTAGAAACACAGCCACTATGGAACAATACCACTCTTGAGAGAAAAATAAGAAATCACAAACTGTAGGGTCTCAGCCACCTTGCTCCTTGATTTGAATTAGCTTAAATCTGATGTGGAAAATTAAGAATTTTTTTAAAAGAATACAACAAATAGTTTTAAGAAGAGTCTATTCCATTACCATAAAAAGAGCTAAGAAGAGAGAGTTCTTCCAATTTTCATTCTGAAATGATAGCAAATTTGGAAACACATTATTAATGTTTCAAGAACGCCCTTCTTGATATCTGCCACTTGCCAGGGTCTTATTTGTGGTGGGGTTTGAATAATTTGGTTTTCCTATGAAGGCAAAAGCACAAGAATGATTCTCACTGAAACTTCTGTAAACCTTCTGCTTGCTTCAGTGAAGTTTCAGTGATGGTACATTTAACCACTGGTTTAATACAGATGATATTCATGTGTAATTTGATTAACCATAGCAGACAAGGAGATGACAAGAGTGCTGTACAAACCAGTCTTGATCTGTTCAGCATTTGGTTTCAAGATCCTGTGTTGACTTTGATTACAGCTGTTAAATTCTCACTCCCATTTAATCTCTTCTCTTTCAAGTGGAAAGCACTTTACTTATTTCTGAATTCTCAGAAAACTATCTATCCCAAAAGATGTAACTTGTAAAAAATCATAGCATATACTGTGTTTTCTCAGCATTAAGCTCAGGGATGAACATGAAAATCAATACTGTGCTTGGCCTGCAGCCTCGTCATTTATTGATTTACATGACGTTTGTCTCCATAGAAAATGCAATTATGGCTTAAATACAATACAGTATTTTGCTAATAGGATACAAATGTCACCACTGAGTAAAAAAGGTCACACTTGCATGTAAATGATTGTCAACCCCATCCCGCACTTGCTGCTGCTGTTATTTTGAAGAGGCTGTCAAAAAACAAGAGGCCTAGGTAATTCTGCTGGCATTAATTGGGGCTCAGCTGTTGATATAAGTGGCACCAGTGGTTCCAGTTCTCTGGACTTACACAGGTGCTTTGTGCTTCCTTAGTTTTACAGAGCTTCGTCAGGCGGGATTTTCTTTTTTTCTTTATAGCTTTGGAGCTATTCAGAAAAATCTTCATGTAGAAGAAATCGAGAACAAAAAGAAGTAGGAATTCAAGAAAGATTGCTGAATTTGCTGGAAGATGTGAATGACCAATGCCATGCAGAGAAACATGGTTTTACCTCTGTTACAGTAGGATGTGGAATTGCCTTAACTCTTTAACATAATAACATGATTATCACTTGATAAGGTGCCCAGGTCTGGCACACAGCGTTTAGTAGGGGAACTTAGATACTTATGAAATACATGTACCATCTTCTAATAAAGGAGAATGACCTAATTCACTTTAAAGCCTGGGTGTACTGAATGAAATTTCCCTTTGTGAATAAGTAGTATATTGACATTAATAGCAGTACATTTATATAGAGCTTTAGTAATTTGCTCCTGTTTGCAGGAAGATATTTTTCCCCAGTGTGGGTAATCTAATTAATCAGGAATGTCAAGCTTTGTAATTTAATCCACCTATTTTAATATTAATTTAAATTCTAAAGAACTAAGATTGAATATCCTTGGAGGTCTGTCTGTTTGTTTTCCATATTGGTTAAAGATTCAATATCTATATGCTAAAAAACATTGAAAGCTAGTATTTTTTGTTTCTTAGCATCATTAGCTTCATAGCTACTTTGCTCTAAAGAAAACTCTTGACTATTCAAGCATCAGGAAAATCAGTGCTGTTGGTAACCGTGACCTTATTTTCTTCTCTTGGCTAAAATATTTAGTCTTATCATGAGTAATATTGTGCTTTGTACTTATGGCTGGCCTTCTGTGAAAGAGGTGCTACCTTAGCTCAGTCAGTATTTTACTGATTCAGTGACAGTGTAGTCCATGGTCAAGTCCATTTCCATTGGACCTTCAGCCCACCCCCTTTTGTTCATCTGCATCTCCTACTCCTGGTCATGGTCAGAACCCCTTCAGGGCACCAGATCTGAAACCCTCCCAGCAGGCTCAGGAACCTGGGCCTGAGCTCCAGCTGCAGAATTTGGAATGTCAGTGGGGTGTTTTCCTTTTATTTTCTTTCTCGAAGGTGTTTGATAGGTGTATGTTTGAGATTTCACTATTGAAATAAGATGTGAACTTCTATATGCAAATAATAAATATTCAAAATTATAATTTGATGGGCAGTTAATAGAGTTTTGACATAATTTCAGTGTTCTGACTATCTGGGCCTTTGAGGGTACTTTCAGATTAGAAATTTTAATATAAAAGTAAGAAGAGAAGGGAATAATGTCCTTGTTTTCCTTTCATAAATAGATCTAGAACTGGACAGTCAGTTATTAAGGATACCATATTCCAACACTTAAATAAAAACTGTGGTTTTAAAAAAGTATTCTTAGAAAACAAAAACTTGACTGGTTCTTGTTTGCTCTTTTCTATAACTGCAGAGAAAAAAACAAGAAGAATCTGAAATGAATTTCCTAATGGATCAGAAAATGTCATCACTACCCGATCTCTGTGACATGTGCTCAAGTGGTCTGCTTGCACAGAAGAAAAACCTCAACACTCAGGCAGCCTCAACCACGTAGCAAGATATAAGCAACCTTTGCTAAAAAAGGTACCAAGTCACCACTGTGAATTTGAGACAAGAGGTCTATCACAGGAAGCAAGAAATTAATTTCACTCTACCTGGTACGTTACTGCAGTAGCAGCACTGACTTTTCTGAATCTGTTCCTAAATCATTAGTAAGGTCATTGGCTGAAAATCTTTTAGGAGATCTAGTCAGACTGATTTGGGATATCGTTTTCTATAAATATCTCTGTGACAGCCATAATTTAAGAACCTTGTGTTTTTAACTTCTTAAAGTTGAAAACTTAACTTTCTTTTCTCACTGTAGCCCCACACAGTAGGGTAAGGGACAAGTGAGGAATAATCCCACAATATTATTTTATGCTGATCAGATCTTTCTATACAATATAAAAGGAGCAGACACAGATGTTCACTTCCTCTACAAAGGCTAATTTTCCTTCCACTAGATGTTACTTTGAATATGGATTACACAATCTAAATGCAGTTGTTCAGTATGTAAGACTCCATAATATCCTACAACTGAACCAATGGGTTAAGACACTTTTCATCTGATTGCACAAAATTATTGATCCACTGGTCCCTTTTCCAGATTTTAAATCACCTAAGCAGAAGGAAAAATAAATGCATTAAGACTTTCCAGCCTCAGTGAGAAAATATATGTAGGTAGTTTGAGTGCCTACAGTAAAAATAATCACATGGCGTATCTTGAAGTAATCCATCTGATTTTGAATTAGCCACTCAAAAAGCAGTTTATTTCAAAAAATATAATTTTACTTTGCCTGAGAGTTGACTATATAAGCCCCATCTATCAATTCCTGCAGTTTGAGTATTACAATATGAATAATATATGTCTTTGTCATGTGAATAAGATAACAGCCTTCACTCCTCAATGCTCTACATTTCTTCTTTCAAATGTGACATAAAATACAATTTTCCTTAAGTAGCTGAAAAGGAATTTAGAATAAATTAATTATGAATACTTGAATGGAGATAGACACTAATTTTGTAAAAAAAATTGAAAAAAAAGAATACAAAACAAAATATCAAGAATTATTTATTAAATTCAGTGAGACACTGAGAAGGGCCTAAGAATATAGCTGAAGAGTGATGTTTTCTCAAAAAACATGCTTGAATACCTGCACATCTTTTTTAAGTTACCACTTCAAAAGCTTCTTAAGCCCTCTTGAGCATTTTTCAGTGGCTGACAAGAAACACACCCCATGACCACCTACAGCTGTGAATTCAGGTGGATTCAATTCTGGTCACTTCGTCTTCCTGTTTTTTCCACACTGTTTTATTTATTATGGAGGCTCAGGTAATCTTCTCCAAAGCATCAGGAAATTGCATCTGTTTAAAACAGGTTCCAGGACCGGGCAGAACAGGATATCACCCAACTCCAGCTCCTGAGCTCCTGGTCAGCAGAGCCACGATTTCTGTTTCTGAAACAATTCAAACAACACATTTAAATAACTGGTGCACTGCCCATAATGCAGCAGCATGCACCTGCCTGAATGCTGACTACACTCCGTCGAGTTCTGGCAGCATAAATAACCCTGAAAAATTATTAACTGACAAAAAACACTAATAAGGGATTATTTGGCACATGACATATGACTGAAATATTCTCTGTGTATATTTTGGGCCTCCCACAGCCCATATTCTTTATGTTCTTTAAAAAACAAAAGAAAGTCTTGGCTTTCTTATTTTTCACTACCTCAGGCATATTACTTTCATTGCAGGCCAAAAAGGAATTGGAACTTTATTGTCATGGAAGAGTCAGGAAGAAGCCCATTATTTATTCGTTTTTGACTGTTAATTTTTCTGTCTTATTTTTTCCAGGTTTTTAACACATGGGCACACACAGTTATTTGGACTGTCACAACAACAGTTTAAGCTATCTCTGTGTTTGATGTATGGTGAAAGAGTCATAAAAAAGACAGCAGTGAAAGAGCCAAACAATTACAGGCAAAATTGCAAGGGTTCATGTTGAGAGGGAGATGGAAAAGACAAAAACAAGACTCCACATAGTAACAAATCCAAGAAGCACTGAAAACCTTAAAATTGTCAAAATTCTCAAAAGAAAGCATTTGGATTTTTGTTTGAAAATGTGTATGTATCTTCATTTTTAAAGGCTTAAAAGAGTTAAATGAGGGCTTTCAGAGGGAAATGCATTTTCTGCTAACCCAAAATTATTTTCAAAATTATTTCTCTTTTCATGTGCCTGAGAAAAACACAATTTAGAATAACTCAGCAAAATTTTCTTGCTGCTTTCTCCTCCAGTAACATCAGCAATCTAACAACAGAATTTATTCACACAGGTGTAATCAGTATCTCTACAGACCTGCAACAGCAAAGCACTTTCCATAAGCCTTGGACTGGTGGTCACAATGAGAAAGCAGCCCGACAGTTTAACAGCAATGGACTTGGGCTTTTATTCTGTTATGGGAAAAGAAGCATCCTTTTGTCACACAGAATTCCCTCGTCGAGCCTTGGATTGACCTTTAAAAATCACAAGGAACTTGAATGTCACAGATGGATAATTGATAATTGATGTTCACCAAACCAGTGACATCATCCTGAACCAAACAAAGCCATCCCCCTGAACTCTCCTGTTATCCTTGTTACAAATGGAAAGTCACAATCACTAAAGCAGATGATAACATTTGTGTTAAAGGAAATGTTAATTGAAATTGGCATGCTGCTGCTCACAGCTAGGAACAGGACCCCAAAGGATCAGCAGAAAGAAAAGGAAAAAAAAAAAGGTGAGTTTTGCCAGATGAGCTCTGACTCCCAGCCAATGATGGGGAGGGCTCCATGTCTGATAATCCATTTTTAACTACAGCAAGATTAACTCCAACCCAAATAAAAAGCCATTTCTAAAGTGCAGAAAGCCTATTATCTGCTCTTTTAAGCATGTGAGTAGGAGGTGAAGAAAATAATCACACAAGATCTATATTTTCTTAATTATTTTTAAGAGATACTGGGACCTGAATATCTCAAAACGAGAAGAAATAAAAATATTCATTTTAATGCATGCAATGTAATGCTTATCACTTAATCACTGCAAAGTGCTGTCAGGTTTAATTACAGTCTTCAGTGACCCAGCAAGATGAATAAGTCATGAATCTTAACACCCATATCCAAATCATGAAAGTTAGCTTTCTCCTCCCCTCCTAGTGCATACTGGATTCCTCAGAAGTAAAGAACTTATATTAACAATCACTTCTAGAAAGGACAACAAACTAACCCAAATTAATTATTTTTAAAAAACTGTTTTTATAGCAGGGACCAAAGTTTACTTAAGGGTCAAGAAATAACCTAGAGTCAGCTTCACTCTGCATTAATAATTGCTTAGTAAAGTAGGAGCTATCCAGGGCCAGGGGCACCCTGTAAACACTGAATAGCAATTGGGTAGAAAAGACTCAGGTATCAGTGACTGCAGTGACTGAGCAGAGAGACAGAGCAACCTCGGAAAGCTCACTGGAGCAGCCTGCCAAGCTCAGAACTCGCATGCCCATGATCAGGAACTGTGGCACTCTTCCCAGGCAAAAAAAAAAAAAAAAAAAAACTCCAGGGGAAAGACCTCATCCAAGTTTTTTTCCCATGCTGTGCTCCATATCACAGGCATCCTGCTGGCGTGAACAACCTTTAAGGCTTCAGCTACTCATTTCCCCAGGAGCTTGTTAATTCATAAGCACCTCAATGTTTATCTCAGGGCTCAATACACTCTAAAATGCACCAATACCTGAATGGTTTGAGGAATGGCACTTAAGAACCTGACCAATGAAGCATTTTTCACTGACTTGAAAGTACAACTTCAGATAAGAGATACACTATATGAGGTATCCAGCAATTATTCTCTGATATTTTGAGGAACAGGGTAATAATATTTCTTCATTACAGTCTGGAGAATTTCTGGCCTGTGGGAAATGACAGGCTGGGCAGGACTTACAGAAGACAGGTCTCCATGCCCAGTTTTCTAAATAGACTTATTCACATCTCCAGCCAAGAGAAAAGTCAATACAAGCACAAATTGAAGATTGTGTCAAAGTCACAGCCCCATGGCAGCCACTCTTCATAGGGTTAGATCCCTTGCCAGCAGAGATGGCCTTGGTAGCTGCACAATTTACTCCTTTGTTCCACAGCATCACCCCTTCCCCAAGCACCATGTTTTACTACTTCCAGGGGCCAGTGCAGCAGGAATGAATCTGATCCAAAATTCACAATGTTCAGCTGGATGCCCTCAGTTATTTTGAACTGCCTAACAGGGAGATTTCCCTGACTTTTGTTTTCTCCTTTGCCCCTCTGCACTGTCTGAACAGAAATGCAAAACTGCTCTCTGTGCCTTCTTGCCCTCTTTTGGCTCTCACTGGGTCTATTCCTCTCTCTAGATTACATCTTACTACAATGGTTGTGTGTGTGCATTTGAAAGCCTCCTACCTTCACTGCAGTTAAAAAAACCTCCTTACAACTGGCATCACCTGAGCCTTTCTGATCGACTTCCAGTCACTGCCAACAAATATGAAAATATGGTCATTATATAAACACACACACACCACCCCCAAAAAAATACATAATAATACTTAAACCTAAGACAGTTAAAGTCTTGCATGTACAGAAAAATAAACTAATTTATTGAAAACATAAAAATATCTAATTCCTCTGAATATCAACATATGATTTTTTAAAATTATATTAATCACTGTCAACTTATTAGTAGTTCCAATACTGATTGTTTAGAGAAGAGATAGGACATACTTTGCTGCAGCTCTTTTCTGACCTGAATGGGTTGTTGCATTTCTGATGTCATTACTGTCTCTTTTCAGAGTTTCTGATTCAGCAGCCAAATGATGCTTTTAAGGAAAAGGAAAGCCTAAGGCCCATACAGAAAAAAAATGATGCATTAGAGCTACGGAAATAATTTATTCATACCCTAGTGTGCAAGAGCCAGTCTCAGTCAGATATATACGGGCGACAAAACTCTTTAGGAAATCAGCTTCTATAATGGAACATATTTGGAAAGGTAAAGCTGATAACCTATTGGAAGTGCATTCAACAGGCTTCTTCCTTTAAGCTTTCACAATTACAGCATTAAATTCTCTTCTTTTTAATGCATTAAACACACTGAGAACATAGGACACTCAATTAACATTACCAGAAATAAAAAAGTGAAGCCTTCACACAAGAACTCAAGTAGAATTATGTTCTACATACCTGCACTGAGTTCCTTTGTAAGAAATAGGAAGAGGGAGAAACATTTATAATGGAAAAGAGGATCACCTTTTACAACATAAGTAAGTCTGTTGACTGACACTTTTAAATACTACTTTTGGTTGTGTTTTATTTTAATGAATATGAAATGTGGCTCTGCAGAAAAAAATAAAGTAGTTGATAGAAAAATCCCTAGCCCATCATTTTCAAAGCTGCATTCCAGAATACAGGAAACTAAGCTTTGATCAGGCACATAAATGGAAATTCATCCCAGAGCATGAATTAGGAGGCTCCTGATACAGAATAATTAGAGCCTTGGGAAGAGGACAGGTTGAGAATTCAAAAATATATATGAGTTTACACAGTTTCCAAACAGATGTAAAGGTAAGGGTTCTTCCATCAGTATGGCTTCTAAGGTAGTGGAAACTCAGTATTTCCTGCCTGTAATTGCCTGCAATGCACTTTATCACTGCATTACCACCAACATTCATTTTCCTTTTTTTATACAGCTCTGAGGGGAAACAGCAGTTTCTTTGGAGTATAGAAACAATTCACCCACAGAATACAGTGTATGATTCTGAGTACCTTGTTGAAAGACTGAAATTATCACAGCTCTCTCCAGCATAGGAGACAAAAAAAGAAAATAAAGTACCCTTCCAGAGGTCAGAACAAATGTCACATGTGCATTTCAAAAACTCCATTTTAAAGTTCTGTTCTGAAAAAAATGTTAATAGAGCAGTATTTCTCTTCTGTTTTGGGAACTTTTATTATGCCATCATTATAGCACCATCTCCTAATAGGAATTTCATCATGTATTCAAATTGGTAAGCAGAGTCATTCAGCAGCCACAACAAATGGAGCTCAACAGGCTTTATTTCAAGAACTACATTGGTGTCAAGTGGTCAGTCCTTCATTTTGAATTTCTGATTGTATAAGATGCAAATGCATGATCTCTCATTCTAACAGCCAGCCATGGCAAATAGTTACAATTACATTCTAACACATCCTTAACTATGGGCCAACAACATCATGAAGCCAGGGACAGAGCAGCTTGAATAACAAAGAAAATGATTATTCTATTATGGAAATTTTTAATTTCTTTTCTTTTTCATTTACCACAGTGATGTCATGCTAATCAGAAAATACCAGAGTTTGTACTTGATCCAGTGTAGAGAATTCCAGTAATTACAAGAATTACTTTCCCCACCCCCCACCCCCCCCCCTTTTTTATCTACACCTGCAATCTTGAAAAGACCAAGTAATCTGTTACACAACCAGCTCTGTGTACCTAGGTCTTAAATGTTGCTTAATAGTCAAACACAATGTCCTCCTATACACAGCATGAAGCAACACAGCACACAGATACCTGTGCTCTCTGTGCTCCCTGCACTGAACAAGACCTCATGATAGTCAATGTAACTGGGGCCCAACACTCTCTGGGGTACTGTGGATCTGCCTCCATATCTGGGTCTGGGAATGCTGGGACCCCACCAGTGACAGGCCCAATGAAGTTACTGAACATACTGGCACTTCCTTGAGGCTTTGAGGACTCAACTGGACCACTTGCAATTGTCACCAAGCAATGTAAAACATTAATTGATCATTCAGTCCTTTAGCCAACAGCCTCTGTTCCAAGGGACCTTTTCAGTGATGCCAACTATTTTCTTTTATTTAAAGCCCTTTTAAATATCAACTCGTATATTTTTATTTGTTGCTACCAAACAACTTCTGACACATCATATCTTTGAAGTCCAATCTACAGTTTATACAGAAAAAGTGAAGCTGACCGTCCTTCCTCTACTGAATTGGAAAACACCCCAAACATTATAAATGAAGCTCCTGCTTCAAATGCTGATAGGAAGCAAGGTTGAAATTTGCTGTAAAAGAGTTCAAAACATGCAAGCGTAACATTACCTTTTTGAGCTAGCCACGTCAGTAAAATCTTTAATCATAACATATGTGCCAAGAAAATGAAGGTACAAAATAAGAGATTAAATGTGAGAACAACAACAAAAAATAATTTAAATGCATGAATAATCATGAATCCTATCTGGAATTTTATTATTACTTCTGTATTGCATATCCATATTTTGAGGCAGAGGTGCATCCTGCCCTACAACAAGACCTGTCTAAAGTCCTGATGAGCTGTAAACACTTGTTTCTATTGCCAGTGTGACAAGCTATTGACCCATAGCACCTTGGGGCTGTTGGGATGTAGACAGAATAGCTTAAGGAACATGCTCACTTCAAATGCCAGATTTGTTTTGTTGTTTGCACACGGTAAGCTCTTCTATGACATGAATTGAAATGATTGTAAAATCTACTGATGTTTGGAAAAAAAAAAATGTTGTTTGTGAAATCTAATGGAATGCAAAGGAAAAGGAAAAAGATCCCTTGGTTTCATATTGGAATACTGTAGAAGGCAAGAGTGGTTAATCCACACCAGCCCCATCTATGTCACATATCTGCAGTCTTATTTACATTAAATGTCGTAGCAGAGTTTACTTAAATTAGAAGGTTACACATGGCTGGATAAAATTAAAGAAGTCACTTCATGAGTTTTTAATTTCCTCTGTAGTGATTTAATTCTGAAGTAATTTGAAGGAGTCCTCTCAGAATGTAATATAAAATTACAACAGAACCTGTTTCTCTCTACCTAAGTTATCTTTCATTAACCAGTCTTGACTCCAGAGTTTTTCTCAGTGTTCTAGTGAACTCTGAAATGCTTACTGAACAACACCTAACTCTTTTCCTTCCTTTCAGAGCGCTCAATGTAACTCTTCACAGCAGAGTACACAATACCATATTTGTTCACCCAAAATATATCTTTAAAAAATGTCTAAATGAAGAAACAGACATTGTTTTCTCAATTGCATCACCCCAGCCTGGGTTAAGTAGTTCCATCTCACCTCCAAGCCACTGCCAGGACCCTGAAGAAGTGCTGTGCAACATTGCTAATTCATGCAATATCAACACAACACTCAATCCCAACTTTATGCTGGATAAAATGCAAGTGATAGAAAGAATTTCAATGAGTTGCCCAGGGGAAGGAGAATATTTATTTCAACAGTGCTCCAATTTTCAAATCATCCTAACTAAGATGGTTGTCAACACAGCAAGATTACACTGCTGGTTCGTTGCTGTTCTAGCAGATGGTGAGGACCTGCAAAAGCCAAATGCACTGCCACTTTGCTGCTCTAACAAATTAAAACTAAAGTCTTGAAAAGTTAATTTGTTCAACAGCAATAACAAATGTGAAGTTTAGGCCCTTGATAACTATATACATATGCACATATATACTTTTATGAAAACTTATTCCATCATCTGAGAAACTAATAGCTGTGAAATAGTTTTTCTGTGAAGATTTTGGATTTTCCTTTTAGACAAAATCTAGATTACCAGTCACAGTTCATTTATCATTTTAATATAAATTCACTATAACTGCAAATGTCTCAAGTTTTGGCCTGGCACTCTAAAGCTCCAGAAAAGGTTTCCAACAAAAACATAAAATGGATTGTGAACAGCTAATTAAGTGTGATAGCCAGCCTTGTCAAAGAGAGAGAGAGAGAGCTATCTTTGGATGCGTAACATCATCACAGCTCTCTCTGGAATAATTTCCTTTAGAATAAGAGAAGACTTCACTCCCTGTCCCAAATCCCCAAAACATCAAAAGACAACAATTCTAAGTGACATAATTCAGACTTCATCTCCTACTCTCTTAAAATCATAACCAGGTTATCTACGGCCATTATGCCAGAAATTGTTGCCCTGTGGCTGGATCCATTGCAATATTCACACTGACTGACATTATGTAAGGATGACTTCCAACCCATTCATAGACTACAGCTATTTTTCTAATAATTACTGCATCTCTTACAATGTCTACACATCATGCAACATCATCTGAAATGGTTTGTTGTCAGTATGGACACTCCTGGTGAAACCAGCAATTATAATCCATGTTTTACAGATTAAGCAGATGAATGATGAGTCTGGGGTTTGAGGCTTTTTTTTTTTTTTTTTTTAATGTGGTTGGTTGGTTTGTTGTTTGGTTTGGGGGGGGGTGGTAGATTTTTGTGGTTTTTTTTGTTTTAAAAGGCATTTTAATGCCTCTGGCACCACAAAACAATAGCGAGCACTTCATTAAATACTTCTGTTTTCACAAGAAAGCTTAAAACACTCTGAATCAAGGCAGATGTAAGATGCTTTTGAAAATAAACTTAATGGCTAAGAGTACTAAGCAGATTCATACTTTCAAATGTGGGCTCTGGGAGTACCAGAAGGTCACCCCAGAAGTCACCAGCAGCACAGGGAAATGAACCATAGATTCAGCAGTCTGCACTCAGTCCACTGAGACAGACAGGCACCCTCACTGTCTAATCCCCACCCACTAAATTCTCAGGACCCAAAACTGCTCCAAAACTGCCCACTTCACCTTCACATGTGTCCTTGTTAAAACCTTTTGACAAATTACATATGAACAAATCCTCACTTAACTCCTTATCACATCTTTTCCTCATTATTTGTCTTTCTGTAGCCCAAAAGTGCCATAGAACTTGCTCAGCATTCTTTTGTTTGTACAGCATCTAGAAAACATCTCACTGAATCACTGGGGCTTCTTTGGTTACTATGGATATAGAAGCAACAGCAAAAGGATTTAGGATGAACAAGTCTAATAAGAAAATATACAACTATAAAAATTGCATCATATTGTCTAGACCCTTTGAACTCAATGCAATAGACTGACTGAAGTTATGTTTCTTCATTGGCTTATTTAACAAGGAAGTAAATGAAAATCTCCTCTGTGATCCACCTGACAACCCTCTATTGAATATCCAAGCTGACACTCTACTGAGGTAGAAAATAAGGACAGGAAAGAAAATTCAAGATGGCTTGCGTACTGAAGGAGATTTATCAAGGTTTAAAATAAACTAGATGGATGCTGCTATTTGGGCCTGGTTTAAAAACCTGCATGGATTTACCAGCCTGTCTGGCTTGTAAAGACCCATCCCTGTTAGATACATCACCCACTGGCACAAGAACTTCTTCAGCTTCTCTTCCTGCTCTGTTCTGCATTTCCTCCCTCTACTGCAGTTCCAAAACTTCTCTCTTACACTGTCTGGAAGAGGCAATCCCAGGTATTATACTTTGTTACAGAGAAATACTGCACAAGGTAAGGGGGGAAATACACAAAAGCTCATCACTACAAACAGAAACAAAATTCAAAAAATTCCAGAAGTCAAAAAAGAGCATGATTGCTATAGTAGCCATACATACGTTGACAAAATCATGTATATATTTTGTGCATACAGAAAATAAGACATACACATCACTTCTTCTACAAAACCAAGATGCCTACCTTGATACCTGCTATCAGCAGTTTATATCATAAAGGTTTTCCACACAAATGACAAGAGTTCCTAAAATGAGGGACTCCACTAGAAAACCAGTGTTCAGAAAGCAAACCCAACATGCCTGTGGCTGAACTAGAACTGTGTGAAGCCATGATTCTTCTGTGTGTAGAAGCAACTACTGACAGCTGCACTTGCTGGTGTGTATGGTTTGATTTCACCATCTATTCCACAAACACCCACAAAAGGTTTTTTCCATATAAATATTCATAAGGTGCAAATTAGTGGTTTCACAGCTATTTTCCCTCTCTTTTCCTCCCACAGTCTGCTACAATAAAATCTCATTTCACAGAATCACAGTTAAATGTAAGCAAGGTGTCTCCCTTGATCTGCACTCAGGTGTTATCACCCTCAAGATTATTTAAAATACTGATTATTTAATTGTTTCTGATGCCTCTGAAACAGGACATACATATGTTGATACTGTCTTTCAGCTGGAGAAAGTGATTGGAACTCTCAAAATATTTTGAAAAAAAGGTAGAGAGATGATCCCAATGGCCAGTTTAAAACCTGAAAAGTTAACAAAGTCATCACACACAACAGCTCCTTCTTGAAATCACCTGTCTCAATACCATGAACTTCAGACAGCATCCTAGTAGCAAATCACATTTGTCTTACAAAAAGAGAGGTGTAGCATGGAAATCAGTGGAACGTTGGGTGGGAGGAAAACAACAGAGATTTAGGACAACAAAACAAAACAAAAACATCTCTCCCTTTTAAGCAAGTTACTTAAAACAAGCATCTATGAAGGTAATATAAACTATACAGGTCCAGTCCAGAGCCCTGACTCTCACAAAGCCTCTGTATTTGAAAAACACTGACTCCTAGTCCCACAATTTTACCTTTATCTCAGGACTGAAGAAACAACACCTGCAGCTACCACTGCTGCGGACACAGATCATTCTAAGGATGGACATATATGAAGATCATACACACAATATATTCATCCTGAAGTCGTTGCAAGTTTTCTTATAAATACTGCAAAGTTTCATGGAAAAAAAAATAAAGTTTATTTTTAAAATGGAAAAAGGTTTCAGTCCCAGACTTCTAAATAAATAGTTTTATGTATTTAATCTGAACACAGGAGAGATGAATTCATATCAATTGTGGATACACAGTAAGCACATGCATGGTAGCTCTTTTGCTTACTGTACTGCTGTGTTTCTTACAATAAAAAAATGCAAAGAATTCTTACGGAAAATTCCACCTTGCAGTCCCACCTCAGCCATCAGGCAACACCTTGGAAGGTCAGAACTACAGGGGTTGGACAGCTCTGAAAGAAACTGTCTCAGCCACATGACATTCTAGAGGACTGTAGTATTTTGGTTTACATGCACTAGAAGAAATGCAGCAGAACATTTGCCTATTTTCCACTGTTTTCCTTTCTACTCTTCCTCAACATTTGTTTTCTCCACCATCTGATGTCCTTACATACATAGGAAAAGTTAAATATTTACAGAAGCTCAGGCCGACACAGCAAATCCCTTTAATAATTCCCCTGGTAAAACCATCTCTCTGATTCAGTTTTCAAGGAACAACAACACAAGTATTTCTTCCTATAAATAAAGATGATGCTACAGTTCCACATTGAAACTATTTTCCCCCAGTTTCAAACCCAATGCCTGCATATTCAAATTCAATTTGCTGTCCTGTTTTATTCCAATAAATTGAGCTTTACCAATGGATCTAAGCAGAAATGTCATCAGTGTTCGAGTGATTGTTGGATATTATTTATTTGATAACAAATGAGCACTGAATGAATTGGCAAATTAATGTGCAAATGACATTATTACCTTGAATAGATCGAAGCTACTCCATGTCAAACTATGGCTTATTGTTGTACAACTTTGATCACCAGCTGAATTTACAAAGCCCACAACGTAAAAAGCATCAGATATGATCTTTATAAAAGCAAAATTATCAAGTAATAAGAACAAGGTGGTTGATGGAGGCATTATTGGCATTTCATATTAAAGTCAGAAATTGTCATGAAATTGTTGAAATGTGCTATAACAGGAAGAAAAAAAAAGTTGACTATCAATAAATTTCATTTATTGGAGCACTCTGTTATTGATATTCTATGAAATCAGAAATCATGAGACTGCTGCTTTCCTCGTTTGACACAGAGTAAGATCATTTAATAGCATACTAAGAAAAGGGAACTAGCTGGAAGTTACAGTGAGCCAAGCATTGTCTCATTGAAGTTTTAAAACATTCTATGCTAATTCTTCCCCTCTTCTCACAGAGATTTAGGAACGTGCTTCAGAGACATGCATAACCATGTTCTTTCAGGCCCACTTATTAGAGCAGTGCACAAGGAAAGAGGGCACAGAAGGATGAATGCCCTGAATGGTTTGAAGATATGGGACTGAAGGGGTGAAAAGGGGCTTGGAAGGAACCATCTAGCACCCAGCTCTCTCTTCTCTGTCTTCTCTCTAGTCTGTCTTCCAAACACCCTGATTGCAGGAGCTACCTATCACAGTTCAGAATTAAAACTGCAGCCCTCTCTGAGATGCAAAGCAAAGCAATAGTCCAGCTTCCATAGTCAAATTTCTCTATTACTTCATTGCTTCCTAACCAGTCAGACACAAAGCACAGCACACTGCATTTTTGACCTGTTAGCTAAAGCACCATTTAGGGTTCTTAACTGCTCATTTTTCAAATGCATCTTATGCCTGTTTCTTACAGGAGGATATCCAGAAAACATTGCTATCTGCACAGAAGAATTCACTATTCAAACGCACATTCTGAATAGCTTCCCAGCCTCTAATTTCCTTACTTGCAGCATTCTGTAATTGAGACATTCCCATTATCCAAATGTTGCATTTCATCTGTCTTAAACTATTCCACATAGAACCATGGTAACTTGTAACAAGTAACATTGAATGGTAGGTTTCTGAGGGAAAAAAAAATTATTTACAATTTAGCATTAAAAATTTAGTTTTTACTTCTTACGACTAGCTTTTGCCTCTTAACATTCAGACTCCCGTCAAACATTCTTGGAAGTCAACACACAGTGATTTGGCCTGCTGGAGTCCTATGTGAAAAAGGCTGATAACTAACACACCAAGGCATTCCTTTTCTGGGAGCATTATTCATGCAGTTCTGAGGTAACTGGCTCATGCACACCCATCAGCCTCACCACCAGCTGCTTTCCCATAGATGATTCCCAGCCACAAAGAGGGGTGCTTCATTTGATGCACACAGTTGCTCCACTGGACAAAAATAAATCATATTTCTTCACAAGTAAAATAGGGTCAGCAGCATCTACAGCACCATTACAAATTTTATTTTTACATACATACCCTGATAGGACACTGAATTTGCACCTCCAGTCATCCCAGAAATAATAAATGTTCCCTTCAATAAACATTATATATGGAGCTTTTTCTCCTTTTTGCATGATAAATAGGTTCATAGATCACAATTAACTCTTTCATTCTTCTTGTACAGAATACACAATCATATTTATTCCCATAAGCTTTCCTTAGATGACTATATGACTATAACATAAACTTCTGCATATCCTTTAACACACACATACAGGACAAGAGTATGAAACAGAACTTTTTATATTATTCTGATTATATTCCCTGATGATCACATACTGAAATGTAGCCCTATTTAAATAATTTATTAAGGAAAAGGATAACTTATAAAAGTTAATATTGACCTAAAAAGGCTAATTCACCACATTGCACACAGGGAAAATAAGTCTTCCGCTTGTACATTATGTACATTAGAAAATCTTTTTTTTTTCCTGTGCTTGGGAGGAAGATTTTTTTGTTGTTGCTAGGTTTATTTTACAGTTTTGCATTCTACCTTATGACACAGGTAAGCAAATGAAGGGTGCAGGCAGAACTGTATTGACTGAGCTGCTCACCCATGACCCTGCCAGGCCAGCTCCCAAGGCAGCAAACACTACAGAGCCCCTCTCCACCAGCAGAGCCACAGCAAGCCACAGACTCTCCCTTCTGGTTTTGCATCAGGACTGTGCTATGCTTTGGGACATCAAATTTTGTTTTGCCCAACTTCAGAAAGTTCCTGTGTAATTCTAGCTGTTTGATACCATCAGAACTTGGCCCTTCTTTTAAGACAAACTAATCACAAAAAGGGTTTTCATGTCTAAATTGTAAAGTAGTCAACAGGAAATTAGCTGTAAAAGACACAGGAGGCTTTTGTAGCACAGCTGAAAGCTTGTGAAAAATTAATTATAGAAGAAACATTTCTAATAGACATGTTTAATGTTTTTATTGGTAAGAATGCTGAAGTGACTGCCAATTCAACTTTGCATCTAAATTGTCAAACATGCTTGTATATGTGACATAATAAAAATCTCCATTGTAAAAGTCTTAAGAACACTAAGTAAGGTGACACTGGCTTTTATAGCATTAAAAAGGAATAATAGACTTGTGTCTGGTTATTATATTTAGAAAAATGCAGAAAACCCATTAGATTTCAAAGACAGACAAATTGTTAAATGGCTTTTGTCACTTTTATCTGCACAAAAGACAGAAATCATTCCTTGGGAACATTTTGAATTTAAATTTATCTCCTTAAAATATGCTTTTCAAAGTGTGCATTATAATAAAAACTATATTCAAATGCAAACACTCAACTAATAATTTCTCCATGTTGATAATTGTATTAATCGGGTAGCAATCTGTGCATCTGTGATATTGCTGTGACCTCTTCAGCTGAAAGCAACTTCTAACAGGCACTCTGAAAATTCAGGAGTTACTGACTTGAGTGCAAGAATTTTCTATTTACAAACAAGTGTGTTCTTTAAACAGGAAAAAAGAATTTGAGATAATCTAAAAGATGAAGCAAACCAACTAGAATCAACTGAGGCATAATAAGAAAATGGAGCAGAATAAACAATTTAAATGGTTCTCCTGCTGCCACAATCAGTCCAAGATGAAAGTTAAACTTCTTTCCTTCAGCAGAGAAAAGTCCTTTCCAACACTAACAGTGTAACCCCAGCACATCTGGAAACTTAGCAAGGGCAGAGTCTATTTCCAAGGGGAGAGTCAGGCAAAAAAAATATTGCCACACAGTATACCTGACACAAATATACTGGAAAAAACTCTGGAATGTAATGTCAGCATATATATATATATATATATATATATATATATATACATATATGTATATATATACAGAGAGAGAGAGAGAGAGAGAGAGAGAGAGAGAAAGAGAATAACTAAAGGAAAAACAGATTAGAAAGTATGAAGGTTATGGTGGATACTGAAGCTTATTAAATAAAATCTTTACCCAGGCAAGACCCCCTTTGACAACTCCAGGAAAAAGGAGAGGGAGGATGATGTCCTCACTTGCATTCCCAAACTAGAAATCAGTGTAAGGAACAGCAGGTAAAAATAAAAGAGAGATTTCCTCCTTTTCTTTTTTTTTTAATTGAAAGAAAAAGCTGCTCGAGAGGCTATCAGCAGGAAAAGGATAGCCTCATACTTCATCAAACTTTGAAATTACAGCTTTATTTAAGCATTTCATTTATATTAGCTCTTCAGAAAATAAATCCCACATGTCAACCTTTATGTCTTCTACAGAGAATAATCCAATTCCTCATAAAAACAAATCATGTCTTACAGCATACAGAGCTATGACATCATTTTGAAAAGCAGTATTGTATCTGCAAGTAACTGCCACACAACACTCCACATGTCCTCAGTAGTTAGTCTTTGAAGAGAAAGAGAGCACAAGACTCATAACTCCTAGTATTTAAGTATGTAACTTGGTTTGCTTAGAAAGTAAATCCAAGGAAGTTACATCAGACTGCCAGTATCAGTGGATGAGCTCACATCCATCTAGACTGCCCACAACTCCTTTTCTTCAGCAACAGTAAAGACATGAAGAAAACAGGAATATGTTACTGTCTTGGGGTGACTTTATGATGCTTGTATCCCCAGTTGTCTGTTCTGTTGGTGTTGGATATTGAATTCTGCAGCTCTAAGGCTGGTTCCAGCAGTGCAGGGAGAGAGAAGAGATGCAGAGTTTGTTATCAGAGACTGCACTTGCTGCCCTGCATCCTTCACACAGGCTGTGCTGTCTGCAGTGGGCAGCAGGAGAGAGCTCTCCTTGGCTCTTGGTTTGTTTTCTTTCTGGCTAGCTGAGGCAGAGAAAGTTCCCTGGACTGTAGTTTTGTTTTCCCCTTTTTCTTGGAATTGTTCAAACCTGCTCCGGACTGAGAACCCAGAGGAGCACTGGGAGCTCACACCTGTGTCCCACCAGGCCTGGCCTGGGCTGTGACATTTCCCAGTGCCAGAGGGACTGGGAACAGCCTGAGTGAGCTGGGCTGTAACCCAGGAAAGGGACTCTTCTGAATGTGTCATCTCTTTGGAGTGGAGAGAGGTTTTGCTGTTTAGTGTTGTTCATTTCTGTGCTGGGAATGCTTTGCCTGTTAAATCAACAGCTTTTTTTCCCACTTCTCTCTGAGGAAATATTTCCCTGAACCAGCTGGGGGAAGGACTGCTTGAATCTGTTTCCTAGAGGGACCCCATTCAGAGGTTTCCTCCCAAGTTTGCCCTAAGGCAGGACAGTTACAAAATCAGGTGCTTATAAAGACAGCAGCCACTTCTAATTAAGATGCAACTAGAGAAAAACGAGCTATTATTCACAAATCATGTCCACCTTCAGGCTTTTTTGCTTTTAAGTCCTGATCTGGTACTAACTTCCACCTAGAAGCAAATTTGAAGATCTAAATTAAGACAGAATTCAAGAACAGATGCAATAAGCAGTATTCAGGAGCATTTTTTATATATTATAAAAAGACATAAATAGAAATTAAACATATATGAGAATTGCCTTCTGGACACTATTGGACTGTACCATTAGTTTATTACTTGTTTATATATATTGCCATTATTTTTAGATGGTTTATCTTCACTCTCCTCTGTGCCAGCTGTTATCAAACTCTAACAGCTCATCTCCTCTCCTGTCTCTGGATTTGATTTCCTACTTCCTTGAAGTGCTATCATCTTCCTGCCAAAGGAGAAGGGGAAAAAGAGAAGGAAATAATAAATACAAGGTTCAGGTTTCAAGCAGGGCTTCACATCACCTCAGTTGTCAAACTGGACAGGGATGCAGTTTGAAGGAATCATAGAGACAGTGGATCAGCTGTACCTCTGTCACAGAAAAACCCAAGGCATCTCACTCCACATTGGACAGACAGGCTGAATTTGAAATCTCTGTGGCTCTTTTTTGGCTTTAAGTCCACACCTTGAATTCTATCACACTTTAAAAAAAAAATAAAATAAAAAAAATTAAAAAGCTTATGGCAAAAACTGAAAAAAGCAATCAAACTCTTCCCTCTCCCCAAATGCCTAAAAGTCAAACAGAAAGCTTGGGCAGTGCCACCCTGCCTGCTTCACAGCCCCTCTTTACTGGTACACTTGGCCTGTCACTGTTTCCTCCAGAGGAGAAACATTTCCTTCCCTTAGGCAGCCACAACCAGGCAAAGCCTGAGAGTTTCTCCATGCCAGTCCTAACCCAAATGTCACCTTTTCCATCTGGTAGAGGAAGTCCTGTCCTTAAGTTTTACAGTTCAAATATTTGAACAAAGGTATTGTATTCTCTTAACACTCATAACTTCTATTCTCAGCCTGTATCTATTACACTTTGCTCATTAACAGGCCCTTGTGATTTGCATGTCCTAGTTCTGAATGAAATCCAAAACTTTTATGAGTAAAAGTCTTTTAAAGCTGTAGAGCACAGTTAAAGCCATAAAACCTACCAATATATAATATCTACAAACGGCGACTCTCAAAGCTGGTCTCTTTAACAATTTAATCCTTTCAAAATACTTCATTGCTCAAAACCTGACCAAACCCAAGGGGTTTTTTTTCTTATAGTTATTTAAATCCCAACCCCTTGTCAATATGTCTCTAAAAAAAAATTCAAGCACTATACTCCAGATTATTTCAGCACAGTGCTGCAGAATGGAGAACTGATCCTACACATACTGGGATAAAATGTGAGAACTACATATTTCAGGAAACATTATGTTATTTATGAGAGCTGCTCATTTCCCTGGGTTGATTTCTCAGCTGACAGCAGGACAAGGCTCCCAGCACCTAACACAACAGGTTTCTCACAGGAGCTGTTTTTTGTGGAAATTCTTTTAGACTTCCAGAACTATGCAAAGAACTTCAAGTCCATCTTTCCTTTTATCAGCAGAGATAACAGTGCTTTCTAATTAAGATCAGATAATAGAAAAGATCTGCTTAGAAATGGCACAGAACATTTGTATGTTAATAAATCTATATTTCTATTACACTCAAAATAAACAAGGGAGTACTGTACTGAAAGGAGGATTCCCACTCTCCAAATAAGAAAAAGAATATTATGAACTTCAAATTTTGCATGAGGACAACATGACATCATTGGCATGAGTTACATATGTAACTAACGTATTCTAAATGAAATAAACATGGGAAAAGCTGAAAGAAAAATGATGGGGTTTACCCTAACTAAGAGCTATGCAGTACACATGGACGTGTGCAGAGAAGAGCTGGGGCATGTCCTGCTAAAAGATTTTAGGCCATTAGGAGATGGTAAAGGAACAGCAGCCTGTTCTCCAGCAGCAGACATGGCAAGCACCACCTTCTTTCTTGTGTTAAATAATGCTCTAGAGAACTGCAGAAGACATACCAAAAAAAAAAAAATAAAAAAAAATCAAGATTTTAACTATAGCAGACAAAGAAATCATGAAAATTAACTCAGACACTTACAAAGCAGAATTGAACAGACAGGGAAATGAAACAGAAAGAGGAAATTCAAAATTATTATGCACAGCACCTTTGGATAACTAAGCATTTAAGTGTTATCCTGATGAGCAGAAGCTTCATTAATCTTTCCTGACAAGTGACTTGCAAGAAACAAACTTGTGGCAATATTTCTGCTACTAAAGGAAACTTCCATGAACAGTAGTGGCTGCAACTAAACCAATATGGTAAAACCCACCAAGAACACAGTAAAATTGCTTTAAGGAATTGCAAACATAAATCTCTCTCCTGCAGTATCATTTTCTTCCCCAGTGCTAAGCTTTACGGGGCACGCCATCAAAAGGAGCACTGCTGCAGTGCCATTGACCCCAGCAGAGCTTCTGTGAAACTGCATTGTGTCTGCCACCCCTTCACCGGGGTCTGTTTGTCCTTTTAATCAAGTATTCTCCCCACTCTGAATTCAGGTGCTGGTCCAAAATCACAAGAGTTTTCATTTATTTTCAACCAGAAAAGACACCTGCTTGTGTTCCGGAATAGTTTTCTATCTGGACACTTTGTCTCCCCCTAGTGAGGCACCTCCAAGATGGGGCTGTGAGAGCAGCAGGGAAAAGCCTGATAAAATCTTCCTACTCCACAGTTGGAGGGAGACATAGCCTCTTAATATTCCCACCTCACCTCCATAAAGAGGATCAGATCGTTTTCAGGCAAAACCTTCACCCTGCTCTGAATGCTTGGGCTTTTCCTTGAACTTGCCACCAGTGGGAAGGAGGAAAGGATGGCATGAAGAAAAAGTAAGGTGGCTTGGACAGCAAGGCCAAAAATAGTTTCATGTTCACTTTTCTGTGACAAAGGAACAATCTGACTGAAGATTGTGAAATAACAAGTTACCTCCACAGCTGAGTCATTGAATGGTGTCTCACATTTAATTCTGCATCAGAGGCAAAGTTCTTGTGGACAAGCCACTCTGCTCATGCCATAAACAAAAGCAGAAGCTAGTCTCTCCCCTTGCAACAAAGGGACGAAAAGGAAAAGATTTCTTTCATGGGAATGCACGTATTTGATCACAATGACACTGATTTGTGCAAAAGCTTAGCTGCTTTCTTGTTTCTTCCATTTCAAGAAAGTTTGCTTTCTTGCCTTTGAGCCAGCTTCTTCCTATCCGGGGTACAGGGAGGAGAGAGCAGAATCCTGCCAAGAAGCAAGGGGGGCCAAGATGTTATCAGATATGGGCCCCTTTTCAGGATTTTGAGACATTTGGGACCTGTGCAGATGTGAGTTCTCATTTTTACTGCTGCAGTGAGAGTCTTCCCTTATGAGAAGGCATCTGAGCTTCAAGCCACCTCTTGGTTTCATTAAATGGACCTTCCCTCCTCAGTGTCCACCTCAGACAAGGTCATTTTAATATCCACAGTCCTTAATGAGGTGACAGGATTTTCTATTCTGGAAAAGAGGTGCTCTATCAATCCTATTTTGGGTCACTCCTCTGGTAACTAGGGCAACCTGAATATATTCCTGTCCCTTTCCTCCTCATAATCCCTAAAAGCAAGAACAAAGAGACTGATTTCCTGCACAAGCCCTGACTCCTTAAAAATCAAGTTCATTTTTGTTTCTCCAGATCGCGCTTCTTTTTTAGGAGAGGCAAGAGCCTCTCTTGAATTGGAAAATGTAAACCTCCTCCCTCCAAATTGTTATAATTTTGAAATTAAGGAGCTCTCAGGCAAAGATATGGAAACAATAACAGTTCTTTACTAGGAAAATTAAAATAAAAATGCCATAATACAAAAGGGAAAAAAAAAAAAGAACCAAAACACTGACAGAGTCAGGATGCAATCTGACACCCCATCAGTCAGGGTGTTGGTAGCAGTCCCATTAAAATGGTGGCTGCAGTCCTCCTGGAGTGAAAGATGTGGTTCAGTCGAAGCAGTGGTCCTATAGAAGGAACTGGTTTTACTCTGGAATCCAGTGGATAAAGGCAGCTGTTGTGCTCCAAATATCAGATTTTATTTAGGTAGGAAATGCTTGGCTCCTCCCCCTGGGTGCAGCATCTCCCAATGGGATGATGTGATTTTATCAGCCATGCAGTGGGACTCAATGGGCCATTAACAGAAGATATCTCCCTGGAGGGAGGATGGGTTGTGGAAAAGATAAAGAACACTGCCCCACCTGGTTTTAACAGATGGTGATAGAATACATACTTCTGGTCACATCTCACATTGCAATCCAACACACCCTCATAAATTATAAAAGACTGTTTCATATTAGAGTTTCAAATGCAATAGTAATTCCAAATCTATATCCCATAGATTTTATACATCAGGTCAAATAGAAATAACATGGAAAGCAGGAGGATCTGAGTTTTCTCTAAGATTTGGCATAAAACCTAATACTGAGTGTTTTGGCAGATAACTGGGAAGGGGGAAGCTACAGAAGAATTCACATTTTGATTTTTTTTTATTAAATCAAAAGACAAAAAACCTTCTAACTGAGACACAGTGTAAAAAAATTGTCCACAGAGAGAAGAACCAAGGGATGGGAGCTGCAGGCACCCACCCATTGCTACTTTCTCATGCCCTGAACATTTTAAGAGCATCAGAAGTGCGGTCTAACTGTGAATACAAGTAGCAGGACATGGGCTCATCTCAAGTGAGAAAAAAATCAACCTCATCATACACCCAGAAAAGGTGCTTGAACAAAATATAGTTTTTCCTCCTTATAAATATAGATATTTTACTTTGTAAAAAGCAAGGTCAGAATTGTGGGTGTTTTTTTAGACGGAAAACAATCTAATTGGAATGTATTTTTCATTGAATTAAGTACAAGCACAGCAATTCATTTAATTCAATAAATGTAACAATAAAGAGAGCTCCAAGTATCAGATCTTTGTAACAAGAGTGTTTAGGTTCACCCTTCACATTAGCAGCTGGAAGACAAATCAATCACAAACTGAGAAACACTTGAGCAGGCCTGACTCCAGGAAACCTAGAGCAGCAGCACAAATACACGTTACATATTCTTCAAGGTTAAATTATTATGAAATAAATTCTCAAGTTATGTAAATAAATTATAGTAATGTTGTCTGACAGCTCTTATTAAGGGAGATTAATTCAGCAAGCATAAAGTATGCAGGGGACTTAATGCCCTCACATCTCCCTGTTCATCTTATGGCAACCAGGCAAACCTTCAACTCCATGGGAGCTGCTGAAGCCTGGAAGCCACAGCAGGGCAGGGTTCTCTGATGGCTCTGGGAAAGGTCATTGCTGAGGCTCCACGCAGCTGACCACACACTGCAGACAGTACCTGCCCACGGTGCTGGAGGGGAAGGGACACCCTGAGCTCTGCAAAACAGCTGAAAAAGTGAGAACCTCGAGAAGGGAAGCAGAGACCTCTCTGCCTCCTTAGAGAGCTGTAAACTGACCACCAGGTAGGTTTGTAAGCTGTCCAGTCTGTGAACAGACAAAATAGAGAGCTTCTAGATGATTCAGAGGAAAAGGAACTGGGTTTGCAAAATTCAAGATCTTACTCACCCTCAAGCTTTTTTTTTTTTTTTTTTTTAAACCATCTTCTCTCACAACCAAGACCTCAAACACAGACAGCAAAAAATCCACCAGGAAATACCAGCAGAGGATCACTCCTCCATAATTAACACTGATATCTCCATTATTCTATAACATTGTGAAAATCTTCCTGACCCAAGTGAAGCTCTTTCCTCTTTAGGGGAAAAGTGATACAATTCCATCAAAGCCACTAACAAAGGATTAATCTTTTGTCCTATTCTCCCCCTTCAGATGGGCTTGGTATCCAGTTTCTGGAAGGTCCATTCTCTAAATCTGCTTTTAAACATAAAAGAATGTATTTCTGTAGTGAAAACAAAGCACCACATAGACACATATACCCACTGCTACAGAAAGAGAGCAACTCACTGAGCTCTGGGCTTTTGAATCTCAGCCCTAATCATTTAACCATAAAAAAAATAGTGAAAAATGGATTTTATTCCAGTGATCGTGCATAATATTATTCATCTTGTAGACCAATATAAAGAGGAAAATATTGTCATTATAGGAACAGCAAGTGCAAAAAACATTTTATTTGGAAACTTCTAAGTAACTTTAGCTGCTGATCACAAGAAAACTGAAGATGTGGAGAAACTGAAAACAGCACTCTGTCCAAAACCATAAGCCATTAATTCCACGACATATTACATTAGATTAAGACTGACTTCATCCATCTTTTCTGTGGTCTTTTTGCAGGTGTGGCCCGACTCTAGCAAGCAAAATTGTTCTGCTCTTGTTAGGTTTAATCTTACTTCGCAATCTTCCCTTAAAATTTCATCTTAAATTTTCTGCTTTGAAGTATGAAGCAAGCCAAATTGATTTGATGCTTAATGCTTGACAAATAAATAATGAGCTTTTGAATTAACCCACATGTGATAAGGCAATGATCCCATTATTTTTCACATTTGTATAATCAGGCAATGATTAAATTATTTCTAATGTCCTCAACATGAATGCAAAAATACACTAAAGAGATCTTTAAGAAAGCTCCCCAGCATGTTTTTTTATTAAATGCTCTTAATTTGAGTATTTTACCACATGATTACACTAGCTGGGCCATGAGAGCTTATTTTAATGAGAATGGGAAGAGCTCAAACCGTGGGTGCTCTGCATATTTCTTTGACATCTTTGCAACCATTTGCCAGTTTGAGTGTGATTAGCTGAATAGCAACTATTAAGAAGGTTGATTAATACTTTTTAAATATGTCAAATCTTGGATTGCACTCAGCTTATTTTCTGGGGGGAACTGACTGAAACAAAGACTTCCAGTATCTCTACCCAAGGGCACAGCACATTGTGGTGTGGGTAACAAAGACCTCACACTCAGCTCACTGCCAGCAGCACTGACATTTCTATTTAGAGACCTGGACTTATATATGATATCCAAGGACTTGGCTTAATTAATATCATGCCTACATGAGAAGCATGAGTACGATTCCAGTTAAATAAATGGTGTAGGCAGTGTGGTTTCAATGGTTTCCAGGACATTGCTATTGATAGCAGACACCTATAAAGTGCTAAGAATCAATATGAAATGCCATTTAACAACCTATTCTTAGGAAAAGTTTTTTAAAAGTCTCCACACATTGAGCTTGCAGAACAAAGAAATGCATTAAAAGCACTGATAAGGTATTAAAAGGCAACATTTGATGTATGCCTATCTCGTACATTAATACCGAATCTGGCTGTGATATGAGTTGCACTAGTTAAAATTACATATGTCTCTTTCCTTGAATCAGAGGCAGTTAAAGGAAAAATCAATATCTAAAGCTTACAAAGCCAAAAATCTTCTTTCAGCACTAAGATATCATAGTGATAAAGGCCATGAAATAAATGTCAAAATATATAAAACAGTCATTAGATGCAAAGAGACATTTGTAACACATACTGAAATTAGTAATGCCTTGCTCTTACAGAGGTTTACCCAAATAGCTGCTCCTGCCAGCACAACACACCCTTTTCTCCACACAAGCCCATGGGGATGCAAACATGCCAAAAGTGAGTAGACACAATCCTGGATTGTGTGCCATGATTGTGGGAAAGAGATGGGGAGAACTGCACTGCTGGCACTGAAAGCAACACAATTTTCTGTCATTCATGCTGCTATTCAACCCTGGGGCTAACCATCACCCAGAGGAAAATACTCTAGAGGAGCTTTAGGATGCTTCAAGTCTCTGCTGGTGGCAAGAAAATAAATGGCAGAAGGCTTCACTGTTCACCAGGAGTTTCTCAGCTAGTGCAGCCCTTTGCAAACAGGTGAGAGACAAAATTCTTTGAAGATGTGGGAATGGATGAAGTGACACAAAGCCAGAAAATAATGTCTTAATGTGTTTTCCACTGGCCATAGCTCATGCCCAGTATGGAAAAACAAAATGGAAAAAATCAGAAAAATAGCACTACTGATATTTCTGTGAGGAAGGTGTCAGTCTGAATTCCCTGCAAGCTCCTCTTATGTTTGCAGTTTGCCCTGGTGTGCCTTCACACTTAAGGACAAAGGGGCAGAAAGCAAGACTGGAAGGAGGCCTGGAAGAAAGAGTGAAAGGGAAATTGAATAAGAAACAGATCAGTGTAAAAGGCAAGAGAGTTAAAATAGCAACAGAGATCAGCATGGGCAAGCCAAGTGGGTAAAGAGGAACAAAAGGAAATGGAAAAAATACAAAGGAAAAGTACAGCAAAATCTATTAATAATTATCACCAATGTCTTGTATTGCCTGTCTGAAGACCACAGAGCAGGAGGGAAAGGAAGCACTCCCAAGGAACTTGTCTATTACTTCTCAGGTAGGGATGAGTGAATTGCCTTTTTAAATATATAACAGGCTTCTCCATTCCTGCTCTCATTACTCTGAAAAGAAATTGTATTTATCATGACTATATGACAATTCTGAAGGAAAAAATTTACATTTTGTCCCCCAAGCACTGAAGGTGGCAGAACATATTGATGCAGAGAAAGGGATCCATTTTTAAACACGGAAAATAAATGGAGAGTGGAGGAGAATAGAGAGAAAGTTACATTTACTTTTGAAAAACTAAGGAGACAGATAGCTCCTTTTCCAAGATGACCTTGCAATTCCTACCCTTTAGGGTCTAGCACTTGCAGATGGGAGCCTCTGGCATGGCTTTCATTGACCTCATTGATACAGGGGCAATTTGTGAAAATACGAGAGCAGCCATGTAAGCATGAAATCTTCCCACAAGTAAGCCATTCCCTATTAGCATCATCCTACTTTAGCTTTTCCATTACCATCTCAAAAACTCTCCAGCAAGCTACCTTATGTAACAACCCCTGCAATCAGATAAGTTTTCCTACAGCAAAGCAGGTACTAAACAAAGAACCCTCCCTTGATTTGTGTACATAGGAAAACCATATTTTTTACAATCACTCTTTGTTTTTCATGACCAGAATAAAATGGCCAAAATATTTAGTCTCCATGAAAGCGCAATGAGCATGCTTGTCATTTTGCAGCAGGATGCTGAGCTGCATGTGGAATGACTGCCAGGGCTCCAAGGCTGCATTGCCCCACCCATTCACATGTTTAAAGCCATGGAGCACAGAAAACACCACCCTAACAATTCACAGCTAACTACACACACTTATCATTTACTTTCCAGCAGCCAAACGAGGCCCTTTCCTCGAAGCTGATGCAGTGAGTGGTGAAATTGAGGGTATGACTTACAAATGTTCCTCCCAAAAATGTAATGATATGCAAATATGAATGCAGTTCTAAACTTGTGGGAAGTTGACACATCCTTACCGAATCAACTAGCATCCAGTACTAGAGATAAGAAGACAGAAGACACTTCAGAAACTGACATTTATCAGAACACTATCAAAGAGTCCTTAATTTCAACAGTGAATAGCTGGTCCTTAGTAAGATTCTGAGTCAGAAAATATACAGAAGTGGCCCAGAGCCACACTCAAACCCACAGTACTCAGCTAGTTATTATCACAAGCAGCAAAGTAGTTAAACAGTCTTGTCTCATAATATAATCCTACTACCATTAGCATTTGCTGTGTCCTGAGAGTGCATCTGAACCACTCTGAAAAGAAACAGAGAGGACAATCAGCATTTATCCACAGGACAAGATAAATCCAGTATCACAATAATTTAATGAAGATTACAAATCCTACTAAGTGTTTTTTTTCATTTATAAGCCCTAGATGAAGGACAGGACAAACTATGGTGTCCCTCCAGAATGCTCCAGACAAAGGCAATGCCAATTCTGGCCTCATGACAATATGTTAATACAAGAGTATCTGCAATAAAGCCTTTACGAAGAACACCACAGAGTATATGTTTTAGTGACTGTGTCACAAAACTGGTGTGTTTTAGCAGCATAATTCCCCATCATTATAGTCATGCTTCAGTGAGGTGCAGTCATTTTCCAAAGATAACACTCTTAACAGTATTATTCAATTTCTTTTATGCTGTGTAATAAACAGGAGTTTCAGTTACTTAATTTGGCAGATGCTGGAGCAGAACCAAGCCTGCTGTTCCTTGGCCCTGAAGCTGTTATACTGCTTCAAAAAACATTTTCATGTGCTGTTTTCTCCTTACCAGATCAGTCAATGGGACATTTCCAAGTCAATCCTTACATTATCTGATCACAATAAAATACATTAAAGATAGAGGAAACAGATTAGAGCAAACTACAAATTAACTCACATACTCAAATTAACTCACATACTCGTCTTGCCTAATCTCTTGGATTTGAGATCCTGCAAAAACAAACCAACCAGAGTTGTTATTACAGGCCATAGAAGAATCATGCTCTGCTCACATCCAAAGAGCTTCTTCAGGTTCTCTCATTAAAAAAAAAACTTGCAGTATCATCTTTACACAGCAACTATCACAACATCCTCAAATATCATCATGCACCTGGAGAAACCAAAACTTCTGAGATAAGTCAATGACAGAAACAGAAACATAGCCCAGGCTGCACCCAGCTGGCAGCACATGCAAGCTGCGCCTCACATTCTGTAACTTCATTCTACAAATACAAATTAAGACAGAAATGATGACTCATTTTCCCTCCAGGTAACCTTTGCTTCGGTCTCCATGTCCCACCAATACTGCTCCCTGACAGGCAGCCTTCAGCAGGAGCACAGAACACAGCCTCATCCACATAATTCCTTACCCATTCAAGGTTTAATGTTCTGCATTTAATGTTCAGCTCCACTGTGCTTATGTAACTCAGAGAGCCTTTCCAACAACACATACACACAAGAGTTAACATTTATACACAATTTCAAAATTAATTTCTAGTCTGCAGGATAGCACGGAATGAAGAACAAGAAAAGAGTTCTGTTTACATGCCAGCTGTCTCGAGCAAAACAATCACATTTATTGCTCCTCTTTCAAAAGGCAAAAATCCCCACTACCCTCTCTTGGAGTTGCTCATAGCTTTGCTTTCCTCTTTGTCAACTACAAAAGACTAGCAGCCAAACAATCTACACAACTTCAGTCGCAGAGCTCCCGCTTCCCCTTGTTGGCTGACAGAGTGGGACTGAGGAGTGGAGGCATTCCTGCTTCTGCACTTCCTTTGACTTCAATCCCCCCAGCAGCCACACCAGCCCTTGCCAAATCATTTAGATTACAGGAGCAAGGACAAAATTGAGAGCTACAGTTGTAAATTTAAGAATTAGGCAAAGTGGTCTATTTTACCTGCCAGTGAATGCAGTAAGAACATTTATCTGCAATGTCCCCACTGCCAGAATCTACCAAGAGGAACCAACATGTATGAATATTGTCTTTATTTAGATTAACTGGATACTTCTTGTGCCTGTGTCGATCTATGTACCTCCAGTTCCCTGTACAGTGCTCCAATGCAGAGAGAAATAACTTACTAGGATCTTTAACCACACATTAGTTTGCATTATCAGCACAGACGTGCTGAACTAATAAAGCATGGACACTGCTCTCTCAACCTGCTTCAAACACTGCAAGAGCTGATAAAAGACTTGCCATCCAAACTGATAGACAGCAACAGTTTACTTTCCCTCTTGCCAATGCAATAGGGTAGGTTCTGTTGCACTTCACAGGGTAGTGCAGAGTCAGTGCTGTGATGAATTGCAGTGTCACAACGCAACAGGACACAATAAGGGGCAGCGTAATGGCACTGGAGATGGGCAGCTGGATTTGCTGGTAATCCATAATCCATTGAGCCCTCCAAGTGGATGTCTATTTAACATCTATACTGTCTCCATTAATTAGTACCACACTGAAAAACCGTACATATGCATATGTGTATTTTCTTTTTACATATGCATGCCTGTCTGAACTATCTGCTCAGCAATCAATCCTCCTTTAATCAGTTCCCCATTAAATATAAACTCCTACATCTTAGCACTCTGCTTTCCCTCATCATGACTATGAAAATCTCTTTATGATGACTAAATTTGCCTTTTAGCAGAAGCGTTCATATGATGGAGGAGGGAAGGGGACACAAGGAAGACACCAACTGTGCAAGTCAGAGTTAGAAAACAGGAAAAGTCTTTGCACCCTTTAAAATGTTGTTAATTACAGTAGTAAGTCATCCTCAGCACCTGTGAATTCTGAGAAAAAGCTTTTTACATGAAAAGTGCTTGACAAATCTGGTATCTCAGGTTTCCCATTTAAAGGTTTTAGAAATTCCCATCCTTAGAGAAAAAATGAAGCATTTTACGGTCTTTCTTCCCCTCCTGAGACAGGGAGTGATAATATAGCTTACGGGGCTATGCAAAAATACCCTGATTTCTTAAAATAATTTCTGTAGATTTGTCACTACAAAATGTTCCAGTAGAGCAAGAACACAGGGAAAAATACTATTTCCACAGGAATGAGAAACACATCACTGAATCTGCTCAATCTGGCACAAAGAAGATGAAAAGAACAAAATTTGGGGTGAAGCTTTTCTCCCCCTGAATACACAATCCCTGTATTTCCTGAAAGGCCATGGACTTGTTGCAAAAGGCTTACAATATTATATACAATTTTTTGTCCAGCTTAAAATAAAAAGCCCTGATTTACAGCAAAAATAGGTCTTTCCTAGCAATCAACATGCTTTGTTTTTCAGCCTCTGCATTTTGTGGACAACAGCCCAGATTTTGGCAGATTATTTTATTAGGGAGAGCTTGCAGTTTCACTAAACATGGCTTTCTCAACAGAAAATTGGTATAAATAATTTCACATATTTTAAGCTGACTTGATGATGCATCTCCAGGAAGTCTATATGAAAATCTAGAATTATTAGAATCTAGAATCAGACAAAATTAAAGGTGCCCGTCACTTCATTTTTACCACTTACACTATTGTATCTTTATTCATATACAGGGAAAAAAAAAAAAAACAACAAAAACCAACCAAACAAACAATCAAAAAAAAAAGACAAAACAAAAAAACCCCCACAACAACCCAAAAAATCCCAAACCAAGCCTGCTTCTTTACTTATTTTCTTCCATCTTCCTTTGTGACATTTAACTCCAAAGATATCCACTGCAATCCACTTATCTGCAGAAAGGTAGGAAGAATTGAAGCTACAGTCAACTACCATGACTCAGGTGCTGCTTTATGAAGTTTGGTGTTTTCCATTCACAGTAGACTTTGCATAAACCTTTTGGTGGCTGTGTTTCAGCTGAATTTTGCTCCTAGCATCCTGCTTAGATATAAAACAGCCTATTGGATGTTGATATTGATTGGATATTGATGATCTACTGTCAGCGGGGGAAGATAAAGAAGAGGGGGGAAAGAGCTTTATTAAAGAAATTATAAATCGTTCAATACTCAATCATCAAGTCAGACTTGCCAAAGAAACCGTATTTGTTCAGTGTTTGACTGCTGGCAACATTTCAGGCCTCAATAAACTCTCATATGAATAATTTTAGTTCTCTAAAATCCAGTTAACTCAATGGGGCAGAAATCAAATTTATCCCCCAAAATAGTTTTAAAGTGACCTTGGTCTCTTTTTCAACTTCATTTAATATATGCTACATATCTAATCCTACTACCTTATTTACCTCTTAACTGGATCTATATTTAGATAATTTTCTACAACATACTAGGTAAACAGATTACCTGAATTCTCCTGTTTTAGATACCCACTCAGAACTTGGAGAATGGTCCTGTATCTCCTCAGGCATGGGACACAATAGGAACAAACGCTTCCTAACCAAACCCGGACTTTAAAAAATACTGACTTAAATCTAATCAACTTAAGTGCTATTTCATGCCCCACACCTGACCACAGTCCTTTCATTTGCCCACAAAGTAGGACAACACAGTGACTCCATTTGAAAGATGAGGTTTACTTTGTTCTCTAAGAATTTTTGTTCTTCTCTAAAAGAAACAATGGGCTCTCCCCATCCTACCATCTGCAATTTTCTTTGCAGTCACTGTTTTACCTAGCCAAGGCATTGCTGGGTCAGACAGTCACTTTAAAACTAGAAGAAGCCAGGTGCTTTTTATATAAACATAATTAAGCAATTTAATGAAAATCTGTTGGGTCCACCTCTCTCTGAGAATATGTAGGGCTCAGCTTGGTTTATTTCTGCTTGTTTTTCAATGCATGCTGCACTTAAATGTAACTTTGCTGTCACCAACAGGTTGTCATGAGAATAAAATATTTTTCCTTTTTTTTTTTAGAATTTTTTATTTATTTTATTTTATCAGGATAAAAATACAAATGTGACTCACCCAGACTTACTCTTAGTGAGTATTGTTTTAATTTGTAAGTATTCCTGTTAACTTTGATGTAATTAATGATGACTTAGTAGTCTCTGACTATGGGAAGGCAGATTAAAGTTGCTACCATTTCAAAACAGTACAGACAAAGAGAGAACATAATTAAATTATCTATCTAATTTTTCAAATTGTAACAGAGATGCACCACACAGCATGTCACTTCTGGTTTCTCAGAGAGCTTATTCTTCTTTTATTATGAACAGAATCATCTGTATCCACTGCATGAGACAATTGATTGGTTTCAGTATAACTGGATGTTTTGCCAGCCTTCACTGTGCTCCCACTCAATATGTCATGTAAAATAATGTGCTGAAAACTGGCTGACCTACCTGTCTGCTTGGTGTTTATAAAGAGTTTGTCTCCATGGTATTTCAGTTCTTCATCAGAAAACAAAATAGGAGATATTGGAAGCCAAGGAAACCTTGAAAGGAAAGCCGTAACAGTGATAAATAAGATTTAATGGCCCAGACACAATCCTGAGAGGCTAATGACATGTCAGCACTCTCACCCTGCTTCCTGAGCAGCCCTGGGAACACCGTAATTCTCTCCCTGCTTCCACCTTCCTCAGGGCATTTATCCTGCTCTCCCCTCATATAAGCACATCACATACAAGGAGGCTGAGCTGCCATGTGCTGGGGGAGAACAGAGCCAGGGTGGGACCAGGCATTACCACCTCCATCAGGGAGCTCCACTGCAGCCTGCTCCCTCAAGGGTCATATCCTGGTTTCAACTGGGATAGAATTCATTTTATTTTAGTAGCAGGACCAGTGCTGTGCTTTGAATTTAGTGTTTAAATATGTTGATAATACAGAGGTGGTTTATTTTTTGCTAAGTAGTGCTTACCCTCAGGGATTTTTCAGGTTTCCATGCCCTGTCAGCACAAGTGCACAAGTTCGAAAGGAGCAGAGCCAGGACAGCTGACCTGAAGATAAGGCAAGAGGGATATTTGACACCACAGAATGTCATGTCCTATATACAAACTGGGGGAGCTGGCTGGAAATTGATGATCGCTGCTCAGGGATGTGCTGGACATCCACCAGTGGGTGGTGAGCAATTGTGTTGTGCATCACCTGCTTCTCTTGGGTTTTATTCCTCATTCCTTCTCTCCTTCTTTGTTTATTGGGTATTTTTTGTCTCAAATAAACTGCGAGTATCTAAACCCATATTTTCTTTTTGATTCTCCTCCCCCATGGAGGGAAGGAGGGAACTGAGTATGTGGCTACGTGGAGTTTAGCTGCCAGCTGGGATTAAACCACAATAAACATTATACTACAGACACAAAAAGCACCATCTAAATCTTGAAATACTTGCAGGAAGCTGCCTGGTAGCAGCTGTGTACAAGAGATCAGACAGCTGAAAAGCTGAAGAAACAGGCTGTGTACAAAAGCAAACATTAGAGATCACTTGGCATTGAGATCCAGGGCTCCACATGCTACTGTTGGGGCCAAGCTGAATCACTTTTAGGAACTGTATCATGAGTTTGTAGCTGAGACAACTCCATTTGTCATGAGTTAACTTGATGTCTTGTCCAAGGCCCAAGTACCTTTTGTACAGAGTGTTCACTTTTTAATGCACATAAGGGCTGAAGGAACATAGAAGCAAAATGAAAAGACTTGAAAATACTACTTAAATTTTCACTTTCTTTACTCTCTCATTTTGCATCTAATCCAAGTTCAAGTGAATAATAAGGTAAACAATTACTGCATTCTCTAGTAAGAGACACAATCTTCTTCATATGGCTCTGTTCCAGCAATATCTAAGGGTAGCAGAGAGGAAAGAAACTTTATAAAATCTGGGCTCATATGTAACTTACCTAGGAATTTTTAACCACTTGCTTGCATTCTAGGGGTCTAGCACATATTACAATATAAGGAAGTTAGCCTGATGAGAATTATGAGTTCCTGAAAGTCTCTTTAAAGGCTCAAAAGTTTCGACAAAGTTAAACTGGGATCAGAGGCCCACCGATGCCCAGACTAGACAGCAACTGCTTCTACTTCTGCTCCTTACTGGCCTCTATGAGTGGTGGTGCTGTGAGTGTCACTGCAGAAGTTCACATGATGAAGAGGGTAATGTCACAGATATTGTCGGAGAGTGCCAGATGGCCATGAAGCAAATTTTTCAATAAAGAAGTGGAGGCATCCAAGGAACATGCCAGATTAAGAGACTCACTGGAAGGCTGAGCTCATCCCCATGGAACCTTCCCACACACAGGGCACTGTCCAAAGCAATAGAGCAGTCTGTCTCCTGCCCAGGTGAGACCCAAAGCAGCCCTGGAGCCTGTCAGCAGGGCTTGCAGCAGGGAATCCAGTGGGTCTGTCTCCTCAGATGGCCTTTAAACCATGGCACTTGATACAGATTTTTAATAGTTCTGCAAAACCAAAGAAATTACTGCTGTCTCTCACTTTTCACCACCCCACTTAATGTACCTTGATTTGTGCTGGCTCCTTAGACAGCTGTCTCCTCCACTTGTACATTCATACTGTAACCAAGTTAGGGTTTAATTCCTAGAATAGCATAGGTCACAATGATAAATGGACCTCTAGAAAGCACCTTGTACCGTAGGGCTTTATTCTTTTGGCAAACGGGAACAGGTCATGGAATTGACACGTGTGTACACCAGGTTAACTGCATCTGCTGCCAGGTCTGTGAGGACAGAAGTGATTAAGAGACACCAGTAGTGCTAAAGTGGTACACCATTTATGTTTGGACAGGGTAGTAGGACCCCTCCAGCACCTGCTGCTTAAAGGGGAATCAGGACAAGAACAAGAAAGAAGGAGTGGGTAAAACTCAGAGCTGTCAGGTTGAAATGGCCTCGCTGCTGCAGCAGCTCTGTGCTGCAAGCTCACACAGCTCAGTGTGCTTGAGAAACAGCTGAGCACTAGACAGAAACAAAAACAAATACAAAAAAGGAACTCACCACCAGGAAGGTTTTCCCTGGTGTCCTCGCTAAAATGTTAACCTGGATGTCTTTCAGGATAAATATCTCAAAAGTTATTTGTACACAATGCTGCAGTGTTTACCTTTTGATTACAGATCTTTACACTCTGTCCATTATTATTGAATGCCAGGATGAAAGGCAGCCTAAGGGCCTGAATGCAATGTTCTGTCACAAAGAAATACAGCAAAAGTAATGGCAGGCTCTGAAACTAAAAATATATTAGGTTGGAAAGAAATACGAGCACAGTTATTGGGGTTTATTTTGCAGAGTGTTTGGCTTTTGTTTAAAGAGAAAGATTCATGCAGTTTTGCCTTGACAGTGACACGTAAAGCTTGGATTTGGATATAAATTGAGGACGTGGGTATAAAATCCTTGCGACTAATTTCTGCCTCTTGCATTTGTGTCTGTACAAATACTAAGGGAATTACAGGGGTATAACTCCACATGCCTTTCTATCCAGAACCACAATGAACACTATACTCTGCTTTAAGCTACCTAGCTTTAAGCTATCTTTAGATAAATATCTTTAAGCATCCTAATGAAGGATGCTTTGTCATTGTACTACCCATGTTTCAAATGACTCATACAAATATCTATGATTTTTATTAATCTTCTCTTCTAGCACTGGCATATGGTTTACTCCTTAGTCTGATGCCTGAGCTATACAACTAGTCTTCAATTTTTATGCTCATGTTCCAGCAGTCCAGATTTAGATTTTGAAAGGCCACAGACTGGGGCTGTTTCCAGAAAGTATTTTGATGTGTCACCTGATATAGATAATTCACATTTTCAACAAGGTCACTTGTGAAGTCTAGACAGCAGCAGAGGTGTGCAAACTTCTTTTTAAAGTTGCATCAATGCTGCACCACTTACCAGAACACTTTCTTCCACTGGCCAAGTTTTGGCATGATTTTAAAAGAAAAACCTCTTCACAGCCACTTATTAGTGTAGCTACCCTGAGTGGTTAGTGAAGATTATCTGTAAATCTTGAGTCTAAGGGCATTTTTTTGTTCTCCTTTACAGCATCTCAGTGCTTGCTGCAATACTTCTAGGAATACCAAACCCCTTTTACTACACTTAAAACATTCTGCCTTTCAGATTCACTTGAAAATCCTCCTGTCATAGGCCAGTCAGGCTAAAATACCACAGCACTACCTGACTTCAAAGAACAAGAGAAAACTGACTTCAGGTACATACAACTACTTTACATTTAAGGGTAGAAAAGCAGGCAGTAACAATTTTTCATACAATCTTGCATTAGATTTAATTCTTACTAGTAAGAAATGAGAGTCATTGACACTATTAAAATCTAATTACATTAGCAATTTTCTATCAAGTCGTCAAGTCATATATGAGTAGTTAAGTATTGATATTTGTTTTTCCAAATGGGATTCAAAAGTCCACTTTAAAGTCTCTCTTTTGTGCTTATAGTGGAACAAATCTTTATGAAAAACAAGACATTTCTAATAGCCAGAAATGGCATATTCCCTTAAATATCATACTTCAAACTACCTTCCTCTTCAGCATTTTGACCAGAACAGAAAATCAAATAAATTTACTTGGTGCTGCAAAAGCACAGCTGTGAGCCCCTTTCTCCTCTTCTCATGTCTTCTCTCCATGCCCAGTTCTTTTAGAGTTTGTAAGAACTGAGCAATAAGGAAACGTATAAGAAAATATTTTGACTTTTTAAGATAAAACTAAGAGCAGGATTTTCCAACATTGATTAGTCATGTTTATAAAAGCTTTATTGTGGATAAAGTTGCAATGGAATAAATTATTCCTCTTAACAAATTAAAACAAGACTGAGCAAAAAAGCAGAGTTTGCCAGACAGCTGCCCCACGCAGTGTGTCAACACTCCATATTTCAGTACAGCTATTGCAGCAACATTTGGCTAGATTAGGCTGGTCTCAATTCTATTTTCTAAGCACAACTGGTAATAGATTGTAAGCTAAAAACTTCCACTGGCACTGGAAGCTTCCTTGCTCTAGAAAAATACACACTATCTTCAACCAGTTAACATTTCCCAGAGACACCTTACCCTTGCTTGTGCTGAACATTGATCCACATCCGTGTAACAGAAATTACTGGTAAACTGGTAAAGCAAAACCAGCAGATATTCTGGACACTCAGGACTATACAGAACATCCAGAAAAAGATTAATTGTGTGAGGACAGTGCATCAGTAAAAGCAGCCAACCCTTAACAGCCTAGGACTTACTTTCCACCCGTGGACTGAACCAGCAGTCATCCTATCCTGAAAGCAGCCTGTCCTTCAGTTATGCCACTTGTTTTGCCACTGATGATATATGACACTGAGTGTTGCTGCTTTATTCTTCAAAATTCAGAGCATTTTTACACAAATTGCAAATCTAAAGTGCTCCTCAGCATGTTGGCTTTGCTTTTCCTTAACATGTACAGATCAATGACAGGTTAATGCTTAGTTAACATTTATTAAGAGCAACATGGTTTCAGAAAATTCAGACTAAAGGTGTCAATTTGATGACAGATCCTTCATGAAAGATGAAAGAGCCTCTGTGTTGGGCAGATACTCTTATGCTTTGCTGTCCAAGGTTTATCAGTTACAAGGTCCCAAGTGTCCAAGTTTATCAGGAATGAGAAAAGCAAGTATGAACTAAAGGGTACTGTTGATCCTTTATTTCACAGAATCTCGATGAATGGTACAACAATGAATGGTATAATGATGAATGGAATAAAATAGTCCAGAAATTACAGATTCACACTGCCTTACACTGTGACTACCACAAAGTAACACAGCATAGAATGGTTTGGGTTAGAAGGGTCCTTACAGATAATCTCATTCCATACCCCTGCCACAAGAAGGGACACCTTCCACTATTCCAGGCTGCTCCAAGCCCCATCCAAGCTGGCCTTGAACACTTCCAGGGATGGGGCAGCCACAGCTTCTCTGGGCACCCTGTGCCAGGGCCTCACCACCCTCACAGGGAAGAATTACTTCCCATTATCCCATCTAGCCCTGCCCTTTGGCAGTTTGAAGCCCCTCTCCTTTGTCCTGCCACTCTGGCCCCTTGCCCCAAGTCTGTCTTCAGCTCTCTGCCCATCAGGCACTGGAAGGAGCTCTCAGGTCTCCCTGGATCCTTCTCCAGGTGAATAGCCCCAGCTCTCCCAGCCTGGATTCAGAGCAGAGGGGTTCCAGCCCTTAGAGCATCTTCATGGCGTCTTCTGGACTTGCTCCAGCAGCTCCCCATCCTTATGCTGTGGCCTCAGAGCTGGACACAGTGCTCCAGGTGGGGTCTCTCCAGAGCAGAGGGGCAAAACCCCTCCCTTGACCTGCTGCCCACACCTCTCCCAGGATGTGGCTGGTTCTGGGCTATGAGCTCTCATTGCCCGGGCAAGCTGAGGCTCTCCTCAACCCACACCCACAAACCCACAAGTTCTTCACCTCAGACATGGCATCGAGGAGCAAGCAGTGTGGGGGAAGCCTACTGAAAGCCTCTGGAAGGGCAGCCAATCCATAATCAAAGTCACTCTACAAATCAGAAACATCAATGGTGATTACAAATTAAATTCTCTACAGTCTTTTACGTTGGTGCAGACACAGACTGTGTGAAGTGTCTGACATCCTGCACATAATCACTACTAAATTGGAATGGGAGAGATTCATACCCACTTGGGCAGTGTACAAATGCTGGCTTCATGCCAGGACAGCAGAGAGTGGGGACACTTGACTAGGCAGAATCATACACCCAAGGGGTTTTCACACCTCTTCAATTTGTGAACTCCCAACAGTTGGCTAGCATAGGTGTAAACTCAAGTGCAGCTGCCTGAAAGTGCTCTGGCTTTACCTGTTTGTGCCCTGGAGAGCAAACCCCACAGCACCAGACTGTCATTCTGCACAGTTATGAAGGGCTGCACAAACTACAAAAATTCAGCAGGAACCCAGATATGCAAGTTTAATCTTAGTTCAGCCTTAAAGCACAAAATTCAAATAAAAGCATGCTATGAATGACAGTCATTGTCCAGAGTACAAATCCATCAAGCACACAGGAATTTTAGAAGCTCCATGCTATCACCTTACAAGGAAGAACATTTTTGTAGAACTGACCCATGTCTTTTTTGTGGACTAACAAACAGATCTGACTCTTGCTGCTTACTGATAAGGCTCACTCATCAGTACCTCCAAAACCATCTCCTAAAGAAATATCACAAAAGCTATGTTAGACAAGACATAATGCAAAAATAATTTTTCCCCGTGTTCTTTGTGTGTGTTCCAGATTCACTTTCTTTCATGGCAGAAGAAGTTATGATAATAATCATCCTAAACCTGCAGGAAGATTAATATTACATGTATTTATTTTTCACTATGCACAGAACCTGACCTTAGCTTATCAATAACAGGAACGTTAGGAATATCTTTTGGTGTGGGAGATTTTTCTTTTTTAACCACTGCCCATCAGTAGAAAAAAAATATCCCTAAATAATAGAAATAAATCAATAAATTGGACTGAAAAAAAAATTTAAAGGGGAGAAAACCAGATCTTTTTGCAAAACCAGGGACAGTAAATTCTTTTACAAAAAGGTATTACCAGAAGCTCTTCTGCATCTCAATCAAGAGGCTGCAAGCTGCAGCCTTGAATTTAAATTGCAGACCATAAGATGACATACAATTAATATGATTCTATTTATGTAGTCTAATCAAAGCCTGAGAGAACAAGAAAGCAAATGTAACATACTGCATCTTCAGTTTTAACCTACAATGAACTGAAAGAGACCATAAGAATTTTAGTACCAAATTCACATTAATTTCCCTGCATCTGAAAGTGTTCCCTTCTTTCTCAATACATTCATGCCATGCTGAGCCAGAGGCAGCTCTTATCTCTGAGGTGTTTACAGAAACTGCCAAGAGCACATTTCTTCCCCTCTGGAATGCACCAGATGATGTATCAGGTGTCAGATTCTTCTGCCAAAGTTTCCCCAAGTGTATATCATAAAATCTTCTTTGTTATATGTCACTCATCTCATATTTGACTACCCCCTTTTCCCCTGCTCCTCCATTATTCTTTTTTGGGGGGGGGGGGGGGCGGGGGGGGAGGAACCAACCAACCAAACAAACAACAAAAAAACCACCCTACTAGAACAATGTTTGCTCCTGATCACACTCCAATGTCTTGACTTTGTCCTTCTGCATCTTCTGCAGACACAAAAACCTTCAATGCATCCCTGCTCACCACATGCACCTGACTAAAATCTTAACACAGAGTGCTGTGATGTCTTTTTTTTACAGTTTTGTTTCATTGCAGTGACAATGGATTTCTGTCCATTTGGATTACTGAAAGCTACAGAGAACAAGGGGAATGTTCTGCAGCAAACAATGGTGCTTTGGTAAAAAAATAGAGAGGCATTAAGATGACTAATAACTCTTTTCTATACCTTATAATGCACAAGCATAGTTACTTTTCCTAAATAGCTCCCTTTCTTAAGAAGCCTATTCTTGGCATAATAGAGCTCTGCTACAGCTACCCAGGTCTGATTTTCTGATATATCACCATATCAGGAGATAAAAAACCAACAGTCACATAACACTGAACTGACAAGGAGATACATTTCTGAACATAAAAGGAAGACATTTATGTATTCTGATTGTATATATACAACTTATTTGTGTTTTAAACTGGGATTTGCCTCAAAAAGCAGAAAAAGAACTCAAAAAAGAGATCTTAAAATAAGGACAGATCTAAAAATGTTGAGAGAATTACAACTTACTTTTTTCTCATTACAGCGCCATATTCACAGAAACTATTGATTTATTGCTCCCAACCTTGTCTATTTTTTTTCTTCCTAATCATTTTATTATGCCAATTGAATTCTTTTACTGTACTAGGTGAGGTACCACGTGTCCCTACAGCCCTTTGCAAGGTGAGACACAGGTGGGCATGTTAAAGCCTTGAAAGAGAAGCAGGTTTGCTGCACCAGCTGTGGAAAAACACACCAGTTGCTGGTTTGTCTGAAGAATTGTCCATAAACACAACACCGTTCGTGCTCAGAAAGAGCTCAAAAGACACTCAGTGCTTCATGCAAATGCTTTTCATTCATCAGATGCCTCGAAGACTGGCATTACAAGAATTCATCACCATTTACCAGAGCTGGATCTGCCTCTGTGAGGATCCAGCCACATCCAACGCAGTGCTCAGTATGGGGCTGCTAATACAGAACATTAACAGAGCGTGGGTAATGGTCTGTACCACTGCACAGGCTGAATTCCATCCTTTCAACTGCGTGACAGGTCATTTGGTACTGCTTCTGCTCCCCTTTTGCATGAGAATAATTATGTAAGCTCTCAGAGCAAAACGTGCACACCAACAAAATCTTCCTTCTTTGAACCTCCCAAACAATATACAGAAAGAATTGTTAGATAATGCAATAACATGCTCCAGCATTAGCTACTATAGAATTCTTTACATAATATTTTCCCATAATTTAGGCTGATCTGTCTGTGTCTGACTTGGCAGCTCAGATGAAAAGTTCATCCATTCTTAGTGGCTTAGTCAAAATTAATTTTCATCCTACATACCAAATTAAGACCACAAAGGCCATTGTGCTGTGAGACAGAACACCTTTTTACAACCACTACAGTTGTTACTCCTACAGAGCACAACATACGTATATGACAAGCATGTAGAATGTTAAATGAAATATGAATGAATAATTCTCCCTCTACACTTAATTAATCAATTTTCAAGCATATAAGTAAATGTTAATAGCAAAGGTTTAATGTCAGTGCATAATAAATAAACTTAAATATCACTGGGATATATTTTGAAACATCAAAGGACGGAAAGGAAAAAGGAATTGTGAAAGTGAACAGTTTAAAAGAAAATGAAGTTTAGGTGACCTAATTAAAGGCTTTTCCTCAGCTACAAAAAGACATCAAAGTGCTGCTTCTGAAGTTCTTTTGCCAAACCAACAGCCTCAAATTAAAAGACTGCATTAATTTCAAGGAGTGAGTCAGAGAACAACTACTGTAAGAGCCTTCAGTCCCTCTGTGTTGCCACAGAAACAGAACATTATGGCTAGTTTATAATCCAAGTGCTCCATTTATATAAGAGAATTTCTTTTTCATTTTCACCTTTTCATTTACTCTTCCAGATATATAAGAAAGCCCCTCAGAAATTAATGATGCTTCTCCCGTGCCTGACAGCTGGAGTTTGGATGTCAAACAATGCTGGGTTTACACTGTTTTTTTTTTCCTAATGGCGTTCAGCAGGAGCAACAGTGTATTTTGCACAGCAGAACAGCCAGACTGGTGAGCCTCTGGCAAAGCTGGGCTCAGGTCCTCTGAAACAAAGCCAGGATCCAGAGACTGACCAGAGCTCCCAGCAGCAGGGTCCCTGTGGGTGTGCACAGTGGAGGAAACACTCCCACTGCAGAAAACATCTTTCTGGTAAACCCAGATGACACCAGGAATATTTAGGGGATGCCTTGGGCTGTCACCCACGTTTGAGGCACACTGGGGGCAGTTCAGAGCACACCTGTGCTCCACATATTGTTTCTGCCAGTGAAATTACTTTTGCCACTGGTGTTTGCTGACTTCAGCTTCTAACATAAAACAGGAAATTTGGGATAGATGAGCTGGTGTAAACTCCATCTAAATAGCTCCTTTCAGGACAGAATTGACAGAAGCTTTCATTCACTCATCCTGTATACACTCTGCTACAGAAGCCACAAACCGTAAATTCTGTGCAAATTCAATATATGTACACACTATGCTCAAAATACAAGTTAATCAGGTTGAGTGCTACCTTCTTGGAAACAACTAGCAACATGTCTTGTTTCTATGGCTTTTAATGAATATTCTAAATTGAAGAAATGCATAAACATAAGGGTAATTTACATTGCTAAAGTTAATCAGTTTTCTTATACATTTTATGCATCCACATGATTTTTTATCTGTATTGCGTAAGTGCATCTTCTCATTTTTAATATGCATATGTACATCCAAACACTATACTCGTGCCTATTTGCTTTTACAAATTTCTAGAACCACACCTGTCTCAAAATTTTAAAAGTCTGTGGTTTACAAGAAAAAATATCAGCAAAAGGTTATAAAATACTTACAGATTACAGAAGGCAGCTAACTTAGATGTGAACCTGCCCTTTGGTAACTCAGTTTTCCCATCAGTAAAATGATAATAGAAGAATCTCCTTCAGAAGATGGTATATCACCCAATGTCCAACACAAAGGAAAACTCCATTAAAGAAATGGGTTTGTATATACAAATATTAGGTAAGAGATTTGACAAGGGTATAGCAAATCTTCACTGATTAGCATTTGCAAAGGACCCTGAGATACAGAGATGAAAGGTCTTCACAATGAAACAAAAATGCACGTTTGTTATTAATGTAATTCTACGTTTAAAAGCTTTCCCAGTCCACCCTAAGTAGATACTAATGTACCTTCAAACATTATCTAGTTCATTCCAGCACAAAGTCGAGGTCTTGGCAGGGTCAAGAGAATCAGGTACCTAACAGAATAACTTAAGGTTGTTTTCTCAAAAAGGTTGGCCTTTACCTGATTTTGTTTAAACCACTATATATCCAAGTCAAGTCCCCATCACTTCACAGGGGTAGAATTAGAAGCAGTGTAAACTTCATCTTTTAACATGCAACATTTCATTATTTACAAACCAACAAAAGAGTCTGAATAATATAATTTGGGAACTGAAACACACCAGCTAGTTGAAGGTTTTAGTTTTAGATCAGTGAAACTGCAATTAAAGTGCCATCAAAGCATTTTTGACTCCATAGAATTAATCATGAAATCTGTTCCTGCCAGCTCACTTACCATATCCGAAATATTAATTTTGAGCAAAATTAAACTGGACACCTACTGACAGCAACATTTTGCCCTTCAGAACTCCCCTTACCATTGATTTATTAATGGCTGCCAGAACAGTGTACCAGAGCAATTTATTATTAGTTTCTTGATGTTTCCCTGTGCTTACAAATAGTTCTCCAGAGTGAAAGGTGTTACCTCACAGCATTCCGACAAAGGTGTATTTTTCAATTTGCATAATGCTCTTCAGATTTATTAGGATGTAAGGAAAGGTATTTCTCTTCATTATCAATGGGAACGAATGATTGACAGAGTGGAGATTCTCTGTTGAGCTGTTTTCCAACAAAGCAGACCCAGTATTTCCATTAGTACTTGGTGTGATTTCAGACAGAAGAGTCAGCAAATTATTTTGTTTTATTCATCAGTGTCCCGGTTTAGGGCAAACTTGGGAGGAAACCTCTGAATGGGGTCCCTCTAGGAAACAGATTCAAGCAGTCCTTCCCCCAGCTGGTTCAGGAAAATATTTCCTTGGAAAGAAGTGGAAAAAAAAGCTGTTGATTTAACAGGCAAAGCATTCCCAGCACAGAAATGAACAGCACTAAACAGCAAAACCTCTCTCCACTCCAAAGAGATGACACATTCAGAAGAGTCCCTTTCCTGGGTTACAGCCCAGCTCACTCAGGCTGTTCCCAGTCCCTCTGGCACTGGGAAATGTCACAGCCCAGGCCAGGCCTGGTGGGACACAGGTGTGAGCTCCCAGTGCTCCTCTGGGTTCTCAGTCCGGAGCAGGTTTGAACAATTCCAAGAAAAAGGGGAAAACAAAACTACAGTCCAGGGAACTTTCTCTGCCTCAGCTAGCCAGAAAGAAAACAAACCAAGAACCAAGGAGAGCTCTCTCCTGCTGCCCACTGCAGACAGCACAGCCTGTGTGAAGGATGCAGGGCAGCAAGTGCAGTCTCTGATAACAAACTCTGCATCTCTTCTCTCCCCCTTCACTGCTGGAACCAGCCTTAGAGCTGCAGAATTCAATATCCAACACCAACAGAACAGACAACTGGGGATACAAGCATCATAAAGTCACCCCAAGACAATCTACATCACTTTCTTTGCTTGCAAGACAGCCTAAGCCGTTTGGACTGAGCAGCAGGTATAAATGAGTCTGAAAATGCAGCATTAGCCCAAAGTGAGTTAAGGGCATAAGCACACATATGCCTTACAGCTTTTTGGAGGATATCATGCTAGAAAGGCACTTTTCATTGGGTGAAATGCAAAAAAGCCCCACCAAGGTTCCACTCTGACCAAATGGAGGTTTCTTCCCTCCACAGCTAGAAGCCTTGAGATAGATCCACATAAAACAGGAAAGTTTGGCCTGGGTTGTTTTAATTTGACATAATACAAGTACAGCTAATAGAAGGGAAACTTCAGGCCTTGGTATGCCTGATCTGTGTTTGAGTTACTACATCAAGCGGTCAGTCTCATTCAAATCCCTAACTTTCAAGCACAGTCTTCAATCTTTGAAGTATTCAGTGTCTGGCAGAAGATTCTAATTCAGTGGCTTTTAATTTATTTCTGTAGAACTATTCCATCCTTCCTGTTTCTTCCATATATGCAGCTGCACAGGGCAGAAGCAGTCCCACTGTTAGAGATACTGCTTTATGATCTTACTGCCTGAGAGAAAGACAAAAAAATTCATAAAGACCATAGCTGCTGCCTGTTAACATTCCTGGCTCCAATCCAACTCTTCAATCTATGTGCTTATTTTTAAGTGTGAAGAGTCCCATTAACACCAATTGGGTTGCCTATGTTCTTAAGTAAAACAGGTGTTTAAACACTTTGCTGCATCAAAGCCTATAAAAGCACGTCTGCCATTTTCTCTGTCTCAGTTAAAGGTTTCTTCCTAATCATTATACATTTATCCAGGAATTCCTCTAGTTTACACATGCGTACACACATTCAGACTTTGCAACTGGCTACTTGACATATTTAAAATCAGTTGTGTTTGCAATCAGAGACAAAACTGTCTAGCAACATAAATTTGAATATATATGTTGAGGCAACACATGTAGTGAAGGTATAATGGGGAGAACAACACACAGTTGGACATTAGTGGAAGTTTCCATTAATTGACTGGTAGGCAAAACAAGTTAAATTAAACATGTGTAGAACCAATTAAGACACTACTGATGAGGCTAGAAAAAAATGACACCAGCATGTAGCAGTCTTTTAAAACATGAACATTAAAAGTAAAAAACTGTTAATGCTCTTTTCAACTCTAAAAATTCATTAAAAAACAAAATCTTCTGTCCTTTCTAGAGCCACCTATGGAAAACCTGCCACTAGCACTTGTTTGCATCACTGTATTTAGTCAAGGCCAACATTTCCAATTCTGTGCGAAAATGGAACACCTTTTTAACAAAATACACAAATTCTCTTGTGTCCCCTGCCATTGTGCTCCTGGGTATATTTGCAGCACACTGTGATGTTTTATACTCTATGCTAATTGTCATTAAATGGTAAAGATCCCTCTCAGGAATATTTAACATGGGGTTTTGCCAGTCTTTGACAGCCTACCAAGAGACAACTTCCTCATAGCCAAGCTGGCTCTCTCACAGTGGGCAGTTTGGTATTTTGACACTACAACTTGGGCTGCTTGACATTGTCCTTGACCTCTCAAAGGAAGATAAAGGAACACAGGTACATTCCCCAAAGACACGTAGTGGTATACCAAAGGTTATAATTTTGCCCAGGAAGTGCTGATGTGTGAAAGTGACTATGGCAGGAAAAGGGCTGGCACAAACCATTCTCTGGGATTTCCCCATCTGCTTCTGAATGTGGCAGACAGAAATCATGCCTTTAATAGAAGAAAAGACTGAAGTATGTAATTTAAGAATATTAAGAAATTTCTTAAAACATGTTCCAAAGCCTCATGGATTATCTTATTAGCTCTCTTCCAGTATTCTGATTTGTCTTCTGGAAAGCCTATTTCCTACTAAAGACTTCAAAGTTTAACCTTCAGAGTACTTTCTGCTGTAATCATATTGTCAACAACAACCCTAATTTTGTAGTTTTCACCAAGACCAGTTACCTTCAGTCTTGCTATGCTTTCAGGAAAAACAACACATCACAATAAAAATATAGTGAACATTATGATGGTGCAGAAGTGCAAAGGCTTTAGACCATCACACTGCAGTCAGTATTAGGAACAGGACAGGCCATGTCTTGTTTATCTCCCTACCGATTCCAGATTTCATGCCATGTTAATAATAATCCATGCTCCATTTAAAAAAATAATAAATCCACTTCCACCCTCAAGTTATTCATACCATCTAGAATAATTTATTAATTACTTTGATAAGTATTGTTTGGTATCATTTTACTTCTTGTTTCATAGGACCCATTATTCCTACTCAGTTTAAGCAAGCTGTTGTGTTTTCTAAACCTAGTTATCCTTCAGTGTTCTCAGATATTTATTACATAGATGTTTTATCATCACTCTGGAAAATTATATATTCCGTTCTCTGTTCTATAATCAACAATTTTTGTTGAACTTTTCTCCTGCACCTACACTTTTGGTAAATTATGTCTACTTTTGATGTGCATAAGACATCAGTATTGCCAAAGCAGTACTTTCAACTTAAGTCACAAATATACCAAGATAATGTTAAAAACACAGTGCTTAAAAAAAACCACAAACTTGGATTTCTGTAAGAGACTTAAAGATCACAAATGCCTTAAACACTGCTTAGGATCACCAGAAGACTTTGCCCATTGTAGCAAAATGTGCAAAAAAGTAAGTCTGTGACCACCAAACTGCCCCAGCCCAGAGCACAGGACAGTCACATTCCCTGGTAGGCCAAGGGCATTCATCCCTTCTGAGGGAGCAAAATTGGCTCAGTTATGATGTGAGAGGCAGCTGTCATGTTTTAGAAAGTGTCATAAACCACCAAAGACCCCCAAAACACCCCCAGATTCATTTTCCCCCTAAGGACTGCATATGACCCCCAGTGTTAGAACAGATCCAGAGTGTTGTAAAAGATGGTGTAAAATTTCTCCCAGTGGGGGTGTTGGGCATTTCAGGTACACCTGAACATATTAAATCCATTGAAATCTATGCTTTGTGGGACCCCCTCCACCAAGAAGCCTAGAAGACAACCAACAGGACCCCATCTGGAGCCATGAGTACTGATATCTTTCTACTATATCTGTCTCCCTGTAACTCTTTCTCCCCACTACCTGCTATTTTTCAATTTATTCTATCCCTATCTCATGTTTATTGTTAAATAAAATCTGTACTACTGACTTTAGCTTCATTTGCACCTTAATCCAGGCAGAAGCATTTCTAATAACCAACAGTTTCTTTTTACTTGTCTTACGAGGTAATTAGTTTTTTTATTTAAATGCCAGAAGCTAAAACCTCATTGAAAATAAAAACTGAGACTCTTAGAATCAGGAACATAGGAGCTTTCAAAAAAAGAAGTTACTAATGATTTTGAATTTCATTTGCCAAATCCACAGCAAGGCGAAGCAAATGCAAGAATTCAGTCTTCACCGTTATTTTATGCCTAGTTTATTACATAATAGCTCTCTTAACTATTTCTTGACAATCCCTTCCCTGTTATTTCACACACATTTCTAATTGTAAAACCATACTGTTTCCACTATCTCATCTCCTCTGTGTTGAAGTATTGCTCTCTTAATACATTAAACACAAGTTTCTCTATTTGCATACTTTCTAGATTACATTATTTATTATTTTCTGTCCTATTTCTAACTGCAGGATCTTTAAGTTATCCAATCTCACAGCTCTTCCAAAATGTAATACAACCTGTGAATTTATTTGCCATGCTGCTTTTAGTACCTTCTGGATTATTAAGGTGTTAAATAAAACCAGGTGCACCAATAAACTCAGAAATATCTCCCTATAACTCATTGCATCTATTTACCAACTTCTGTGACAGATAGTGCTCATTTCTAAGATAATTTAAAGTACTTTTTCACAAGTAAGCTATGGCAACCTACAAGATTAGGTTCTTCTGGATGTTACTATGCAAATACAAAGCATAAAACCAGTGTAGTCTATGGGGATGCGTTTTGACATAGATTTCTCAACTAACCATTGCTGTTGATCTTCCCTGCATTACTAGACCCATACTTGTTTTATAAACAGACCTACAATGACACCAGGAAATCTGTTCTTTCCTTAATAGATCCCAAACACATGTTGCTCACAAACACATTTATACACTACTTTGATCAAATTTATCAGAAAAAATATTACAATATGCACATGTTAACAAGACAAATTAGGAGTTTATGATCCAAAACATACCACTGTCAGAAATAGGGAAAGAATACAGTAACCATGGGGGGACTAAAATAAGCCCAAATGTTCTGTTTTCAATGTCCTAAAGAATGAATGAACGATGAGGACAGACTCCAATTTAGCACAAAAAAAATGCCTTCATCCAGAGACATGAAGAAAAGAACTATTCTACACTGCCTAGTGTCTCTTCCCTTTCTTGAGGAAAGCTTTTTATGGTCTGGTCCCTCATACATCCATCAAAATTAAAAATAATCAAGCCTGGATCTGTCACTGAGAAAGAGTCTTCTTCCTTCATTACAATCAAGCAATTGCTCTCCTCGGTGCCTTAATGGACTCTGCTGCCTTCGACACTGGTGGAAAAAGCCCTGCCTATCTTGTTTCAATCTTCTGTAAGTTCCTGGCTTCAATTTACTCACGGGGATGAATCTGACTCGGAATTCCCCTCCCCCAGTTCTTATCTATTTATCTTAAGAGAGAGAATTTTTACTAGAGAACCGGTCCCTCACCCCGAGTTGAGCAGTGCAACAGTGACATCCGATGGCTGCCTACCTTAGGCACCAAAGAGCTCTCCTGCCTTGGGGAAAAAAACGGATGATGACTGAATATTAACAGCCCTCAGTGCATTTTATCCATTTACCTCCACATTAAAACTACCAGGGCAGTTTTCCTCATGTATCCAAAGCACCAGAAATTGTCTTCAGATGCAGCCTTAGACTCAGACTTACTGAGCTTTCCTTGCGCTGCACATTAACAAGCAGACTCAGGAACAGACAGGTGTGGAGGTGTTCTTATCATTCCTCATTTATGGCTGCAAGGCACATGTGAGGCATTTTCTGTGATTAACTGGAGCTTAATAGAAACACGGCGGGCAGGGTGTGGTGTGCATGTACAGTAGTTTTCTGTATGCAAAGGGAGTGGAAAGGTTATGAAAAGTGTTAAATACAGAATTGCTATTTAGTTCAAAGGGATCCAAAATCTACATTCCTCAGAGACCATTCAACTCCAAGGCTAAGTGAGCAAACTAAACCTGAGATTTTCATTGTCTCAAGTCTGACTCTAAATTTGTCTTAATACCTGAAGTGAGGAATAGCTTCTGTAGTTTGATGGCAATGAATTCAATTATGCAACTTTTATTATGTTTATCTAATACTGCTTTGTCATACAGTGTTACAAGGACTAAACAAGTTTTATCACCCTTTCCCTTGCACTAAGAGGGTCTTATTCTGATGCTCCCCAGGGTGGCTGGGGGCCTCCACTGGCCTTACAATGTAGAAATGCTCCCTATACTTTCTCTCTACAGACATAAATTTTCCAGTTTTAACTGAACAGTTTGGTAACTTAAGTATCAAAACTTTCTTCAACACAAGATAAACCCGACACAACAGCCAAAGACGAGCAGCCCAAATAAACTATGGGAGTGCAGAACACAAAGCTGTAAGACAAAAGAACCAGTGACTACCCTGATCCAGTGTTCTGTATTTGCAGAGAACCAATACATTTTCAATTCAAAATATTTACTTTATATGCTCACATAAAGCACTTCAGAAAGCAAGCAAGTCTTGAGACCAAAAGGCCACGAGTCACAGGTACACTGTCTCACAGGTGGAGTCAAGGTGCAGCTCCATTCTTTGTTGTTCAAACTCTGTTTGCACATGAAGTACTAAAACATGTAGCACCTTCTACTCCAGCCATTTCTATAATGAAAAAATGTTAGCTGGATAAAGCTTTATTATTAACTAATGCAGTCAGTAGCTGATAATTTTTAAAGCCTGAAACATCTACAAATGTATTAAACTTGTGCCTGTTGTGTTTGTAGGGAAAAGTCATCATAAGGAATTGTCACTCTTCCCCAGTCTTCCCACAGACTACTAAGAGGACTGCAAGCCAAGTGTAACTATCTATTTTTAGTCTAAAGGCTTTCCTTTGTGTGCAGAATGCTTTCCAATTTATACAGACACACTTCTTTTAAATTAAAAAAAAAGAAAAAACAACCTGAAGCAAAGGAATTTTGCAATTTCCCTTTTTTCTTCCTATACCCCCCCCACTTTGTGTTATTTATCTATTTTGTTCTGTTTTTATCACTAATGAATCTTACTTTGCCCAAGTCGTATTGTCATTTTGTTGAAACTATTCAAAGTGCCTCAAGCTGTTAAACAGCTGGCAAAATACACAAACATTTAAGACTTTAAATCACAGTTTCCATGTGAGAACAATGTGGTCCATTCTGACTTAATACCTTATTTTGAACTATACATAATTTTTGCTTTCAAATTAATCTGAGCATGGAAAACAGGTTGAATATATTTTTATTAGACACTCCAAATATTTAGACAGCCATTTTAATCATGTTGTGGCAAAATTATTATGCTTGTCAGTCTGAAAACATACAATTTCCATATTTCCCTTACATTAACCCTCTTTAACAAAGGATTATTAAAATCTTAAATGCTATTTACTCTTCTTTTCCCCTCCCTCTCTGGCATGCATACTTAAAAGAAGCCCTAATAAATATTTGGGCTGCATTAAGAAACATCTGAATTGCAGTTACAATTCTAGTATAGTCACAAACTTGTGATTAAAATGCATAGCACAGTGCTAGTGCAGCTGTATACAGCTTTTACTATTCAGACTGCTAAATAGATGAAACATATTTTCATTCAATGTAAACTGCGCAACTAGAAACACAAGAGTTTGTGGCTTTTTTATTTCCTCAAGAGAAGCCCAGATCCTTGAGCTCAACAATTGGTCTTTGGCCAAGGGCCAATCTAGATTTATTGCAAGAGTCCCTGTACTGCCTCTCCAGACACACATTTTGTAATACATGAAGAAGCTGGTGGGAAAGGCAAGCTTTCAGCCTCCACCCCCTCTTTATATTAACATGTACCTGTTAATACTTTCAGGCTCCAACTCCATATTCTGCAGGTAGGATACAGGCAGCCATCCTCAGACTGGGAATGAGCTCTGATACCACAGGAGTCAGCTCACACCAAGATGCACCAGAGCCCCAGGCCTCACTGCTGAGTTAGAGAACAAAAATGTCCCCAGCTCTGCACATTTAGACACATGCCACACCCTGTGGAGTTCATGCCAGCTTAAACTGATACCTTAGGTTTTAACTTTTCTATTTTTCAGATTCTCTGCTGCCTGGTATGTAACCCTGGAACATCCTATTAGGTGTTAGTAAGTTCTCTTCACAGAGCAGTTAGACAAAACAATCCCTTCCCAGCTAGAGAATCAAGGACAACCCTTACCCAAAAAGCATAAACAACGTCAAAGGGAAGGAAGGAGGCAAGCCAGGGGGTTGAGACTTCACAACCTGAAGCTGTAATTGGACAACTGAACCCAGTATGTTGATGAACCAAAATTTATAAAAGTGTAAAACCTCGTGACCAGGATCCATCTTGGATTCAACCTGGGTGTAGTTCTGGCCAGGCTCTTGGGCTGCCCAAGGTGTATCCTTTTAAGGCCTTTCAATAAATACCTATTTTATTACTTTTGCTCTGTCTAGTCTGTTCCAGATCAGCCTTTATAGGCATCAAAACACTCCTGCAAAAAAGGGACTCAATTTCTACCCTGACCAAATTCTAGCTATGGCAAGCGCATAAACAAGCCTTGATACAAACCTCATGTCTCAAGCATTAATCTGTATTACCAGCTGCTAAGCATCAATTATTTATAATCACAGCCTATGTAATCATCCCTAATTTTTTTTTTTTTTAATTTAATATATCAGGACAACAGTAAAGCAGAAGAAAAGCCCCAAAGCTCAAACACAAATCTTCAGGAGTATGTTGCTGAAATAACAAGGAAGAATCACAGAGGTACAGTAGAAGACCACAGAAGAGACAGCATCAGACAAAAGTTTGTCAGATACATCCCTCTTTAAGTCAACTGTGCAGCAGAAATACAGCAGAAGAAAATAGTGCAAGCTCTAAAGGACAGTCAGTAGAGCCCATGAGCCAGATGAGCCATCAGTGTGAGAATGAAAGGATATAACCCTAAAAAGAAGCAAGTCCTCTGCCAGATTTCAGCCCTCTGTAAGCTGAGCAACAAGGAATTTTCTGGCACATTGTGTGCCCTTCTATTGAGGTGGCAGCAGAGTCTCATTATCTCCATGGGCTGTAAAAGTGCCTCTAATTAGCCAGTCACCAATGCTCTATCAGAGGGCATTTTGGAGTAGATATATTCTAATTGTCTCTGTTGGGTGTCTACAGCAATTCCATAGAAAACAACCTTCACACAGGGTATGCTCAGCTTGTAGGCATTCCTGTCTGCTCTTTCACTCATTCTCAGCATTTTAAGCCTGGATGCCACATAAAGCTGAGATGGATGTACTACGATTAAAGACAGAATAAAAATGAAATGAACCAACAGACCGAGGTTAAAAATTGGAAGTAGCAACAGTTAATTAGTTCCGTAGTTGAAAAGAGAGAAGCCACAGTGCTTCTGCTCAAGAGGCTAGTGCTGCTATTACATTATGCTATTAGAATGTTCCAGGAATAGATTTCTACATTTCTATCATTTAAAAAATAACGTGTATTTTATTATTGATTTCCAGTAGCTAAAGCTTCCGTATTTCTCAATCTTCCCATAGCAATCTGTTGCTCCTCATTCTGACATCTACAAGGACAATCAATACCTACTTATACCATACCACAAAAGAGGGTAATGCAAAGTAAAAGAGAATATTCATTAGCAATGACAGAAAATTACTTGACTCTCAGTCTTCATCCTCTTTTCCTCTGCTCTCTAAAGCAGCCATAAACATTCAATTGACTTTTATCCCTTCCCTGTCATATTGGCGATACAGATGCCCACTTAAACACACCAGACTTTAATTCTTTCACCTAGATGCAAAGGGCCAAGTTTTCCTGTTGCCCACACTGACAGGGCTAAGGGAATGCGTAAATGTCTTACAATACATCTATATTTATGGAGAAAGACAAAAACTGGTTACTTAAAAAAGCCCTTACGCCACCCTATTTTCAGCATTTGTAATTTCTAAGGATCTTAGTGATAGGTTCTTCAGTAACATCTTTTGAAGTGCAGATTATTTCATATGATTCACACATTTGGAGTTTTTAAAAAATGTACATATATAAAACACAACATGTAAGTGACTCAGATACCAGACATTTCACTTAAAATATGTTATCATCTGCCTGCTGACAGGAATACTAGTGCATCTGAGAAGAGTTATCAGTCTTTGTCTTTTTTGTTGTTGCTGTTTTTAGAGCAGACAGTGCTTCTCCAAGCACAGGCACTGAAACTCACTGGCCACCAGCAAACTCCAGTCTAGACCAGTCTGGTCTACAATAGTTTTGGTCCCCTGACAGGTTCATTTGCAACACCATCACACTGAGCTAACTGGCTCCCAGGCAGGTATCAGCCACTTGTAGCACTAGGAAGTTTTCACTCTGATGGAAGAAATTTTACTTTTTTTAAGTCTGCTTCATGATTCCTCTGTCCTATGATTATCACTGAACTTTTTAGATAGGAACAAAAGATCACTGAGTAATGCTATCACACTAGAGGGTCAATATGCACCAGAAACTGCAGTGTGTTTGTATTAATCTTGGCTGCATATATGTATCACATCCAAGAGTATTCCTATTTACAGCAGGATATTCCCAAAAGCTTTCTCATTTTCCATTCTATTCACTTTTTTTTTGTTGTTTTGTTAGCTCTTTATGAGAATATTTAATCCACTTTCTTTAAGTTTGAAGGTTACTGGAGTTGCCGTTCACTCACATTTCACTGTCTCATGCAAGACTGACACTTTGATTACAAATGCAAATCAGCAGCATATTTTCATGAATTTATTGCTTTTAATCAAAAATTAGACTTTCATGTCTGGAGATTCATCTAGATACTTCATCACTTCATTAAGGACACATCTATACAAAAAAATCACAGGATGCCAACAACATTGGTTGAACACTTACTGTTTTGTATGAACGCAATGTTCTTCTATCCCTTCTCTAAATCACATGTCTATATGTCTAACAATAAGAATATTTTTCAAAAATAGCACCCAAAACAATGTCTAAACCCCCCTCAGCTCTGAGAAACATGTTTTGGTTGACTGAACAAATTACTTAATATAAAGCATATCATAACTGGGTTTTCTCTGCCTTTCACTCCTTTTAATCTTGCTGATGTTATTTACATTCTGTTCAATAAATAAAATCAAGATTAAAAGTTGAGCTGCCTGAGGGCACTCTTTGCTAACAGAGATTTTCAACTGTACATCTTGTTTTCAACTTTTAATAACATCCAGAGAGACATTTTGTACTATAAGCTACCCATGTGATGCATGCGTGTAATCAGTGAAAACCCCCAATAATTAATAACATTTTCTCTTCTACGTACCTGACATCTACTTCTTGATTGATCTCTCTGATCTGTATGGACACTCCACTCCAACAGCACCTCACCAGCTTGCTGGGTGAGGACCGGGAGAGCAGAAATTTATAGTATGAACACAGAGAAACCCTCGAGGAGAGTTAAGGGCAATGAAGTAGCATTTGAGAATTGCAGACCTGATGCATCTCACCAGTGGAGACAGGGATCAGCCTCTGGGAGGCACGCTGGGTTGGTCTGGCATCCTATACTGTGTGTGGCCCCATGCTGAGTGGGATTTGTTGCCAGACCAACAATCGTCACTGTTTATTAGAGCCATTTTTCCTCAACCAGTGAAGTGAAAATGACAAGAAAATAAACAGTTGTCTGAGAACATAAGCCACCAGCGAGCAGTCGAGCAGTCCTTTGCAACAGCATCTAAACAACAAAAAAGGGGGAAAAAAGAGCGGCCATAAAGCTTCCTTAACGCAGCTGGAACTGCAACTGGTTCTGCTTCTGAATTGCTGCAGAAAGCAATGTAAAAGCCCAATTGAGAAATAAGTAGCTGTAGTAGCCAAATTGCAAGTGGCTCGGAAAGAGGTCTTTTCAGCTGACACATTCTTCAGCACCCTCTGAAGATTGGTCTGAGAAATGGTGCACTTCCTTCCCAAACTGGGGGTTAAGTGTGCAAGAAGGGCCTTGTGCAGAAAGCTGTCCATCAGGATTTCTACCCACTTTCCCTCTTTTGTCTGGATTCAGTTGCTTCTCTCAGCATGCTGCAGTTGCCTGCATAGAGATCTGTGTCACTGATGCCTTGTGCCATCCAAAACTTGTGCTGGTCGTGTCTGTAGTATACGTATTCCACAGGTCACCATCCTCTTCCACTCCTCATGCCTGAGAGGGACCAATCTGAATTTTATTTATGCCTCAACAATTGTTATCATGAGGTGAAGAATTACTCTAGGGGCTGTACACATGCTGGCAGCGCTTTCCCGGTGGAGGCTTCCCCCAACAGCCGGTCGGGGCAGAGAAGGTTTCTGCTGTCGGGCTGCGAGCGACTGCCCGCCTGCTGGTGGGACAGGTGCCTGGGAAATCAGGCTATGGGGGCAGCTTTAGTGCTTTTTAAAAGCAGGTAACAACCGGGGGCCACTTTCTTTGGGTTTATTGGAGAGAGCGGGGGTCGCCTCGAGTGTTAGCTTGGCCCTACTTCACGCGGACGGGACAATGCCACCGATGTATGGGAAGCTCGGGACGCATATCTGAGAGAGGGGCACAGCTACAGAACGTGTTAGAATTGCCTTTGTTGGTTCCTCCTTGACAGATTACCACAAGACTTTCTGAGGCCAAAACAGCTCCTGACAATTAAACACACAAAATGTCCTCTGTCCTCAGCTGAACAGGATCTTAGAGCAGCACCAGGACACCAAGAATGAGGTGATGCAAACCATCTGCTCCTCTCCTTTTCTAGGAAAAGGGTTCCTTCCTACCACTGTCTGTCTCATTCTTCCCTTTTATTCTTTCCCTTCCCCATTAATGGAGTTGCAAGAAGAAAGTTGTAACCATGATAATGCTGCACCTCAGAAAAATGGGAAAAGGCACAGGATTACTTTTATTATATCTTGAAGTGTCCAAGGCTTAGGGACTGCAGTGTTGATAAATTGCACTTCTAGCAATTCTACTAGAGCTCATATGATGTACTCAGCTAATTATGACATAATTGCACTCTTCCAGGTGCACTACTTAGCCTGCAGCCATTACAGAGAATTGCTAAAAATGAAAACTGAGAAATAATTTAAAAGTTCACCAGCTCATATAAAGGTTCTTACTTTTAAAAAATAGCACTAAACTCTTATTTCATTTGGGTATTCCTCAGAAAAAGAATTCCCAAGCGGCTGAGATCCCACTTACCTGCATAAATGTACAGAAAGAAACAAACAGAAGTTACTACCAAAGAGTTTTTGAAAAAATACATTTTACAGAGACATCCAACCTACTGTTAATTACTGAAGACTTCTAAGAAGCTCCAGCAAGTGTCTGAAATCCCACATTCTTAATCATATTTCTCAAAATACACAGCCCACAGTCAAAACCTTGAAGTCAAGATGCAATTAATTCTGAGGTTTTCCTTTTTATACATGATCACATTTTTCCTTATAAGGAGAATTTCTTTAAAGATGTTAAAACTCAAATATTGTATTTAATCCCATAATGTCTAATAACTGACTTACTTAAATGTTTCTTAACAGTGAAGAGGAAGGAAGCTTCTTGAGAAGAAAGAACAAACTACAAGCAGCAAATAAAAGTGATTAACTACATAACTGTCTGGAAACGTACTAACTGATCTTTTCTGTTTTAGAAACCAGATGACAATCACCTGCTGTTAGGCCAGCTAGGAACTGTGAGATTTCAAAAAGTATAACTCATTAATTCTTCTTAGTAATTACCTTCACATAATTCTTAAAATTTTCCTCTGTGCCCCACAATTCAATGTTGCCCCTATTTCTGGTGCACAGTCTGAACAGACTGATTCAATTTTTGTCAATGAATTTTAGTAGAAACTAATTGATCTTGATAAGGGTCAGAAGGGCTGACCACTGGGCTTGGTTTTGGGTTGTGCTTTTACTTCTTGAGGATCCTTTCTCCTTTAGCTTCAGTCAGCAGATCCCACCAGCATCCAGAGACAAGGCTTTCCCCACCACCTCCAGGTTCACAATAGACTCACAGGCTACTTCAAATACCAGAAAAATCTTTTTTTTTTTTTTTCCTGGCTTCAGGAATGTTTCTTCCTATGAAGTAAAACTGAGATCCATTTCTACTAAATCTATAACCATTTTTCCCTTCTGGCTCCACACTCTAGGGCTGGCCTTTGCCAGTGCTCCTGTGCAGGGTGGAATTTCCCTCCATAGGCTCTTGCTGAACTTTCCCAGGTCACACAGCACTTGTCTCCCTTGTCCCACAACTGCTTCCTTGCCATGCATTTCTTTTATCCTGTGCACATGAAGCAAGGTGTCTTTTAAATAGACCGCATTAACCATCAACATGATTTCTTAATATTCATCCAGCAGGATGAAACTGTCATACCCCACGCTGGTATCTAAATATTTCCCTCAGATAATGACTGAATAGTCCTTGAAATTGTAGCCAATATATTTCCGACCCTCATTTGCCACCTGCAGTTATCATCTTTGTCCATCTGCACTCACCACGGCTGTTCATCTTTGTCAAATCTACAGCAAACCGTCTTGGAAGGAACAGTGCACCAAGCACAGTTGTAAAGATGAGAAACTAAATGGGAGGGGTGGGGTTGGAGAGGTGTCTCTAACAAAAGCCAGGTGGAGAAGTTATTAACTGCATAAATATGGTACAAATTACTCAAAGTACAATTTAAGTAATTGGCACAACTCATTTTCTTGATGCAGCTGAGAATTATGTGGTCCTACCTTTTCACTAAGACACTAAGCACTACAGAACATAAAAGTATTTAGGAAAGCATGTTCATTAAATTCTACCACATCGTGAGAAGCAAACCTTAACCAAAGTATTTAGAATAAAATATTCATATTTGAGATGATACAGGCAGTAAATTTTGACAGCATCCAGTCTCAGGGACTGCAGTATCTATACTCACGGCCCCAGAGTAGTTGTGTTAATTGTTTCTTTTTTAAAGCAGTGCTTAAAAAGAAAAGCTTTAATTTGATCAGATGAAACTTAATTAAGGTGATTTAGCCTATAAAGTTAATGATCACTTTGGTGTCACTTTCACAGAATTTGGAGACTTTCTATTCAGGAAATGAATGAAGTTTGCACGAATTCAAACTTCACAGTAAAAGGTGCATCCATGTTTCTCCACTATTGGTTCTACAGAAAAAGAAGAAGATGCAGTGTCTGATTCACTGGCACACTGCTTTTCCCAGTTGCTTTATGGCAAATATAATCTCCTTAGACTTACTTGTAGATAGACCTCCATTCCACACACCTACCTGTGTGCTCTCCAGGCTCCCCAGTGTGTATTTCTGCACTTTCTAGAGCATCTTAAAGGAAGCAAGGTCTATTAAACCCTCATCTTTCCCCTGTACTCTCAGAGTCTGATCCAATGTCCACATTAAATCAACACGAGTGTTTCCAGTAAATGTAACATGCATTCAAGTCACAATGCTGATTTACTCACCTCTGTCCCCATTATTCAGCCTGCAGACAATACAAGAATTATGAAGGCCTCACACACAACTGGAATAAGGACAAATTATTTTCCCCATTTTAAATTATCTTCCTGAAGTAAATGCAGCCTGGGGCTGTAGGAGCCAAAAGGGCATTTCCATGCTATTTCACTTTTTTTCTAGCAACCAAAATCACCAAAGAGATCATGAATGCAGAAACTACAATTAGAGTAGCTATGTATTTGAAAACTGATTTCTGCATCATGTCCAAAAGTAATTTCTTTTCATTACATTCATATTGATAATAATAAAGAGAAGATAAGGTCTGGCACCAAGGTAGATTATCTTGTTTCTGTAGCAGAGAAATTTGGCTTTGTGAATCCAGCTATTTGGTATCATACACATGTGTTCACAATACTCTCCTCCTCCAGCCAAAACAGACCAGCATGAGGGAGCAGCAGACCCAGAATTGTCATTAATTAATTAGAAATTAACAGGAACTCTTAAGGATTACGCTGTAGCCACTGCATTGGGAACATACAAGGCAATTCCTGCAAAGTGTTAGAACCCAAAATGCCACATTTAGCTAGGAAACTGAGTGCCATATTTGAGCTTTCTCATATTGCTGCTTCTTCTTGTGACATTTTCCACTGCTTTACTACCCAGTAAAATTAAACTGAACAGAAACACAGAGGCACTTTCATCTACCAGATCCAGTTCAAAGTTTTCAGATGTCAACTTTAAATTCTTTGCTTTTGCTCATTCACATTCCATTAATTGCCAGCAACTAAAAGTGGGGGTTTGTGTATCAGGTGGCTTTTACTTGTGAAATATATAACATTTTGATAAATGCTATAATTTAAAATGTTTTAAAGCCTGCTTTATACTGTTAACGAGGTCGTACTATAAAGAAATGGCAATTACAATGAATTTCTTTAAAACTACTTTGCTTAGAAAATAAAATGCCTGCACAAATTTGCCAGTTAAAAATCAAAATTGTCATAGACTACATGTAAACCTTTAGTACAAATAGAATTTCTGACAGATTTATGTTCAGGATAAAAAATGTTACCTGTCAAAAACAGCCATAAAAAATTAAATACCTGCTTAATGTGCAGCTTCAAGAATTGTGAATTTAGCATTCATTATCATAAACACAGTAGTATGATCTAATTATGTATTCTGTACTAAGTTTTTCAGATAACACAACTTGAAAATGGCACAACTAAATCAAATATGTTCTACTTACCTATTGAGTGTTAGTGAAATTGCACATAAAAAGGCTTTTTTTGCAGTCAATTTTAAGACGCTGCAACTTTGTGAAGGGCTTTATTTTATTTTAGGATTTTATCTTCAGTTTGCCAACTAATTTTAGAGCTTTTTCCAACATAAAACTATCTTAATATCCAAACACAAATAGATGAGTTGTTGTATGAGTCATCACTCTTATTAATGCTTATCTTCATCTCACACACACTGACCAAGCGTGCCCATCTTTTTCCACTGTGTTGTGATTCACAATTTAGGCAAAGGCAAAGTAAGTCTTTACAAACCATTTAACTGAAATAATGCAAGGCAAGAATCTGAAGGCCAGTTGTTTGTCCTGGTTTGGGCTGGGATAATTTCCTTCCTAATAGCTGGCACAGTTCTGTGTTGTCCCACCAGTGAGTAGGCTGGGGATACACAAGGAGCTGGGAGGGGTCACTGCCTGGACAGCTGACCCCAAGTGACCCCAGGGATATTCCAGACCATGTGGTATCATGGTCAGAAAATAAACTAGGGAGGAAGGGGCCAGGAGGACACTGCTCAGAAATGGGCTGGACATCACTCAGCAGGAAGGGAGCAATTGCATTTTATATCGTTTGCTTTCTATATTCTGTTAATTTTTTATGAATAATAGTTATTATTATACCTTCCATTCTGTTCTAACTGTCTTTAGCTCAAGCCACAAATTTTACAATTTTTTTTACCCAATTCTCTCCCCTATCTCATTGGTGTAGGTGTTGAGATTCCTGCCAGTCTAAACCACCATAGGTTCCAACATCAGCATAATTGACTTCAGGGGTAAAAGAAAGTGGTTTGTAGTACACCTCTTAGACTACATAAAAATAGCCTGTCTTCTTAAATTAAAATCAGAGGTAAGAAACTGTAAGAAACATAATTGTTTTCTCATGAACTAGAGGCAGAACCAGGGCAAAATAAAGTAACTAATCTTTCAACATTACATGAGTTTTGCTTCAATTAGTGTAGTCCCTAATATGGATCCTTGGGATGTCAAACAGGTCTTACTTTTGCTTTCCACTCAAACTCCTATGTCCTCGACTGTTTCTCTCAGTAGCAGTGGAAAAGCACAACTTCTGCTTCCTCACCCTTCAGCTGGAGTCATTTTCTCTGGGACGATCCCTCCCCTGCCTCTCTCCAGCACAGATTTGCCTTCACAGCTTTGTGACACAGTCCTTTGCCAGGTGCATTTTTAACTGTTCTTCAGAAATGAAGAGCTACACCTGCTGTCTGGGGTGGTCTGAATTTTCTACTCCTTCCATTGCTCCCTCCCTGCAAAGTCAGGTTTTGATCATTTCTTTGTTCTCTGGCTCCCAGATTCTTTCATGTCTGAACATATTCTCACAGTGCCTTTTTATACATGTTATGACATCTGACTGGAACATCTCAATAGGATTGGAAAAATTGTGTTAACACAAGGAAATATCCTAATTATGATCATCATCATCTCCATTCCTGCTACTTGCAAAACTGATCCTGGGGTGACAGTCCCATTCTGTATGACACACGTACACAAAACATTCAACCAAAAGACCATCTCTGTAAAAGAGGCTGTAGAAATGGGTTCTGAAAAATCACTGTAGGTTCTTCTTGATTTAAAGGAAGATGTCCCATTTATTGAGACATCTGTATTCAGGTTTTTTCTTGAATTTTTTAAACTTCTAAAAGCAAATTTATATTCATTTCATGAAAAACAGGGCAAAGAGTGATCCTCCTATGTAAAAAAATGAAACATAAGGCTGTAAAGGTGCATAGAAGAAAATGGAGGAAATGCAGCATACAGACACATTTAAAAGTTATTCGCATAAAAGCTAAAATTTACTTCCAAATCCTAATTCTATTATGACCATAATAAAACAAACCTAGGTATAGATATTTATGAGATACAGGCCACAAGCATCTGTAAATACCTACTGCCCACAAAGCACAGTAATACAACTCTTCCAGTCAAAACAAATGCTGGGCTTAAACATCTTCAGAAAACAAGCACCCAAATTTCATTTTAGTAATACAAAGCAAGGGACTAAATTATTTTACCTCAGTGTTTACCCTGCCATGATATTGTTCAAAAAGAGTGAAGAATTGAGGAAAAAAAAAAAAAACATCAAAAACCTCAAAAGTATTAAAAAATCAGAAACTCTCTTCATAATGCTGCAGCTAAATTACGAATTTAAATCATTCAACTATTATGCCACATAACTGGGGCCTACTGGGGAAATACTGGCACACTACAAATTAGATTTGTAATAATACAATTCTTGATTTCTAATATTTAAAATTTTCCCCATGGTGATTTTGGTAAGAATAATAATAACAATGTGCAATAGCTGTAATTAATCTAATTAGTTCATTAAAATTACGATGGCTATTAACACTATATGTCATAAATTAAGACAAGACCTTCCCTGAACATTAATAGAGATGAAATATGTTTTCCTCTGCACAGTGGACAAGGCACCAGCTGCTTCTTTGGTGGAAAAAAATAGCAGGGTGAATATCTAATGATGCAAATACAGTTTCTTTCACTGCCCACTGTGAAGGTTGAATATCAATGACACAAAACCAGTTTTTCTTCAGATGGAAAGGAAATGGTCACGGCCCACTGCAGAGGAGGGAGAGCTTTGCTTTTCCCAATTCAAGGCCTATGACCTGGAAGCACTTCCCCTGCCCTAGTGTTCCTCCTTTGTTCCCTTCCTCCTAAGAAACTTCCATGTGAAATGCTATATTGAATACTAAATTTTACTAGTACATTTGCTTGTTCTCTATGATAGATTTATAGTGTTTCATTCATGAGCTGTTGGGTATTCGTTTGTATGCATTAACTCCACCTATGTGAAATATCATATATGATAATAAATACGTATCTTGGCACGTGGAGGTGAAAACCTTCTGCAAAGTTGGAAAAACATGATAAATCAGTTATTTATGTCCTTTTTATTGCCTCACTGGCCAGATAACTCTGTGTTCCCTGGGGCTTTAACATTCCAATTCAGTGAACAGATTACAGCATCCATCATTTGCTTGAAATCCACAAGCCAAATAAATATTTCTTCTATCTGCCTCTAATGCGAAATGTCACCTCTTTTCTACAAGCACTGGTATGATTCAGTCTTGAAAGAGCTCCAGGTTTCCCTGCTATAAAAGCTTTAGAGTCTAACCCAGGCCAAGGAAAATGGTGCCATCAAGCCAAGACATTCCAGTGACCTGTTCACATCTACTCCAAGGCTTTTGAAGAACCCAAATCATCTTCCTTGAAAACAGGGAATTCACATGCAGAATATTTTGTCAGGAATACGTATGACTGCAAACTGTCCTTTCCTGGGTTTCCCAGGAAAATGTACTAGTGCAAAATACCATTATGTGAAGCCCTCCATGGAGGTCAGCCTTGTGTACCCTAAATAGTGCTTCCCTCTTCACATCCCAGAGCCGGCTGGAAAATAACATCCTAGAGGGAACAGCAACCCAGAGAGAGGAGCAAAGTGGAACCTGTAGAGAGATTTTGCCAAATGACAGAATTTGTAGAGATCACAGACAGAAGAAAGGTCACAAAAAATAAAGTCCTCTATGGCTTCTGGGTTATCAGACTTGTGGTTGACCTCAAGCAAAGTGACCATTTAGCCTGTTTACACAAGTTATTTAACGCTGTCACAGAGGGTTCGATTCTTTCATAAGCAAATATTCTACTCAGAAAATAAGTTTGCCATCTCCTGAGTTGCATCCTTCACATATTTCTACTGGTAAGCTTCAAAAATGAGGGTTCTATTCATAGGCAGAGGCCATTTGCCCACCTCCCTCTCAAAGCAGCCCTCCTGTTACAGGGCTACTCCTTCACCAGCCTCCCAGATATGTGCTTTGGGATGATAAAATGTTAAATTTGCTTATTTTGTAATTTCCTATCAGTTGATACAGACATGAGTGAACCAGAAATATGACAAAACTCTAGTATCACCCCATCCAAAAAATAATATGATAGAAATAATCTAAAAACTTGTAAGGAATTAAAACAAAATTGCACTTCAGCTGGAAAATGGTATCTAATTTTGTTTTCAAATATAAACCCAAAAAAGTCACAAAACAGGTAACTCTTGAAGGATGATAATTAGTAAGAATTCACGGAAGCTGTCTAAGCATGGATTTATTTTTGTTTAATATGCAACTTCAGTGGCAGTCAAGTTAGAAAATAAAAGGTTATTTTCAGTGCATTTTTAAAGGAAATAATGAATAATTTAATTTTGAGGAAGGAAGAATAGGAACAATTGACTCAATCTTTCCTTTTCACTGTATTATTTACATTGGCCTTTATTTCCATATGAGATAAACATCTCTTTAAAGAACTAATACTTCTAGAACAATTGCTTTTAATTACAAAGTTTCAAAACATTTTCCTGGGACTGAGTCTCATTTTGTGAAATAAGCTTGATAAAAAATTAGGAAAAGGCAAAAAAAACTAACATTTGAATGACATTCAATAGCAATTTTGGCAAAAGATTTACAGACTATTAGCATTTTTCTTCATATGAGCTGTTCTGTTTACAGGAGGAAAAATGCTGGTCTGTGGAAAACAGGGGGAAAAGTCCCAACCTCTGAAAAAACACAGAACTTTTAAGCATTCTGCTCTATGCCATCATTTTCCTTGGCCTTACACTTCTCAGAGCCTGGGTGCTATTAGAAAGGTAAACTGAGACAGAGACAAATGATTTCTTCTCCAATTCATAATTGCTTTTCACTCTGCTATGTGCTGTTCTTAATAAGTCAACTACAGTTCATGCTCCATATATAGTGTATTGTAGTTTTTCCTTGTAAAGAAATACAACAATTAGGAGGGATAAAAGAATCTCCCCCTCCCTCCATAATATAAGCAAATTGTTACAGGTCTAAAGATCTTGTTTCTGAAATAATGCCTTTGGTATTCATTCTTTTGCTTTCCTTCCTTTCTTTTTGGTTGTCTTTTTTGGTGTTATGGTTCATGTTTTCAACTTCTCTAGAATAATGAGAAGAAAAAACCAAAAAAATGTATAACACTTTAAAAAATGAAAAGCTGGCTTTTGCAAAATACTGCCAGCCTGGCAGCTGGAGCTTTACAAATAATATCAAACAGTGCAAGGAAATAAAAACTGCGAAAATAATTGTTAGACAACATGAAAGACAAAATGCCTTAGAGGTGAAAAATTTTGTCAGCAAACCCAGAAGTTGAAGAGGGCCAACCAGCCTCTTCCTCTTGTCTCACATCCTGCACTTGTAACTTAATGGTTATTCCTGGGTTTTGCATGCTGGTCAGCACTACTTGCAAGCATACAAGAAAAATTACAGAATCTTGATCAAGATCCTATTTTTAACTCTAGTATTTTCTTTCTTCATATTCAAGAAAATACTAATATCCAGGCTAGACATTGGTGAGGTTTAAATATCTTACCAAAAATACCTGTGTTCACTTGGAGAGCTTTAACTCTGTGGCACTGGATACACAGGTATCTCATACTAGGAAGAAAAGAACTCACTGAAAGTTCATGCATAAATAGACTTGAATTATGTCTTTTTTGGTGCAGTGGTCTTGCTGATCTTACAAAGACAATGGAATGTCAGAGAAACAAACAGCAAGAGCTGCTTTAACACCTTCAACAGAATGATCTCTTCCTTAAGGCTCGTATCTTAGAATCACTGCTGGCAGGTTTGCCTTTGCTCATCATGTTCCTGCTGTGTCCAGATGTTTGCCTTTGTGCCATTCTAGTCAGAAAAATCAGGAGAGGTTTCCTGATTTGCTCATGGGCAGAGCTGTGTGAGCACAGCTGGTCCAGCCCCAGTGACAGAGCCTCTGTGGCTCCAGAGGGGAAGGAGAAGTAACTGCAACTTCATTTCAACAACTGCCAGTAACAATTCTGCTGCACCTTTGAGTGAGGAGCTGAAACACTTTTGAGCCGAGCCTGTCTGGATCATCTGCATCACTTCAGATCATTCAGTGTAGGCCTGTGCCATCACAACTACACTAAACTTCTGCTAGGCAGGGGGACCATCCTTTTTCTATCCCATAAAAAAATATTGCCTTCAGTCAGGACTGTGACATGAACAAGAAAATTGAACCCCTATGCTGAGAACTTCCAATTAATCAGGATTTTTAAAATGCGGGTGCTCAGCGCTTTCTGAGAATCTTGGAAGGATGCTCAGAGTAGGTACTTCTGAGCATGAGGCAGTTCAACTCCATGGTCAGATTTGAACACCCTATGCCTCATTTGGAAAAGTAATGTGGTGAGGAGCTGTCATATTCCACTGCTGGAGCTGCAGGGATCCCTGACACACAATTTCAAGGCTAAAGCACGGTCAGCACAGGCACTGTCTGGGGATCCTGCACCAAATGTTCCACTGCACTCCTGACACCTCAGCCCATGCAGCCTGGTCAAGGAAAGTCTTCATTAGTTTAATTTCAGGGGGGAAGCAGGTCATTCTTTCAGGTCTATAGTTTCCTAGATTTTACTCTCTTTGCTATAGTACAGTTCTTTTTTGATTCCCATGGGGCTGAGCATGTGCTCAGACAGAGGAGGAGAACACCCCAGCTAAGTCTGATTTCTTTTGCCTACTGATATTCATTAAGTTCTGATGTTTGGCTGTCAGAATTCATTCTATAAAAAAACACTGAGTATGAATTGCATAGTTGTGTCACTAATGGTAATTTTTAAAAATTAAACGTTTCTGCATATGAAAACAGTAAAAAAAAAAATCAGCATTTTTTTGGCTTAAAACCAAAACATTAGTTACCCCTCCTGCACTAGAAACAAAGAAAACAATTAAAAGGAAAACCAACTTTGCTACTGGTAAAAATTATTACTTTTTCTTAATCAAATTCATGAATGTTAATCAGTAAGTGCCTTAATGTGTAAAGGGAAAATGGCAATTTTCAGAGCTCTTCTCCCTGGAAGGATATTACATTATATATTTTCCATTCTGAATGTCCCAGACATATTTTACAGGTGCCAACTGATACTTTAAAGTTAGGATTGAATTCTGTATTTAAATTGCAACCCATCTCCAGTTTCAGGTCATTGAGATACAAAAGATCGTGATACTTGCCTTTCATTCTTCTCCTCTCAGAATACTAAAACTTGAGACTATAAAGAATGCTGTATGAAATATAATTTCTTGCCAATTTCATGAAGAATATACAGTGATTAAGTAAGTAGTTTGACCTGAGTTGTTTAATCCTATTCACCTAGGATCACCTTCAAAAATTTGGCTTCTCAATGCAAGTATGAATATTTTAAAGAATGCAGGAAAATATTCAAGGTGAAAAACAGCCCTGAAAGATGAGAATCTGCTTCATCTTTGGGTCAAAAACATTGCCTCTGAATAAAAACAATGAAAAAATATGTAAGTGACTTTTCTTTTGCATTCAGCAGAGAATATATTCTTTTCAATGTGGAACCTGTGAACATAAAATATGATAAAAGAGAATCTAGGCTAGATGCTCTCCCTCCTCCCATCCACAAAACTTGGAGACAGGTTTCTGAATAAAGCTGTCAGTCCTAGTTCCACACAATTCATTTTTACTGTCTTCATGAGGAAAGTAGACAAAGTCAGTAGGTCTTGCATCTACGTTAGAGCTGCTTAACACCTCCAGATGGATGAGGTCACAGTGAAATGACATTCAGAGGCAGCATTTCTGCTGAAATTATAAGATTCACCAATTTATAGGAACTGAAATTGACCCATCATCATCATCATCATCATCATCATCATCATCATCATCAGTCTGACCTGCATATTGACAACCATAGTCTTTTGCCAATTTCTTCCTGAAGCGAGCCTGTAGTGTCTATTCCAGCGACACACTATCTTTTGAAATATGCCCATTTTGATTTTGGCACATTAAGGAATGGATATTCTGTCTCCTTTCTCGGTAAATTTTCAATTGGGCAAATTAATCTCACTATTAAAATATAATGCCTCAGTTCTAGGACGACATCAAGTCCCTTATTTTTCATGTACAATCAGTACGCTGTCAAAACTTTGCACATCACTTTTGCCAAGCACATATTTATTTCTCGAAACAAAAGCTTCCTTTTAGCATCCTATAGCAGGGATTCGTCAAATGCAAAATAGTCCATAGAAATTACCATGACAGGAAGTATAAGGACAGTTCCTGCACAATTAGCTGCTCAGTAGCCAGGCTCAGGAGAACAGCTCTGAGGGTCAGCTGCCATGGGGACACTGTGCATCCTATGCTCTTCACCTGCTTTTCCTTTGCTCATGTCAGAACCTCAAGGTGCATCTCAGGGTTTCATTATATGCTGCACTACACAGATACATCCCAAAAAAATATGGTCTTGTCGCAAAATAATAGCTCTGACTGCTTCCATCAGACCGCCAGTGACCCACACCAGATCTCTGCTGGGAGGCATCTCATCCTCCAAACACCGAACTTGTGAAAGTGTGTCTTTCCTAACTCTTCCATGTATGTACACTCACAGAATCTACATGCCAAAAAAGCAGCTCACAGTTGTCATACTTGTTCCCTTTTCACCCCACTTCATCCCTTCAGGTGTGCTCACAGGCCACAAGGCAGTGTCTCAGCTAGTAGAGCTTCCCCCTTTTCCTCTCTTATCTAGCTCAGAGGACAGAGAGCAGCCCTGCAGGGAAGGGAGAGAGGGGAGGCTGCTGGCAAGGGGAAAAGGTAGCACAGAACACCTGTCCATACACAGGAGTTCCAATACCGTCCCTCTGGCCGCATCCTGGACCTGGGACTCACCCCAGGTACCCACCAGCACAAAGGGACAGAGACAGGGCTGTGACACTGCCTGTACCCTGCTGTACTCAGGAAGACAAAGCGATATCAAGCCCAGTGTGGACAGTCACAAGATCATGTCAGAACCCATAAATTCCATTAAGAACCTCTTGATCACCCTTGCAGGAGCCCATCCAGACTGGACTCCCCACCCAGTAAGGGCCTTCTATTTACATAACTGTGGATCTCCAAAGATAACAGGTTTTTATTTTAAATCTGCTTCTTTTGAAGTATTCAGCAGGTTAATAGAGGTTTCAGCTGCAACGTTCTTGCTTCCTCACTCTTAAGCCTAATAGCTCATCAAGATGCATCTTGCTTCTTCTCCTCCTCCCCCATAATTTCTGTTGTTCTTTTCAGCATCCAAGGTTTTAAGGAGTTTCTGCTTATGAGGCTTAGAGGCAAGACACTCATGAATCTGCTGATAATGTTACTTACTGATTTTTAATCCTGAAACAGTATCTTCTCTCTTTTAAATAGAAGTTGTATCTTTACTAGTTGTATCTTTACTGTAACTGCTAGCCTAATGCCTCCAGCTGCTGAAAAGCACTTCATTCTCTTATTGTAAACATCACGTACAAATAACCTATTTAACTTCCTGAATATACTGTCCAATCATCTTGTACATTTGTGATCATACTTTTATGCAGAAGTTGCAATTTATTTCTATTAAAATCTTGTTACAGAGGATTATTTTCAAACTGCTGAAAATCAATTTCTGCTCTAGAAAACAGGGAAGAAAGATGGAAATCAAGACCATGATGGACTTATTTTCCAAGATGCATGTCTGCATTCATGCTAAGGGTATTAAATGGATTTACTTCCTCAAAGAGGAGTAAGAAGGAAGTTAAAGATAAAAGGAAGAAGATTAGTTTGACACTGAAGGACTGAGGAGGTTTCTTAACAACATTTAGGAAAAAAGGGTAAATATAAAACCTAGCTTATACCAAAATTTCTCCCAGCCTTGGCTCCACTATAGGTTATATATGTATGCTAGATTTGCAAGTAATTTATTATTGAAAAAAAAGACCATTAATTTGCTTTCTGTTAAAGAAATAAAACACATAAATAACTCTTTGTTCTTTCACTTTGAAGTGGCAGGTGTCACTTTACAGTGCTAAGTTTATTAGCCTTAAAAGTATTTTTTTTTTCTTTTGCTTTGTGCTACTGCTCTTTTTATCATGTGTCATATTTATGGAAATTTTAACTAACGTTTCAGAGTGCCCTGTTTATACCACAGATGGTGTATTTTTAATTTATATATTTATTTTTATTTACTGTTTTCTCTTCTCTGACTCAGAAATTTAATGAGCTCTCCCAGAGCTCATACCCAGAGGAAGTACGAAGACTGAAGAGGGCACATTAAAAACAGTAGCTGATTTTATAGCTGTTAAATGTGAGATATGCTATTTATAACAGAAAAATTGAAGCCTGTGGCCACTATAAAAATGCTCAAAGTGCAATACCTTTAGTTGTGGGGAAGAGTAACTTCTTCACAAGTCATCCTAATAAATTTAACGGCAATTTCTGTGGATCAACTGTGTGTAAAACCTGAGTGACTACTACATAGTAACACATCATAAAATTAAAAAAATGGTTTCAGTTGGAAGAGACCCAGTTCCATCCCCTGCCATGGCCAGGGATGCCTTCCACCACACAAGGTTGCTCCAAGCCCCATCCAGCCTGGCCTTGAGCACTTCCAGGGATCCAGGGGCAGCCACAGCTTCTCTGGGCACCCTGATCCAGAGCCTCAGCACCCCCTGTGACACCCCTTGGTAGTGTTCACCACGTTAACTGGATGTCACAGGTAGGGCAGGTATAATTCCACACACACCTTAGCAGTCTTGCCACTACAGCGACGTTGTTTCTGCTCCTGATTGCAGGAACCTTGGTATAAAATGTATTGTGGAGACGATCTGCTGGCCTCTATTTACACATTAGCTGGGGAAGGATGTCTTCTGTATTACTCAGTTAAATTTGCAGCTATTTCCATTTTCTCCCTATGGTTTCAGAGAAGTCACTAAGCAATTGATAAATCTTCTGTCACCCTGGGCAATTAATCGGAGTTACACAGCATTGACTGTATCAATTCTCATGTATGTGAAAAGCAAAAAATTGATAGCACAAATTTATTGGTACCTATTGATTTAGTGTCTCTTCCCCAGGCTATTCCCATTTAATGTTTTTGTGAGGTCATTGAAAAAAAAATCAAGCCAGTCAAATAAAATCTGTTTCTTCAGAGCTTTATCTGTAACATTATTTTGCAAATATTTTTAGCCTTGGCTCTATGTTTTTAGGCGGAGCTTCAGGTTTGTAAGATTTTCATCATCTAGAAAGTAAACACAAAGAAAGTGACCCAGCCAACCATTAAGTGAAGGTGTGTTCAAAGTTCAGGGTCCTTTTAAAAAGTTAAAATTCCACCTACAAAAATCCTTACAGAGACTTTACAGGCTCAAGATGAGTTTACAGACAAATCAAAGTACTCGCGTATCTAACTATCCAATTTTCATCTGCATACATCTGATTGGCAGCTGAATGCCATGCACATCCATAAAAATTGTTAGTCCAAGCAGCCAGATTTGTTCCTAGGACTGAACTTCTAGCAGAGGATCAGAGATAAAAGCAGCAAAAGTAAACTGAATGTATCAAAAAGTAGCAGTCCTTTGGGAAATTTGTCCTGATGCACCTGTAGCTCACAGCTCATCATCCACATTTGTGAAGACACAATAGGCAGAAAAGCAAGGAAAATTACTTTTCTATTTTTTTTTAATATTAACTCTTTTTTTTTGTTAAAAGTAACATTGAATGGGGAGTCATTTGGTTCCACGTGCTCTTTGGTCTCATCTTCTTTCAGGCTTTGCAGTCTGGGTTTGATCTCATTGTCAGTACAGTGATACTCTGTGAATACTTTTGTTTCTTTCCTATAGAGGCTCAGAATCTCCTGTCAGGACCAACCAACAAACTGAGGTTGTTGCAAGGAGCAGCTAAAATGAGATTTAGAAATTCACGAGATGCCTCTTTTGCAAAGGTATGACTTATCCCCTGCTCTTCAAACATGGAAGTAAATTGACATTTTTTTCACCATTTCTTTTTAAAAGAAAATAATTTCTACAGGATGTACGCATGTAAGTGCTGTGCTGAGTGTCTCCCTGTGAAGGGAGTGAGGCTGAGAAAAAATAGGATTCTTACCTACTTTAAAAGTTCAGTAGACTGTATTTTGGAGCAATATTGCATCCAGAACTCAAGACCTCAAGTCAAAAATCTAAGTGAAAATTTGCTTCTGTGGAAGTCCATGTGCATCATCTGATACATACAAAAAAGTAAGGTAAGAATATGTCTGCAATCATGACCTAAGACCACCAAAACTGATCCCTCTTTATGCAAGCACCAGCCTCATATAAATCAAAAGATTCCTTAAGGTCTCTGGATGCACTAAACTTGATTTGTTCCTCTATCCCCAGACCACTGTGCCTTTGCTTGCTGAGTAAGGCAGTCTCTGCTGAGAAGCCTTTCCTGTGTCTGAGCTTACATCAGGTCCCACAGGCTCCAAACCCCACTTGGCTGAGTGGCTGTCCAGGGCTTGAACAATCTGCACTCAGTATCTTCTTCAGTCAAATAAAAAAAGGGAACAGATTTCCAAGAGTGTCTGCTTTTTATTGCCTGTATAGAGCAACAAGATCTCTAAACATGAAATGAAATCTCAGAACACTGTTATTTATAAATACATGGTAAGTACTGAGGTACACTTTAATATGTGAATTACATTAAAAGAAAACAGAAATAACAAAAAAAATTCCAACTGTGTAACTGATATCAGGAACTCCATATGCATATATCAGTTGTGAGAGAATGATCAAAGCAATTTTTAATAGGAACTTACAAACTGAAATTTAACAGGACAACTTGTCAGCTTGATATCCACCAAGTCAATGATCCCATGACAACTAATTATTTAAGCAGCATTGTTGTAGTGACAGTGTCAATCTCATAAAATGTTTCTATTTTTAATTTGACAAAACAAAGGATCCCTATTTATTCTAGTAATGACTGCCCTTAAACAATGAAAAAATATTCTCTGAAGTATTTCCAAAGGAACAATAAATAAATACTTACTTCTTCTTATGTTGTTCAATAGCTGCACTATAACACCCATTGAAAATTTTATAAAATAATATTTAATTTCTTTTTACATACTTATTTGGAAACACTAACTTGCTACAAGAAAGATCTTTCTCCAGCATCAAAATGAAAACAGAAATGACCATGACAATATAACAGAAATAAAGATTTTACAATGACAGATACAAACAAAAGAATAGGTACTGAAAATATTGAAAACCAATACAATTGTATCTTGAAGTTTATCTATTGATGAAGCTTCATTCTTTATAAAAATTGCTTTGATATCTTTATGAATACAATTGCTATTTCATTATAGTTCTTTTGTCTGGGCTGTTCTTGCTCAGTAATTTACCATTCTGATTGTGAATCTGACTTTTATAGTTTATAAATGTATAATTTTCATAATATTACAAATGAAAGCTGCATAGAATTCTGTTTCACTTATATAAAGAATTTGCCAAGGCCTATTTTACTTTAATAAAGAAATGCAATCTGCTAATTTAGTGGTTACATTGATAAACAAACTGAAAAATGCAAAAGTATATGGTTGTTATTTTTCTATATTTCTTCAAACAGATTACAAACACCAAAATAAAAAATGAGGACAAGCTTTACAAACACAAAGAATATTAGGAATCAAATAAAAGTAGATGTAAAAGATATTATTATGTGGGAGGCAGCTCCTTCAGCTATCTCATTAGAGAATTAAATAAATAAAGCTTTAAAAGTAATAATTAATTAATCAACTTTAGCAGCAACCTCACCATTACAAAATTCTGAGCTGTAAGGAAATAGCATCAACTCATTTCAAACTATCATTCTACAACAGGAAAATGGTATTTTATTGTCATATATTGTAACTTATAACCTGCTAAAGGTCTAATGCCAAGCCTCATATCAGGTAGCACTTCACTGATAAAAACTTCAAGTTCTGGGGATTTTGGTGGATGCAGAGTTGAGAGAGAACATGAAAACCCAGTTCTCACCTGTCACTTCCACACCCTTTATGTCACCTGCCCACACCATCTACACTTCATCAGCCACTGCTGCATCCCCGTGTGACTGATGCAGCATTAGTGACCAAAGGCAACACAGGGGTGGCACATCTTGAAAATGTCATCACAATCGTTTTAGGCAAAAGAAAAATTGAGACTGTTCTATGGTAAGAAATTCACCCTGGAAAACAAAGATGCTGCTCACTGTCATGTAACAAAGCTGTGGATACTGTGCTGTTCAGAAAGCAGATCACTGTAAGATTTCCAGTGTCAGGACATTCTGTTTCCAAATATAATTTCCTTTTTATGATTCTACTTTTTAATTTTTGGATTCTTCTTGCCTCCACGTGACAGATCAACAAAGATCTGGTAACAAAAATGTTTTAAGACTACTGTGGTCATAGGTGGGATTTGTGCCAGTCAAGAGAAAAGGCTTACTCGTAACAATCAGTTCAATTTCAGAAGTTTAGAGGAATTCTCAAAAACTAACAAATTTAAAACCAAACACTTTTGAACTGCATCCCTGCAGTAATGATGGAAATAAAAACACCTGCTTGAATATTCCTCTTTGTTTTGCTCTGTATTGACTGAAGTGATTCCAAGATGCAGAACAGGAAAGAAGCATCATTAAAAGCTACACACCAAAATTTGTGACCGCCTTCCCAGGAAGAAAAGCTTAATTATTTTATTCTTTTTTGAAATGCACATCATCATTCCTAAAAACCAAAACACAACCCAGACCAGGACCATAAGCTTATAGTCTCAGCAAACACAATCTTGATGAAAAGAAAATTTTATCTTGATGAAAAGAAAATTGACATCAGTCTGCACTGCACCATCCTGAACTTATAACAGCTGAAAATAGTCAGCTGGTGTGTTTAGGTGCCATATATTTTGGAGCTATTTACCAATGAAAAACTGAAAGAATTGTAGAACTAAGCCCACATCATTTGTGGCATTTAAAGCCCTTGCTCCCATACAAATGAAGCTTCTCAATGCCATTTCCAAAAAGGATTAAAATGTTGAAGAAACAGTCAGATAATTGGAAAATAATTACATGCAAAAACTCTTCCGAGAACAAAGAAAAAGTATGTTACACCTATCATGTAATTCCGTAACAGTACAAAAGAAATTACATTTTAATGTTATTACAAATATTACATTTATTCAGTGTGTATGATCTATTATTAAAACAGTAAAATGAAATATTCTGTTTAATCGCATGTATTCAAAGTAGCTTCCTTGGCCGAAAACGTAAAACCCAATTTTCCTTTTAGTGCTCTCCACAAAGATTCCCTCCCAGTCAGGGACAGCAAGCAGCAGTTGATGCAGACACCACTGAGTTTGGTGCATAAGTTTTCCACGTACTTTAGCAGTCTTAAGAACCAACTCAACCTTTTTTTTTTTTTTTCATTTCAGAAGCCTATATTTTCTGCATAAATCAATAGTAAAAATAGTTGTAAAACCTCTTTATTTACAAAACCTCAATGTAGATTTGAAGAATCTCTGAGAATAGATGATGTTTTCAGATTTATTTATTTATTTTTTTTAATCTCTGGAGTAATTTTCTAACAGCGCTAATGCCAAAGACCTGGAGAGAGGGATTTTTGACTAATGGACACCTCAGCCAGATCCAAGGAGCAAGTCAGGGACAGCAGGAGCAGCATAGCCACGACACAGTGGCATCCTAAACGGGTTCCCTCCAGGGCAGCAGCTCATAAGAGCAGAGCAGAGCAGGCTCATAAGAGTCTGCCACTTCTAAGGAGCTTTCAGAGGTGATGCAGGTAACTGTGGACGTGCCGTGTGGATCCGTGCTAAGGTGGGTTGCTGCTGCCAATGTTAGCCTGCCCTAGAACTCCCTTTGCCACAGCCATCTCCTAATTTATTCCTTTCATTCAGCTTTTCCCTCCTCTGTCTTTTCTTGGCCTTCAGCTGATGCCAGCCCACTTCATCATTATTGATCTTATGTTCATTTTTCTATCTACAAAGTCTCTGCAAGAATATACTTTGTATTGTGAAGGAAGTCTGCTTGATGTGTAAAAAGAAACTGAGAACTTCCAATTCTATCAGAAAACCATATCAAGATCAGATATTGAATTGTCATTCAATTGTTACCAAAGTTCTAGTAAACATAAGTAAAAACTGGTTTTCAAAATTATGCTGGTACCTTTCAATAGCATATTCAGTAAAAGTGAGAGTATATTGTAAAAATTTACAAAAAAAAAATTGAAACAAACCCCCCAAAAAACTCACAAACAAGCAAACCAACACAAACACACCAAAAACAAAGCACGTTTTAGGGCTTCTCCTTCTCAGTAAAAACTTTTTCAGGGAGTTGGGTTTTAAAAATATTAGCTAATTGCTACTTCAATCAACATTCTTTTTCAGGAATTTAAAAATTTGTCGTCATAGGAAGAATATAAGAGAAAAAAATTACTGAGAGCTAATTTCAAAAACAAAATTACAAACAGGCATACATGAAATAAAAACTCTAAAGAACTAGAGAATAAAAAGTAAGCAGAATAAAAAAAATAAGCAGATACCTTAATGCATAGTTTATTTTATACTGAATATTTTCCAAATGAAAGATTCTGAGTATTAATGTTTTATTGTTGTGGGAATATCTAGGTATAAATCAAAAGAATTAACTGTTGCATACCACATCAAGTAGGTTAATTTTCCACTAAAGTAAAGTTGTTTATTTCAAGAGCAATGTGAAATCTGACTGTGTTGATGACAATTGGGTTATCAAACCCTTCAATTATATTTTGGTTGTTGTTATGAGACTCCACCTGCATATCGATTTTATATGGTGCTTGCAATTGGTACTACCCAAAAAAGTCTCGTGTATTTTTCACCTGTAACAGCTCCACTCAAGCAGCAGGAGCCCCTGAGTGAGGAGGAAAATGCTTGCTGTTACTATCCAGTCACTTTTATTTTTCTTTCTTTCATGTTCTATTATGCAAATACAGAAAATCCAAATACTGCCTTCTACCCATCCCCATGTTCCAGGTCCCACATCATCCTGCCACAGAGATCATCTACCACACCTTATTTTCTAGTCCATCCTTTAAACACACTGTACTGGCTGTTCTCCCTGCTGTAGAAACTAGAGGAATGGTACTCAAATTGAAATTCAAACACCTGTTGAATAAACAAAACCCATGCTGCCTAACACTGAATATAACAGCTCTTTAAGTATTCTGTAAAATATCTTTCATGGAGCAAACCTCACCTTACTGGAAATTTTTCCTGACAGGAAAAATGGACATACTACTGTTCTATATCCAAAGCTGTACTGAGGGGAAGGTTCAACCTTCATTTGATACATTAAGTGCTGCACAATAATAAACCAAAACCTCATCCACTACATTTTCAGAAAGAGCTAGTTAGACTGCCTGGGAACTGACAGTACCTATCCCAGACTTCCTGAATGCTTCTGGGCTTTTCAGGTCACATTATCTAACTCTCCTCAAAGCCTACCCAGTTGAATGGTGACATCTCTTTTTACTGGGCCAAAGATAAAGATAAATGCTAGAGTGTAGTGGAGGAAGACATCATGGTTAAAAATACTGAAAAGAAATTTAAATGTTATTTTTCCTCTACTGAACCAGCTGATTGCAGTTCCATCAAACTCAGAAAAGCAGCACTCAGTGTTGGGTTATCATTACAAAACTTCCCCTAAGTAGGTCATGTAGCAATAATATGATTGAACTTGCTGGCATTTGGATTCAAAAATAACAAATATGTTAATTCAAAAGGCAAAGTATACCAGAGCTTGCCTAAATCCTAAATAATTCCCATCAACTCTAAGGAACTAGAAAGGAATTGCAGTTTCAGTTATCCCTCTATCTGCCTGTGATTAAATCTGTAGTCATTAAATGTTTCACCTAGAAAAACCATCAAGTTTTCTGCTCCTCTGCATCTCCTTGGATGGGAAAGGATGGCAAACCAAACCCTGGGGTTTACTTTGTGTATGGCACTTGAACCACATAAAGCATGTTCTCTCCATGGTCACTTGTAAGAGAGAAACCATCCTTTCACAGCTGCTGCACTTGTCCCTCTGTTCTGGTAACAGGTGTCTTATTTTCTACATATCGTGAAAGACACATTGGATCTCCATCCCCCTATAGAAACTAATGGCAATCCCTACTGTTATATACACAAAACCAGAACCTACATGAGTTATAATGTGTAAACATATTTTATCCCCAGGTTTTCCTCTAGTCAATCCTTGCTTTCCTTGTATATAGAGTCAACAATGTTTTTTCTCTTCTATTTGTTCTTTTCATTTCCTCTATCTCCATTTAGGCATAGTCAGTCTCTTCATCTATTTGGCTTCAATAACACACAAGTCTAAAAAAACTTCTAACCACAGATGGCCTATTTTGGCCAGAGTCTCCTAGGCCTCAGTTTAAAAGGATCTTTCTTAATTAATTTTGTAGCTTTTGTAAGGTTGTTTTTTTTTTTTTTTGGTAAGTTTTCTTGCAGTGCTTTTCTTTCAATATTATAACAAATGCTTGTCAATAAGGGAATTTGCCACTGAATCTTTGATAATGCCCTTTATTCTGCGGTTCTCTGCAGATTTGGAATAATCCAGTTCTGCATTTGTTCAATTAATGCTACTGTGCATTTCATGCTGGTCGTCCAGTCATCTTAAGCTCCTTAGTCAAATAAAAGGAGCTTAATTTTCTATCACCTTAGGATTTGAAGGTTTATAAATGAAAGATAAAGACTTAATCCTGGTTGATCAGTTTAGTGAAAACTGTTTTTCTTTACATGATATCAATCCCCTAATTTCTGCAGTTTAAAAAAAAATTCTAATCATGGTTCAACCTAAAGTCATGGGAAAAAACAAGAGGTATATGCACATTTTGCATAAAAATAGGTGAACAACTATTTATTGACTGACAGAGCTTGGTGAGGTTTTTGCTTTGCTAAAAGTAGTGTCTGACCAGGAACAATTTTAGGTAGATTTTGCAGATACAGATAGATATAGATATTATTTATTTATTTGTTTGTTTGTTTGTTTGAGGTTGGGAGAGCCCGTAAGCTCATTCTTGCTTGAGTTTATTCCCCAGCACAGGGCACGGCTGTAGAAGTTATGTTGAAGTTAATGCCACCAACACAGCGCCCAGTGCCATTCCATATCAGGGTCCCCCTATTCCATACTGTTCCAACAGCCTCCCACGAGAGCTGAGCCTGTGGGGATTTAACCAAATCCTACTGAAGTCAGCAGCAGCACTTCCAGTGATCAGGGCAATTCTGTGCCAGCTCCATGATGAAACGAAGCAACACTGCCACCTCTTTTGTGATCTGTATCACGGAATTGCCTATGACTTCAGTGTGCCTCCCAGCGACAAACAGCTGCTCAGGAACAGCAAAAACAGGTTCTTAAAACTGAGGGTACAGCACCATGGCAAAGTTTCAGCAAAGTAATACATAAACAAGAAAGGAGATTTGTGACTTTGTGTTTCAAGTTAAGATATAGCAGGGCACTTTCTCCTTATAAGGTTGCTTCTGTGTGCCATTGATTTTGCAGTTCATTATTGAAGTGTCTTACAAGAGAAATGGCAAGCAGATTTGACACTGGGAGACATATTAGTGGCATGAAACCTTAGAAAAATGGGCACTCTGATAGTTATTAATCAGACTGAGCTATGGCATGAGCCTCCCTCCCCTTGCTCCCCTTTGCTTTGACAAAGAAACAAATCCTCTGGCATCCTCCAACTCATTTTAACAGTTCCACAACTGCAGATTTCTCTCCTGCTCATGAAACAAACTGCTTCTTCAAGAACTTTTCAATGTGGTTCCCAAGCAGCATTTACACTTCATGATTTTACAAGAGCATAATACATTAAAAAATAATAAAAGCTTGTCCTGTTCTTTAAAAAAAAATAAAAATATGAAAGTTACATTTCTGTAGTGAGCTGTGATTATTTCTAATTGAGGTCTCTGAAGAAGGAGGAAGGTATGGCATTTGAGCCAATTGAGCCCCTCTATTCCAAAAGGTTTATTCCTAATAGCATTGAGGGGGAAAATTGAGTCTTTTGATCTTGTATTTTAATCTTAAATTTTAATTTGAACCATAAAACTTTAATAACTGTCCTCTAGGTTTCAAAGAGAACAACACTAAGTATTTTCTGCACACTGCGTATTACACATGTAAAGTCAGGTTCCTTTGTATCTGCAGGAACTGTGAGGGCTGCTTATTAAATTAGTAATGACCAGAAGTCAATGGCTTTCAAGCCCTTGGAGTGCCTGTTGTATCTTAAGCCAAGAAAAATAAAATCACTGTTGTCCACGTAGAGTCCTTATTTGCAAAAACATCATGGCATTTTAAAATAGTTATACATGTTGATTTCATATGGGATTTAAAAAAAAAATGCAGGATTTCCCTAATGAAAGCTATGAGGTTTCATAAGGTTGAAATGTAAAGTAATTACTTGTGTCCTTTCAAGATCTTAATGTCTGATAATTAATTTTAAATGGTAAAAAGAAACATATACCAGCTGGTGCAATAATTTCACCATACCACTGGTAAGCAACATATTCTCTGATATGAGCCCAAGAGGAGAGAAAGTGAGTTTTGTTAAAAGGCAATTATTGCAACCTGAACAGTTGTCATGGCATACTTAGAAATAACCAACAGCTCTATTTAGCAAATCAGAGATTTAATTTTTGTCTAAGCAGGAAGGGAAAACTGTACTTAAGTTCTCTTGGCAGAACAACTTCACAACTTGCAGTAATTTATGAGCCAGGTGACTTGGTGTAATGGCCTGTCTGTCCTGCCACAGGACAGAGGGTACCTGTGAGAAGTGGGCTGCCTTCTGCAGCATATGCAGCTTATAGGCTCAGACTGCACCTCTGGCTTTTCCCACTTTCAGTGGCAGCAATTGTTATTCCCACTGATTACATAATTACCCAGATTAGAAGCAACCATGGAAGAAGTTAAACTCTGCTTTGTTTTACACTATCATCTGTTTGTCTACAGTTCTTAGTTTAAAAGGCCAGGAAGGTTTCTAGTGTTTGCAAAATGTGCTACTGTGAGGCAGTTAAGGCAAAAAGGAAGGATTATTCTGAGGCTATAAGGATCTCTTTCATCTTCAATTCCCTTTAATGAAGTTTCTATTCATGAAGCAATTGATTTTTATTTTCCAGGCAATAAAAAGTGGACGGAAAACTTTTTGGTAAATGACTCTACACCTGCATGCGGTTTGTAAATCATTTGCTTGTGTACAAGGTCAGACAGCCTTATAGAAAGTTCAGACTTCAGCCAAATTCAGAAACTATTATTCATGGCATTTTTTATCCAAAACTAGGGGATTTTTCTTTTGTTGCTATAATGTAAGATTGGAAAAAAGTCCTGAAGGTATTTAAAGCAGGGTGAAAAGTTATCTACAAGCACATTACTGAGGTTTCTTATTTCTCTATCTCTTGTCTGGGTATCTACCACACTACCAGCACAGAACTTTCCTTAGTGCCACTAACACCATTGCTCTCACCAACATCCTGCTGTCAGATTTATAGAGGTCAGTATAGAGAGCAGGACTATAGCTGCAACTTCTCATCTCCTCCAGCCTCAGGACAGATCAAACCATGCCTTGTTACCCACATCACTGTGAGTATTACTGCATAAAGCTGCTGGGATGCTACTGCAGGGATGTCAGAGCTTACAGACAATGAACTGAGTCAAAGGCTGAATTAAGGCATCTCTGGATTAAAAACATCCACTTAGAATAAAAAGTGAAAATCAATCTATTGTCTTTTATACTTCTGCAAATAAAGATGGCTATTTCTGAAGTAGAACGGTTCACTTAGCTGCTGTTCTGAGATACAATATATATATTATTCATCTCAATATATTGTATTAAGAGGCTTGTTCCTGAATCCTTCTCATAGGATTCCTTTGGATGTCTAGACAGAAAAACACCCAGAAGGGAAATTTTTAAGACACTCTAAGATGATGTTCTTAGAAAACAGAACACACTGTGTTGTCAGGAGTTGGAAAATGATATTCTTAACTTTGATATTTAGTTTACTTGAACCACAGCCCAAGTGGAATGGTCCCTATTGAAAAAAAACCATATCGTAGCTGATAACCTCCCCTGCCACACAAACACCTTCCATGAGGTGCAAGCCACACCTGCTGAGAAACACTAAGGGATTTAGCATGAGTATTTCACTGAATCCAAGGGGGATTTCTGAGAGGTAGTGTTACATTTGGTCGTAGTTTTGGAGACAGACACACGACTGAACAAATCAAATTGGGGTTCTGTAACCAAATTTATCTGTGTAGCTTCAGACCAGCTGTAGCTGTCACAAGGTACCCTTACACACAGAGATACAGATATACACATCTCTGTGTGTGTCAATTGAATATGGTATGAATACTTTTATCGTGAATCTACGACTAAGTCACAGTAACTGTAGCAAATCCTATTAAATCAGTTACTAAATATTAAATTAGTCAATGACTAAATGCTGCTAAATCCTTTTGAATCCTTACCTTTTGCATCCGAATCCTTTGCACCCTCACTCTTTTTCAGCCTGTATCCATGCACACTATTCAAAATTTATTCAAATCCTATTTTCCTGTGTATGATTCATAAGAAATAAAGTGAACCTTGCCACAGAACTCTGTTAAGTTGCGCTCCCACAAATTTACAGTGATTTTTTTAAAGGAGACAGTAGATCAGATGGGAATGTCTAAGTGCTGGAACACTGAAACCAAGCAAGACCTCCAAGGGAAAAAACAACTGCTGACTTAAGACTAGTGGACATAGACAAGCTGAAAAGTAGTAGCTGAGAACAGGTAGGATTGTGTAAAACATTAATTGTTCAATTCCACCCCAGCAGTCAGCAGCAGAACTCCTTTGCTCTTGCTCACCCCCACTCTGTGATCCTGTGCATTGTGACAGACTCACAGTGCACTGACAGAGCACCTGCCTGCAAAGGGAAAGCTTTCCAAATTCAAAGCTTGTCCAAAGCATCAGTTATTGCCTGTACACATTTGATTTAATTCTGTCAAAATCTTAGGCTGATGTGCATTACCTGGTGCAGTGCAACACTGACATGAAAGCTATGACTGATTTTCTACCTTCTCTAATGCTGATTTAATTATATTATATTTAAGTACATGCAACTTACATAGTAAGAAAAAAAACCATAGACTAATTAATTTCATCAAATTATATTATCAGCTTTTATTTTAAACCAGCTTCAGATAGGAATTTTGTATTTCTAGGCTAAAACACTGCCTTTTTTTCTTCTTCCAAAGGCATTCACACAAAGAGCATTTTAATTTTCCACACTATAGCTATGTTGACCTTCCAGACCTTGCAAAGTAAAGTATTTATGATCTGAGAGGTTTTCTTATGGTATTGTTTCAATATTTTGTTAACATTTGTATTTCTTGCTGATGTTTTTGGCATTAAAAATCACTCAAGCTGTGCTGAAATATAATGATATTCACTGAACCATAGTTTGGAAGGATAATTCAGTTCAGGAGGTTATTCTAGCTCATCATGTACACAAAGACTTGAAAGAAAATGCAGAGGATTCTCTGTTCTTGACATATGCACTATTCAATCTCTTTAAAAAATATCGTGACACAGAGAAGACTTCACTTACATATCAAAATATGAAGCTTTTGTCTGCAGAGCCAGGCAGGCAAAACAAGTACCCAAAATGCACACACAAAAACATCTTTTATGGTCTTCCCAGAGACACAGTGTCTTTTAGATTCAATTGATCATAGAAAACTCAAGTCTTTAAGAGCTTCCTTTTTCATTTCTTCCAGTAGCAGAGCCTGCCACCCATTAATTCATTGCATCTCAAAATATTATAAGCAGGACACAAAATGTCACTGTGTTAGTTTTCCTACAGGCTATGCTGTGTCTTACATTTATCCCCATTTTCTTCTTTCTTTTTTTTTTTAAATTCCTATAATCCATTCCCTCTTTTGTCTTTTTCTTGTCTTTTCTGGGGTCTTTAATGGCAGAGGAAGGAGGAAGGAAGGAAGTGTGAAGGAAGCCAATTCTGCCTCATCTTGATAATTTTGATGCTTCTATAATGCCATGACTCTATAAACTTCATAAACTTCACTCTCCTGAAGCTGACAATTTTGCAAACTCCAAGGGGAGCAGTGTCAGAAAATCAGATGTAGATTTTTGCTTTTTTGGGTTGGCCAGCTCCACCTTCAACATCCACCACCTGAGCTGCTTAACTCAGCATGTTAATTAAATACAGGCTTCCCAGTCTTCTAATAATCTCTGAAATGAGACTACATGAATGCAGAAAATGTGTCTTGGCATCAAGTGCTATGCCACCAATTTGGAGTTTACAGTGCTATGAGACACAAATTTGCCCCTTTATAGCAGTGAACTTTTTCTTTTGACTCAATACCTGGTTACATCTGTGTCCTCTGGATTTCTGAACAATGCTTTTATATGAAGTGCATGATGACCAGTCTGGAATGCATAGGAAGACAATGAAGTAATCCATAAAGATTAAAACATGGCATGAGTTCAGATGATTTATTGCTGTGATGTCTAATATAAAAAGCAGAGAGTGAAACTTATCTGAGCATGGCTCCTAAACTCTGTCATTCTATTTTATACAGGATGTTTTCAATAGAATTTCTCTCTAAGAGTCATGTTTTTTACGAGAAAACCTTCACTGCACCCATTCAGGATATTTTAAATAAAAGAGCTCAGAAACAAAAGTTAAGAAATATTTTAGACTCCTGTGTTATTTATTACACTTTATAATGTTAATATGTTCTATTTCTGAAATATAAATTGATACACAAGAATACAATCAGCAACCCAATAGGTACAAGAAGGCAGAGCATTTGCAACATTTTAAGTCATTAAAAATGGACTCAGCTCTAAAACAGGTCTATATTTTTATAGTTTTCCATGAGACATTTAATTATCATCACAATTCAAAAATTTTAATGAAAAATATAATCATAATGCTGGATTCCCAACTCTTCAAATGAATTTGATATATTTATGAATAAAGATCCATTGTAGCAAGCAGTAAAAACACTATATGCCAAGGTTTTTATTTATTTTTTCTACCCCAGATAAGCATGATTTTCTCATACATTATGATTGCAAAAATAGTTAATGCATTACAGATAATGTCCATTTCCCCTCATGAACTTTTTATGGATAAATTTTGTAACAATTACAGAACCCTACAAATTGTGCAAAATTAGCTGTTCAGCTTTCAGACTAAAATAAGCTGCCAGGAGCCTTAGCTTACTTTGAGGCTTGATACAGACATTTACTAAGGTACAAATATTTTGCCTTTCTGTTTGTTTTATTGTTTGGTTTTAAAAGCCTGGAGATACAATGACATTTGTTGAATGTGTGATTTTTACATCTACATATTACACAGAAAAATTGTTTTGTACCCTAAATACCATAAAAATATCACTGTGGGGAAACCCCACCAGTCATGACGTGCACAACTCCTTCATATATTTGCAAAATATTTGGCCTGCTTTTTAATTGCTTCACTTGCTACATTCATGATTTTCTGATTTCATTTATAAGTGGGCTTCTTATACCTGCTATAAGAGAGATGCTGGGAAACAAACCAAGATAAATTATTGTATATATTTGTTTAAATATCAAGGTTTTAAAATAATTTCATATTTTAGGCAGACGTGAGCCACCATTTTTGAAGATTTGAGTTTGACCACACTGCAGGTGACTTTGTGATGACTGACACCTGCTCTGTTCTGAAGGGTGTCTGTCCTTAGGACACAACCAGCTCCTTCTCAAGGAGCTTCTATTTGCATGAAATAATACTGCTCAAAAAATCAGCCTGAGAAAGTCATCATGAATTTGCATTAAACCACATTTTATTTCATTTTAGAGCTCTGTTTATAATCTGAGTGTTGTTTTTCCTCAATGCATCCTGTAGATACTCCTGGAATCAGGATCTGTGTACAAAGGACCATCTTCTTTATAGGTTATAATCTCAGTAAATCTAATCTTGCTTTTAAATGGCAGCACATGAGCTGCATTTTTTTCTTGCAAATATACAAGACTAATGAAGTCTTATGGACAAAACCCTGTGCTCAGAGAAATCATTAGGAAAAGAATGGCTTAAGTGCCATTCTGTATTTCAGTTTTCCAGCTGGGATTTGGTTGGTTTATCACTTATTGTAGAGCAGTGAAAAATGGTATTTATTATATGGAGAAGTAAGATTGCTTTGCTTCATAAACTTGGCTTTCTCACAACTAGGTACCCATTTGTTATGAGTAAGATTGCAAAGAGACCATCAAGTGCAGCAGCACCAGCAAATCCAGGTTATTATTTTCAGTCTGAAAACTTGTGCCTAGCTTTAGTATAATTCAAATAATGTCCACTTTTATGATTACAACTGTAAGAACTAATCACTGGTTGACATTTTTATCCAAGTGTGGATTCTGAGGACTAACAATGTGCCAAAAAGTCTATCCAAATTCTTCTGGGGGATAATTGGTGTTCATTGTGACTTTGTGAATCTATTTTCTATGCTAAGAAACTTGTATGGACCTGTTAATCACATATCTCTGTCCTTCACCTATGTAGAAAGCGTCAGTTCTTATCTACAAATTCTCTAAATTCTACAGTGCCATCATTCCTGAAATTCATAGTCTCGTTGTTAAGCCTTCCCATTTCTTTTCATAATGAAACTGAAGCTTTCACAGCCTAGCTTTAACTTTGGAGATTTCATATTCTCTGATATTCTTCCACAGACAACAGAGGAAGATAATAAGGAAACAGCCTCAAATTGCACCAGGAGAGATTTAGATCAGAAGTTAGGAAAAAAAATTCTTCACTGCAAGGGTTGTCAGGAACTGGAACAGGCTGCCCAGGGAAGCAGTGGGGTCCCCAACCCTGGAGCTGTTGTGTAGAAGTGGAACTTGGGGACATGCTTTAGTGGTGGATGGACTCAGCAGTGCTGGGCTAACACTTGGACTTTGTGGTCTCAAGGCTCTTTCAAAGGTAAAAAATTCTGTAATTGTATGATTAATGTTCTCGCAACACCTCCATGAAAGGATCTCTGCTGATGATAACCAGAACAGAAGGGAATTAGCTTCTCCAAGAAACGGTATACCTTGTGTATAATTCTCTTGAATTCTTCAATCACACACATGCTTTGGAGTACTTGGTCCATGTGTCCTCTTCCTTCACTTACCAATAACTGCTTTGCATTTGTACTTAAAAATCAAAATTTTTGCATGTATAATGAAAGTCACTGATCACCTGCATTTGCAGCACCAGCCCATGGGACCCTCATACAGGTTGAGTGGGAAAACTACTTATGTAAACATACTTACCCAACAGGAGTAATTTAAGATTTATTCAAAAAGACAGAGTAGTACTTCCAAAACAGTAGTTCCATGGTTTAAGTGTTCCTTTAATAAGGTTTTCATAATTGCTTACATAATTTCTATGTATTTTTTTGGGGAACACTAAGTGAAAGAAAATCACCATTTCAAAGGGCCAAGTGAATACACAGCCATACTGGAGCTTTGTGGGTACATTTAGGGACTGTTTTAATTCAGAGTCAAAAAGGGGCTAACAAACTTGCCATTTTATAAGTTTTAATCTGAATACCTGCCCCTTGTATTTGTGTTTTGGGAGATATTTATATTGTCTCTTCAGCACTACACTACCCATCAGGTTGACTGTTCCCTGCAGCTCTGCTGACTCAAAATAATGACTTGTAGGGGAGCTCTAATGACAGAACAAGGGGCAATTACAGACACAGCATGAGCCTTGGAATAAGTGTATTTTGTGCAGTTTATTGACCCTGTGTTCAAGTTTATTTTGGCTCTGGCCTATGCCTGAATGTATATGGCTTGTTAATCTCAATATAATAAAACAGAACAGATTAGATCAAATCAGATTGTTCAGATGAAAGCAAAACTGCTCCAATACCGGGACAATAAATGATAACAAAAAAAAAGTGACTCCAAAATATTCCTTTGCCTACAGACAGTAAGATCTGAGGTCGTAAAAACAGATTATTCATCCATTTTTAATGTTGATCTCCATGTATGAAAAAAGGGAAGGCAACTTTTTTCCTTAGATATTGGAAAAGACTATCAGGAATTTTGAATGGTCAGAATAAATAAATTTATACAGGATAAATCTCCCATGAGAATTGGTCTATGAACCAAGGGCAAAACCAATCAGACTATGTCCCTTCATGTTCTTGTCTCTCTGAAATACAACCCTGCTGCTGTTGTTCAAGATAGAAAAGCTTTCTTGATAACTTGTCATAATCCCAAATCCAATAATTACTACTAAGGAACAGGGAAGAAGAAATTGTGGGTGGTTTCTCACATCAATATTAGTATTTACAATTAAATCACCTGCAGTTATCCAATGTTCATGTGAAAAAACCTCAACAATACATGGAGACATGTTTCTGAATGTTTCTGAAGCACTTTTCTCAGAAACAAGGCTTGGATTTTAAACTGGTTCAAAACTACCGCTCCTCAGTGAAGCTCTTTTTACAAGCAGTCCCACTCAAATTTCTTTCAAAATTACTGTTGATATTAATGCTTAATATAAACCTAGGAAAACCTACAGGAGCAAGCCTGTTACAAGCATGTGCCTGAAGAAGGAGCTACATCTGGATTGTGCAAACACAAAAATGTTTAGAATAATTTGCACACTGCACCAGCCAGCCAAGTACCTAAATGGTTGTGTATGTGACACATACGACAGAGAACTTACATCCAAATATAAGGCAGCAAGGCAAACACTAATTTGATCTGTGGAAACCCTTCAGTGAATACACAATTTTCCCAGGCAATATATTTACATTATTTATAATTTTTATATTTACTATTTATGTAGTTGAACAATTTACTCTTGGCCACACTAAATGCTACTTGGAAATTTGTTTCGATTTTTTTTTTTATCAGAAGAGCTTCACTTTTATCAAATCACACTTTTAATGTCTTCCTTTAATAAGTGTAGTTAAATGCCCCTTAATTTGAATCTAGAGGAACTGTCACCACAGGAACAGGCCTTTATAACCCAAATATTTAAACAGAGAAGTAAGGCATTTAACCTGAAACAAGGCAAACACAAAAGTGAAATAAATTATTTGAAACATAGTGGGCTACAACAGCCAGAAGACAAATACAAATTTTCTCTTTAAATGCTCAGAAATGCTCATGACTTAGCACTTCCAAGTTATCAAGGAAACAGAACATCTGCCAGGACAAACTGAAAAAGCCAGAACTTAAAAACAGGAAGGTCTTCTCTGGGAAAGATCTTTGCTAACAAAATTTCTGACTGCAAAATCCTTCTCCGTGAAATATTAAATCTCTGGACCCAGGAACAACCATGAAAATATAGGTTAAGAACAGATCACTGATTGTAAAGTTAAGACTCCTCTCTCCTTAGGGTTTTAACTTACAAGACAGTTTCTTACATGAACTAGAACACTAAAAGATGCGCAGGACATTTGACTTTGTCCTTTATATCTTATTTTAGTATAAATATTCTCATGCATTGTTCTCTATTACTTGAAAGGGCATTTACACCTGTAGAAAAGCAGCAGCACTACTAAGAAAAGTCTTCAATATTTATTCAAACAGCAGGTAACAAAGTCTTCCTTGAAGCTTTCCCAAAATTCACATCAGCTGTTCCTGGTGGTTATTTAAAGGATGCATGTTCTAATACAGAGCAAATTATCTGGAAAGGAATATTAGATACAGCAGCCACTGATTACCTGCATCCTGAAACCTGTGCTTATTAACTGACTTGACATTTTACAAATCAAAAGAACTAGAAATAATATACTACGCTGAATAAGCTAATAAAAAAAATCAATTACTTAGAACTCCAGTGTCACACCTTCCATTTAGGGACACAAATCAGATCAACATTTCAGTACTATAGATTTACTATAAATAAACTACTTAAAACTAACCTTGAGATTGCTCCATTTTAAACAACAAAAGGACAGATAAGGGAAATAACAAGTTAAAGGCACTCTGTGTCTTAAAAAAAAAGAGGCCTCTACAGCAATGCAGGGCCAAAAGTCTGATCTAGAACAGACTAAAAACTTCTTTCTTCCTCCATCTTATACACTAGGATGTATTACCCAAAATGAGATTTCTTCCCAGTTAATGAAAGTAGGATCATGAGATGTACAACTTTTTTAGCAAGAGATCACATCAATACTGGCTGGTAATTAACATGAGGCAATGCCATCTTTTCTGCTTTGCTAAAAGTCTGACTTGAGTCAATCTTATATTTTTGTTTTCAACACTACTAGATTCTGGTTAGGTGATTCTTCTTTATAAGGTCAAAGACAGAATAAAGAGTAAAAAGGGCTTAGAATTATCTACTGCATTTTTTGTAACAGTAAACTCCTGCACATCCTGGGTGCAACATGAATTGTCAAGATTTCTGGCATTCCTTTAGAGGGCCAAATCTCTTTTATACAGCTCCATCCGAAAAATAAGCAGTAAGCTGCAGTTGTGGCCATTCTCTTCTGAAATATCCTGCACAAGAAACAAAGCACAAGAAACAAGGAATTTCCTATTGCTATTTTTATACCTATTGACTCCACTAAATGCTTATCAGCACATAAATGTACATGATAGATGCTGCCAAAGTGCTCATGAATGCAAAACACATTTTGACACACTCCTCAGTGGAGTAAATATAATTAAAGAAGTGAGGGCAAAATAAAGGAATTTAAAACCAAACTGGTGGAATGCAGCATCACATATAGGGTGCACTGAGAGCTTCAGGAGAAGTAAAGCTTGAAATAATTTCCCCCCAGATTTCGATAATTTATTGAAATAATTTTTGAAGGATGTTGAACAGTCAAAAGCAGTGGACTGAAGCATTGTACATCAGCTCAGAATGGATATTCCAATTCTCTTTTCGTGCAATGCAAGACAGGAGTGACCAATTTTAGACTGGAAACGGAAATGGGTAAAAGGCAGATGTTTCATCTTGTAACACTTGAACATGAATTAAGAAGAAGAGAGAGAAGGTTCCAAAACATCCCAGAACTGCTCAGTGTCAGACACAGCAGCATGAAAATGGATTGCTCTTCCTTTCAAATGTTAGTGCTGTTTCTGGGGAGAAATCTGTCAGAGGATGAACACCTAGAAAACACCAGGAAGCAGCTCCCAGCCCCCCCGATGTACCTCCCATCCCTGCAGAGGGATTTCACAATAGCCATGGTACCCTGGCATCACTGCCCCTGGAGTGACAACTATGTCCCTTTCCCTTTTAATGATTAAATGGCCCAAAGGAAAGGCAAAGGACAGATATATTTTTTTATCCCATTTTTCCCTCACAAGTTTTTGCTCTAACAGCTTCAACAAGGTGAAAAAACATTACTTTTGAGACTGTCTGGAGAAGATTAATTTGCTCACTGATAATTCTGCACAAGTAATTAGTCACAATTGCTATGAGGAGGGGAGAAGGAAAAAAGAAATAGAAAGCAGATTAAAGAAACAAACCATAACAAATTCCATAAAGTCTCTGCAAATGTCAAAACCCTGTCAATCTTATAATTGCCTATGTAAATATCCAGGTTTTATTCCCAGAGGCTTAACAACTTCAATTTAAGTAGGAAATAGCTGAATATACAATAATTGCTTGTTCATTTCCCATGCACTATAGTTTGTTAAAATAAAATCCATACTCAGCTGGATATCCAGTACTTAACAGTGATTTTATAGCACATGTAGATGTTGATGAATTGAGTTGACAAAAACTGACTGAGGATATATTCTAAAGTCTATAGGAATTCTAGCTTCTTCCTTTACTTTTGCCAGTGGTAACTAAGAGTAAATATACTACAAATATAAGGTGGAGAAATCATTCTATTTTCAAGCATTGCTAGGATATGTAAGAATAACCCAAACAGTATTTTCAGACACTTAGGCAGCTTGCTCCTGCAGAAATCAGGAATACAGCAGTCTTGTACAATCAGTGGGCCCAGTAAATTATTTTAATTCCTTCAGGAAAAGAAATCTTTCACCAAATACTTAGTGGGGACAAAGTGACAGCAGTACCAATATCAATGTGGCCATGCTATATTCGAATACAGATTTAAGTGACTGCAGCTTGAAACTGCAAGTTTCAGTTCTCTGTATGGCAACTGAATTATTTTCCTCTTTCCTCTCCTACCTCCCGTATTTGAAACCTGTTCTTTTCAGCTAGAACCTTCACACTGCTCAGGGAAGCAGGGGTGGCTCCATGTCACAATCCCACACCTACAGCTGCTCCTTGCCCTCAGATACCTGCACAGAGCCCCAGAGAATGATGACACATAAGAAGCTGATAGAAAGCAAATGGTGTTACTTCAGCATCTCAAAGAAGTGCCTCAGGTTAAGAGTTCTGGTAGTGGGGAGAAGATTCTTAACAATCCAGGCTTTGGTCAGGTAGGCAGAACACCTTTCTGCCCTTGGCATTTAGCACTGTGGCCTTGGTTTTTGTACACAACACAGAGGCTGTACTCCACTGTTTGAAACACTTAATTGCACATCACCTTCCTTTTCTAAGGAAAGGTGGTTCTTTAAAAATTTGGTTCTTTGTTGTCCCCCCACAAAATATCCACAAGTTGTCAATTGGTTTGATTCATAGGCATAGACCTAAATTATTAAAAGAAGATTTCTTTTTGTAGCAAACAAAAGAGTTAAGCCCATACACACTTCTATCAAAACAAAACAAAAAAATCACATAAAGTAAACCAACAAAATTAAATGACCCCCCACACAAGAAAGTAGACTACAGTCTTGTAAAAACACCAATTCAATGTGTATATGAAACTTCTGATTAACTTATAGCAACACTAAAGCAGTATTTGTGGCATACAATGTTCTGATTTCAGATCAGATGCCAGCAGAATAAATCTGAGCACCAAGGCTGACAGTCACAACATTTTAGAAGCTTTTCACATGCTCATTACTCCACTAGTGATCTGACACACCACTGACACAGTCATGGCCTACTAAGCAGAAGATAGGGAGGGTGGAGGTCTTGCAGGAGGCTTTGTCTTTTTCTCCCAGAAAGGAAGTGGCAGAAAGAGGCAGGTCTTCATAAAACTCAGGCTTGTGTAAAACTACATTTGTTCAAAAGTGGAGTGATGCATGGGTTCAGAGCCCCTCAGGGAAATCGTCATTACAGAGGTGAGATGTACACTGACATCTAAAAATAACACAGCTTTGGTGTCAGATGCAGTCCCTCTTTCTGAAATCTGCCCCTGCTTTGACTTCAAGAGAAAATATTCAGATCCTCAAAGACCACTCTCCTGAGTTAAAGAAAATCTCCATTATCATTTGGCAGCGAGAGATTTGACATTCTCTCTGCATGTTCCTACTGCTGGAGGGCATGAACAGACCTGTAAGAAAAACACATGGATGTAGAAAGGCAGTAACAAAAAGTGCACTGAGGGGAAAAGTTGCATTTTTAACAAGGATCCCATGACCTATTTTGATGTATCAATGACAATTTTTTTTAAAAGTTGGGTGGGGGGGAGAGAATGCCATTCCTATCTCAAAACACTCCCTGCAAGGTGTCCAACCTCATTTGTTGTTTCAAAGAATAACGGGATAAGCATTAAAAAGCAGAAAGTATTATCACAGTAATGACCTCCCTGATGCTTTATAGATTCAAAACAAAGCAGCTTTATTGATATGATTTTAAAGAGCTCTCAGAGGCACAAAATGCAGTTGCTATAGGAATAAATAGCAGACATCCCTTTGAGAACAACAGATGGCAACCAAGGTGACCTATCTCCCAAACAGGTAAGCACTCACTTTCACTTATTTGTAGATAGCCATCATTTATCCTGGTCTGTTCAGCAGGTCCCAGTGACAACACCAGCATCAACAACTGAAAGAAACAGATGACAAAAATAAAATGCAAAAGTGCAAGTTTAACTTCTTTTGACCCTCATCATATCTGAAATCCGAAGTGCTACATAAAGAAATCTGTGAAAATAAAACTAATGGTACTCTAGATAAAAATTATGCATTCCAGTAGATTCTGGATACAGCATAGGGGAATCCTAATGTCCTTTCTTTCCTGCTGAGATTCTAGTATAAAAAGAATTTACCTCACTAGAACATCTGGCTAAAAACAAGTCTTGTAAGTAGCCTGGATATCAATAACGAGCATTAGCAGCTTAAGTGGAGATGCATAGCTGCAAGTTGCTTATTAAAATGCTTTATCATTCATTAAGTCCCAATGGCAGAATCAGAGGAGCTGGAAGGAGCTGGAAGATCTTCCAGGATATTCTTAGAAAGTGGTTCACAATCAGTGTTAGAGGCAACTCAATTAAAGTGAAATCATGTCTCAACTAAGCACCAGGGAAAAAAAAACAAACCAAACCAAACCAAACCAAACCAACCAAACAAACAAAAACCCAAACAAACAAACAAACAAAAAACAAACAAACAAAAAAACCCAGACTGACAGACCTCCCAGGCAGACATGTCCTAGACTGCTCCTCAGCTCCTCAGGTAGGACTTCAGAATGGTTTGATCTTTAGGAGCAGAAAATGTCCACATTAGCACTGCAGTTTGGATCAGCAGGGTCCTTGGAAAGCAAATACCTGCAGGACATCTGATCCTGCAGCATTGTCATGAGAGGCCCTTTCAGAGGGTGCTGAGGAGAAGCTGTTCCCTGACACCAGGCCAAGCACACTTGGCTACTAGATTGCATTTAGTCTATAAAACCTGAGCAAAAGTAGCTTAAAGCAAGTTCCTCCCCACTCCTGCCAAGTCCTTCCTGCTCGACAGATCTGCTCCTACCTGAACCATACTGTGGCTTATACATTTATTTCCAAGCACTGAAGGATCCCACCTTATGCTACTAAATTGGCAACATCATTTTTCACACAATTCAGCAATCTTTCTGATACAGATACAGCACTTCTCCTCTTCCTCAGCTTGGGTAAGACCGTGTTCCAGCCTAGGTCCCTGGTCTGTATTTTGGCTTTTTTGAGGGTATTTCTTGACCAGCTTTTACAACTTCTCAAATAAGATGCACAATTTCTCAGAAATACCTCACAGAATTCCTAGTGTTTAAAGCTGATGAATAACTGGATTTTTAGCAAACTGTGGTATTGAATGATAGAGCAAAATATCACTTTTCTTATATGTCTTGGGTTGTAATGCAGAATGTGACCAAAAGTATGTATTCTATCACCATCTGTTGAAACCAGGTGGGGTAGTGATCCTTATCTCTGGGGAGGTTATCTTCTGTTAATAGGCCATCTGTTGAAACCAGGTGGGGCAGTGTTCTTCATCTTTTCCAAAATCCATCCTGCCTCCAAGAAAGTATCTTCTATTTGGCCATTAGGTCCCACTGTATGACTGATAAAATTATATCATCCCATTGTAAAATGCTTCACCCAGGAGGAGAAGGCAAGCACTTCCTACCCAGACAAAATCTGATATTTGGAACATCAAGGCAGCCTTTTCCCACTAGATTCCAGAGGAAAACCAGACCCTTCTACATCATCACTGGACCTTCAGAGGAAAGCTGAACCCTTTATAAGACCACTGCTTCAACAAAACCACATCTGTCACTCCAGGGAGACTGCAGCCACCATTTAATCAGGGTGCTCCCAACACCCTGACTGACAGGGTGTCAGGTTGTATCTTAACTCTGTCAGTGGTTTTTGTTGTTTTGTATTACTGTATTTTGATTTTTATTTTTCCTAGTAAAGAACTGTTATTCCTATTCCCATATCTTTGCCTGGAAGCTCCTTAATTTCAAAACTATAGTAATTTGGAAGAAGGGAGTTTACATTTTTCCATTTCAAAAGAAGCTCTTGCCTTCCTTAGCACACACTTGTCTTTCAAACCAAAACATTAATCTGTGGATTAAACTGTTGTCACATCTTCAGTCCTGACAATGCAGGACAAACATCACCTCACACAGGATTGCTCCTCTGTAAAGTCTTGAAAGAGAATCAAGGAAAGCAAGGAGAAGAAAGGGTTGTGACTATTTAGCTCAATTTTGCAAATGAAAATAATTCCTTTGGCTACAACTAGAAACAACTTCAAATTGCTACTCCTGTATGTAAAATTCTTAGAGGCTTTGTTTTAAACTGATGCAGCGGGATTTACATACCATTCAATTATCTCAAGCCTCTCTAGCAAGGCCATTTATACTTGATTTTGAATCCAGGTTTTATGTCTGGGAGGAATGAGAAAGGAAACAGGTTTGCTTTTTCCTCCTGTTAAAAGATTTCCACAGAAACACACTATCATAATTCTATCCCATGGGTGCAGGGGAAACCAAAGAGAACTAACCAGGAGGAAATGCTTGGCAGCTACACCAGGCAGAAAGGATACTCAGCACTGAGTGTCTCTGAAACTGCAGGAGCAAGAATGGGCTCAAAAACAGACGCTTCTCCACTGTGAAACACAGCTAACATCACAAGAGAGTTCCCTCATCGACCAAGCTTCACTTCCATGGCCACCATGCAAGATCACTGCTTGTTGTCCTGTTTCCAGCAAAATAAAGCTAATCCCTTCTGAGGACCTCTCAAGTGTTCATTTCTCAGATTATTGCAGTGTGAAAAGAAAAATCACCAATGATTTTTTACCAATCACAAAATTATAATGAAGAGAAGGACTGGTGGTGTTGAGGGCTTGATATGAAGTAACACAAGACATCCTTTAGCAGATGAATATTGCCCTCACAACAATGCCCTAACCAGCAGCAGAGCATTTTTTCAGAAATGCATCATCCAGTCATCAGCAGCTGGTGATCAGCTCTTCAACATCAAGCAGTAGCTGGTGGCTGGATGATGTTTCTCTGAAATCTTTATTGCTCTGCTGCTGGTTGGGGCCTTGTCCTCTCCTCTCTGCTTTTTGTACAATTTCTGAACAGGGAAGGACTAGGAAAGTGCCTATGAACAAAAGAAGCAATGACAGAAAAGACTGGCTTTTCCTTAACAAATTGTTAAAGAGAACTGAAGAATGCTCACAATTCACCAACATGAAGATGTATTTTGGTGATAAGTTTCCATACTGCAGACAACATCTTCTACCCTCCCTCCCAAAATATAATTCATGAAATATTAGCATTCAAATTCACCTGTCAAAATTATTGTTGATGTAGTATAGAAAGGCTATATTATCATCTGCTCTTCAGTTTGCCTCAGAGTAATCTTGATTCAGATATTTACATAACCAAAGATTATGACATCTTTTCCAGCCCTTTTGATGTGTCTGTCAGCAAGATGTCAATCAGATTAATTCTAGCTAGATTCTTTCCTAATAGCCAAGAATAGCTGTTAGGCATGAAGCAGTCATTGTGCTGAGGAGAAAGTTTGTTTTCCAAAAAAGACCCCGACAAATCATTTCACATTTGAAATGTAAAAACACATTTACACAAGAATGAAAAATGTCTACTTTATTATTCTTGAGGCCCAGGATATAGTGGATTTGAAGGCAAGCATGAGCACTGATAGAAATATCTTTGAGAATATCTTAAAAGTACTCAATTATCTCTTATAGCTTATATCAAATATTTTCTTATTGCTAGTCCTTGTAATGTAGTGAAAGATGTAAACTGGGGAAAACCATATGCTAAAGGACATAGAATTGGCCAATATTTGGGCAAATCTTAGAAGTTCAACTATTTCTGTCATTAGATAGTGTTAAGACTTGTCACGATTCACAGGTTACACAACTTAAATTTCCATAAAACTCCCCCTTACTCCCCAAACCTTATCTCCATTTCGCTTAACATTCTCCTTCCACTACAGTAAGAAGAATGGAACAGAGCTTGCTGACATAGATGAAAACTGTCTTCTAACTTTTTGTAGCTGATTCAGGTGACAAAATAGGCAAAGCCACTTGTTCTTTGTTAAGCTGCTTTGTGCAATTGTTGAGTAAGTGAAACGACATGGTAACAGAGAGGAAAATTCTCATAAAGGTCAATATCCAAGCACAGAATGAACTGAGGTACAGTAGTTCTCTACTAAGACCTTACAGCACAAAATACAAAAAGGTTTCAGAGAATATGTTTGTACATAAATTGCGCTGGAGGAGAGGAAATACTGAATAAATAATAGAAAAATATCCAAAAGGACAGAACAAAGGACCAGACAGAAAGAGAAGAAATGTAGTAAAAGAAGGATTGGCATCTTAGACATTAGCAAGGGGAAATGTGGACAATCAAAGGCGATGCAGCAGATGAACTAACAAAGGGCTAGATCCAAATCCCAAACTAAGGCTCTAGAAGAGACCAAATGAAGAACTAAATATCTCATGAGAATTTCTCTAAGCTTTTCATTCATCTCTTGCTGCTGATGGGTGAGTAAATTGGGTGCTCCTTACTATCAATGGCTGGGTATCACAGACTAGTGGTAAAAGTGAATTTGACTTAAATTCTCATAGCTGAGCTTTATGATCCCAAATATTTTACATTTTCCAGATTGTTTGGCAAAATTTCAAGTTCTTTCAGAAAACATGTGTCTTGTTTGTCTAACATCTCTCAGTGCCAGGAAGAGGTTACTGAGCTATGATATATCAGATACAGGACATCTGCTGACCTTGTTTGCTTGTCCATTGATAAATGTATCATAGTAGTGAGAAAACTCAGTCTCTACAAAGGTCCAAGTTAAATATTGTCTCAAGCATTCTTGCCCTCAGAATACAGTAACTACTGTGATTTCCAATCATCTGTTGGCTCAACTGTGAGATTTTAATCCTCCTCTGTAATTTTAAAGCTTTTTTCCAGTGTGCAGCACCTGACATTATATGAATCATACAGATGAAAGACAAAGCTATCTGACTGATATTAAATGTTGTCACTCAGCTGGGTCTGGGTGGATACCAACAGGTCAAATTCTCAAAAATCTTTGAACAGATGCTGTGGCTATTCCAGTTTTATTTCAATTTCACACTCTTCCTATCTATGCTGACAGCTGGTTTTGACAGTCTGCTCTCTTCTTCTCAGCTCTCATGTCAATCTCAGATGCATAATATCTGGATTAGATCCTAAACAATAGTGATCAGATCAGGAAGAGGAAGCATGGTAGAAATAAAAAATAAGATACTTCAGTAACCTTTCAAATTCTAGCCACTTCAGCTGATAACAAATTTACAGGAACTCATCCAGCAAGCCAAAAATTATTCAGAAGAGAAGTGTAAGAATTTTATCAAAGCTTGAGGATATCTTGTTGGTTTTGTGAGGTTTTTTTAAATCACATTAATATTAATTTGCATGAAAGAGTTTCACTGAACCATTCTATCTTCACAGTCTCAGTATTTAGAAGGGTCAACAGGTTACTGTTACATCACCTTATCCTTGGCAGTTCTCTGTGAAAAGGCTCTGCACCCTGCAAGTCATTTGATGCAATTTAGCCATCATTAAAATAATGAAAGCCCTTGCCTTTGTAAATCATTTTAACATAGGTTAAATATCAAATAAATAATCAGAAGGAAGAGTTGTGGATGAGACCCCATCACTTTCAAGCATGCCAAGGAGTGCTGCATGCTGTCAACAGTAAAACCCAGCCCTACATAAACACTGCTCTCCTCCACAGCAGGGACAGGGGGTAATATCGGAAATGCATTTTTGCCATCTGTTAATTAATTCACACAAACAAGAACTGAAGATGTAATTTTTTTTCCAGAAATGCTGGCTGTATATTTAAAAAGGTAGCCTCTACAATCCTCACACTGATAATTAAGTTTGTGGGTAGACTGAATAAAAGAATTCCACTTGTAGAAAAGCTCAACAGATGGTACTGTGTATTAAAGTAGAACCATGTCAAAACTATTTGAACAAATGGCAGATGTGTCTGTCAACCTTCTCCTGTGCCATGAAATACTGGCATTTAAGCTGTTATTCAGACTCTCAGAATTTCACAAAAGTCCTTTGAAGTTTGTGTTGGCTAAGGATCTTTGCAGGCCCAGAGATAACCAGCCAGGGGGGAAAAAAAAGTGATGGACTTGCACAGTATATAGGTTGGTCTCCTTATCCAGTCCCACTCTCAGCTTCTTACCAAAGCCCCTCTTTGAGTACATAAAGAAACTGCATTTAGCTGAACTTCAGGCAACACCGAACGTCACCATTATGGCAATTTTTTGTGTTTTCTTCCCGTAAGGCTGAATGAACTCCCTGGTTCAACCAGCAAGAGGTAACACTGCTTCAAGATACATTGTCTTTTCTCTGGACTCTTCTGCAGTGGCTTTATTTAATTAGAGCTCATGAAAAGTATTCAGATGAGCGACAGGGCAGTACAAAAGATCAAGGTATTAAAGGTTCACAGGAGGATATTTTAGGGACCTGCATTCTACTACATGCCATGTAGATTTTCTCAGATGGCAGCTATTGGTAATGCACCCTTTTTTTAAAGCACACATTCTTTTTGCATGGGACCAACAGTGAACTAGGTTATATCATAGTCTCTGTAATCTGGGACTGGAAATTCATGTCTCTGAATACATACACTTCATGTGCACAGACCTTCTCCTAAGTGACTACACCTGCTACTACTGAAGTGAGGCAGGAGGTTTCTCATTCATATAGCAAAATTAGAGGTGCCTATTCACAGAACCAGGAAGAATAAAAAAATTTTGCTTAGTTACAAAAACAAAATGTTGCCTAAATACACATAATATAAAGGACAATCTGTTCTACTTTGAACAGCTTAGATAGTTTTATTTTTAGGAATACCTTTGAAAGACTGAAATCCTCCCTAAGCAGCAATTGCCCAAAGCAATAAAACACATCAATATTTTCACAATAAAAAAAATCCATAGTTAGCTGTAATGGAAGCTTGTTCTTAACTTAGGCTTATCTTAGGCTTCTATTACTCAGAACACACGGGCTAACTTCCCCAGGGAAGAACAGTGCCTGCTAGACAGTTCAGATTAGCAAGGAATCAAAGCCTGTCTCACACTCTAACACTTTAGAAACCACCCAGTTCCAGATGACCAGCAATCCAGGCTCCAATTCTGTGCTGTCCCAGAGACTCTTTTAACAGTCACATCCATTCAAATGAATTCTCTTAATAAGAGAAACCTTGCCTCATCGAAAATGAGAAAGGGGCCTTAGAGCCAGCATGTGTTCAAAATGCTTTCCCCTTGATCACGCTTGTTTGAAGAATCTTTATCTGAATTCAGTGTCAAACTGAAGAGCCTGTCTGATGCTTGGGAGGCAGAACACACGACCATCACATCAGCTGCTTAAACCCAAGGAATCCTATTATACACATCAGGATGTGAAAGAGCCATCCAGGCCAACAGGAAGAGGCTGCTGCACTGCCAGGATCGGGAGTCATAGCTCCATGCAACAGATATACATGAAAGGCAACTGCAGCCCACAGAAGATCCAGAGAAAAAAACACACAACTGTTCTCCCTTCACCCTCAGACCTGGTGTATTTTGGGACTATACAGGTACACCCCTGCAAAAGTAAATCCCTTTATCAAAGAAAGTGTAGATTAATGGATTCCTCAACTTCACAAGCAGACCTTAAGCCAAGAGCCCTCTGCAATGATAACATGTTCTGCATCTTCTGAACTGACAATTGCTGTAAATTTCTCCTGCTTTACTGCATCTTCCCACTTTCATGTACTCGTTGGAGATTAAATTCTAATCTTGAAGAACTGATTTCTTTAATGCAGCTTTTTCTCTTCAATTTCGCATACAACACTTCTTTTCTGCTATCAACTCCAGCTACTTTAGTGAAAAGTGTTTAACCCTGTAGCTAAGTGAGCTGTTTTTCTAAAGAGTTAATTCTGCAGAGATTCCTGATTTCTCAGCAGGTTGCAAAGAAAAAGGATGCACAAATGTGCCTGTAAATATAGATTAAAACATTGACATCACATCCATATTTTATAATGGAGTATATGGAGTTTGCACTTCTGCTTGTATTGCATAAACTGTATCACTGAATAAGAGAAAACCTTTTGTTGCTTTTATAGCTTAAGTTAGTCACAAAGCAAATAACAGGTAAGTGAGCCAACCCAACGATCACATACAGCAAAATTAGTTTGCATTGACTTAAAAGAGTTTGGATTGTTTACACTGAAGCAAGTCTGTAAGTGACCACATGGGATCAATTCACACCTCTAAATGAAGATCCAAAACTAACCAGAAACACAGCAATTTCAGAAATAAACTACTGTACTTTCAGTTCTGCTTTTGTGCTTCGGGGTTTGGTATGGTTTGTTTTTAAACAGAGCAGACAAAATACTAGAAAATACACTGAGAACACCTTCAACTTCACCACATTCCTGCAGCTCCAGCAGCACTGCTGTGCACTGAATAGACTGGTACAGGACATGGTACAACATTAACTACTATTAGTGACATAATTGTTAAGTACAGAAAATATGCAATTTCAAACAGTATATTCTCAAAACAATTTCTTTTTGCAATTGACCTTTAAACTTTTTGCTTTATCCTGGATGATATCAGGGCTTAAAGATCAAATTATAAAAGAATTAACTACTGATTGCTAACTAAGAGCAAGGGAAGTATTTCCAGGAATGCACATGACATGGCTTATAGACATTATTAGACCTTGCTATTTATCTCTGTTTGCATTTTGATTTTTTTTTTTCTTAGAAGAAATGGCTTAACGTGGTAGTATCTATGGCTTAAAAAGCCACATCAGGGCAAAGCATAAATTGTATCTTAAAAATGGCTGTCTTCTTTGTCTGCACTAAACATGTGCCTTTATCCCTGAAGATCAAGTGCTGAGTGACACTAAAACAGTGTAAATACATCATAGACATGAGATGTTCCTATAGAACATAAATAGAGATGTTCCTATCCAAAGAATTAAAAAAGGCAGCTGAGAATTAAATACTTTTTCCACCAAATCAAATCATTAAATCATCAAATCAATTCTGTACTGATGTTCACCATTGACAGGTTCATGTTACATCATCTGGACAGCCCTAAATAGAGTTGATGGGGACACCAGCAGAAAAGGAGCCTCTGACAAACAGTGAAGAGCCAACACACAGTTCTCTGAGTGAAATCTGCACTGCCACTGCTTGAGTGGACTGAAAGATTTTTCTGAAGGAGATTACAATCCTAATGGTTATTAATCTCCTTTCTTTCATTTATGTTAAACTCACTCCAACAAAAGAATCCCAATAAACAAACAAACAAACAAATCTTCTTGCCTCCTACTGATCAAAATCCTAAGCAGGCTGTTCATGTGTAATTTATTTTCTGAAAAATATTTACATTTCCATTTCTAAAACACATTACATTAAGAAAATCAGAGTGACAAATCCACGTGTTTAACTCTTTTACAAGAATGAAGTCTTATCCAACTATCTATGTGATATGACTTATCTGCTCAAATGGAACTTGAATTGTTGCCACCTTTATACCTGTGCAACCTGCCACAGTGATGTACTGCACACCGACAAAGTTTGGTTTTGATGGTGCTTTTTGTACTAAAACCCACATTACACTGGTTACTGATCCAGTGAAAAGCATGACTGGTTTTATAATTGACTTTCCATTAAAGAGAGAAAGTCCCAGCAAATGCCTCTCTTAGTAAGGTCTCCCACTACATGAAAATCAGTGCCTGCCCCTTAATTGCTGACAGATGGCTAAACTCTAACTACAAGCTATTAGACAAGGAGGATATATGCACCAGAGAGCTGACATGGATTAGATGCAAACTTAACATACCTTCTGATAAATTTAAAACTTTAAGAGGAAACATTTTGAGTGACTGAATTCTTATTTTCCTGTTCTTGAATCTTCTGTATTTAATCAGCCCTGGACACACAGTCTTAAGACTTTCTGCTGTATGACATAATATCAATCAGGTTGCTTTAGCCATTTTCATCTTTTGACACCATATTTCTATTCAGATTGTCTGCATGGATGTAGACTGAAAACAGAAGTCTGACATTGAGAAAAACTGTTTTGCAGTAAAACAGATTTTACTGGTGATGTGTACAGAACTCAGTTCATATCCAAGATCTACCTGACTTCTTCAGCAAGTTAAAAAAAAGAAAAACAATGAAATATTTCAACAAAAATAGAAGTATGCAATTACATTTTTATAGAGTCATTACATGAATGCTCTACTAAACCCCAATTCAGTGTCATATCAGAATTTACTGTCCCTGATCTCATTTACCTGTCAACAGAAGATTATCTTAAAACCACCACAGAATGGTGAAAAAGACAGACGTGGTCTCATGCAGCTAAATGTAAGAAACATAGAGTGAAGCCTAATAAAGACTTGCAGACCTGCTTCCTGTCCCCTTCAAAAAAAGGTGTTATTTTGCCAGGTGGTTTATCCAGACTCCCTCAAGTTTTAATTATCTCTTTACTTAATGAGTATAGTAGCTGATCTATATTTGTTGCAGTAGCTAGAAGCTTGTGTGAATAAAATATCAGTTCTGTTTGTGATGTGCAAGTTATCTTTGTTTGCAGACTCTTCTAATTACTTCCAGGTCATTAAGCCCATCTCCAGCAGGTGTTTTACTGTCATTAGAAAAAGTGTTATAATGACACTAAAAAAGTCAATGAGTACAGAAAAAAAAAAGTCAGAAAAGGTCAAAATAACGCTCTAACCTGTTAATTCAAATCAGGATTACAGGCCCAGAAATCATGCAGATAACCCAGCACATGTTCTGTGAGACACCATAGCAACCAATAGGTTACACTGGGCATGTGTCAGGCCAGAATTTCAGCTTAAAATATTTCACATTAAGTAATTTGTTTTATACTGAGGTTAAATTATAAGAATAGCTAAAGTTTCTCATTAGTTTATACACAGACTTCCCAATAGACAACACGTGGAGAAAAGGATATATATACACTTAAAAATATATATTCATATGCATACACACATGTATGTACAGAACTGACAGTGAATAAATTAGCAAAGCTGCCGCTACTTGACCAATGGCAGCACTGAAACAGGTGTAACTTTTTTCCATTTCACTCCTGAACTTTTATTTTACAGGCAGAAATCCAAACACATGCATTTGCTATATCTTCTCCTGTCTCTTCCACAGACACTATTTGCTGAGGCAGAAACGCCGGCTCTAATTGCTTGATCCACTTGTTCACTGAAAGATTGCCTCCATTACCAACATTTTCTTGTACCAATCCATCCACTCCCCATCCTTTCTTTAGCTGTTTGTTTGTGAAGTATTTTAAGAAGGTATAGCAGTTGTGATTTCAGCAATAATTAGATTCTGACACTTCAGCTATCCAATCAATGCTTGTGATTGTAATTCCAAAGGAAGATTTCCAAATGCAATCCAAGGGAACATCTTAAAAAGTGCAGTTTAACCTAAACATTCAACTGACCACTTTTGATGATAGTCCTAATTGTTCACAAGTGGACAAAACTATGCATTAAAATGTCTTTTGGCATTGTCCTAAATTCAAGGATGATGTGGCTTCAATAATCATGTTCGTATTGGCAAACTAATTGCGTATTTTCCCTTTTTTTCAAAAGTTGTTCCTACAATTTAAAAGCCTGCCAAGACACTGTTGGAGAAATAATTCTGTCCTTAAAAACAAAAAGGCATTATTCAGTATTTGCAAAAAGATGGACCACAGAGTTTCACATTCAATGTGGATTTTGAAAAGATTTCTGACCTCCCTGGCTAATTGCATGGTGTCACTTTTCATTCTCTATTACATGGGAATGTGTAGGAATAATCTGTAAGGGTAAAAAAAAGAGTTAATAGACATAGCTTGCAGTTTTGGAGTTAGGCTTATATAAGGAGAACTGAAATAAGAAAGATATAAATAGCAAAGTCTAATAGAAATCGTACCTGCACATGATGCCTGATCTCACAATTATCAAAACTCATCACTCAAAGAAGGTACCAGACAGAAAAGTTTCCTGACAGTGTTTCCATTTCATCTCTTAATTTTTTCTTCCAGCCCATCCCTATTAGGCAGGTGTCACCTTAAGTTTAAGACCATAAATTTTTATCTTTTGATCAAATAAACCTTTCCCAGTAATAAGAGCCTCAGGCTGCATAGTATGGTCAGCATTTAGTTCACTAGGCTTGTTTTCCAAGGTATGTTTGTGCTCATTTGCTCTTTTATTCATGTAGATTTGGCAGAAAATCATCATGGTACCACAGATTTGCCCTTTCTCTTGCATAGCTCCATTTCTGTTTACGTATGTCTTGACATTGAACACTGGTTCTTCTCTCTCATTCCTTGGATTTTAGCTCCCTAAAATGCTGCACTGAATGATGGCAGGCACCACAAACCAAACAAAAAGCCAACTCAACCAATCAAAACAACACAACTACACACAAAAAACAGAATCTCCAAGTATCAGATTTCAGAGAGTAGAGGATGCGATCAGTCCCCTACATTAAATATACTGGGTCAGCATGTAAATTGTAACTGTAAAATGAGTGCTATTAGAATTTCTGAATCAGCCCTCTCACTTCATCACTAAGGTGATCATCTAAGGATCACTAATACTTGTGAAGCTATGGGAAATACTGCATATAATTGGTGCAGTGTGCTAAACAACAAGGTTTCACAGGCTAAGTCAGGTGAGCCACAGGATGGGAAATGCAGAAGGAACTGCATTGTGGGGTTAGTGTCACACAGGTAAAGTCACTAAGGAACTTGATGTCACCTTTCCACTGGAACACCATACATTTCACAGTCTTTTCTACACAAAGGCTGAAGGGGGATACAGATACACTGCCTGCTCCTCAAAAGCAGCAGCAGCCTCAGAGCTTTGCTCTTTCTTTTCCTCTCCAGGCCCCAAGGCCTTGGGCAGCCTGTGGCTCCAGAGCCCTGACAGTTAAAAATCCACTGACAGACATCTAAATCCTTTATCGAACTTTACCCTACAGCTTCAAATTTAACTCCAAATCCTCAGAACCTGAGTAGATTATGTTCCTGGAGATATTTCCTTAGTCTTATTTCTTTTATTTGCAGTACTCCAAACAGGAACTGCTTGACAACTTTTTCAGTTTTTCCTTCACTACTGGAGGTCACTAGAAAAGAAGAAACAGTCTCATCACTAGACACTATTTTAGTGTCACAGACAAAGCAAACTTATTCATAATCATCTAGATCTACACTGCTCTTTTCTTTGGTGCAGATACTGAAAGATCCATTTTCTATTTTGTAGAGATGGGAAGGATACTAAAGCATCCTTCAGCTTGGAATGTTTAAATGAACTTAGTTGCATTTTTTTATTCTTTATGTGTCCAGACACTTACAGGCTGCAATAGTTATAAATCAAACAGCATCATATCCAGTTGCACCCCAAAGTAATAATATAAAGGATGGATACCATATATGCTTAGAATAATCTTAGTAACAGTATTAAACGTAACATTCCCATGTCCTAATGAGAGATGACCTAGCAGAGAGTGAAGGAAGTCTCTCTCATAATAGGCTTTTAAGAAACCATTGAAATATGAAGCAACTCCTCCTGGAAAGGATTTAAATAATATAATTTTTATAGTACCAGGGAGTTGTCAAATCACTCAGATTGCATGTATTCTATTCCTTCTTCAAAATTATATAAGCTTTAGAAAAACAGTCACAACAGAGTATTATTAATTTTAAAAGTCTATCTCAAATAAAATTTGTGTCTGTAGCATGATAGATACACCAGATTAGGCAATTCATCTCCTTGGCAAAAATGTTTGTGTCATTAATTTCTTCTTTTAAATATACAATACCATACCTGTTTAATAACAGTCCATAAATCTTAGCAGACACTCCAAAAAGAATTTGCTCCACAAAGAACTCCCACTTGGCAAGAGAACAGTAGCTTGAATCCCAAAAGAAATCTGGTACAGTATGATAAAATCCCAGTTATATTATCTACGCAATTTCTTTTGCAAACGAATCCAAGAAATAAAGTATTAACTACAAAAAAGTTATAGATGGTATAATCCATATTGCTGACCTTGGGCTTTTAGTAATTGCCTTAACAATGAGACACACCTGTCCCTGAACCAGTTTGTGTTACATTTCAGAGTCAAATAATTGGATTTGCAATATCAGAGGATCACAGGATCCCACGTTAGGAAGTTTTCAATTGTATGGAACTGGATGTCAAGTTCTTCTTCATTTTCACCCATTCACTTTAGACCAGCTGGAAAATCTTAGGGCTTCACAACCTAAAACTAACCATTAAATTCCAGATGGAAAGACACAAAGAGTAGCGCACTGGTACCATGCTGCTGTGAGGGCTCTCTGTAGAGATGAATTTCCTTTTTTGTCTGCATAGACTCAAATATCTCTTGAAAAAAATATGAGATTATTAAGTTTTAAGAGTGTAAGGATTACAAATGAGAAAATTAGATCACAGGAAAATGAGAAAAAATGGAACTACTATAGCCTAGCAATTTTGTGTTTATTAGCTAACAGCATCAGAAAGTGCTGGTTACAGAAGCTGCAATAAATGCGGAAAAATCTTTGACAAAAAGTCAGTATTGTAATTCAACAACACTCCGAATTCTGCATCCCTAACCCTAACTAAATTAAACAGTCTTATTGTCTGTCCTATAAAACAGCAGCTCCATCCTTAATGCTGATTCCAATACACCTGGCTGGATTCTAAAATGGAAATTGTCAAAGACTTGTTTCAATCTCAGAAAGTCTGATTAAAGGTACTGACTTCATTTGAACTGAAGCACCATTTGCACCAACTCCACTTTACATGTTTCTCCAAGACTGACATCCACTATTCAGCAACTTGCATTAACCTCTGCAAGGCAAGCTCGAGACTCTTATCAGTGACAGAGAAACCATCTGCACAGAAACTCACTGTCTCCAAGGTCTTTTTTAGGTGGTCAAAAAGAGGATGAAGGATTAAAGAAATGCTTACTGCCAGCTGCTTCCAAAAAAACCCAACAAAAACACCAAAAACCAATCCTCAAGTGGGAAAGGAGACAGGCATATTTACAGTGTTTTAGTTCAAGCCATTATTTATATGTTGAAGGTGGATGGACTAGCTGCATATCAAAGAATGCTGCTCAAGTGCTCTAGAAAAGCACTAATTCTGCAAGGTTCCAGAATATTCAGTCTCCTAGCCTGAGCATCTAAATTAGATTCTTACTTCAAACCCTTGCTGTCACACTTGCATACAAACCTCACTCTGTGTGCTGGCACGTATCTCCATGACCTTCTACTAGGAGCAAACATCTTAAATCAGCAGTCAAAAAAATTAAACAGAAGAATTAGGCAACCAAGAAGCTGTCTACCCACATGGTCATAAAGAAATCAGGCAATTTTTCAGATTGACAAAAAAATGCAGTTCAAAAAGTCACTTGGCTCAGTGATTTGTGGTCCTTAATATGCACAACATTCCATATTGTGGCTAGAAGTAATATCATAAACAAATTATTATTATTAAAAATACACAGAATCCTGGAAGAAAGGCTCATATAAAACATAACTTTACCAGATCGAATTAACCCTTTACTGCTAGTAAACAGCTCTGACAATTCAAGTGACTATTTAGACTACAATATAAATTATTACCACACCATATTATACATAATGCTTGCATTAACAATACATTTAAACTAAGTCTTGTAAATAATGGTATCCATTGTAAGGTATGTAACATAAAATTATCCAAAGGAAACACTGAGAAAAGGATTTCAAGCACTGTGTTCGCATTTCAATTACAGTAAGTTCCTTTGTCCCCACTTAAATAACAGTTTGGAATCAGTGTTTCAAACCCCTTCCTCTTGTACAGAGGTTTCATCACGTCCACATCATTAGTTCCTCAGCCTTCAGTAATGCTAAACAGGACACAATGTGACAACTGATCTATGATGTAGTACAGAAACTTTGGCCCTCCAATTTTGTCTGATGATTTCAGTAAGTCTACCTCTCTTCACACACCAGCTTCACTAAAGGTCTATGAATCAACCACTTCTCTTTTTGGAGTTATTTCAAGGAAACTAGGCAACTGCAAAGGATGTTCCAAAGCACGTATTGTTCTTTTTCTTCCTCCTTGGAAAAATTGTTAGATGCAAAGTACATTATTGTAATGGTTCAGAAATGCTATTTTCTAGATTTCTAGGTTTTCTGTTGTTTTCTCTTTTTAACTGCTAGCATATACATATACATATCATCTGCAGTACACAACAACGTATATGACTATATAAGAAGATCCATAGAATAGATTTTATGCTGAATAACACATTTGGGATATTATTCCAGAGAAGGAGAAGCCAAATCTCAGTTTGCATTTAGTTAAGATTAGGGTCATATGGAATGAAAGTTTTGGTTGAAGCACAGCTGTAGTAAAACCTTTTCAAAGAGTTATGCATGATCAAGTTTCCCATTTCCACCCAAGCTGAGTTAAAATGACTCAGAAATGCATTGCCTATGGAGACATACTGCTAAAATATACAAAAGGTTCAATCAGGCAAACTACTGAATCTCATGGTTTTACTTTTCTTGCACAGAGTGTCTTAAGCTATTGGTTTTTTACAATATTTAATTGAACAATTCTATCAATTATCCTGAGCAAATATGCAAATACTACCACAGCTGCCTCATGCAGTTTTTTTTTCTGACTTAGCATTCATTTAAAACTCTGGTAGACTCTGTAGCACATTAAATTCATTTTGCAAATATAACAATTGTCTTACCTAAGAAAAGTGTTTCTTTATAATTAAAGCATTTGCTCTTATTTGGAACTTTTCCTTCTGTAAATTGAATTCAGAAGCTAGAAAAGGCTCCCCTGTAGTATGAGTATCTCAGGGTAGAAGCACAATCTCAGGGCTAGGTAGAGATTTATTCCCCCCACGAATGAGAAAGGTTTAATTAGCCATCAACAAAACTGGATCTTTCATCTCCTTCATGCAAGAAATAACAGTCTTGTAAAACCCACCCGGAAGATGTGGTTGGAATCAAGGCCTATGATACACATTTAGACTGGATACCTACAGAGAAAATGAGAAAACTTACAGTGGCAAAATTAAAATAAAGGCAAGGTTTTTGGAAGGGATTTGATTGTGGTTCTTCCCAGCACTGTTCCTCTGTGCCCATCTGATGTACTGATGCCACAGTACATCTAAACCAATCCATGTTTAGGATTAATCTTGAATTGTACCCAGCCACACTGCAATGCGCTTCCATCTACATTTGATAAGGACTATAATGAATTCATGCATTATCTCACTTTCTCTGAACCCAACATAAGTGTATAAGAGCATTAGGTGTATTTATACAAAAGTAGATCTCTCTAAGCATTGTTACATAGGCTTTCTGTATCCATCCCTGTGCACTCCTTGCTGCAGCATCGCTACAAATCTCCTAAGAGAAGAGTTTTAAAGTATGTGACACCAAATCTACCTTCAGCTGAAAAATCAACACTGAATTTGCACATGCAGGATGAATTGCTGGCAAGATCAGAGTTTTGGGGCTTATAGCTCAGATACTTGGCAATACAAGCTTAAGAATAACCTTCCTTATCCAAAAGACTAAGTTCCACTCCTGGAGACGGTATATTGAAATAAATCCCCAGCCAATACACTCCTGTTACAGTCTAATATAGCCATATAGAACACAGGAACATTTATGGACCACATTGACACTTGTAGACTACTCAGGAGACAAAATGCAGAAAAATTTTAAAGGAATGATCCAAGTCTAACTTACTAAGACCCATCACCTTCTGTTGATTTGGAGCAGGTTTGCTTTTGTTTCCAATATAGGTTAATGGTGTTTTTCTTTTGTCTCAAAGTAAATCTGCACCTGGGTAAGTTTTTCCTTTTAAGAATTTTTTTTTAAACATTGGAAGTATGTATCACTTTTCTAAGCAGTTTTTAATGGATCTGCACTTTACACAGGACTACTGGTTCTCTATTTATACAGCGGCACCACAGGCAACTGATTAAAGTGTAATTTTACCCTGAAAATGTCTACTGGAGTACCTTCATGAGAAAATTTTTGTTCATAGATGAAAAAAACATTGTTTGACTTTTTCAAAACAGCTTACTAGTAAACTATGTTTATAAATAAATGTTTATTGAGACACAATTAAAGATACTATTTTAAGAAATGGATCTTACGTACATAAACAGCATTTCTACTGTTAAAAATAAACATAACATTTTAAAGCAAAAAATGCATTTAAGGAATACTTCTATTTTTCCTTCTTTTTATAACTCATAGCTGGAAGCTAAAATAAAAGTACAAACCACTACAAGCATGAAATCATATATTGAAACTGCATCCTGAGCAGCCTGAAGCCTTTGCTGGGCTATACGACACATTGTCAAAAGCACCTCCTGTTCTTATCACAATAGCTTTGTAGCTATTTAGAGAATTTAGCCAATCCAGCAAGTCTTTGCACATAAATAAAGAGTGGGAGCATGAAAGAGAAGGCATTTCTGAGACTTCTGAAAGAGATAAGAGATTAAACAGAATGCATTTCTCCAATTTATGGGTCCTCTGAAATGAAAAGTAATGTTACATCTTTCTTTATAGGCCAGCATTTGTGTTTGTCAAATTAAAAGTTAAGAGTAAGATCTAAAATCCTTTATTTTTTTTAAATGGTCTGAAAAATTGCACTTCTGACTTCTGTCTCCTTCAGATATGAAAATCACCTGAAATCAGTGGACAGAAGTATTGACAACACTGGACCTCGGATTACAATTTACAAGAAGCTTCCTCCAGATGCCACATGATACTAATTTTGATCCAGTGATACTTTCCACAATCTTCCTTCTATTGTGCTTTATTACTATCAAGTCCCTATAGTAATAACAAAAATATTCAAATATATTCAGGGATCTCATTGCTAAAATATTAAAATTACCTGATATTCCCCTTGCTCGAGGTTATTGTTGTGTACAATGAAAGATCATTTAGGCACAACAGCCATTGTGGGTGTTACCCTCTCTAAGGTTCCAGTTCTTTGCAGGAAGGCACACTCTTAAAGGTGCTATTACTCCTAGCCAACTCACAGTGTTATCAGATTGCATATGCATGCTGAAGAATTCACTCCATTAGGATATTAATGTGGTTTTTTAATCATTACTATTACAGTGGGTGATATATTAGTATTTGCATGTGTAAATAAATTCAATTAATGTGTAAATTGCACAGACACATGAAAATTAGTTCAATCAAGTCAATTAAATCATAAACAATTCAGAAATAAGAAAGTAAGCTTGTATGCAATTAGCGTTCTAATATGCAAGTAACTTTAGTAAACGGGATCTTAATTACATGTCAGGTCAAAAAGACAAAATAATTTATATAAAAAGGAGCTTTTTGTTGCTACAGTAGAGTCTAGATGAGTTTAGAGTGAACGATCCATGCTAATGAGATCAAAATGCGGTTATCTAGAATAAAAATAAGGATTTTTAAATAGAAATTTATCTCCAAAGTAGTTCAGATGACTGAACAAAGCAATACTGACTGCAAGAAAACTAATCATGCCATAATCTACAGATGATTGAATTACACATTCATACAGTGCTCTCCCCAAAGCTTCTCAGAATAAAACAGAATAAAATAATTTATAATATTTCAATATTAATCATCATAAAGTCATCTTATATGAATACAGCACACAGCACTGCTGCTCAAAAAGCAGTGAGCTGTGGAGAAGTGATGAGTCATGAAAAGTGCCATCCCTCTCGTTATTGTTTAATTGGGTGTTAATTTATGGGGCATGCCTACAGCACAGCCAGGGTCAGGGAATTCCAGCCTCCGCTGTGCTGGAAGGGAGCAGGGCTGGGCAGGGGGCTCAGGGACCCCCATCAGCCACGTTCAGCTTCACTGAGGTGTGAGGAGCCCATTTGTCTCAACCCTGCTTGTCGGAGGCACGTGGGGGAGAGGGGATGCACAGAAGATGGAGGAAAGCCTTGTCTCTGGGGAGGCTTTGCCTGGCAGCCAGTTCATGTCTCCCATGGGACAGGCAGTCAGCAGGGAAACACCGAAGTCACTGAAGCTGCAGAAACACTGCAATCGATGGCAAAAGTGGACTACAGTGGGACACTGGGCTGGGACAATGGTCTCCTGTCAGCAGGCGGACCTTGGCAAGAGCCAGGGGCATAAAGAGGAACTGCGTCACAATCCTTGGGGGCTTTTCAAACTCACTTTTTGTGTGTGGACTTTTGGCTTGGGGTTTTTTGGTCTTTTGCTTTTTGGGGCTTTTTTTGAGCTTATGCTTTTGTCTTTTGGGGGGTTTTTGAGTCTGACAGTTTTGCCCTGGCCCAGCCTGGCTTTTGGCTCTCCTGCCCTCACAGGATGCCTCGCCGTCGCATCTCTCCTGCCTCGCTGTGCCCCTGACCAGCGCCCTGCCTGCTTTGTCTCTGCATCCCTGCCTGAGGCACCTGTGTCCAAGCCAGCCCAGGGCTGTGAAGCTCACCACGGCCCTGTCCAGGCTCCTGGCCCTCCTGCCTGCTCCCCTCACCTTGTGTCCAGCCGTGGGAGCCATGCCCTGGGCACTGCCCGGCCTCCGCTGAGCGCCCTCTTTTCCCTCTCTCTCCTCTCTCTCTCCCCCCACAACCCCATTCCTTTCCCATCTTTCTTGCCCTTGCTCTGTCTTTTCTAGCCCTCTTCAGTAGAGTAACTCCTTTTTATTTTGTTTTTTTTTTTTTCGTTACCAATAAATGGTTTTCAGATATAATGTTTGTCTCATTTGACTTAATTTCATTCCTGGCCATCTATTTTTAAAAGAGCTTCTAAGAGTTCCCCACAGTGGAACATGATGTGATGATGTGAGGGGATGACAAAATATCTTAAATGCAGTAGATGGCCTTTTTACACCAAGTTAAAGGACAGCTAGCATCTATTGCTCAATCAGTTAATAATCTCTACCTAGGAAAGAGCAACCAAAAAAAAAGCCTCAGATCTGAAGCAGGAAAAAAAGCTTACTCATAGCAAGAACTTGATTTGATAGCTGTAAATTTAAATATTAAGCCTAGCTACTCTAGAGTACTGTACTGCTGGGACTTGGAATAGGCTACACATACCAACCAACACCTTAAAAATGTGAGTCCCACTAGAGGGAAGTCCCCAGTGCAGGTTCTGGCACAACTGACACTCCCTGCAATGGAAATGCTGCTCCATCCCATCCCATCCCATCCCATCCCATCCCATCCCATCCCATCCCATCCCATCCCATCCCATCCCATCCCATCCCACTGCACTGGCAGAAGAGCAACTCCATTCCAAAATCCTGATTTCTCACACAACTTTGAAATAAAAAGGCACAGTAGGCACTATCTGCATGATCAGTCAGTTAAAATTTTAATAGCAATTCTTGTGAGCAGGTAATTTGCACATTGAGCAAGCAATAGTTCGCTCCATATTTGAGAGATGCAATTTCAAGCTAAGTAGCATGAGACAAAGCCGTTACTTGCCTGCTTTTTAATTCCAAGAAAAATCTCTAGTATTTTTTTCCTTTATTGAATCCACAGTCCCGTAGTAAATTAATTATTAGGTTTAAAGAAAGAAGGGGATAAGAGGATTTTCCCAAGAAGTATTTGCCTGGGGTTACTACAATGAAGTCTGAATGGAAAGAAGTGTATGGAGAGAAGAAAGTATTTTCCTACTTAAGATATTTATACAAAATCATTATCATCTTATTTTGTGACACATGATATTCAAACATTTGATCATAAAAATCATCCCCCAAAGCCAAAAAAATGCAACTATTGCCTTAAAAAAAAAATCACACACAAACATAACATCAAAACCCTAAACCACAAACAAGCAAACAAAAAACTCAAAGCTCCAGTCCAGAGACATAAATGACTTGTTTTTTTTCCTGATTTTTACCAAAAAAGGTAAAAAGGTCACCTACTGGGACTTCCCTCTGGTCATACAGTAATAATTCATTCTGAACTGTCATTTTTTTACAAACAATTTTAAAAATCACATTAAAATTGGAAATAAATTAATTACTTTTTTGCAAATGTGCCACACTTGTCATAAGTTGATTTGTTTAAGTTTTTATGATTTTACTCCCTAAGAAGGAAAAGCATATTTACCTGTTCCCTCAGACCTGCCTCGAGATAAGGACACCAGCACAGGAAAACATCCTGTCACTGCCCCAGGAACTCAACACCAAAACAAATGGCACAGAGACTCCAGAGATATTCAGGTGAAATGTCTATCTGCCCACTCTTTCCTTAAAAGAATGGCAGTAGGATTGGGATTTCAGCCTGGGCTGCATGGGAAGGCAGGCTGGGTTAGGAAGGAGGGCACTGAAGAGAGGAGAAAGAGGTTTGGTGCTGCTCTGTCCGTGTGACAACACAGCACTGCTGACCTTTCAGGTTCTGGTACTGTGAGCAAGAGCTGCACCATCGGTATCTAAATTTGTCACCCTGAAGTCCAAGAGATGAGCATTCACTAGTCCAGTGACTTCTCAGTGCTCCAGAAAAACAGCTTTCTTGCATTTCCTTAGAGCACTTCTTTTACACCCCTGCAATAAATCAGAGCATACGTGTGCTATTTCTGTCCTTGCCTTGACTTTGAAATCACCTGCATCTCTTGTTATAGAGTTTAACTATAAATGGCTCTTCAGCAGTGTCTGTTTTTTACACTTCCATGCAGAGAGATGCTGCCAGGGGTGGGAGGAACATGACTCACAGCATCTACTTTTTCAGCTAGAAGTAGTTTTTTCCTACACTGTACTCCAGTAGAATGCTTAAGAGCTCCCTGAACATCACAAAAATACAGGAAAAATACATAATGAACACACTGAGTAAATATTTCAAAATTGGCATTTTAAAACAAATTCTTAAAGCCTAAGAACTTTCCAAAGGTATTTGGGTATTTCTTTGTTAACATTATTTACTAGTAGGCTGCCAACCAAGGGCCTGCTGCAGACAGCCACCCATGCTCTGGACACAGTGATCAGACACACAGGTCTATGTGCCCTCCTGGTTCTTCCCTTTTCCAAACACAGGAAAGCAACACCTGAAATAAAATTTTCTCTTTGCTTTCAGCAAGAACTAATGCTTATCAAATACCCAGATCAAGCATAACAAAATGATACTGGGATAGGGAATGGCTTTTGCAATTGATTTTCAAGTTTTCATCAATGAAAGGTATTTTAGTAACATCTTCATTGACCTGCTTGTCTACAGCATCACCACTCTCCCTTCAAAATGTCTGGTTTTTAAAAGCCAGTATCTTTGTTGGCAGAAAGTAATGGAATGAAAAAAATCCTTGGTGGCACGCTGTTGTAAAAGGAGGTCTGGGCACAGATACTGACAATTAGCCATCCCTTGGAACTGCCAAGCAGAAGCAGCATGTGTTTTGCAGCCAAAGCTGCAGCACAACAGAGCAGCACAGGCTGTGCAGGAGACTTGGGCTCTCAGTTTCTTTGGGCTTCTCCTGGCTGGCAACTGACAAAGCCTCACACAGCACACACCTGGCTCATATTTTACCATTTCTGTTTTTTGGGTCAGGGTTGTAACAGCGACCAGGAGGGTGAAATAACTGGGCTCTGGAATTTTTTCAAGGCTCCTTATTATGTCAGTCAGTGATAAAGCAGACAAATTTATAAGAGTCTTAAATGCTTAATGGAAATAGATCCAGAAGAAGCTGCACTTTCAGACTGCCTGGAAAAATACCTCACTATAATGAGCCACAGAGATAGCAAATTCTCTCCCTTAAACCACTATTTTATTTTTTTCTAAACTATCTCAATTAAGATACCATGTAATTTAGGACCAGCTCCATAGAAAACTTTGGGCCATACCAGATACCACTGCCCGCACAGCAGAAAAATATCCTTTAGCTAGTAAATAAATACAAAATCCATTGAGAGGAAGTTCCATTCTACTCCTGCAGGAGAAATAACTTTAAAGACTGTAGTTATACATAATACAACACCGTCTGTTTTCCCTTTCTAAACCCCACACTTTCTTCCCTGAGAAGGAAAGTGGTCTTTGAATAACCCATCTCATAATCCACAGAGATCCATCTCTATTTTACCAATGGACTGAGGTACATTTATTTTTACATATTTTTCTGAGAAAAATAAAAGGGCTAAATTTCACATCTCAGATGTGTCCCAAAGCTTTGCAGTCAAACTCCAGAGATCCCAACCCCATCATCAAGAGTTTTTTCCATCAAGCTCTTAATTTCCAGTTCTTCAGTACCAGCTTCATCCACTGCAAATCCTTTTGGCACATGTGTCTGTCCAGCAATCACCAATTTCCAACCCACAGAACAGAAGGGTTTGCAATGCCAGCCATGTATACACAGCTGGATCTGAGACAGACTACAGAGTTAATGGAAGGTAAGGCTGGAAAATTCAGTCTAGAATGAGCTCTGCACTTCTGTTATTCAATTTCAGTCTGTTGTCAAGACTGAAAATTCAAGAATGTCCAGCCCAGAATCACAGTTCCTGTGTCTACGGATGGCTCTATCTTGTCACACACAATCCATTTTGAGCTCAGATTCAAACAGAAATTGAAAAAAATTAAAAGAAATTGAATCTCTACTAATTTTAAAAATATCACATATAAAGACTCTGTAAATATCTCAGATTGATTTTGTCCAGTTCACACAAAACATGAGAAAAATTCCAGCCACAGTAGAGATCTCAAGAATCTTCATTGAAAATCATACTTAGTTTCTGTTGCCAAATTTCACTTCAAATGCTAGGTTGACATTTAAAACACCTTCTTGCACAGAGGGCACTGTTCATATTACAAAACATTAATTAGCCAGATCTCACACACTTTTATGTATTGTAATTCATGGATTACTGAGATTCATAATTGAATAATATGGAGATATCACCTAGGGGTACTAAACCAATTCTCCTACGTGTAATTTGACCTGTGAGTCAGGCAGGAACGGAGTGGGGCTCCCTGCCTTGCTAACTGGCTGTTTATAAGAGGCCTCTGGGAACACGGCGACCCCGAGCGCGGTGAACAGGAGGGGGCAAACAGGGGCGTGGCAGTTTGCACAGGCAGGATAAGCAGGTAGGGCTGCAGGCTTTTCCTTGCTAGTAAGACTTGTTGTGTGTTGTCCACAGTGTTTCTGTTGGCTGGTTGGTGTTAGAGTTTCTGTTGGTAATGGTTTTTATGCGATCAAAAACTGCGGTTAGTACAAGTGCATGTAACCAAGTGGAACCCTCCAAAAAAGGATGTATCTGTACAGATTCATTCCTGCCCAGAGTGTTTGAGCTTATCAGTGGTTTCAGGGGGTATTGTGGAGCAAGCCTGACTGTGGTGTGAATGGGTGAATGATCTCCTTTCACTGGTGGTTGAGCTTAGGGAGGAAGTTGAAAGACTAAGAAGTATCAGGGAAAGTGAAAGGGAAATAGCCTGGTGGAGTTCAGCCCTTCCATATTTGAGGGAGGTCCAACAAGAATCAAAGGACTCCCCAGTCTCCCACTGTCAGGCACCTGGTGGATGAAGGGGAGTGGAAATGGGTCCCTGCTCGGGGAGGTAATAGTAAAAATTCCTCCCAACCCCCACCCCCTAGCCAGGTGCCACTTCAGTACAAGTATGAGGCCCTGGATCTAGAGAGTCAACCAGATGATTTAGATTATTTAAAAGAAAATTATCTCCCCAGTGAGTCTCCCCATTATGATTCATCTGTCAGAGAGATCACCACTTCTTACATCAAAAAGAAAAGAAGAGTAGTCGTAGTGGGTGACTCCCTTCTGAGGGGAACAGAGGGCCCCATATATAGACCAGAGCAGTCCCACAGGGAGGTGTGCTGCCTCTCTGGTGCCAAGGTAAGGGACATCACTGAGAGACTCCTTGGGTTGATCCAGCCCTCTGATTATTACCCACTACTTATACTGCATGCTGGTAGTGATGAGATTGAAAAGAGGAGTGTCAGGGCAATTAAAAGGGACTTTAGGGCACTGGGTCAAGTGGTTGATAGAACAGGGCCACAGGTAGTCTTTTCCTCAGTCCCCTTGGTGACTGAGATAAACTGTGAAAGGAGTAGAAAAACTCATATCATTAACAAGTGGCTCAAGGGTTGGTGTCATCAGCAAAATTTTGGATTTTTTGATCTTGGGGAAACTTTCATGGCGCCTGCCCTACTGGAACCAGATGGAATCCATCTCTCAGTTAAGGGCAAAAGTTTTTTAGCTCATGATCTGGCAGACCTTGTTGAGAGAGCTTTAAACTAGGTTTGAAGGGGGAAAAGGGTGCAGCTGGGCTCTCTGGAAGCAGGCCCAAGAATGGTAAGCCTAAGGTAGGGATGAAATCAGTAGCCCAGCTGAGGTGCCTGTACACCAATGCACACAGCATGGGTAATAAGAAAGAAGAGCTGGAAGCAATGGTGCAACAGCAGAGTAATGATGTAGTTGTCATTGCAGAAATGTGGTGGGACGACTCAAAGAGCTGGAGCACTGCACTGGATGGCTACAAGCTCTTTAGAAGAGACAGGAAACGGAGAAGAGGGGGAGAGGCGGCCCTTTAAATTAGGGAGGATTTTAATACCATGAATGTTGAAACTAATGACAATGAAGGTGAATGCCTGTGGGTAAGAATTAAGGGCAAGGCTAGCAAGGCTGACATCCTACTGGGAATCTGTTATCGTCCACCCAACCAGGAAGAAGAGGTGGACAACTTATTCTATAAGCAGCTGGAGAATGTTTCAGAATCATCAGCCCTTGTTCTTATAGGAGACTTCAACTTGCCAGATATCTGCTGGGAACTTAATAAAGCTGAAAAAAGGCAGTCCAGGAAATTTTTAGAGTGTGTGGAAGACAACTTTTTGACCCAGGTGGTGGGAGAGCCCACCAGGGGAATGGCTATGTTAGATCTGTTGTTTGCAAATAGAGATGGGCTGGTGGGAGATGTGGTGGTTGGAGGTAGCTTGGGACATAGTGATCATGAAATTATAGAGTTCTCAATATTTGGTGAAATTCGGAGAAATATCAATAAGAATTTTACACTGGACTTTCAGAGGACAGACTTAGGCCTGTTTAGGAGACTTATTCAGAGTGCTCCTTGGGAAGCAGCCCTGAAAAACAAAGGAGCTCAGGAAAGGTGGGAGTGCTTCAAAACAGAGATATTGAGAGCACATGAACAAACTATCCCTATGTGCCTAAAGGCAAGTGAATGAGGCAAACATCCAGCCTGGTTGGGCAAGGAGTTTTTAAGAGGAATTTAGGAAAAAAAGAGAATGTATCATCTTTGGAAGGAGGGTCAGGTCTCTCAAGAAGTATTTAAGGGAGCTGCTAGAGCATGTAGGGAAAAAGTTAGGGAGGCCAAAGCTCTGTTTGAACCAAAAATGGCAACTTCTGTAAAAGATAATAAAAAATGTTTTTACAAATATGTTAATGGTAAAAGGAAGGGTAGGTCCAGCCTTTGTTCCTTACTAGATGAGGGAGGAAAATTAGTAACTGCAGATAAGGAGAAGGTGGAAGTGCTTAACATTTTCTTTGCCCCAGTCTTTAGTGGGAGGACAGTTTGTCCTCAGGACAACTGACCTGAGTTGGGAGATGGTGTCAGGGAGCAGAATGGTCCCCCTGTTATCCAGGAGGAGGCAGTCAGAAAACTGCTGAGCTGCTTGGATGTTCATAAATCTATGGGCCCAGATGGGATCCATCCCAGGGTGATGAGGGAGTGGCAGATGAGTTTGCAAGGCCTCTCTCCATCATTTACCAACAGTCCTGGGAGACTAATGTGGTTCCAGATGATTAGAAGCTGGCCAGTTGTGGAGACCCAGAAAGTCATTCCCAATTAAAATGAGAGGCCTCTAGCCCTCTGCCCTCTCCCTGTCTGTCAGCCTTTCAGTCTCTCCCACCCTGTTTGCCTGTTGGCTCTTTGTCCTAACCCCACCCCTGTGACATCCCTGTGTCCCCTGGTAATTGCTCTCTGAGGCTTCTTAACCTGGACCCCCTCAGCCCCTCTGGGCCTTTGTTCTCTGAACCATGGACAGTGCACACATGTGGCTAAAATAAACATTTTTGTGAAACCCCTGCAAAGGCCCTTCCTGCTTCCTTACTTGCTATCGCCCCAAACAACAAACAGATGCAAGAGTCAATGTGACACCCATTCATAAAAAGGGTGACAAGGAGGATCCTGGTAACTATCAGCCAGTTAGCCTGACCTCAGTATCTGGTAAAGTAATGGAACAGTTTATACTAACTGTCATCACACAGCACTTAGAGGATGGCCAGAGTATCAGACCCAGCCAACATGGGTTTAGGATGGGAAGGTCATGTTTGACCAACCTGATCTCCTCTTATGACCAAGTGACTCAGATGCAGGAAAGGCTGTGGATGTTGTGTACCTGGACTTCAGCAAGGCCTTTGACACTGACTCCCACAGTAAACTCCTGGAAAAGCTGCCAGCCCACGGCTTGGACAGGAGCACTCTTCACTCAGTTAAGAACTGGCTCGATGGCTGGGCCCACAGAGTGGTGGTGAACAGTGCTGCATGCAGCTGGCAGCCAGTCACCAGTGGTGTCCCTCAGGGGTCTGTGCTGGGGCCAGTTCTGTTCAATATTTTTATTGATGACATGGATGAGGATATTGAGTCTTTCATTAGTAAATTTGCAGATGACACTAAGCTGGGAGCATGTGTTGATCTGTTGGAAGGTAGGAGGTCTCTGCAGAGAGACCTGGAAGGGTTGGGTAGATGGGCAGAGTCCAATGGGATGAGGTTTAATGAGTCCAAATGCCAAATTCTGCATTTTGGCCACAATAACCCCTGCAACATTACAGGTTGGGGACAGTGTGGCTGGACAGTGCCCAGGTGGAAAGGGACCTGGGGGCACTGGTGAACAGCTGACTGAACATGAGCCAGCAGTGTGCCCTGGTGGCCAAGAATGCCATCCTGGCCTGGATCAGGAATGGTGTGGCCAGCAGGAGCAGGGAGGTCATTCTTCCCCTGCACTCAGCACTGGTGAGGCCACACCTTGAGTGCTGTGCCCAGTTCTGGGCCCCTCAGTTTAGGAAGGATGTGGAGATGCTTGAGTGCATCCAGAGGAGGCAACAAGGCTGGTGAAGGGTTTGGAACACAAGTCCTGTGGGGAACGACTGTGGGAGCTGGGGTTGTTTAGCCTGGAGAAAAGGAGACTCAGAGGTGACCTTATCACTCTCTACAACTACCTGAAAGGTGGCTGTAGTCAGGTGGGGTTGGTCTCCTTCTCCAGGCATCAAGTGACAGAACGAGAGGACACAGTCTCAAGCTGCGCCAGTGGAGATATAGGTTGGATATAAGGACAAAGTTTTTCACGGAGAGAGTGATAAAGTACTGGAGTGGTCTGCCCAGGGAGGTGGTGGAGTCACTGTCCCTGGATGCGTTTAAAAAAAGGCTGGATATGGCACTTGGTGCCATGGTCTAGTTGAGACATTAGGACATAGGTTGGACTTGATGACCTTGAAGGTCTCTTTCAACCTAGTCATTCTGTGAATTCTGTGAATTGCCTACTAAGTAAGAATGACACTAACTTTAGCATTTTCTCTCTGATTAAGGCTCGTATAGATTTGTGGTTGCCATTGTGTAATATAAATCAATAAAAAATAATTTTCCAGGCAGTAAATCAATTGTCAGTTCACAGGCCCTAATACCTCTGTGCAGGATTTATTGAAAAAATGAATGGCAGGCTCGTTAGTGGATGTACAACATGTTTTACAGGCACATAATGATGTAGGGCCCAGTCCATTCCATACCATGCCAAACTCCTTAACTCCTTCCTTGCCTGTGGTGAAATGGAAGAAAAGTGAACAGACCACCTAACTGTAAGAAATGAAATTAAAAAATAGTATTTGCTTTATAGTCCTCCATTTTAGCTCTACTGTCTCCATGTTCCCATTTCTGCCATGAGATTTTAGGGCAAACATGCCACTATACAGCCTGAAGTTGTCAAATTACAAGTCATATAGAGCTGGGACTGATATTTTAGAAGTTGAACTGTCTGGAAAAGCACCAGCAGGATGAAAAAACACTGGAAAATGCTAACCTGATATTGTGGCTAACAGCTGGCCCGAAGGCCTCACAGTTATAAATAATCCCAATTGTATAACTGAAATATAACAAGTTATCTGAGTACTTTAGTAATGTAACTTGACCAGTGTGGACAGTTGGAGAGCAGGCCTAGACCACTGGGGACACAGGCTGGGACATTGGCTGGTTGGCCAGGTGGCAACTGGTTCAGCAAATAGGGATTGACTGCACAGACCTTCAAAACTGTGTAAGGAGAAGATCGCTCAATAAAAGCTGGCTATTGTGCATGAACCTTGCTGTGTTGTGTCTCATGCCTGTCTCCAACATCAGCAACAACCAGATTAGATCTAAATATTTTTATGCATCTTTTTGCCGTTTTTTAAACCAGATCAGACTCCTTTTCTGTATTTCTCTTCTTGGCTTTTACACAGTGATGCACTGTTATAGGATGATATTCCAGACCCAGTGGATCTCTCCCTGGATCCATCCTGACAATGTTCACGTTGGCACTTGAAAGTTTTTTTTGTTTTTTTTTTTTTCTGGTCACCAAAACTAGTTTTAATACATCTCAGTGCCAAAAGCAATGTGCCACATGATAAAGGGCTACTGTAGAATTATATATAGAAGGACTGAAGTGCAATTTTTGTAGTACAGCTACACAGCTTCCTTTCAGACCACACTCCAGGACTAAACAGAATTTAGCTCCTTCTTAAGGGAGGTAAATGCATCTTAAAGTGAAAACACAGTTGTCATTATCTAACAATAAACAGCAGGCACACTCTTTATCAGCACAAGAAGAACATGTTTAGCCCCATCTGATGTGTGACCTAAAACTTAAAAATAAGTAAATAATAAAATTCATAAAAAATAAAATTAATATACCCTACACCCCAGGAAAATTTCCAGGAAAGAATTTTAAGGAATAAGTTTTAAGTTCACAAATTCCTGCTGTGACAGTCAATCTGCATCACTCTAATTCACTCCCAAATCACTTAGCACTGCCACTGATGTAATCTTTAAAAATGAAAGGTAGGTGAACTTTCCTCTATACAAAGAACAGCAGTCGCTCTCTTTCTTACAAAGTAGTGCAAAGAAAAATAGAATCTATACACTGAATTTTATGCAGAGAAGGAAAAAAATTATGCCTTATGCCAGACTATTATGGAGAAAGAACTTGTCATAAATTCAAACTAGGCTCATTCTCTTACACATAAAATAAAGGTTGAGTGCAACCTTCAAGCATAGGAGACAGAAAATGTGCAGGCATTGTAATATCCACACTTTCCCACAGTGCTGAGAAAATAGGACCTTAATTATCCAACACTGTTGTCAGCTAAAATAAGAATTAATGGTCCCCCACTGGTTTCTGAAAATCCATTCCACCCACCATTCAGGGGAAAGCCCACACTGCATAGTCTAACCTCTCATCCTACTTTCAGGGCTCACATTTTCTGGTATTGTGAATTTTATATCTTTG